>NC_080066.1:141509116-142109116 GCF_949987535.1 Balaenoptera acutorostrata
TATATATATATATATATATATATATACTATATATATATATATAAAACATATATAGTGTGGAGTCAATTTTTGGCAGAAACTCTGAGCCTTTTGTATTTGGAATCGCCATAGTATGGAATCTTATGACTGAGTTCTGGGTAGACCTCAGTAAACCTTGATAGTCTATGTAGAAGCACCCACTAAGTGTTGATTGCTTGGTGGATTGAAATTCTTTCTTCACTCCTTCAGCATGGGTCCCCAGGATGATCTGAGGGGGTGTTAATCACACGTCCTTTTGCTGGAGCTGGTGAAACTATCTCATCAACTTTATGGGTAGCTTTGAGGGATTTTGATGTATTGGAGATGAACATGTCATTTTCACTTATGGATGAGGAAATTACTTGTAAGTTCAAAGCTCGTACGTTGGTCTGCACGTGCTAAAGAATGGTATCATAACAGCAGTTGATCTCCCTGTGCTATCTTCCAGAGATACATAGTGCTATGAGTTAGATTTATCAGAGGATACTGGGTTTTTGTGCTTCTGTTGTCAGCAAGGTTCATTATACTTTAAAGAGACACATGCCTTAAATTAAAAAAAAAAAGAGCTGATGAGTGGGCAGCAAGGAAAAGGATTGTTGTTTGTGTACAATAGTAACACAGGTCACTGTTTCTGCATTGAAGTGAGTGTCTACAAGTATGTGCTTAACTAGCTATTTGAGTAATCAGTTCTAAACTAGTTATTGGAGTAACAGGTTTAAAAATCTCATTTTTCTTAGTCTGACAGATTAAGGTAAAAGAAAGGGCATGTCTATGGTTATGCAGTTCCATTAAAATGTCTGTATTCCTCTAAAACTCAAAGGAGCAAATACCTTATTCACAAAATCTCTCATAATAATTGCAAGCTTATATTATTGAGGCTTTATGATTGAGGTTTAATGATAAGGTGACAGGTACTGTTTGAAATGTGTGAATTTAGGAATTCCAAAAACATTTTGAATCTTATTTTCTTAGTTTCTATACTCTGGATTCTCAAAACAGTTCTTAATACTTAAGAAAAATTAATGTCAGTTTTATAGAATGAAATTGCCATCTGCTTAAAAACTGCTTTTCTTTTTTGCTTTTCTCTAGTGAGCATTGACCACAGAGTGGTAGTTTATAGTTGTCATTCCATAAAGGCGTGGGCCACTTGATGAGAGAGAGGGTGATGGAGAAAACCTTACCGTTAGGGCATTAACTCTTTGAATGTTTCTTTTTAAATTATCTTGAAGCAAAATACAAATCATGGCATTATAAGGCACATTATGGAAAGTATCATGAAGCTCTCAGTGTCTTACTGGGACTCTTAAGCAGAAAGCTTCTTTTGTTGTTGTTGTTGTTAAGTTGGTCTTTGATCTTCCCAAATCTCTCCATCACTCTTCTGCCCCTTAACAAGTAATGCTTATTAAAGATGTACTTCATAGCTCATCATTCTATGTTGGAAAGATGTCAGAGTCCTTTCAAATTTTTGTTTTTCCCATGGGTAGGCTTTATAGTCAAAGACCTAACTGGTATTAGTTTTAAAACATTTTAGGGCAAGAGTTCCATTTAGAATCCCCCCGCCCCCAAATCTGAAACTAACCCCAAATGTGTATTTTGTTTGGGATTATTTAGAAATGGGACACCAGTGTGAAACGTCATTTTCTATATCAGTTGGAGGATTTTCCTTTCCATTAGCTGCTCTATTGCAGGACTTATATTTATACTAGTATGCTTTTTGGAATGAAATGTTAGTATTTTGCTACTAGAAAGTAGTATCCCATTCATTATGGGTGATGGTAGTAAATCCTAGTTGAACTGAGCCGTGCTAACAGAAGACCGCAGAGGTATTTGTTATTCCTCAGCAAGCAAACTTTCACATCTTTTAGTGAGAAATTGGAAGGATTAAAAAAGAAAGAGAAGAAAAAAGGAAAAGACAGGCATTTTTGGCTTAACATAGAAATATAGCTAGTATTTTGGTTTAACTGAATAGATACAGTCTGTATAACTATATATAATGTTATAAAATAGGTCACATATGTATGTAGAATTAGTTAAGAATGTTTGAATCCATTATTATGCTTAGAAAACAGTGTTCCCATTTCTTATGTGAAGTTCCCTGCCAGTGGTAAGGGAAATGTAAAAGGAATGTTTGCAAGTGTTCTTTGATTGGGGCCACTTTGGGCAGACCTGAGGCCTCATGCACCACCCACCTAACCTGCTTATGTTTGCAGCCAAAAGATGCCATTAAGGCTGCTGCTTTTGATGGGATCCCAGGGGGATCTGATTATTAATGTTTGCCAGACACAGAAGTATTGACATTCTCATGTTATCAGCATTACTATTCTAAGAGCCCAGTCATCAAGACCCCAGGAGACCTTGTTTTGATAACCACTGACGAAGGAGATAAAATGTGTAGCAGTTGTCGTTTTAGTAATGAACAATATTACTGCCTGCTTAGTTTGTAGCTTGTGTAAACAAATGAAAGGAAAACATAAGGAAAAATATTGAACATTTGTTAGCATTGATCTAGGTTGAGAGTTCCAACTTAAGAATATTGATGTGTTCATTCATAGACAGAAGGGGGCCAATATAAATAAGAACGTGAGGCCATGTCCCAGGACCTAGCAGAAACATGTGCAATGGATTAATCATTTGTGCTGGAATGGTTTTCTGGCTATAAATGAAAATCTCATTAGATGAAAGATTCCTATTTCCCTCATCACAAACATAGTGGGAACCAGATGAAAACTTGCAGATAACATTCTAAATCAGCAGCATCCTGGGGAGCTCCCCTTTGCCACCCTCCTAACTGTTGGTGGCAGGGTATCTTTCAGAGACAGACTGATCTCACCAATCTGTGCTATTTATAGAAATGGCAGTGGGGATAAAGGGGCCCTTTTGAGATTCTGAAAAAGATAGGAACATCGTCTCCAGGAAAAAGCTTATTCATCCAACATTTTGCAAATAGTTTGAAACTTATAAAAACCATTTCTAGATTTTATAGGATTAAGCAAACTTAATTAGTGGAGGCCAACCAAATTCAGTTCAGTTTAATTCAGTAAATCCTTCTTGAGTGCCTTCTATAGTATATGCTTGATGTGGTTGCTAGAGTCTTGAATTTGTGATGTCTGTGTCATAGTTATGTTTGAAGCAAAATGAATTTCATGTGTGTTGGATGCCAACAGTAGTACAAAGTCGAAAGGAGGGTGGCAAAGGGGAGCTCCACAGGATGCTGATTTAGAATGTTATCTGCAAGGAATACTGACAACTTTCCAAGTGCAATGCTATCATTTTGCACGTGAGGAAATGGGAGTCTAGGGAATTAAACATCTTTCCCAAGATCATAGATAGTTGCAGAAGTGGAACTGGCTGATGGTGTCTCATAACTATTTTAGTGTTATTTCCACTGTCTCTCATAATCTTTTTCTTCATTGTATGATTCCATTTATATGGAATGCCCAGGAAAGACAAATGATAAAGACAGAAAGTGGATTTGTGGTTGCCTGGGGCTGGAGGTGGGAATGGGGATTAACTGTATATGGTCATTAGAGATCTTACTGGGGTAATGAAAATGTTCTGACACTGGGTTATAATGATGGTTGCCCAGTTTGATAAATTTACTAAAAAGTATTGAACTGTTTATGGTTAGAATGGGTATGTTCAGAAAAGGTGAATTTTATGACCTGTAAATCATACCTCAATAAAACCTTGCTGTTCGATGTGTGTCAGTGGGCCAGCGGCATGAGGATTACCTGGGACGTGATTAGAAAAGAAAACCGTTCGGCCCTTCTCCTAACCCCTTAATGAAAAAAATAAGAAGAGCTGTAAGGTAAATAGTCCCCTGAAATATTTTGATGATGAGGGTGACGATGATGGTGATTTTGTTTAGCCAGTTTACTTTTAACTTTTACTTTAATAGAAAATACAGAAGTAAGCTTTACCCTAGCTCCTGTCAAAGCTTTTATAAATGTCAAATTTATGATGTCTGAATTCATATAATTTAACTGTATTCTCATTCTGATGGAGAATACTGGGTAGTTTTTTCTTGAGATGTAAAAGATTGCATATTGTTATAAAAATAAGTACTTTCATAGGTTTGAATTTGGGAAAAGGTATTCAGGTTTTAATGGAAAATTTAGTTTTTAAAAGGTTAAATCATTAAAAATGGTAAACACAAACCCTGTAAAAATATGCAAAATGCCTTAAAATGTTAAATGAAAGAAGTAGGATATAATACTGTCTTGTGTGTGTGTATTTAGATATTCGAAACTATTGATTCGAAACTACCTATTCTATGGTAGTCAATTGACTGTATGCTGACAACAGGGTAAAGAAGAAATGAACACACAACCTGATTTCATGTAGCTTCTAGTTTAATGAGGAAGGCAGCTGTTAAAAGAAATAATTACATAAGTTATTAATAAGCTACAATTACAATGTGTTAATAAGAAGAAGGAAGAAGTACTAGAAGAGAATCCAGACATAAAATTGAGTCTGGATTATGGGGGTTGGTTGTCAAGCAAAGCATTCTGAAAAGCAAAACGTAAGCTAAGTCCTGAAAGGAGATGAATGGGCTTTAGGGGAGAGGGGAGGGAAGCCTAGAGGGAGGAGAGCTTTCTCAGCCAGTGGGAGGAGCCTGGTGAAGTAAGATGCTGAAAGGAGTTGGTGAGATGCTAAAAAATAGCAAATAGAGAGTGGTTACAGACAAGAAGTCAAACCATGCATAGCCTTCTAAGTCCTGTGGGGGCTGTGGAGGGGGGGGCAGGTAGGAGAGAATGCAAGGAGTCACTTAAGAGGCTGTTGAAGTGGTTCAGCTGGGAAATAATGGTGACTTGGATTTGGGCATTACCTGTGCAGGTGGGAGAAGGCAGGTAGATTCAAGAGATGAAAGAATGGGTAGGCCTTGGTGATGAAGTCTAGATGAAAAATAGGAGAAAAGAGAACTGTTAGGTTTCTATGTAATATGATTACCATTCTATGTAAATTACAAAGAAAAATTACAGAAGAAATACACAAAAATAATGAGAGTTGGGTTAAGGTGGAGGGTTTATACATTATCTTCCCCTCTTTTTTAAAACAAATTTTCGTAAAGCTGATATTACTTCTATAATTAATGAAAAAATTTAACAAACGCTATATGATTGCTTATATTTACAGTATTGCTTAATTTATCTCTAGAGGGCTGCAATTACCTCAGTTCCATAATTTTCCCTTAATCTTTGAGCCTAGTGCATTTTCAAGAGATACGAATGATGTTTCTATCTCTTGGGACAAAAATCAACAATCTGATAAATCTCATAGCCTGAGAGTAATTCCTGTTAATTGTGCCTGCATTTTGCCTTTCTCAATTTCGTTATGTTACCTTCTAATTACATTCCTTTGTACTGTGTATGTTATTTGAGATTTCAGAATCTCCTTTCTTTGGGGCCAGTTGATCTGTGCCAGTGGCTTTGGAACACAGGTACACTCTTGTCGGGAGTTAATTGTGATCACATTAGCTAGGATAATGCAAAATGAGATTCTTCCTCATTATGGTTGGGTCTTTAAAAAGGTAAATATTAATCAAATATAATTCATTCTTAAATTCTCAATAAAAATATTATATGTGTGTCTGAAAATGGGTTTCTGGGCAAGAGCAGTGACAATCTATTAAGAAAATTGTATTATTAAAGCCACATTAAATAGTCCCTCTGGAAATGCTGAAGAACTTATGTGTTTATATAACCACTGAGTATTTGTGAAGCATATTTACATCTCTGCCTTGGATATAATAGATACTCCAAAATACTCAATGGGCTTATGAAATTTGGAGAATATTTAATTATTTTTTTTATAAAGGCATTTCTCTTTTTAAAAAATTTATTTATTTTATTTATTTTTGGCTGTGTTGGGTCTTAGCTGCTGCGCGCAGGCTTTCTCTAGTTGCGGGGAGCGGGGGCTGCTCTTCGTTGCGGTGCGTGGGCTTCTCATCGCGGTGGCTTCTCTTGTTGCGGGGCACAGGCTCTAGGTGCGCGAGCTTCAGTAGTTGCAGCACCTGAGCTCAATAGTTGTGGCTCGCGGGCTCTAGAGCACAGGCTCAGTAGTTGTGGCGCATGGGCTTAATTGCTCCGGGGCATGTGGGATCTTCCCAGACCAGGGCTTGAACCCGTGTGCCCTGCACTGGCAGGCGGATTCTCAACCACTGCGCCACCAGGGAAGCCCCTGGAGAATATTTAAAAGATGTTATTGTTACAGTGGCAAAAACCTTGAGCAATTAAAAATTCTTGTTGGGTCAACCCAAGTCTTTTTGAGATCATCATGCTCATATACAAAGCTTTCTGTTGCATGGAGTTTGAAAAACAGATTTTAAAATGCCTTCTGGTGACTTCCCTGGTGGCGCAGTGGTTAAGAATCCGCCTGCCAATGCAGGGGACACGGGTTCGAGCCCTGGTCCGGGAAGATCCCACATGCCGCAGAGCAACTAAGCGTGTGTGCCACAACTACTGAGCCTGCGCTCTAGAGCCCGCGAGCCACAACTACTGTAGCCCGTGTGCCTAGAGCCCGTGCTCTCCAACAGGAGAAGCCACCGCAATGAGAAGCCCATGCACCGCAACCAAGAGTAGCCCCCATTCACTGCAACTAGAGAAAGCCCACGCGCAGCAATGAAGACCCAACACAGCCATTAAAAAAAAAAAAAGGTTAAAATAAGTCTTCCTTGACTTAGATAGTAGTTTAGAACTTTTTTTACTTTATTACACTTTCTTTGGAAAAGTGTAATTTTTTTTACTTTATCATACTTATTTTGGAATATTGCAAAAGTTTTTATTTTTAGAAGAGTTTCATTAGTGGAATAGGTAGCCAAGGTGGAGTGGAAACAGGATGAGAATAGACCCTGGAGTCCTGCAAACCTGGATTTGAACACCACATTGACTACTTATTAGGAAAATATGTTACATTTTAAAAATTTTATTTTATTGAAGTATAGTTGATTTACAATGTTGTGTTAGTTTCTGGTGTATAGCAAAGTGATTCAGTCAGTCATACATATGCGTACATTCTTTTTCATATTCTTTTTTTTTAACATCTTTATTGGAGTATAATTGCTTTACAATGGTGTGTTAGTTTCTGCTGTATAACAGAGTGAATCAGCTATACATATACACATATCCCCATATCCCCTCCCTCTTGCGTCTCCCTCCCACCCTCCCTATCTGACTCCTCTAGGTGAACACAAAGCACAGAGCTGATCTCTCTGTGCTTTGCGGCTGCCATTATGGTTTATTACAGGATATTGAATATATCCTGTGCTATATAGAATCTCCCTGTGCTATACAGTAGGATCTTGTTGTTTATCCATTCTATATATAATAGTTTGCATCTACTAACCCCAAACTCCAATCCTTCCCTCCCCCAGCCTCCATCCCCTTGGCAACCACAAGTCTGTCTCTATGTCTGCGAGTCTGTTTCTGTTTCATAGGTAAGTTCATTTGTGTCATATTTTAGATTCCACATATGAGTGATATCATATGGTATTTGTCTTTCTCTTCTGACTTACTTAGTATGATAATGTCTAGCTCCATCCATGTTGCTGCAAATGGCATTATTTCATTTTTTTTTTATGGCTGAGTAGTATTCATTGTATATATGTACCACATCTTCTTTATCCATTCATCTGTCGATGGACATTTAGGTTGTTTCTGTGGACATTTAGGTTGTTTCCATGTCTTGGCTATTGTAAATAGTGCTTCTATGATCATAGGGGTGCCACATGTTTTATTTCTAGTGTCTTCAGTGTCTTGTTGGCATTTTGTGAGGATGTGGAATAGCAGTTAAAGCAAGAATTTGGAATTCAACAAAGGAGAGTTGGAATATCAGCCCCACTCTTTATTATAGGTATGACCACTGGGGCAAGTCACTTACTCTTTCTGAGCCTCAGTTTTTTCAACCGCGAAATAGGAAGGCTAATATTCTTCACAACGAGTTTTTAATTCATATAAGTTGTCAAAAAGCATTGCATGCTGTGTAGTGTTTGGCAAATGTTAGTTATAATTATAGTATCTTTCTTCTGAGGTCTTACCACATCGGGGAAAAGATTGTAAGTTTAATATACTTTTACCTTTTAAAATGTCACAAATTTGAGTTTAGTAATGAATAAATGATATTGAGCGCCTGTTATGTACTGGGCTCTGTTCCAAGTGCTTTAGAAACAGTGTGCGATCTAATGTCCACAGTGAATTGCAAGGCGGGGGGGTAGTGTTCTCCGTGTTACAGATCAAGACATTTAGGTGCACCCAGGTAACCTGACTGGCCCCGTGCTGTGCCATAATTGAGGGAAGATCCAACACTGAGCCTTGTTTTGTGTGATTCCAAAGCCATTGCTAATTTTTTCCACACTGACTCCTTTTTCTCAGTGTCTACTGACCAAAGTGTAGTTCAATTAGAGGGCAGTTTCGTATTTTGCTTTATGCTAATTGCCCCCCTGAGGCCCAGCGGTGAAGGGTCTATTGGATTGCCCATTCCTCAGCATTGACAATATGGCTGTATTATAGCCGTATTGCTAACATCAAGAGTCTTCAGTAGTCCATTTTCATATTTGTTAAGATTCCAGCATTTAGAACACATTTTGGACAAATGCTACAAAAGATATTTCATCTCAATGGCACATTTTCCTACCCACATAACCAATTTGCTCTTAACACAAAACACCTGTAGACTCTTTGGAATCATGTTAAAGATGGCTTGCAGCCCATTTTATAGTTCTTGTTTTGACTCCATGTATTATTCATCTTTCTAAGCCTTCTTGTTCATGCTAGGTAATGCAAAATGCCTTTCTCCTAAAGGCGTGATAATTGTCATAAAAATTATAGGCTTAATTAGCTTCATCGCTACTCCAGGGAACCCTAATAAATAACCCACATCTAATAGATGACACAAGGAAGTTAACTAATGGCTGCGAGAAGGCACTTTACATAAGCCCAGTATTCTTGACTTTTACTTATGATTGCCCTACAGTTCTTGGTAGAGAATAAGAAGAGTAGATTTTCCAAAGTGATTTCTTCTTTGAAAAATGCTAAACATTAACACACTTCAGTAGATGAACTTGTATAAGATTTTGATTTGGGGTTTGGTTACCTGGGGGCCATATCATTGGAGAGATTTTCTTTTCTCTCAGAATGTATCTGACTCTCTCCAGGAGCTGATAATCCTTTAAAAATCACGCATGCTTACAGGCTTCCACTTGAGATTTCACCAAAATAACATAGATTTTTAAGGCATAGCTCCTAGAAGCTGATTTCCTTCTTAGGTCATCACTCTCTTCTTCCAGCCAAGCATCTGTCATCAGATAGGAAGTGAGTTCAGAAGGACTACCTAACAGCCTTTAAAAGACCACGAGCACTATTATTCTGGGGATGACACACTTCTTTTCTATTCACAATTACCCTTGGTCAGGATGATCAAAATATGTGAGAAAGCATATGGCTCAGGAATTTGATAGTTTTTCCCCATGCATAAGCAAAACCCTTTAATGTTTACTGTTTAGTCATTTCCTGTGTTTGAAATGACCTTAATTGAACACTTTTATAATTAAAATGTAATTCTAATTAAAACAAAATTTAAAGAAATATAGCCCCTAGGAATTTATCAGTGGCTCTCCTTTCATCTTTATTTATCAGTTGTTACTAATTCTCTATTAGATTGCTAGTTTATTCTGAGTATTTTGAGAGGCCCTGGTCATGTTTGTGGTAGGAGCTTGTATGTTAAACACACATATACACGTTTCTTGTTGTTCTGTTTTATACTTCTCATACTAATGAAAATTCATCAACCATTTTAATTCAAATAATGAGCCCTCTCAGCTACCACAGACTGTATATGTATTTTCTCTTCTAATCCAGGGACCTAGACCATCTTTTCTTCTTTCTTTCTCATGTGGGTTTTTTTTTTTTTAAACTAATTAATTAATTAATTTATTTTTGACTGTGTTGGGTCTTCGTTTCTGTGCAAGGGCTTTCTCTAGTTGCGGCAAGCGGGGTCCACTCTTCATCACGGTGCGCGGGCCTCTCACTACCACGGCCTCTCTTGTTGCGGAGCACAGGCTCCAGACGCGCAGGCTCAGTAGTTGTGGCTCACGGGCCCAGTTGCTCTGCGGCATGTGGGATCTTCCTAGACGAGGGCTCGAACCCGTGTCCCCTGCATTGGCAGGCAGATTCTCAACCACTGCGCCACCAGGGAAGCCCTCTCATGTGGTTTTTTTTTTTTTTTTTTTTAAATTATTTATTTATTTATTTTTATTTATAGCTGTGTTGGGTCTTCGTTTCTGTGCGAGGGCTTTTTCCAGTCGTGGCAAGCGGGGGCCACTCTTCATCGCGGTGCGCGGGCCTCTCACCATCGCGGCCTCTCTTGTTGCGGAGCACAGGCTCCAGATGCGCAGGCTCAGCAATTGTGGCTCACGGGCCCAGCCGCTCCGCGGCATGTGGGATCTTCCTGGACCAGGGATCGAACCCGTGTCCCCTGCATTGGCAGGCAGACTCTCAACCGCTGCGCCACCAGGGAAGCCCTCATGTGGTTTTATTTTATTTTTTATTAAAAAAAATTTTATTAGAGCACCAGAATCAACTTAGTTTTGGGGGCTTTCTTACCACTTAGAAAACAGGATACCAGGTGTATAACTGGTATTACACTTGGCATGTTCCAGCAATTAAGTTGAAATTTACCTATGCAGCAAAGGTATCTCCATGGTTACTCTGCCAGCTCTTAGCCCTTTCGGCTTCAGACTGCTTTAATATAAAATGAAAGTTCTCTAGTGTTGCTAACTTGGTAATTTTTCAGATTCTAGTTGTAGGTGCCCTTTTGTCTTACTATTTTGGAATATAACAACTGGACAACCTTTCATATATAGACTGAGATTTGGTTTCTTTCCAATCACTCTGAGATCATCTGACAATGGTTATTGACAAAAGTAAAGAACCAGTCCCTGAAAAGGTGACTTACTGCTGAATACTACATCCAGCCTCAGTATTAAAATGCTTTTTGCCCCACACTGGTAAATTCTTGGGTTTTAACGTGGAAAGGAACTGTTAGAGGTCATCTACTTCACAGATGAAGAAAAACAAAGGAATTAGGGCTACTTAGCTTTAAAATTTTTCATTAGTAATTTTCATTCATTCATTCAACAAACTTTTACAGTGTCCCTACCCTGTGTGGGTTCTGGAGCTATAAAGTATAAACACAGTCTCAGCACTTATGGTCTCAGAGTCCATTGGAAGAGAAAGATTGACCGATAATTATCACAACAAGTAAAACCTTATATCATAAAGGCACATTCAAAGCACTCTGAGGCCACACCTTTGATTATAGATAAAGAGTTGACATAATAGTTTCATTTTAAAGAATAAGTAAGTATTTACCAGGCAGGGTAGGAAGAGAAGGCACCTTGGGCAGAGCAAACAGAGGTCAGGAAAGAGCACAGTCACTTTGGAAAATGCTTAGTGTGTTAGTGTTATGGGTAAATAGAACTTCAGAGTGAGGAGTGGTGAGGAACGGCTGAGTTCCCACTGTGGGGCCGTATTAGTGGGCACAGCTCACACACAGCTGGACATTCAGTTAGGACAAAAGGTAGGGCCCTGTGAGTTGTGCAAATATTGAAATAGTTCCAAGCTGGTTGATAAATAGCCATTGATCTGAGACCCCTCCCACTGTCCTGTTTCACCTCCCAGACCTCCTCACAGCTAGTACGTCAGCAATTAAAGAGTTGACACCCAGCTGGAGGCCTTTAGGGACCCCCCCCCCCCAGGCAGTAAGGGCAGTAAGACAATGCTGATTGTTAATTTTTTTGAGCATCTCTCCTCTTGTTCGCCATGGTAAAGAATGTAAACTTTATCCTACAGGGTAGAACTTGAAAACTAAATGCCTCCAGGGGTCAGGCAGGCTACACAGAAGTGAGTGAAGCAAGTGGGTATAAACAGCAGGAAGAGGTGAGGACTGTAGTGAATTGGAGGCATTCAAATTAATTTTTAAAAATTCTGTGTGAACAAATATGAATTAACGTTCGCTATTGCTCAAATTTTGCAGTAGAAGAAATAGGAAGCTACAGTAGGTTTTTTTTTTTGTGTGTGTGGTTTGTTTGTTTTTCAACTAGGGGAGTGATACAAGATTTATTTTGAAAAATATTGCCATGAGGGTTTGATGGACAGGGATTTCAGAAGACATGGAGACATAAGACCGAAAGCATGGGTTGTTACTAGTTCCAAGATCGGATAAGAAAATGCTGGCGTAGATTCAAAGATTTTGGGTCGTATATGAAAAAAAGTTTTCTTTGTATAAAAGAACAATAAAAAAGATTATTGGATTATTAAGGAAAATATGTCATTTCTATCTTAAAAAGTTTCTTGTACCTAAGGCACAGTGATACAGTGTTTTTTCAGGGAACTTTCTAGGTCTGGGATGCCCCAAAGCATATTAATTTAAGCAAAATATTTGTGGAGGAAAAGCAAACAAACAAAAAAACCCTGTGGGTGGTGAAATGGGGTGGAACAAATGCTGAAAGAACTCTTCAGTGTAACCAAGCAGGGGATTTGTATGGTAACATTAAGATGTTTTCAACAGTTCTGAGTAGGTTTTATTAATCAGTTTAACACATTTGAGTACACACTATATGCTAGACACTGTTTTTGCACAATTTTAAATAGGATTTGTTAATTCATTTATTGAGAGTTTACTATGTGCTCGGCATACTTGCAGGCACTGGGAATAAACTAGAGAACAAAACACACTATCCCTGCCTTCATGGAATTTCCATTCTAGGGGAGGAGACAGGCAATAAACTCGATGCAATATCAGGTTTGGTGAGCAAACCTAGAGGATGGATTGAGGCCAGGGAAGATTAGAGACTGAAACCAATTAGGTATGTAATTTCTGAGGAAATTCGAGTGTGGGGAAAGGTGATAACTCTACAAAACGTAATGGAAGTGAGTCTTCATAGACCTCAAATTAGCAGAACTTGGGATGGAAAGAATGGAAAGGGGGAGGGTTGAATGGAGAAATTCACAACCACTAAAATGTGAGTCTGGAGTGTTGAACATTTGTTGTAGCAAAAGTGATGTGCTAGGTTTTGATGAGCTGAAGTTGAGATTTTGGTGAGTTGTCTCAGTGTAGCTATTTCCTTAGATGAGCATTTCTCAAACGTTGGTGGTTGTCAGAATTACCTGGGGAACCTGACAAAATTGCAAAGGTCCAGAGCCTTTTCCTTCAACTAGCCTGGGCCTCTGTGTTTTTTATTAGCTCACCAGGTGATTCTGACACAGCAGAGTTTGAGAACCACTGGCTTAGATAACCAGACACAAGTCTGGAAAGAGGGATTGAGTTAAGGGCTGGAGATGTATATTTTAGAGTTTTTAAAAAGTGTTAATTGAGACTTGTGGATGGGTCAACTCTCCCAGCTGATGAGTATAAAGGGGGAAGAGGAGAAACTGTAGGACAATTGAGTGATTGCATATATGTAGTTGGTGTTTAGACAAGGAAGAGCCTGAAAGACAGACACATGAATTATTCAGTGTCAGGAAAGTGCAGAGAGCTCAGTTTCCCTTTAACTGGAATGTGGGCTCCATGGGGATAGAAACCTCAGGGTTACCTTACACCTGGCATTGTGCCCAGCACTTAATAGGCACTTAATCAATATTTGTTTATTGAATGAATCAATGTATGGCTAGCACAGAATCTAAAGAGAAGTTTTTAGGAGGATGTAGGCAATCATGTCACATGTAGTAGCCTGAGGTCAAGATGGCTGAAATTTACAGGATTGCTGATAGATTCGGTCAGAAGGAAGCTATTACTATAAAAGAGATGGGGTGATTAAGTGCAAGCAGGAATTTAGGCTCTGCTGTCATGTATAACATTGATCCTGAGCTGTTGATGAGCAGTGTAAAGGCAATAAGATAAGTATGTACACACATAATGCACATAACATATGATTATGTATACACAGGTATATGTGTACATGTTTGTATACCTGTGTGCATACATGCATATCTGTGAAAGTATAGATCTTTAGCCCTAGAGTGTTCATCGTGCCCTGTTGCTCTGTCGACGTCCTGTAGCTGCCTCCTTCAGGTTATGAATCTCGTGGGAAGGAGTGTCTCCCAGGAGTCTCGCAGGTTGTAGAGGGCTGTCTTTGGGCAGTTGGAACACAGACAAAAGCAACATAATGCTCTGGACATGTCTTCAATAAGCTGTGTAATCCACTTGCCACCCTCAGTCTTTCAGAGGTTGGTTGTTTCCCAAGAATAGGTGTAATTTCTAGAAATTGCATTAAAATATAAAATCCTGCTCTAAGATTTGTTAAAAGCTTTTTAATTCCAGGCACACATTTCCTTTGAAAGGATAAATCTTCATGTCATGAAGCAGAGATGCTTATTAGCCTGCTCTCTGTGATCTGCAGATTCATAGATGAAGCATCCAACCTTTCTTGGATTTTGAAATGTCATGTCCGACTGCCTCTTAATGAAGATTCATTTATCTCTTTTCACACTGTTAAGTACGGTCTATGGGGATAGACTTCTCTCAGTCCACAGGAATAGAGCCTATTAGTGCTAATGGAAGTTCTGCACATGTCTGCAGAGGTGAACAGGCATTGAAATAATTTATTGATACCTTTAGACTTTTACAGTCATTTTTATTTAGCTGCCTTAAGGATTTCAATGATGACCCCTTTTTGTCCCCAAATACTGTTTGACATTGATTGTAGGAATCTGGTGATGGGCCTGAGGTTGTAACTTTAACAGGTGTAAGTATTTCTTTCCTCTGTTTCAGCTGAGAAGTTTTGAGAGTGAAATATTCACAGCCATTGAGAGACCTCCAATTTAATTTCTCATCATGCTTGTTCTGTAGTTCACGTTAAGTCCAGAGTATTGAAGGAACGGAACAAGTGGACTTGTAGACATCAGATAGCTGGCCATGCTGTTGACCATGGCATCTCAGGATGCTCAGAACCTCTTCCAACCTCTCTCTTCCTGGATATCTCGGGTTTATGAAGCTCTCCAGCAAGCAGGAGATACGTTATCTGCTTTGCTGGTTAACTTCAACAAACAAGACTCTAAATTGAGTGACAAGCTAGACCAGGACTTAGATGATATTCAGATTCAGGAAACTTACTTTGAAGATGAAGAACAAAGCAATTGGAGTCAAGAGGACATAAATTCCTTGTTTCTTGAAGTGGATCATTTCTCCTGTTGTAATAGTGATTTGCAGGACTCTGCCCCAAGTTCAAGCCCCAGACTTAGCCAGCATGCAAAGGACTCCTGTTCCATAGTGACCCAGTGGCCCAATCAGACCCTTGATGACCAAAAGCCACCACATGTGCTTTCTTCTATGGCCGAGGAAGAACATCACCTTGAAAAGCAAAGGAGTGGCCTTCAACAGGGCTTTGACAGCCACCTTTCTGGTATTTTAGAAAACGTTAATGGAAAAATGCAAGGTAAGCTAGCCAGTAATCATTTTCTATGGGTTTGTCCAAAGGACATTTCTACTCATTTTATTTTTATTTGTTTTAGTTATCATTTGAATTTTATTTTTGTCTCTTATACCTTTCCACATACTGTCTTCTTTTTTTTTTTTTTTCAAACATCTTTATTGAAGTATAATTGCCTTACAATAGTGTGTTAGCATCTGCTTTATAACAAAGTGAATCTGTTATACATATACAATATGTTCCCATTTCTCTTCCCTCCTGCATCTCCCTCCCTCCCACCCTCCCCATCCCACCCCTCTAGGTGGTCACAGAGCACCGAGCTGATCTCCCTGTGCTATGCGGCTGCTTCCCACTAGCTATCTATTTTACATTTGGTAGTGTATATATGTCCATGACACTCTCTTACCCTGTCACATCTCACCCCACCCCCTCCCCATATCCTCAAGTCCATTCTCTAGTAGGTCTGTGTCTTTATTCCCGTCTTGCCACTAGGTTCTTCATGGCCTTTTTTTTTTTTTTTTTTTTCCCTTAGATTCCATATATATGTGTTAGCATACTGTATTTGTTTTTCTCTTTCTGACTTACTTCACTCTGTATGACAGACTCTAACTCCGTCCACCTCATTACAAATACCTCCATTTCATTTCTTTTTATGGCTGAGTAATATTCCATTGTATATATGTGCCACATCTTCTTTATCCATTCATCTGTCGATGGACATTTAGGTTGCTTCCATGTCCTGGCTATTGTAAATAGAGCTGCAATGAACATTTTGGTACATGACTCTTTTTGACCTATGGTTTTCTCAGGGTATATGCCCAGTAGTGGGATTGCTGGGTCGTATGGTAGTTCTATTTGTAGTTTTTTAAGGAACCTCCATACTGTTCTCCATAGTGGCTGTATCAATTTACATTCCCACCAACAGTGCAAGAGTGTTCCCTTTCCTCCACACCCTCTCCAGCATTTATTGTTTCTAGATTTTTTGATGATGGCCATTCTGACCGGTGTGAGATGATATCTCATTGTAGTTTTGATTTGCATTTCTCTAATGATTAATGATGTTGAGCATTCTTTCATGTGTCTGTAGGCCATCTGTATATCTTCTTTGGAGAAATGTCTATTTAGATCTTCTGCCCATTTTTGGATTGGGTTGTTCGTTTTTTTGTTATTGAGCTGCATGAGCTGCTTGTAAATCTTGGAGATTAATCCTTTGTCAGTTGCTTCATTTGCAAATATTTTCTCCCATTCTGAGGGTTGTCTTTTGGTCTTGTTTATGGTTTCCTTTGCTGTGCAAAAGCTTTTCAGTTTCATTAGGTCCCATTTGTTTATTTGTGTTCTTATTTCCATTTCTCTGGGAGCTGGGTCAAAAAGAATCTTGCTGTGATGTATGTCATAGAGTGTTCTGCCTATGTTTTCCTCTAAGAGTTTGATAGTGTCTGCCCTTACACTTAGGTCTTTAATCCATTTTGAGTTTATTTTTGTGCATGGTGTCAGGGAGTGTTCTAATTTCATACTTTTACATGTTCCTGTCCAATTTTCCCAGCACCACTTATTGAAGAGGCTGTCTTTTCTCCACTGTATATGCTTGCCTCCTTTATCAAAGATAAGTTGACCATATGTGTGTGGGTTTATCTCTGGGCTTTCTATCCTGTTCCATTGATCTATATTTCTGTTTTTGTGCCAATACCAAACTGTCTTGATTACTGAAGCTTTGTAATATAGTCTGAAGTCAGGGAGCCTGATTCCCCCAGCTCCATTTTTCGTTCTCAAGATTGCTTTGGCTATTCGGGGTCTTTTGTGTTTCCATACAAATTGTGAAATTTTTTGTTCTAGTTCTGTGAAAAATGCCAGTGGTAGTTTGATAGGGATTGCATTGAATCTGTAGATTGCTTTGGGTAGTAGAGACATTTTCACAATGTTGATTCTTCCAATCCAGGAACATGGTATATCTCTCCATCTATTTGTATCCTCTTTAATTTCTTTCATCAGTGTCTTATAATTTTCTGCATACAGGTCTTTTGTCTCGTTAGGTAGGTTTATTCCTAGATATTTTATTCTTTTTGTTGCAATGGTAAATGGGAGTGTTTTCTTAATTTCACTTTCAGATTTTTCGTCATTAGTGTATAGAAATGCAAGAGATTTCTGTGCATTAATTTTGTATCCTGCTACTTTACCAAATTCATTGATTAGCTCTAGGAGTTTTCTGGTAGCATCTTTAGGATTCTCTATGTATAGTATCATGTCATCTGCAAATAGTGACAGCTTTACTTCTTCTTTTCCGATTTGGATTCCTTTTATTTCTTTGTCTTCTCTGATTGCTGTGGCTAGGACTTCCAGAACTATGTTGAATAATAGTGGTGAGAGTGGGCAACCTTGTCTTGTTCCTGATCTTAGTGGAAATGGTTTCAGTTTTTCACCATTGAGGACAATGTTGGCTGTGGGTTTGTCATATATGGCCTTTATTATGTTGAGGAAAGTTCCCTCTATGCCTACTTTCTGCAGGGCTTTTATCATAAATGGGTGTTGAATTTTGTCAAAAGCTTTCTCTGCATCTATTGAGATGATCATATGGTTTTTCTCCTTCAATTTGTTAATATGGTGTATCACATTGATTGATTTGCGTATATTGAAGAATCCTTGCATTCCTGGGATAAACCCCACTTGATCATGGTGTATGATCCTTTTAATGTGCTGTTGGATTCTGTTTGCTAGTATTTTGTTGAGGATTTTTGCATCTATGTTCATCAGTGATATTGGCCTGTAGTTTTCTTTCTTTGTGACATCTTTGTCTGGTTTTGGTATCAGGGTGATGGTGGCCTCGTAGAATGAGTTGGGGAGTGTTCCTCCCTCTGCAATATTTTGGAAGAGTTTGAGAAGGATAGGTGTTAGCTCTTCTCTAAATGTTTGATAGAATTCGCCTGTGAAGCCATCTGGTCCTGGGCTTTTGTTTGTTGGAAGGTTTTTAATCACAGTTTCAATTTCAGTGCTTGTGATTGGTCTGTTCATATTTTCTATTTCTTCCTGGTTCAGTCTCGGCAGTTTGTGCATTTCTAAGAATCTGTCCATTTCTTCCAGGTTGTCCATTTTATTGGCATAGAGTTGCTTGTAGTAATCTCTCATGATCTTTTGTACTTCTGCAGTGTCAGTGGTTACTTCTCCTTTTTCATTTCTAATTCTATTGATCTGAGTCTTCTCCCTTTTTCTCTTGATGAGTCTGGCTAATGGTTTATCAATTTTGTTTATCTTCTCAAAGAACCAGCTTTTAGTTTCATTGATTTTTGCTATTGTTTCCTTCATTTCTTTTTCATTTATTTCTGACCTGATCTTTATAATTTCTTTCCTTCTGCTGGCTTTGGGGTTTTTTTGGTCTTCTTTCTCTAATTGCTTTAGGTGCAAGGTTAGGTTGTTTATTCGAGATGTTGCCTGTTTCTTGAGGTAGGCTTGTATTGCTATAAACTTCCCTCTTAGCACTGCTTTTGCTGTGTCCCATAGGTTTTGGGTCGTCGTGTCTCCATTGTCATTTGTTTCTAGGTATTTTTTGATTTCCCCTTTGATTTCTTCAGTAATCACTTCGTTATTAAGTAATGTATTGTGTAGCCTCCATGTGTTTGTATTTTTTACAGATCTTTTCCTGTAATTGATATCTAGTCTCATAGCGTTGTGGTCGGAAAAGATACTTGATACGATTTCAATTTTCTTAAATTTACCAAGGCTTGATTTGTGACCCAAGATATGATCTATCCTGGAGAATGTTCCATGAGCACTTGAGAAAAATGTGTATTCTGTTGTTTTTGGGTGGAATGTCCTATAAATATCAATTAAGTCCATCTTGTTTAATGTATCATTTAAAGCTTGTGTTTCCTTATTTATTTTCATTTTGGATGATCTGTCCATTGGTGAAAGTGGGGTGTTAAAGTCCCCTACTATGATTGTGTTGCTGTCAATTTCCCCTTTCATGGCTGTTAGTATTTGCCTTATGTATTGAGGTGCTCCTATGTTGGGTGCATAAATATTTACAATTGTTATACCTTCCTCTTGGATCGATCCCTTGATCATTATATAGTGTCCTTCTTTGTCTCTTGTAATAGTCTTTATTTTAAAGTCTATTTTGTCTGATATGAGAATTGCTACTCCAGCTTTCTTTTGATTTCCATTTGCATGGAATATCTTTTTCCATCCCCTCACTTTCAGTCTGTATGTGTCCCTAGGTCTGAAGTGGGTCTCTTGTAGACAGCATATGTATGGGTCTTGTTTTTGTATCCATTCAGCCAGCCTGTGTCTTTTGGTGGGAGCATTTAATCCATTTACATTCAAGGTAATTATCGATATGTATGTTCCTATTCCCATTTTCTTAAATGTATTGGGTTTGTTATTGTAGGTGTTTTCCTTCTCTTGTGTTCCTTGCCTAGAGAATTTCCTTTAGCATTTGTTGTAAAGCTGGTTTGGTGGTGCTGAACTCTCTCAGCTTTTGCTTGTCTGTAAAGGTTTTAATTTCTCCATCGAATCTGAATGAGATCCTTGCTGGGTAGAGTAATCTTGGTTGTAGGTTTTTCTCCCTCATGACTTTAAGTATATCCTGCCACTCCCTTCTGGCTTGCAGAGTTTCTGCTGAGAGATCAGATGTTAACCTTATGGGGATTCCCTTGTGTGTTATTTGTTTTTTTTCCCTTGCTGCCTTTAATATGTTTTCCTTATATTTAATTTTTGACAGTTTGATTAATATGTGTCTTGGCGTGTTCCTCCTTGGGTTTATCCTGTATGGGACTCTCTGTGCTTCCAGGACTTGATTAACTATTTCCTTTCCCATATTAGGGAAGTTTTCAACTATAATCTCTTCAAAAATTTTCTCAGTCCCTTTCTTTTTCTCTTCTTCTTCTGGTACCCCTATAATTCGAATGTTGGCACGTTTAATGTTGTCCCAGAGGTCCCTGAGACTGTCCTCAGTTCTTTTCATTCTTTTTTCTTTATCCTGCTCTGTAGTAGTTATTTCCACCATTTTATCTTCCAGGTCACTTATCCTTTCTTCTGCCTCAGTTATTCTACTATTGATCCCATCTAGAGTATTTTTAATTTCATTTATTGTGTTTTTCATCATTGCTTGGTTCCTCTTTAGTTCTTCTACATCCTTGTTAAATGTTTCTTGCATTTTGTCTATTCTGTTTCCAAGATTTTGGATCATCCTTACTATCATTATTCTGAATTCTTTTTCAGGTAGACTACCTATTTCCTCTTCATTTGTTAAGTCCAGTGTGTTTTGAGCCTGCTCCTTCATCTGCTGTGTGTTTTTCTGTCGTCTCATTTTGCCTATCTTACTGTGTTTGGGGTCTCCTTTTCACAGGCTGCAGGTTCGTAGTTCCCGTTGTTTTTGGTATCTGTCCCCAGCGGCTAAGGTTGGTTCAGTGGGTTGTGTAGGCTTCCTGGTGGAGGGAACTAGTGCCTGAGTTCTGGTGGATGAGGCTAGATCTTGTCTTTCTGGTGGGCACGTCCACGTCTGGTGGTGTATTTTGTGGTGTCTGTGGCCTTATTATGATTTTAGGCAGCCTCTCTGCCAATGGATGGGGTTGTGTTCCTGTCTAGCTAGTTGTTTGGCATAGGATGTCCAGCACTGTAGCTTGCTGGTCGTTGAGTGAAGCTGGGTCTTGATGTTGAGATGGAGATCTCTGGGAGATTTTTGCCGTTTGGTATTACGTGGAGCTGGGAGGTCTCTTGTGGACCAGTGTTCTGAAGTTGGCTCTCCCACCTCAGAGGCACGGCCCTGATGCCTGGCTGGAGCACCAAGAGGCTTTCATCCACACGGCTCAGAGTAAAAGGGAGAAAAAATAGAAAGAAAGAAAGAAAGAAAGAGGCTATAGTATAGTGAAGTAAAATAAAGCTATTGTAAAGCAAAGCTATACAGACAAAATCTCACCCAGAAGCATATACATATACACTCACAAAAAAAAGGAAAAGGGGAAAAATTAATATCTCCTGCTCCCAGAGTCCCCCTCCTGAATTTGGGCTGATTCGTTGTCTATTCAGGTATTCAACAGATGCAGGCACCTCAAGTTGTTTGTGGAGCTTTAATCCGCTGCTTCTGAGGCTGCTGGGAGAGATTTCCCCTTCTCTTCCCTGTTCGCACAGCTCCTGGGGTTCAGCTTTGGATTGGACCCGCCTCTGCGTGTAGGTCGCCTGAGGGCGTCTGTTCCCCGCCCAGACAGGACGGGGTTAAAGGAGCAGCTGCTTCGGGGGCTCTGGCTCACCCAGGCCGCGGGGAGGGAGCGGTACGGAGGAGGCGGGGCGAGCCTGCGGCGGCCGAGGCCGGCGTGACGTTGCACCAGCTCGAGGCGCGCAGTGCGTTCTCCCGGGGATGTTGTCCCCGGATCCCGGGACC
This sequence comes from Balaenoptera acutorostrata, assembly GCF_949987535.1. Lineage (NCBI taxonomy): Eukaryota > Metazoa > Chordata > Mammalia > Artiodactyla > Balaenopteridae > Balaenoptera > Balaenoptera acutorostrata. Next base: position 141,530,929 of record NC_080066.1, read on the forward strand.
CTGGCAGTGGCGGGCTGCACAGGCTCCCGGGAGGGGAGGTGTGGAGAGTGACCTGTGCTCACACACAGGCTTTTTGGAGGCGGCAGCAGCAGCCCCAGCGTCTCACGCCCGTCTCTGGGGTCCGCGCTGATCGCCGTGGCTTGCGCCCTTCTCTGGAGTTCGTTTAGGCGGCGCTCTGAATCCCCTCTCCTTGCGCGCAGCGAAACAAAGAGGCAAGAAAAAGTCTCTTGCCTCTTCGGCAGCTGCAGACCTTTTCCCGGTCTCCCTCCCGGCTAGCTGTGGTGCGCCAACCCCTTCAGGCTGTGTTCACGCCGCCAGCCCCAGTCCTCTCCCTGCGATCCGACCGCAGCCCGAGCCTCAGCTCCCAGCCCCGCCCGCCCCGGCGGGGGAGCAGACAAGCCTCTCAGGCTGGTGAGCGCCGCTCGGCGCCGAGCCTCTGTGCGGGAACCTCTCCGCTTTGCCCTCCGCACCTCTGTGGCTGCGCTCTCCTCCGTGGCTCTGAAGCTTCCCCCCTCCACCCCCCGCAGTCTCCGCCCGCGAAGGGGCTCCTAGTGCGTGGAAACCTTTCCTCCTTCACGGCTCCCTCCCACTGGTGCAGGTGCCGTCCCTATTCTTTTGTCTCTGTTATTTCTTTTTTCTTTTGCCCTACCCAAGTACGGGGGGAGTTTCTTGCCTTTTTGGAGGTCGGACGTTTTCTGCCAGCGTTCAGTGGGTGTACTGTAGGAGCAGTTCCACGTGTAGGTGTATTTCTACTGTATCTGTGGGAAGGAATGTGATCTCCGCGTCTTACTCTTCCGCCATCTTCTCTATCATCCACATACTGTCTTCTTAATGAGAGTTGTAATCCTTAGGAATATTTTCAATATATAAAACTTTGGAAGATCCACATTGTTGGGCTCCATATTCCAAAACAATAGTTCTGAGCAAGTGAAATGGTGAAAACGAGTCTGTGGGTTCTGTTTGAGAAGCCCCTCGTGCATATGTCATACTGCTTAAAACATCTTTTAAAATATTCTCTTTTTGTTAAACTAGGTTAGGAATCTCTAGATGTTACTATATTATTCAGTGTGAAATCCTGTGCAAAAAGCCATACTTGTTGCAAAATTTTTAGTTGATAACACTCCAAGAACACTTCTCACAGTGTTGTACTGAGACGTGATGTGAGATGACAGTAGATAGGAAATCTTTGGAATAAGAATAGCTCGCTTTTCTTCTAGCCTTGAATGGAAAGGACACATTTAAAACAAACTGCCTATAGAGCTTCATCCTGTCAGAACTGAGCATATAATGGGCCTTCAATAAATGCATAATGAATATGGTGAAAATGTAATTAACTCTATAAAAGTAGCTGTAGTATGTTCTGGCATAAATTTCTCACGCTTCTGTTACTCTAAGCCTGAAGTAAGGACATTCCATTTTATTGAGAGACAGAGAGATACATGATAGGCAGAGAAAGGTGTTGGGTGTGTATATAGGATGTGTGTTTGTAATGCACACATAGCTCATGCAGGTTTTCAGATCTTTTAATGTAAAAGATGAACTCATTAATTCTCTTCTTGTTGGAGGGAGCAGACTTTTTCGGAATACTTTCTTAGTGTCTTCATCCATTTTCAGTGACTCCTCTTAGCTTTATCTTTTTAGAGGAATGTTTTATCCAGGTACATACAGTCTTAGTAAATGAAGAAATATAATTTCATATTCTTTTTATAATGCTTTCTTTAAAAAAATTTTTTTTATTGGGGTATAGTTGTTTTACAATGTTGTGTTAGTTTCTACTGTACAGCGAAGTGGAGTTCCCTGTGCTATACAGCAGGTCCTCATTAGTTATCCATTTTATATATGCTATTGTTTATATGTCAATTCCACTCTCCCAATTCATCCCACTCCCCCTTCCCCCCCTTGGTGTCCACATGTCCGCTCTCTACATCTGTGTCTCTATTTCTGCCTTGCAAACTGGTTTATCTGTACCATTTTTCTAGATTCCACATATATGTATAATGCTTTCTTGATACTCTTACTCAAGTTAAAGTATTAAATGCTAGAATGAATTGGTGAACCAAGGTAGCCTAATATTCTTTCTGAATCTGATAAACTATAAATAAATGCAATTGCAAGCCTTTTAAAATTATCTATAGAGATAATCCTAGAAATGTCTGGACTACTAATAGGATTTCTTAGATTTGACTTGAAATTTCTATTCCTATTTTAGAAAATTCTTGCTAAAGTTGAACTATATTTAAAATTATTAACATGAATTTGGCTCGATAGATGCTTAACACTGGCTTCTGTTAATTTTTGTAATCGTTGTAATAATCTAATGGCAATTAAACAATTGTGTTCATTTGTTCATTCGGGAAATGTTGATTCACTAGATTGTAGCCTTCTGGAAGCCAGCAGCCGTGTCACAGATTCATTTCTGTATCCTTACTATCAAACACAATGTTAGGTATACAATAGGACATCAAATAATAATTACTGATGGAACAACAAGGAAAGCTAACAGCTCTACGAGGTAAATACTACTATTATTCTCACTTCACAGTTGAGAAAATTGATGATTAGAATTTGGGACTCTACCCAAGACTGACATTTAGAAAGAGGCAGAGCTCAGGTAGTCTGATTCTAGAGTTTACACATATAACTCTCCCACCCCCACCCTTTTTAAAGTTATAATTTACATATAATAAAATTCATCCTTCTGTAGTGCACAGTTCTGTGAGTTTTGACAGACACACATGGTCTTCTAACCACCACGACCATCCAGGTATGAAATAGTTCTATCACTCAAGTCCCCATGCAGTTTGTAGCCTTTTGAGGCTGGCTATATTCATAATGCACTTATTGTAACACCCTTGAGATTTATCTGTGTTGTCATGTGTTCCAATGGTTTGCTTTTTTTTTTATTGCTAAATAGTATTCCATTGCAGGAAGGCCCCAATTTGTTGATCCATTCAGCAGTTGAGGGATATTTGGGTTGTTTCCAGTTTTTAGCAATATGAATAAAGCGACTATAAACATTTGCAAAATAGGTTTTCGTGTGAATATGTTTTCAATTAGGTGAATACCTATGAGTGGGATTGCCGGGTCATATGGAAAGTATATGTTTAACTTTATAAAAAAAAAATCCACTGTTTTCCAGAGTACAATTTTGCATTCTCAGAAGTTATGTATGAGATTTCCAGTCACTCATATCCTCACCAACACTTTGTGGTATTATTCTTATTATTTTTTAGCCACTCTCATAGGTGTGTGGTGATAACTCATGTAGGGAGATAATTCTCCACTGGTGTCTTGCATGTCCTATGAGCAGGGCAGAGCCACAAACAGCCTTTTGTTTTGGATTATCTTTTCAAGGGTGTTTGTATGACAGCCTTGGAAGATAGTGTGTCCCTCCAGAGCACAGGGGATATTTGTTTGCTGTCCAATCTAATAAAGTTAATGTCTCGCTTCAGGGCAAAGCTTAGGCAAATTTGCTTGCAAATGATAGAGGTTTTCCAAGCTTGGTGTTCCCTGGCAACATAAACCCATTGCATGCACGGAATCTATCTGGGCCTGCCTCTGCATTACCCCCATGGTACTTGGAAGTACTGTGAGTAATAAATTGTCCTTTGTCTCTAACCCAGAAATCTTGCATCTTTGCCAACATCTATAAAACAGTAGCAGGCAAACTTGTTAGATGCAAGTAGGATAAAATCGTAGACCCTTCATAGGTTTTAACATCCCATTTGGCTTTAATTTGCATATCCTTAATAACTAGTGACACTGAGCATATTTTCATGTAGTTGTAATCTGTATGACTTCTTTGTAGGGTCTTCAAATCTTTTGCCCACTTTCACTGAATTGTTTGTTTTCTTATTTTTGAGATTTGGGAACTATGTTTATATTCTAAATATGAGGAATGTACTTTAAAAATATTTTCTCCCAGTTTTGTGGCTTGAATTTTCATTCTCTTAACACTGTCCCTCAAAGAACAGAGATTCTTAATTAAATGAAATCCACCTTATCAAGTATTTCTTTTATGAATTGTGCTTTTGGTATCATATCTAAGAAATCTTTCTATAACCCAGGGTCAGAAAGATTTTTTTTCCTGTGTTTTATTCTAGAAATCTTAAAGTTATGGATTTTGCATTTAGAGCTATGATCTATTTTGAGGTATTTTTTATATGATGCAAGGTGTGGATTAAGCCCTCCCCTCACCATGTAGGTGACTAATAATTCCTATACCATTTGTTGAAATGACTATTCTTTCTCCATTGTTTGCTTTGATATCTTTGTCAGAAATCTATTATCTATATAAGTGTGGGTCTATTTCTGGACTCTACATATTTTCCCATTAATCTACATTTGTATTCTTTTTCTAATAACACACTGTCTTGATTACTATAGCATTATGGTCTTGAAATCAGGTGAGCCCTCAATTTTATATTTTAAAAATTGTTTTGACCATTCTAGTTGTTTCCATATAGTTTTTAGATTAGGCTTATTGATTTTTACAAAAAAATTTGTTGAGAATTTCATTGGAATTTTGTTGAATCCATAGATCAGTTTGGAGAGAATGACATGCTAATAATAGTGTGTCTTTACGCAAGAGGGAAGAGATATGGGGACATATGTTTATGTATAACTGATTCACTTTGTTATAAAGCAGAAACTAACACACCATTTTGAAGCAATTATACTCCAATAAGGATGTTAAAAAAAAAATAGTGTGTCTTTAAATCTATGAACATGGTATACCACTTCATTTATTTAGTTCTTAATTTTTTTCACCTGTTTTGTATTTTCCAGCATACAGGTCTCATACATATTTTGTTAGATTTATACCTAAGTATTTCCCTTTTCTTGGATATAATTGTAAATCGTATATCTATAACTTTAAATTTCCAATTGCTACTTGCTAGTATATAGAAATGCCATTGATGTTTGTATATAATCTTGTATTTTGCAACCTCCCTAAACTCAGTGATGAGTTCTAATTGCTTTTTTTTTTTAAACTTATTTATGTATTTATTTATTTTTGGCTGCATTCGGTCTTTGTTGCTGTGCATGGGCTTTCTCTAGTTGCAGTGAGTGGGGGCTACTCTTCGTTGTGGTGCACGGGCCTCTCATTGCGGTGGCCTCTCCCGTTTCAAGGTGTGGGCTTCAGTAGTTGTGGCTCAAGGGCTTGGTAGTTATGGCTCGCAGGCTCTAGAGTGCAGTCTCAGTAGTTGTGGCTCACGGGCTTAGTTGTTCCACGGCATGTGGGATCTTCCCGGACTAGGTCTTGAACCCGTGTCCCCTGCATTGGCAGGCGGACTCTCAACCACTGCGCCACCAGGGAAGCCCCACCTCTAATTGCTTTTTTATAGCTATTTTGGGATTTTCTACATAGATAATAATATAATCACACAAATGACAGTTTTATTTATTCCGTTTCAATACCCATGTCTATTATTTCTTTTTCTTGACTGATTACAGTATATTATCATGTTGAATAAGAATGGTGAAAGTGGGTATATTTGCCTTGATCCTGGACTTAGTGGAAAATCTTTGTCTTTCACTGTTACTTAGTAGTTAGATGTAGCTTTCTGTAGATGCTCTTTATTATATAGAAGAAGTTTCTTTCTATTCCAATTTGTTGAGAGTTTTTAATCAAAAAGGATGTTGAATTCTGTCAAGTGCAGTTTTGCATCTGTTGAGCTGATCATATGATTTTTTTCTTTAATCTGTTGAAATGAATTATACTGATTAATTTTTGAGTGTTGAACCTGTCTTGCATACCTGGGTAAAATCTGCTTGGTCGTGATGTACTATTCTTTTCATATATTGCTGGATTTGATTTGCTAATATTCTGTTGAGGAATTTTTATCAATTTACATTAGGGATATTAGTCTATAGTTTTCTTTTCTCGCAATATCTTTGTCTAGTTTTGGTATCTGGGTAATGCTGGACTCATAACAAGAGTTGTGAAATGTTTCTCCTTTTTATAGTCTGGACAAATTTGTGTTAAATCAGTATTTATTTCTTAAATATTTGCTAGAATTTTCCATTGAAGTCAGCTGAGTTTGGAATTTTTTTGTTGTTGTTGGAAGATTTTGAAATAAAAATTCAGTTTCTTTAGTGTGTATAGGATTATTCAAGATGTCTGTCTTTCTTGAGTGACTTTTGGCAGTTTGTGTTTCTCAAGGATTGTTGTTTTTCATTTCATCTATGTTGTTAAATTTATGGACATAGTATTTTCTTGTTATCCTTTTAGTGTTTGTAGGATATATAGTAGTCTCCATTGTTTCCTGATATTGGTAATTTTTATCTTCATTTTTTGCAGGGGTGTGGGGTCTGTCTGAGTAGAGGACTATCTATATGTCTATATATTTTTCGAAGAACTAGTTTTTGGTTTCATAAATTTTTCCCTATTGTTTTTCTGTTCCTAATTTTCTTGAATTCTGTTATTTATTATTTTCTTCCTTCTGCTTGCTTTGGGTATAATTTGTTCTTTTTTCTAATATAATCATTTAATGGATGCATTTTTCTAAGTGCTGCTTTGTCTACATCGAAAAATATTAATATGTTGTTTTTATTTTCATTATATTAAAATATTTCCTAATTTCCCTTTGACTTCCTTTTTGATGCATTGTTTATTTAAAAGTGTGTAGGTTAGGTTCCAAATGTTGGGAATATTCTAGATAACTTTCTGTTACCAATTTCTGGTTTAATTCAGTTGTGGTCTGAGGACATACTTTGTATTACTTTAGTTTAAAAATATTAAAGTTTGTTTTATAATCCTGAACATGTTCTAACTTGTTGAATGTTTCATGTGTACTTAAAAAGACTGTGCATTTTGCTGTTATTGGATACAGTGTTCTATAAATTACTTCAAGTTGTTTGAGGCTGTTTTTAAGATTTTCTGTATACTTATTTTTATACTGATTTTGTCTACTTATTTTGTTCTGTTGGTTACTCTACTTGTGGATTTGGCTATTTTTCTCTTTTCTGTTCTTTCAGTTTTTGCTTCATGTAGTTTGAAGCTCTGTTGTTAAATACATACACATTTTAGAAATATATTTCTTCTTGATGAATTGACCTCTTGGTCATTATATAATGTACCTTTTTGTATCCCTGGTAGTATTTCTTGACCTAAAGTCTACTTTGATATTAATATGGCTACTCCAACTTTCTTTTGATTAGTGTTGTCATGACATGTTCTTTTCTACTCTTTAACTTTACATCTATCTTTATCTTTAGAGTGGGATTCTTGTACGTGGCATATAATTGGGTCCTGCTTTTTTATACAAATTGACAATCATTTACTTTTAATTGGTATGTTTAAACTGTTTGTATTTAATGTAATTATTGATAATGAATTAAAATCTGTCATTTTGTTAGATTTTTTTTCCTATTTGTTTCATCTATTCTTTGTTTCTTTTATCCTATTTTTTTCTGCATTCTTTTGGATTGAATATTTTTGTGATTCCATTTCATCTCCACTATGGGCTCATTATTTTTATCTCTTTTAAAAAAAGTTTAATGATCATCCTAAGATTTTACAACATATATCTTTAGTTAATCACGTCTATCTTGAAATAATATTGTACTGCTTCAGGTATAGTTAGATGATGTTACAACAGTGTACTCCCAATTCTTCCTTCCCATCCTTTATTTTTTTGTTGTTACATATTTTACTTTTACATATTCAATAAATACTCAATACGCTGATATTTGATATTTGCTTTAGTTGGTTGGTTATCTCCTAGAGTGATTAAAATAAGAAAAGAATTCTATATTTACATCATTTATGTCATTTGAAGCACTCTTTAACTTTTCTTGTTCATATATGCAGCTAATGAATTATCTTAGTTATTGTTTGTCTGAAAAATATTTCTTACTTAGTTTTGAAATAAATTTTAGATACGTAAAGAGTTCTGAGTTGACAGTTATTTTTCTTTTAGCACTTTAAGGTTTCCATTTCACTGTCTTGTGGTTTGTATAGTTTTCCTATGAGAAGCATGTTTTCATTCTTACTTTTGTTCCTCTGCATATAATGTGTCTTTTTTTCTCACTGGATGCCTTAAAGATTTTGTCTTTATCTTTGGTTTTCAGCAGCATATATCTAGGTGTGTGTGTGTGTGTGTGTGTGTGTGTGTACGTTTATATTTGTACTGCATATGTGTATGTGTGTGTTCTGGTATTCATTTTTATTGGTGTTCTCTGTCCTTCTTGTGTCTGTGATTTAGTGAGTTTCATTACTTTTGGAAAATTCTTTGCCATCATCTCTTCAAATATTTCTTCTAATTCATTCTCTCTTGCTCCTTCTTCTAGTATTCCAATTATACAAATACTAGCCCATTTGATATCATCCCACAGCTCTTGAATGTTCTTTTTCTTTCCTTCATTCTTTTTTTTTCTCTTTGTATTTCAGTTTGGGTAGTAGTATCTAATGACATAGTCTTCAAGTTGACTAATATTTTCTTTGGTTGTATGAAGTCTGGTGATTAGTCCATCAAAAGTATTCTTCATCTCTGTTACCTTGTTTTTCATTTCTAGCATTTTGATTTGGTTAAAAATTTATTTCAGTTTCTCTGCTGAAATTCTTCATCAATTCATGCATGTTTCTCCCTTTTTCCACTATTAATATGTTTTTAGCATATTAATCATAGTACTTTTAAATTCCTTGTGTGATAGTTCTAACACTTGAGTCATATCTGAGTTTGGCTTTCTTGATTGCTTTGTGTCTTGACAGTGTATTTTTCCTTTCTGCTTTTTTGCTTTTCTTGTATTTTAGACTGAAAATTGAACATCATATGTAGGGGAAGTAAATAGTATGTCTGCCTGGAAGTAGGTGAGCCTTTTCTAGTGCTGGGCCTTTAGTGTGAAGGGGTTGAGTCAGTTTAGTCAGAATATGAGCTGGGTTTCGGTTTTGTTGTTGTTATTGTTATCTCCTTGTAGTATAGCCTTCAAAACCCTCTATTATTACATTGTGTTTAGGGTAGGGGCTTGTTTGCTACAGAGCTTTGTCAAAATCTGCTCCATCTTCAGCTTCAAGTCTCTTCTCGTTGCCTGTACCTCAGAGAGGGTCTCTGTTTTCAGGCTGTTGGCCCTTTCCCAGAAGGAGCCTGATGTTATTCATTACTTGGTGTTTGCTCATATGGTGTTTTTGTGTTGGAAGTTTCTGTTTTCTGCTGTTCTGGAGCAGCCTCTGTCTTAGGCAGGTGATATGTTCCTGTGTCTTGGGTTAGGGCCTTCTTGGTAATCTTGCCCCTCCCTCAGAGTTAGGGGATTTCCTCTGGTCTGACTCCAGGACTTCTTTCTACCTCTTCCCCAGTGGTGGTAGTTTTTATTCTGTTCTGTTCACTCACCTTAATGTGTCTTTACCTATGGTCTGAGGATGATGGGATTTGCTGCCCTTTCCCAAGTGGCTTGTGGCTTTTATCCCATAGTGGAAAGATGAGAGAGGAATCCTGGTGAGACTTCTGATTTTGTCTATAGCAGCTGCTCTTCCCCCTACTCTAGGACTGTACCATGAGAGAACCTTTCTCCACTCCTGCCCTGCCCCGCTCCGCTCTGTCTTTCTTGTGAGTACCAGGTGAGTTCTGTGGGGCCAGGCTTCTAAGTGGGTTTCAATTTCCCTGGGGTTTGTGGCTCCCATGGGTTCTCTACTCTTGTACTAGTACACACTTGGTCTTTAGAAGTTCTTTGAAAATATTAGCTTAATTTTTCTTGCCAGCTTGTATGAATCCAGCATCTGCCCCTGGCAAGCAAACGCTTCTGTCCTTTCTCCCATGGAAAGAAGTTTTCTTTTTGTAACTTTTGGATTAGTTGGTTGCTTTATGATCTCAGCTCTCTGATGAGTTTTAAAATGTGTAATTTGACATATTATGCACATTTAATTTTTATTTAAAGAACGAGAGCATTATTTACAAGTTTTCTACATCCTAAGTGGAAGCTAGAACATAGAGCTTTGCACACTTAACACTAAACTCTAAAATTAAGTTGGACATTCTCATTAATTTGGGTGGCATGTTTGGGCTTGGAGATAAATGTACAAATAAAATATTGGTCTTAAGGAGTTTTCTAATGCCTAAGAGATAGTTACATGTAAGTAGTCCCATTTTTAAAAGTTTGTGGAAAATTAGAACAGTTATCTATGTGGTAACTTTTGAGGTGGTTTTGCCAGTGGTGATCAGAGAAGGTTCCACAGAGCAGATGATATAGGACTACAAACCCTAAGAATGAATTATAATTTAAGAGGTGAGTGGAGAGAGAAAGGCATTCCATTTGAAGGAATGGCATGAACACAGACACGTGGACAAGACTGACATTTTCAGGGATGGGGCTAGTAGCATAGGCTGCAATTGGGAATGTCTTTGTTTTTTGTGTTAAAGATTAGGTTTTGTCTCGTAAGCAGCTGGGAATCTCAAAGAGCTCTTAATCAAGTGTGATACCAACAGAACTCCATTTTAGAAGGATAACTGTGGCATCAGTTTGCAGGCTACGCTGGAGGAAATGATATATGTTAGGGAGCTATTGTAGTAGCTGGTAAGAAAAAACAGTGTGTAAGCCGATATGAACACATAAAGAGAAATAGTTGTCCTTATTTTGACATTACTCCCCCTAAAAGGCCTCTCAACTAAAGAGAGTCTTTGACAGGGCTCTGGCGGGGCAGTGGGGTACCACCTTATCATTGCTAGGTGGAGGCAGAAGTCCAGGTTTCCCTCTTGACCTCCTTAACACTTGAAGGAGTGCTCCTCACTAATGCTGGGTTGGATGGCAGGTCCATCTCTCCATGTGGTCTCCATTGACATGGAGGTGAAGGTAGCTGCACTGATGGTGAAAATCCTGAGTCTCCACTAGACTTCCTCTGACACCACCCAAGTAGAGTGGGGCAGGAGTGCCTCATTACTTCAGGTGGGGTGCAGGCTCCCCATGTGCCCTTCACTGATACTGCGGGGGTACAGGATGCTCATTACTGGCCATCAAGGATGAAAGTTCTGGATTCCTACTCAGCCTTCTCTGGCATCCCCTAGTGGGGATATTGGGGTCCCTCGTTAAAGCTTGGTGAGGATGGAAGTCTAGGCTGTCTCTCTGGCCTTTGCTGGCATGAGTGAGGGTGGGGGGCACAGTTTTTTCTGTGCTATTTGGCTGGATTTAGACACTTATTGTCTAAAACTTTTCTGTTTGGGTCGTCTGTCCATTTCCTGGCCCTTTGCACAGAGAGAACAGGCATTTCTTGAGTTTTTTGGTCTGTGCTCATTGGCGTTTCTGGGTTGCCAGCTTCCTCAGCTTCAAGTCTGAGATATATGAGGCAAAAGAACCCAGAAAACTCACCTCCATGTTGTTCCTTGAGTCTCATGGTCACTAGCTGGTCTGCCTTCTCAGCATCTTTCAGTCTTCTCATCTTTGTTTTATATACAATGTCTAGAGTTTTGAGTTGTACTTGGGGGGAAGAATAGGAAAAAGTATATCTGTTCTGTCTTCCTTGGAAGTGAAATTCTTCAAATTAGTCCTTAATAGCATTATGACTTTAAATCCCTCCCACTTCTCTGCATTTCACAGTGAAAATAAGAGGAATAGAAAAATGATAAAGGGTGGCATGTATGTATAGGTAGTATGGGGAGAAACATTCCTCTGTAAAGAGATGTCTTGTATGATGTCCTTCCTCAGTTAACCAAATATTTATTGAATGCCTACCATGTACAAAGCATTGGGGGGAATGGACAAATCTACACAAGCATAAACCGTGGACCTCTCCTTCAGATTATTGAAATGCTTATACCATTTGTTTAACATGTTCCAGAAGATGCAAAAATGCTTTTAATGCCCTGGCTCTTTGGTGGCAGTGGGAGTTGCGAATGCAGCAGAGACCTAGAATGAGACAGCCCCGTTAGCCCAAATCACTCATGACTTTATAGATGGAGGAGCTTTACTGAGTTGTCTCTAGAGAACTTCCCTCTTTCTCCCTCTCCCTGATGAGATGGAGTCCACTGATTTACTTCAGATGCCTTACAGACAATGAACAAAAGCTCTTATTCCTCTCTTTCGTCAAAATATTTAAATGCCCTAAGGACCCTCTGAAACTAGAATATGGGACTGGACTCTCAGCTGCAAGAATATTAAAACCCTTGTTTTTTGGGGGGGGGGGTTTACCTGCTGATTATTACTCTTAAATTATCCTCACTTGCTCATTTTTTCCTTTATACTGGAGATCAAGTCAGCCTCAGTGCATGGGCTGCTTTGCAGTCTATTAGAGAGATGTATTTGGAGATACACTAAGAAAAGGCAGCATTTTAATCAGTGATTTATATGCACTTTTTAAAAAGCCTTGTCAAGCCTGCTTTTCCCATTTAACCTTGAATTCTTTTCATAACGTTGTATCTTGATTTTATGCTCCTTAATGTGCCATATTTTTCTCCACAATAGATTTTAAGATAAATTGGCCCAAAACAAGAGGGATGCTGAATGCTTTTTGTAACCATGGAAACATTTCTGGGCACTTACTGGGGACCTGGTTGCCAATAGTAATGTAACAGAGAAAATAGATACACTTCATTTAGCAGTTGCCTATGATTAAGAGGCAGATAGAGTCCTTTTAGTGCCATCTCAAGATAGGCTTTTTGGTTTAAAGACCCAAATCCCAAACAGCAACTAACTTCTCAGTCGAGGAGCAATTATGACACCTTTAATATGTGATGGGAAGGAGTTCTATTGCATTTTAAAATCATCTTTGTTTTCAGTTTTTCACCTCATACTTTTTTGAGGCTGTTTTTCAACCACATATATTTGTTTCCAAGAAATATGCTCACTGTTTCCTGAAATAGCCTGCTAATGGAATTAATGTGTTCTGAGTACATTGGCATGTAGAACTTTAGAAACACTCTTTGACTAGATGGAGTGTATTTAAAAAATAGAACAGCAGGCTTTGAAATCATGGTGATATAATTTGACTTTTCAGATTATTCGACAAGGCTAATGAAACATGGGAAAATCCTGTCCCAACCAGTTCTTAGTTACTGGTTGGTCTCAAGCTTTTATGGGTTGAAGGTATTTTGTTCTGTCGATGTTTTGGGGATTGCTTGTGGCAATTGAGAGTAGATGGTATCAGGCAAGAGCATGCAGTTGATTTATAAATTACACAGACTTCATTTCTTTTCTATAGGATGTGTTACTGAACGTGAAGTGCTGCATCCTGCCTTTCCTTTAACTGCAATACTGGAACTTTGCTTTTTCATTGCCCAAGTGATTTCTTGAAAGTAAACCCATCCCTAGTTAAATTTATCTTCATTTGTTAGTACTTCATTTGATAGCATTTGCCACCATGTCATTGGTTATCCAGAATTGTCCATGAAAAAGTTTGAGTATTCTGCAAAAGCTTCAGAATTTGTTTTCTAAATGCTTTATGAAGTTGATTTTCTTGCTATGTTGACTTGCATGTTTTAGAAAAGGTGGGTATTAATGAACATGCCAGGAGCTGATGTCCAGTTTTCAGAGCCTTGATATTTAAGGCAAGGAGGTTGTTATTGCCATTGTTACTTGTTTTGCAACTTTGTGTCATTTTAAAAGGAAATTTCAGACATGTAACACAATTTTATATGGACAGAAGTTAGAACATGTAACTTATATAAATGGTCAAACAGAGATTCAATTTTTGCCTTAATTTCTGGATATTATAACACACGGTAGGACATTTTTAAGGACAGGTTTAAAATGAGAAAGCCCGTTTTCTATTTTCCTCTTCTTACCACCATTAGGAATGGATTAGAGGTAAATTATGCTACAAATAAGCTTAAATTCCATGTTCACAATTCCCAAGGAACCAGAAAATTTTCCTTAATAATGGAATTACTTGATAGTAAAAGCTCAGGAGTCTTCCTTGCCCTGAGGCACACACCATAATTGAGGCAGGTGTATTATTTTTTGCAATTATCTAGCTCAACAGGGAAGAAGCCAGAGCCAGGTAGGAACTACAGCTTAATAAGAACTTTTTTCACTTATGTACCTTGTTTCTTCTTGCTGAGGGAGATTCTTACCTGTATTGTTCGTGTGTTGCTTATCTTTTAAAATAACATGGAGCATTTATCCTCTTCTCTTCTTCCCCTCTTATCTTTTCCTTTGTTTGGTAAGTCCCCTTTCTCCCTCCCTGGTACTCTTTTCCAGTGTCCACCCTTGTGGAGAGTGTTTCTGAAAAGGAGCCTTGCAATGGAAAGAGTTGCTGAGTTGTGATTATAAGTTCCTCTTCCCTTTGAGCTCTTGATAATTATGCTAAGGGGTGGTCTAGGCCATTGCTAATGGAGCTTTTAGTGCCCTTCACATTTCCTAGTTTTTAAATTTATGAGACATTTCAAAAACATAGAAAAATATAGCATCATACAGCAAACACCCACCACTTAACTTTGCCAAGTCTTAACATTTTGCCATATTTAATTCAGATTTATTTTAAAGAAGCCGTCCAGGATGGAGGTCATTGGAGTCCCCTGAGGACCCCTCTTTGTTTCTTCCCCTTCTCTCCCTACTAGGAGTAAAACAAACCTAAATTTGGGCATTATGATTCCTATTGTGTTTTTATTCTTTTGCTGCAGGTATTTGTAAATTATGTGCCACATAATTTTGCATGTTTGTTTTTTTTTTTTTTTTTTTTTTTTTTTTATAATAGAAGTCCCTGCAACCATTTTTTTTTTTTTTTTTTTTATAGCTACTTTATTTATTTCTTTCTTTATTTTTGGCTGTGTTGGGTCTTCGGTTCGTGCGAGGGCTTTCTCTAGTTACGGCAAGTGGGGGCCACTCTTCATCGCGGTGCAGGGACCGCTCTTCATCGCGGTGCGCGGGCCTTTCACTATCGCGGCCCCTCCCGTTGCGGGGCACAGGCTCCAGACGCGCAGGCTCAGTAGTTGTGGCTCGCGGGCCCAGTTGCTCCGCGGCATGTGGGATCTTCCCAGACCAGGGCTCGAACCCGCGTCCCCTGCATTGGCAGGCAGATTCTCAACCACTGCGCCACCAGGGAAGCCCAATTTTGCATGTTTTAAAGCTTTATACAAATGATATAATATTGAACGTATTTTATTCTGCAACTTGTTTTTGCTTCCACTCAATGTTACACTTTTACATTGTTCGGATACATGTCCATATGGTTTATATTAACTGCTATATAGTAATCCACTGTATTAATTAACATTCCATTTAATTGATTCATTCTTCTGTTGATCTAATTTATCCATTCATATGAGCATCTAATTTATTTCCCAATTTTCACTACCATAACAGATAATTCTGCAATATAAGTATATCTCTGAGCACATATACTAGAGTGTATTTAGATGGGATATATGAAAGAGACAGTCCTATTTTGAGCCCCTTTTGTAAACACGGTAATTTCTTCCCTCGTTGAGGTCCCTTGAATTGATACTCTTGCTCTAGTGCCACTTTTTCTTGCGGTGGTTCAAACTGGTTCCTTTTCCCTATAACGAACAGACATAACCAATAGTGTGTGTAAGGCATTAAAGGAATCTACAAGTTGTCTGTGTTTTCCATAACAAGTTTAAATAATGAGTGAGAACATGAGACAGTGATACCAAATTTTAAGGGGTGTTACAGGCTTCTTTGAAACTTTAATGAAAGTTATGAACCTACTTATGCAGGAAGATACATACATAACATATCAAACTTTTTTAGCAATGAAATTTCATGGGTTCCTGCACCACCCAAAGTTCATCTATGGTACTCTGGATTAAAGTTGACAAGGTTTACAAGAAAGAGCTAGTGATAATACAGTCAGAAGTCAAGCATTGTACCATTTCATTTGAAGTTTGGCTTTTTTCTTATGAAAATAAAATTGGAGAAATGCATTAGGATAGGTGCTGGTTTTTAAACTGTTGTCTCTCAGCTCAAATCCATTCTTCCATATCCTGCTTTGGATGTTGGTGCCGGAATTTTGCAAACTCCCATTTGCCTTTGCTTCAGGGTATTCTCTGATCTATGTCAAGAGGAGCCGTAGAGGGATAGCGGAAGATGGGAGGTAAGGAGAAAGGGCTTACTTTTTCCTGTCTTTGCTCACTATTCCTGTTGTTGGCATCTCAGCACTGACCTTCACAGTGCTGTCAGCAGTGTGGGTTCTAGTCCCCAGCTTCTTTGAGCATTCCAGATCCAGGCTCGTTGTACTCCACTCAGAGGTGACAGCACTGACAAGCCAGTTTCCCCTCCTCAGACGTCTGAGCTGCATATCCATAGCACCTCACCTCTGAGCTCCTAGTTTATAATAACCTTGACCTCTTCCCTTTGCTTCCCCAGCCAGAGGGGTGGTAGCTGCTTCCTGCAGTTACAATCTCTGGGCTATTTCTGTTCCTCCTTCTATTTATCCAATACCCAATACCTGTGACACCAATTCTCCATATTAAATTCCCTCTGTTGAAATACCTATTGTGGGTTTTGTTTTCTGACTGGACCTTGACCAGTGTAGTAATTAAAGTGTTGTTCAAGCAGTTGTGTAGATTTTGAAACAGTCTATGTTAATTGTGCAACAGCTACAATTTGCAGGTGAACTGGGACTTTCTAGAGATGATAGGTAACTGGCACAATGGACATCTAAGTCTTACCCATTCTGATGTTCACCAGGTAAACAAATT
This sequence comes from Balaenoptera acutorostrata, assembly GCF_949987535.1. Lineage (NCBI taxonomy): Eukaryota > Metazoa > Chordata > Mammalia > Artiodactyla > Balaenopteridae > Balaenoptera > Balaenoptera acutorostrata. Next base: position 141,547,518 of record NC_080066.1, read on the forward strand.
AATGTAACGTAGGTGATAGATGCCATGTAGAAAAATAAAACAGGATAAGGGGATAAAAATTAATTGGGTGAGTGCTATTTTATATAGGGTTGTCCTTCCTGTACTATATATAGAATGACCTGTCTGGGAAGACAACAGTTATGTAGCGATCTGAAGGAAAGAGCATTCCTAGTAGAGCGAACAGTAAACGCACAAGCCATGGGGTAGGATGAGGACTGTGTTTGGTGGATTGATTGTAAAATGTGGTTTTGCTGAAGCTTATCAGCATCTGGTCATCGGTAATACTGTCTAGTTATTACTCTGGAGTTTCTGTTGTTCTTGAGATTTTTCTGATGTTTCATAAATCTTTTGTTTAAGGATGTCAGGTACAGGATTATCACAGGAGACTCTCTTGTTCATGACACGGAAGGACTTCAAGAACTTTTATATCATTTCAAAAATCAGTTCCTTTGGGGGAAAAGAAACCATTATGAAGTTGGAACTTCAAGCATTATCTTCTTAAGCTGTGATATCAAAGTCTATTTCAAAACTAAAATAAGAACTTCAAGTTTTTCTGGGACTGCCTAGTTTTTATCCTGTTTTGATCCTGCAAAAAGCAGCCACTGCTTGTATGGAAAGTTTGAAAATTGCTCTCCTGCATTTAGACCTATAATGACAAGCAGTTACTTTCATTTGAGTCTGTGCTAGATCAGTTTTACTCGTGATACTTCCCTTTGCAAGGTTGGACTTCTTAGCTGTAAAATGGCAATGAGGCAATATTGTTTATGTACCAGAAACCATGCTATTTATACGACTGAACTAAACTCAAATTATATAGGGAATGTCTCAATTCCTTATAAGCAAAGAAGAAGAGTGGTTGAGCTCAAGTAATTGAAAAAGGGGGGGGGTGGTAAATCTCGTTCCATGAGAAGGTATATCCAGGAGTTCAAATGTTGTCTTTGGAATTTGGTTTCTCTCTCTCCCTCAATCTCTTATTTCTGCATCCATCTGAGCTGGTTCCATTCTCTGGGTCCATGTGTAGTGAGATGGTCACCAGAAGCTCCAGATTTATATCCTCTTAGGTTATAATCTAGTGGAGAAAGAAATGCCACTTTCTGGCAACTTAAAAAAAAAATCCTGGGGTTAGCACTCATTGGCTTGATTCTCTCTGCTTGGCTTGAATTATGTGGCAAACCTTAGCAATCCCTGAGATCAGGGAAATGTGGAGCTCTGATTAGCCAGGGCTAAGTCACATGTCATTCCTGAGGTTGGTGGAGAGAGATCTTTACCAGAAACGTGGTGTGAGCATAGAGAACAGGTGGCTTACCAGAAAAAAATCAGGATTCCAGAAGTTGAAAGAATAGATAATCCGGTGGCAATGAAACAAAAGCTCTACTGGAGGAGCCTTTCATGGGTGTCCCCACTGCCTTTACATTGTGCACTGATCAGAAGCCTGTTCCAAGGATGGACCTGGACCCCTTGTGTCACCACATATGGTATATTGTCATCACAGGTGCCATCAACACCTGCTTCTCAGTGCTTACAAATGCGCATCTCTTACAAGTCAGGAAAAGCAATGTTTCATTTGATAATTTTGATTTAGATCATGGCTACTCCCCTGGATATTAGAAAATCTCTCTAACTCACCCTTTTAGATTGGTTTAACTGCACAATTAACTGAATGGTGTCTGAATTAGTTATCTATTGCCGCATAACAAATTACCACAAACTTAGTGGCTTAAAATGATATGTATTTATTATTCAGTTTATTTGGGTTAGGAATCCAGAAATGAGTTAGCTGGGTCCTCTGCTCAGGGTCTCACAAAGCTGCAGTCAAAGGATCAGCTGGGCTGCCTTCTCATGTGGACATTCCAAACCTTCTCAGGTCATGGGCAGAATTGATTTCCTTGTAGAAGTAGGACTAAGGGCCCCAGCTTCATGCTGGCTGTGGATTGAAGGCTGCCCTTCACTCCTGGAGGCTGCCTGTAGTCCCTAGAGGCTGCCCACAGTTCCTTGTCACATGGGCAACGTGGTTGCTTACTACATCAAGCTAGCGAGGAGAGGCCACTGGCAAAAGGAATCTTATATTACATAATGAAATCATGGGCATGACATTCCATCACTTCTGTCATACTCTGCTAGTTAGAAGAACATCACAAGTCCCGCCCACACTGAAGGGGAGGAGATCACACAAAGGTATGGACACTAGGCAGGAGGGATGGGGGTAAGGATGACCACCTTAGAGTCTGCCCACCGTAGGATCCTAGACTGGCTATTTAAATAAAGTAGAGAAATTGCACAAAAGGTAGAAGCTACTTAAATACCTTCATGTGAGTTATTTATTCTTACAGATTTTTTTAAATGAGAAAATTGTATTTCTGTCTTAAAAGGCAACTACTCCTTTCTCTTGGCTGCTCTGTGAATGATTCATGCAGGAATTGTTCATAAAAAGATTTTGGTTAGAAGCTAAATCTATAGACCTGAATCAGTTTGCAGATGGTAGAGTATCAAGGGAATGCAGACTTCACAGGAAAACTCACCACTGCCATGTGCTATCTCACTGCAAGTACCCAAGAGACCTTGCCAAGAGTCCTTACTGATTTTCTAGAGCACATCAGGTGAAGAACTTCTTGACTGTTAATATCAATAATAATAAATATAACACCCATAGGCATTCAACAAAGTGTAACCTTACCTTTGTGTTAAATATTTTAATTACATTATATTATTTAATAATCATAATTTTGTGAGGTGTGTCCACGAGTAGGTGGGTGGATTATTATTCCTATTTTTAAAGAAAAGACAAATGTTCTGGGGAGGTTCAGTAACTCTTTCCATGTCTCTAGCTGGTAAAGTAGCTGGGATTCCAAACCACGTGCGTCTGACTCAAAACATCAAGGTGGGGGGCTTCCCTGGTGGCGCAGTGGTTAAGAAACCTCCTGCCAATGCAAGGAACACGGGTTCGAGTCCTGGTCCAGGAAGATCCCACATGCCGCGGAGCAACTAAGCCCATGCGCCACAACTACAGAGCCTGCACTCTAGAGCCCGCAAGCCACAACTACTGAAGCCCACGTGCCTAGAGCCCGTGCTCCGCAACAAGAGAAGCCACTGCAATGAGAAGCCCGTGCAACGCAAGGAAGAGTAGCCCCCACTCACCACAACTAGAGAAAGCCCGTGCACGACAACAGAGACCCAACGCAGCCAAAAATAAATAATATAAATAAATTTATTTAAAAAAAAACACATCAAGGTGCTTCTCCATGTAGCCGCTGTCCCAAAGTGGACTGAAGTGCTCCCACTTCCATCCCACACCTCTGTACCTCTGGTACAAGAAGTCCAGTTCAACAGCAGTTACTAGCAACAAATTACTGGGCATTACAGCTTCTGACGGTGGATTTAAACCTTCCTAAGTCTAGTTTAAGGGGTTAATGGGAAAATAGGCTGCATTTGCAGTCTCCATTTCCCTAGCCCCTATTTGCTTCTTTCCTCACTATTGTTTGACCTCTAGCCTTCTACTCTAATGAACATGCACTGAATTATATGACTAGTTCCCCCTCGCCCATTTTACTTATTTGAGAGTGACAGTGTTGAATATTCCTCCCTTGAAACTCATTCCTCACCTGGGTTCTGGACTCCACTTGTTCCTGGTTTTCTCCTTGCCACATCTTTTTCATTCACCTTCCTCTGCCAATTCCTTAAACATTGGTTTCCCTCTTACACACTCTTCCATGACTTCTGCTAAATATCTGCATCTCTAGTTTTGACCTCTCTCCTGAGCTCTGGGCTCATATATCCAAGTTGCCTTCACTTGGGTGGTATCACACATCTCAAATTCAACATGTTTAAAAACACAATCATCTTTTATTCTTACTTATGGAAAGCTAGTCATCAAAGTAAGAGATTAGTCTTTCTCAGTTCCTTATCCCTCACAGCAATCCTAACCTGCCTCTGTTTTTTAAGTATGTACCAAATTATATTGATTCTGTCTCTGCAATTTCTCTTGTATCAGTACAACTTCTCTCTGTCCCCTCTACCTTAACTCATATATATATATATATATATCCTCTTCTGCTGGTCTATTTCAATAATGTCTTAACTTGTTTCTCTATTTCTATATTCTTTCCATCTCTTATCCATTCTCTAGGGTCCCCTCAGAGGATGCATTTTAAACTCTGCATCAGATTTCATACCTGCTCATACAAAAAGGCTTCCAGGATGACTGCTTTCCTTTCAAAGATTCATAGCCTTCAAGGATTTGGGCCACTGTCTTCCAGTGTCTGGAAATACCAAGCTCATTCACACCTAAACATTTGGTTTCCTCTCCCTGCTCTTGTGCCTGCCTAGTGAAAACTGCTCATCTTTCAAGAGTCATTTCAAGCACCATTGTCTCTAGGAAGCTCTCTTAGTCCACTGAGGCTGCTGTAATGAAAATACTATAGACTGAGTGACTTAAACATCACTGATGTCGAGGAGCCTGAACCAAGATGGCAGAGTAGAAGGACGTGCTCTCGCTCCCTCTTGTGAGAACACCAGAATCACAACTAGCTGCTGGACAATCATCGACAGGAAGACACTGGAACTCACCAAGAAAACACCCCACATCCAAAGACAAAGGAGAAGCCACAATGAGATGGTAGGAGGGGCACAATCACAGCAAAGTCTAATCTCATAACTGCTGGGTGGGTGACTCACAGACTGGAAAACACTTATATCACAGAAGTCCACCCACTGGAGTTAAGGTTCTGAGCCCCACGTCAGGCTTCCCAACCTGGGGGTCCAGCAAGGGGAGGAGGAATTCCTAGAGAATCACACTTTGAAGGCTAGCGGGATTTGATTGCAGGACTTCAACAGGACTGGGGGAAACAGAAACTGCACTCTTGGAGAGCACACACAAAGTAGTGTGTGCACTGGGACCCAGGGGAAGGAGCAGTGACCCCAGGGGAGACTGAACCAGACCTACCTGCTAGTGTTGGAGGGCCTCCTGCAGAGGCAGGGAGTGGCTGTGGCTCATGGTGGGGACAAGGACACTGGCATCAGAAGTTCTGGGAAGTATTCCTTGGCGTGAGCCCTCCCAGAGTCTGCCATTAGCCCCACCATAGAGCCCAGGTAGGCTCCAGTGTTGGGTTGCCTCAGGCAAAACAACTAACAGGGAGGGAACCCAGCCCCATCCATCAACAGTCAAGTGGATTAAAGTTTTACTGAGCTCTGACCGCCACAGCAACAGTCAGCTCTACCCACCACCAGTCCCTCCCATCAAGCCTCTTAGATAGCCTCATCCACCAGAGGGCAGACAGCAGAAGAACTACAGTCCTGCAGCCTGTGGAACAAAAACCACATTCACAGAAAGAGAGACAAGATGAAAAGGCAGAGGGCTATGTACCAGATGAAGGAACAAGATAAAACCCCAGAAAAACAACTAAATGGAGTAGAGATAGGCAACCGTTGAGGAAAGGAATTCAGGATAATGATAGTGGAGATGATCCAGGACCACGGAAAAAGAATGGAGGCAAAGATTGAGAAGATGCAAGAAATGTTTAACAAAGCCCTAGAAGAATTAAAGAACAAACAGAGATGAACAATACAATAACTGAAATGAAAACTACACTAGAAGGAATCAATAGCAGAATAACTGAGGCAGAAGAACTGATAAGTGACCTGGAAGACAGAATGGTGGAATTCACTGCTATGGAACAGACTAAAGAAAAAAGAATGAAAAGAAATGAAGACAGCCTAAGAGACCTCTGGGACAACATTAAACACAACAACATTCGCATTATAGGGGTCCCAGAAGGAGAAGAGAGAGAGAAAGGACCAAAGAAAATATTTGCAGAGATTATAGTTGAAAACTTCCCTAACATGGGAAAGGCAATAGCCACCCAAATCCAGGAAGTACAGTGAGTCCCATACAGGATAAACCCAAGGAGAAACACGCCGAGAAACATAGTAATCAAATTGGCAAAAATTAAAGGCAAAGAAAAATTATTGAAAGCAGCAAGGGAAAAACAACAAATAACATACAAGGGAACTCCCATAAGGTTAACAGCTGATTTCTCAGCAGAAACTCTACAAGCCAGAAGGGAGTGGCATGATATACTTAAAGTGATGAAAGGGAAGAACATATGAGCAAGATTACTCTACTCGGCAATGATCTCATTCAGATTCGATGGAGAAGTCAAAAGCTTTACAGACAAGCAAAAGCTAAGAGAATTCAGCACCACCAAACCAGCTCTACAACAAATGCTAAAGGAACTTCTCTAAGTGGGAAACACAAGAGAAGAAAAGGACCTACAAAAACAAACCCAAAACAATTAAGAAAATGGTCATAGGAACATACATATCAATAATTACCTTAAACGTGAATGGATTAAATGCCCCAACCAAAAGACATAGGCTGGCTGAATGGATACAAAAACAAGACCCATATATATGATGTCTACAAGAGACCCACTTCAGACCTAGGGACACATACAGACTGAAAGTGAGGGGATGGAAAAAGATATTCCATGCAAATGGAAATCAAAAGAAAGCTGAAGTAGCAATACTCATATCAGATAAAGTAGACTTTAAAATAAAGAATGTTACAAGAGACAAGAAGGATACTACATAATGATCCAGGGATCAATCCAAGAAGAAGATATAACAATTATAAATATATATGCACCCAACATAAGAGCACCTCAATACATAAGGCAACTGCTAACAGCTATAAAAGAGGAAATTGACTGTAACACAGTAATAGTGGGGGACTTTAACACCTCATTTACACCAATGGACAGATCATCCAAAATGAAAATAAATAAGGAAACAGAAGCTTTAAATGACACAATAGACCAGATAGATTTAATTGATATTTATCGGACATTCCATCCAAAAACAGCAGATTACACTTTCTTCTCAAGTGCGCACGGAGCATTCTCCGGGATAGATCACATCTTGGGTCACAAATCAAGCCTCAGTAAATTTAAGAAAATTGAAATCACATCAAGCATCTTTTCTGACCACAACGCTATGAGATTAGAAATGAATTACAGGGAAAAAAACATAAAAAACACAAACACATGGAGGCTAAACAGTACGTTGCTAAATAACCAAGAGATCACGGAAGAAATCAAAGAGGAAATCAAAAAATAACTGGAGACAAAAGACAGTGAAAAAAAGACGATCCAAAACCTATGGGATGCAGCAAAAGCAGTTCTAAGAGGGAAGTTTATAGCTATACAAGCCTACCTCAAGAAACAAGAAAAATCTCAAGTAAAAAATCTAACCTGACACCTAAAGGAACTAGAGAAAGAAGAACAAACAAAACCCAAAATTAGCAGAAGGAAAGAAATCATAAAGACCAGAGCAGAAATAAATGAAATAGAAACAAAGAAACAATAGCAAAGATCAATAAAACTAAAAGCTGATTCTTTGAGAAGATAAACAAAATTGATAAACCATTAGCCAGACTCATCAAGAAAAAGAGGGAGAGGACTCAAATCAATAAAATTAGAAATGAAGAAGGAGAAGTTACCACAGACACCACTGAAATACAAAGCATCCTAAGAGACTACTACAGGCAACTCTATGCCAATAAAATGGACAACCTGGAAGAAATGGAAAAATTCTTAGAAAGGTATAATCTTCCAAGGCTGAACCAGAAAGAAACAGAAAATATGAACAGACCAATCACAAGTAATGAAATTGCAACTGTGACTAAAAATCTTCCAACAAACAAAAGTCCAGGACCAAATGGCTTCACAGGTGAATTCTGTCAAACATTTAGAGAAGAGCTAACACCCATCCTTCTCAAACTCTTCCAAAAAATTTCAGAGGAAGGAACACTCCCAAACTTATTCTTTGAGGCCACCATCACCCTGATACCAAAACCAGACAAAGATACTACAAAAAAAATTACAGACCAATATCACTGATGAATATAGATGCAAAAATCCTCAACAAAATGCTAGCAAACAGAATCCAACAACACATTAAAAGGATCATACACCACGATCAAGTGGATTTATCCCAGGGATGCAAGGATTCTTCAGTATATGCAAATCAATCAATGTGATACACCATATTAACAAATTGAAGAAGAAAAACCATATGATCATCTCAATAGATGCAGACAAAATTCAACATCAATTCTTGATAAACACTCTCCAGAAAGTGGGCATAGAGGGAACCTACCTCAACATAATAAAGGCCATATACGACAAACCCACAGCAAACATCATTCTCAATGGTGAAAAACTGAAAGCATTTCCTCTAAGATCAGGAACGAGACAAGGATGTCCACTCTCACCGCTGTTATTCAACATAGTTTTGGAAGTCCTAGTCATGGCAATCAGAGAAGGAAAAGAAATAAAAGGAATACAAATTGGAAAAGAAGAAGTAAAACTGTCACTGTTTGCAGATGACATGATACTATACATAGAGAATCCTAAAAATGCCACCAGAAAATTACTAGAGCTAATCAATGAATTTGGTAAAGTTGCAGGATACAAAATTAATGCACAGAAATCTCTTGCATTCCTATACACTAATGATGAACAATCTGAAAGAGAAATTATGGAAACACTCCCATTTACCATTGCAACAAAAAGAATAAAATACCTAGGAATAAACCTGCCTAGGGAGACAAAAGACCTGTATGCAGAAAAGTATAAGACACTGATGAAAGAAATTAAAGATGATACCAACAGATGGAGAGATATACCATGTTCTTGGATTGGAAGAATCAATATTGTGAAAATGACTATACTACCAAAAGCAATCTACAGATTCACTGCAATCCCTATCAAATTACCAATGGCATTTCTTACAGAACTAGAACAAAAAGTCTTAAAATTTGTATGGAGACACAAAAGACCCTGAATAGCCAAAGCAGTCTTGAGGGAAAAAAACGGAGCTGGAGGAATCAGACTCCCTGACTTCAGACTATACTACAAAGCTACAGTAATGAAGACAATATGGTACTGGCACAAAAACAGAAATATAGATCAATGGAACAAGATAGAAAGCCCAGAGGTAAACCCACACACCTATGGTCCACTAATCTATGACAAAAGGAATCAAGGATATACAGTGGAGAAAAGACAGTCTCTTCAGTAAGTGGTGCTGGGAAAAGTGGACAGGTACATGTAAAAGTATGAAATTAGAACACTCCCTAACACCATACACAAAAATAAACTCAAACTGAATTAAAGACCTAAATGACTGGATACTGTAAAACTCTTAGAGGAAAACATAGGAAGAACACTCTTTGACATAAATCACAGAAAGATCTTTTTTGATCCACCTCCTAGAGTAATGGAAATAAAAACCAAAATAAACAAACGGGACCTAATGAAACTTCAAAGCTTTTGCACAGCAAAGGAAACCATAAACAAGACAAAAAGACAACCCTCAGAATGGGAGAAAATATTTGCAAACGAATCAACGGACAAAGGATTAATCTCCAAAATATATAAACAGCTCATGCAGCTCAATATTAAAAAAACAACCGAATCCAAAAATGGGCAGAAGACCTAAATAGACATTTCTCCAAAGAAGACATACAGATGGCCAAGAAGCACATGAAAAGCTGCTCAACATCACTAATTATTAGAGAAATGCAAATCAAAACTACCGTGAGGTATCACCTCACACCAGTTAGAATGGGCTTCATTAGAAAATGTATAAACAGCAAATGCTGGAGAGGGTGTGGAGAAAAGGGAACCCTCTTGCACTGTTGGTGGGAATGTCAATTGATACAGCCACTATGGAGAACAGTATGGAGGTTCCTTAAAAAACTGAAAATAGAACTACCATACAGCCCAACAATCCCACAACTGGGCATATACCCTGAGAAAACCATAATTCAAAAAGACACAAGCACCCCAATGTTCATTGCAGCTCTATTTACAATAGCCAGGTCATGGCAGCAACCTAATGCCCATCAACAGATGAATGGATAAAGAAGTTGTGGTACCTATATACAATGGAATATTACTCAGCCATAAAAAGGAATGAGATTGGGTCATTGGTTGAGACGTGGATGGATCTAGAGACTGTCATACAGAGTGAAGTAAGTCAGAAAGAGAAAAACAAATACCGTATATTAACGCATATATGTGGAACCTAGAAAAATGGTACAGATGAACTGGTTTGCAGGGCAGAAATTGAGACACAGATGTAGAGAACAAACGTATGGACACCAAGGGGGGAAAGCCGTGGGGTGGTGGTGGTGGTGGTGTGATGAATTGGGCGATTGGGATTGACATGTATACACTGATGTGTATAAAATTGATGACTAATAAGAACCTGCTGTATAAGAAAATAAAATAAAATTCAAAAATTAAAAAACAAAACCCCCCCCCCCAAAAAACCAAAAAAACCCCACACATTGTTTTGTAATAAATCTCATAAGATTATTGTTTATTAAAAAAAAAATTACTGATTTCTCACAGTTCTAGATACTGGGGAATCCATGTTTCCAGCACGAGCAGATTCTCTATCTCCGTGAACTCATTTCCTGGTTCATAGACAGCTGTCTTCTTGTTTTGTCCTCATATGTTGGAAAAGGGGAAGAGAGCTTTTGGAGGTCTCTTTTATAAAGGCAGGAATCCCATTCTGAGCTCTCTACCCCATGAACTAATCACCTCCCAAAGGCCCTACCACCTAATACCATCACATTGAGGGGTTGGGATTTCACCATAGGAATTTTGGGGAGACACAAGGATTCAGTTCATAGCAGTTCATAGTATTCTGTCGTATTCCCCACACTGGCCTCCCTACCCCCACCCCCATGCCCCTGGCCTTCTTCCGGCAGTTAGCTGCTTCCTCTTCTGTGTTCCAATAGCATATTACATTTCTCCGTAATATAGGTTTTGTATTGTATATAACTTAAAAAAAATTGTACCCACCCAAGTCTGTAGGCTCCTTGATGGCAGGGGTTTGTGCTTTTATCTTTACAGTCCTAGGATTTAGTACAGCATCCGTTTCATGAATGAAAAAAATGACTGACTTAATGAATGAATATAAACCTTATCTCAGCTGGCACCATCATATCTCATTACCTTCAAGAAAATGAGCAGCCTGTAAATATCCTACAGGTAATTGTAGATTACAGACTGTTGGAAGAATCTAGTCAATGACACTCTCCAGGTTTCTTAACACTTTTGACACTGTGTTGGAAGACACAGGCAAAAAGTATGTTAAGACTTGCTTTGACCTTCTCCATCCAGCATTCATGAGGACTTACAAGTGAAAATGAGCTGTGAATGTTACTGTGTCAGCCTTCACTTGTAGTTGTTTGTTCTTTCTCTGAGATATAAGGCAAGACACATGAGTCCTGCCTCTGCAATTGATGTAGGGAGCTCCGGGTGCACAGGTGAGGCTACTGTGACATCACCATGCAGAGCAGCTGTGGTTGGGACCATCTCAGACAACTTGGCAGGGGTAAAACCATTACAATGTAGAGCCAATTGATATGCTCTGGCATCATCTCCTGAATATGCACCAGGGACAAAAGATCAAGGGAGCAATAACTCTTCTTTGGCACTCCAGCTTTAGCAATGAAGTCATGATATTTCAGTTCTCAGTGGCACAGCTCCAAGTCATTTTCATAAGAGGTGTCTCCTTGTCAGAAGATGCTTAGCTAAGATGGGCAAGATGTTCTAGGTACTAGAGAGGTACTACCATTCAGTCTTAGTGCAGAAGAATATTTATTTTGCTGGTGATCAATGGAGTCTTTGAAATATTTCAAGTGTATTTTTGGTTTAGAGTTACAGCATTGATTATAATGGAATGCTTGCTAAACTATAAGCATTTGACCCCGAAATATGTTTTTTTTTAAATTTTTTGCATTGGGTCTTTGTTGCTGCGCACGAGCTTTCTCTAGTTGCGGTGAACGGGGACTACTCTTCATTGCGGTGCACGGGCTTCTCATTGCGGTGACTTCTCTTGTTGCGGAGCACGGGCTCTAGGCATGCGGGCTTCAGTAGTTGTGGCTCGTGGGCTCTAGAGCACAGGCTGTGTAGTTGTGGCGCATGGGCTTAGTTGCTCCGCGGCATGTGGGATCTTCCCGGACCAGGGCTCGAACCCGTGTCCCCTGCATTGGCAGGCAGATCCTGAACCACTGCACCACCAGGGAAGCCCCCCCAAATATGTTTTTGAAACTGTTATGATTTTATCTACATTAACGTTGTATCATTATTTGTGATGTACGTGTTTGATCTCCCCTGCTAGACTATCAACTCCTTAGGACAGGTACCACATGTTAATCATACCTGTATCCCTTCACCACTGTCTGTAGCACTGTGACTAGCATATGCTAGATTCATAAGAAATATTTCATAAATTAAGTTGGTGGGAACGTTAAACTTTGCTCAGGTTCTGGCACAGCTCTGTCAGGTAAAATCAAAGACCCTAGGGGACATGTCAGAAGAATTCTTGGTGGCTTACTCTTTCGGCCTGCCTTGTTATTCAGGAAGTTTTGAAATGTGGGGATTTTTAAGAAGGAAATTTGTGGAAAACTAATATTTATCAAATACTTGTTTTATTAATAATTTTTGAAAGATCAAATTGTTGGTGTAGGAATATAAATGCTTCCTCCTACTTGATTGGCCAGTTTCTCTTGGTTTCCTTTACTTGATCTTCAGCATCTCCCTGAGCTCCAAATGTTAGGATCCAGGGTTGGACTTGCCTCTCTCCCTTATCTCATCACATCTCAAGGTTTTAGATAATATTCATATGCTAATGAGTCTACAGGCTACTCTTGATGTGTCCAAGTGCTTGCTTGCTACTCTACTTGGATGTTTAATGGAAACCTCATGTCTAGTCTGTCCAAATCGGAATTTCTGATCTCTGCTCAAAACCTTGCACTTCCCACAGTCTTGCCTAGCTCTAAATAGCAATTTCATCCTTCCAGTTTCTCAGCCAAAAATCTTGGAGTCGTCATTCACACCTCTCTCTTTTTTTCCCTGCATATAATCCATCAGCAAATCCTGTTGGCTCTACTATAAAAATATATCTAGAATTAGGCTGTTTCTTCCTACCGTCACTGCTACCATCGTGCTTTAAGCAACCATCATCTTGCCCCTCTGTTATAGAATTTACCCCCTGATTTCTCTGTATCCACTTTTCCTCTCATGTGGTCTGTTTTCAACACAGCACTGTGTTCCTTTTAAAACTCAAGATAGAGCGTGTCATTCCTTTGTTGTCAGTAGCTTCCATCGCATTTAGAGTAAAAGCCAGAGCCCTTTCAGTGGCTATAAGGTCTTTAGTAATCTAGCTCCATGCCGTTGCTCTGACCTCATTCCACTCTTTTCCCCCTGTTCGCTTTAGCAGCTCTGGCCCCCTTAGCTCTTCTTCTAAAACACCAGCTGTGCTGCTGCTTCGGGGCTTTTGCTTGAACTGTTTCCTCTGCCTGGAATGCCCATCCTCCAGACATCTCCAGCGTTGCTCCCTCACGTCTATACTCAAATGGCCCTTATCAGAGGCCTCCCCGATCACACAAATTTAAGCTGTACCCATCCATTTCTATGCCATTTTTTACTCTAGAGAACTTTTCACTATTTGACCTGTTTTACTTATTTGTCTGTCTGTCTCCGTGAGGGCAGGAGACATTTCCATCCACTTCTTTCATGGGTGTATCCCCCGCATCTAGAAGTGCTTGCCTTATGGTGGTAAGAAATAAATATTTGTTGAATAAATTAATGAATACTTTTTTTTTTGTATTTGGTATATCCTGTTTTCAAATAGTTTATTCTGACAGTGTTCACAAATTAAGTGGCTGAATTTGCCATGAGATGCTTTTAGATTTGTAATAAGAGGAACGATAAGCTATTGAAATGTAAGAACTGTAGCTTTTCTTCAGTTTTCACAATATATTAGAAACAAGAAGGCTAAAACTTTAATAGAAGAAATAACACTGTAGTAATACAAAAGACTTTCGAGGCTTAGATTTCAACAGATGATGAAGCAGAATTAGAATGTGCTTATTTCTTAAAAGAACTTGGAGAGAACACACAAATGAAGAAGAAAGTACACAAATGAAGATATTTTATGCCTTTTTTTCCTTGTGGAACGAATTAGTTCCATGTTCTGAATTATCATGGTGAACCATGTGTGTGAAGACTCTGGTCTTTAGAGCCACCTGGGTTCATATGTCAACACTGCTACTTTCTCATGTAAGCATGGGCAAATTACATAACCTAAAGAGACCTCTCTTTCCTCATCTATAGCATGTGGATAACAATATCTAGTTAAATGTGAGAACCTACACAAAACATGTTAAGCATGTAACAGATGTATTATTTTTTTCTTAGATATTCCTACTCTTTTTTTGGTCTTTATGGTCTTTTGCAAATTGAAGATTGGCCTAGATTTGGAGGAGATGCTCCAGGCTTCCAGGTGTTTCTTCATGTGATACCTTTGCAAACACAGGGAATTGTTTTTGCTGTGTGATTAGGCAGTAGCTGGGGTAGAGCTGAAGTTGTGGGAAAATTCTCCAGTTCCCTTCTGGGAGGAGAGTGCCCAGTGGATGGGCCACCAGCCTTCTTTCCCAGGACCCCTGATAAAGATGAGTTGCCCTCTGCATCCTTTAAAAATGCTGATCCAACACCCTAGTCTAAATGGTGACCTGATCATAATCCCACCAGAGACTATTATTGCAGTGTTTGAAACCTCGGAAATGGGCCACAGTGGGAATTAGTGAAGGGAATTCTTTTTTCAATAAAGAAATCCTTTCACTTCCCGCCCCCCTCCCCCAAACTTATTAGTTAGAGATACACTTGGATTAGGAAAGGCAGTTGATTTTTATCTGGGTTATTTCATAAATCATATTTAACAATTCATGAAGAAATTGGCCTGACAATCTTGGGGTTTTGTTGAATTCTGAAAGTTTATTTTGTGATTCTTTATTTTAGTGGGTTGTAAAGAACTTTAGAGATTTTAAAACCTTTAAGACTGTCACTAATTTCATTTTAAAGAAGTTTTTTCCTCCCTCTATAGTAGGTAGGTAAAAGTGAATTAACATATGATCTCACTCAAGTTTGCCACAGGTTTATATAATTTTTTTCTTTATATCCCTATCACCTTATTTCTTTTTGAGGAGAGTAGCTACAAACCTAGCACCTCTCTCTTAAAACAAACAAACAACAAAGAAAAAAACAAAAAAAACTTTATTCTTTTACGGATCTTTGGAAAGTTACTAAGTTTACCTATAAATTTGCCAAGGAAATGTTGAATTGAATTTGGAGGGTTCAACTTCAAATTTTCCATATTTTCCTAGGGAAGAGGTGGGCAGGAGCTAATGAAGATTTCTCTTCATCTCCCAAAAAGCCTCCAAGTTTTCACTTCCTCCTCCACAATTGTTTTCACCAACCAGCATTCCTGATTCTCAGCAGAAACTGCGGACCCGGCCCTCACCTTCGGTGGGCTCTGTCCACCCTGGTCGTGTCTTTATTCAAGTGAAACTTAGCTAAAATTCCCATTGGGTACCAGGAACCTCGCAGGATCAAACTGGACATCACTGAGTGAGCTGGGAATTTGGTCCTGACAGGCTTAGCGGTGAGCATGGCCAGCGCGCTGATCTGGGAGCCCGAGCTCCCTAGCGCTGGTGCGCGCCGCTTGCGCCCCTTGGCGGTGACCGCCAGCAAGGAAATTCACACGCATGCGACCAGCGTGGGTCTTTGTTGGAAACTTGAGTCCTGAGTTCTGAGGGTGCAGGCGGTTTGAGAAAAAGAAAAGTTGTGAGGGTTCACACTCGTGAGAGGCGACATTTTATTCTTTGTTGGAGTGTGAACTATTTGTGATTTTAAAAAACGTGTGTATTGACATTCAGTGTAGGTGCCCTTCTCGTGGTTTTATTCATTGTTGGGGATTTTCTTCCTAATCCATCCCTACTTAAGAACTCTTCTTGTATAGCTAGTAAGCTTTTGTCATGTTTTGCAAATATTTTTCCAAATACACTTTGACCTAGTGTCAGTTGGTCATTTTGGGGGAGGTGATTGATCCGTTGTTGTTGTTTTTGGTTCAGAATCACTCCAGGAGACGAGAATAAAACCTCAAATCAATTTTATATAAAGTCCCATTTTCTGAGTTATCAGTATGAAGCCGCAAGATGCCGTGGAATGAGCAAGAGAAACCTAGATTTGAGCTCTGGTCTAACCCTTTATTTCCTGTGTGAGCCTCGGGCAAGTTACTTGGAGTCCCTGGGCCTCAGTTTTCCCATCTATGTTATCTCTTAATTGTGAATGTTTAGTGTGTGCTATATGCAAAGTGTTTATGGTAGTGCCTGGCCTGTAGTAAATTCTTCATGAACATTAACCATGGGAATTTCTGTCAGTTGAACATTCAGCTACATTTTCTTTTAGCTTTTTTGCCCATGGGGACAGCAGGGGTGGGAAGGGGGTGGTTTTACGATGAACATTTTCACCCCTTAGGAGTTCATTCTGGATATGCTGTAAGGTGAAATTCTAAATTGGAGTTTTTCTGATGGGTCATATTTTTCAAAGTACCATTTTTTTGAACAATTTCTTCCTTCCCCATTGATTTTTGTAAAGCTGTAAAGCTTCATTTATCATTTACCGCGTTCTGTTACCTGCCTCCAGGATGCGTTCTCTAGTCAATTAGCTGTTGGTCAATTCTTGTTCTAGTACTTAGGGGTTTTTTTTTTATTTACTCTTTTATTGAAGTATTACTTATATCCAGTGAAGTGCAGAGTCTTAACTGTGCGGCTTGAAGAATGTTTATCTTTCTACTCTTGTAATTGCCACCCACATCAAGTTAGAAACCTCAGGCCACCCCCTCATGCCTGCTCTGTAAGATAACCACTGTTCTCACTTCTATCACCATAGATTAAGGACATTTCTTTCTATTCCTAGTTTGTTTAGGAATAGAATGAGGAGATACATTTTATTATATGCTTATTCTGCATCTATTGGAGTAACCATAAGATGTTTTCCATTCTTTATTCTGTTACTGGGTAGATTATATTGGTTGATTTTCGAATGTTAAACCAACTTTGCATTTTCAGAGTAAATCCCACCTGGTTATGACATGTTATTCTTCTTATATATCAAGGGATTTGAATTTCAAATATCTTGGTTATGGTTTCTTATATCTTGTTCATGAATGATATTGGCCTGTCATTGTCTTTTCTTGTAATGTCCTTTTCAGGTTTTAGTACCAAGACTATGGTTGCCCCATCACAATGTATGAACAATGTTTACTTCTTTTTCTGCTCTCTTACTATGTAAGTTTGATATTTTTTCTTCTTTTAAAGTTGGCAGATTTCACTAGTGAAGCCATTTGGGATTGGCGTTTTCTTGGTGAAAACAAATCAAATAGTTGATTAAATTTATTTAATACATAATGGACCTTTCAGATTTTCTTCTTCTGTTGGGTCTTTTTTTTTTTTTTTTTTAAACCAAAGGCACATTTTGGCCAACCCAATTTTTTTTTTAAATTTTTTAAAATTAATTAATTAATTAATTAATTTTTAAATTTATGACTGTGTTGAGTCTTCGTTTCTGTGCGAGGGCTTTCTCTAGTTGTGGCAAGCGGGGGCCACTCTTCATCGCGGTGCGCAGGCCTCTCACCACCGCGGTCTCTCTTGTTGCGGAGCACAGGCTCCAGACGCGCAGGCTCAGTAGTTGTGGCTCACGGGCCTAGTTACTCCGCTGCACGTGGGATCTTCCCAGACCAGGGCTCGAACCCGTGTCCCCTGCATTGGCAGGCGGATTCTCAACCACTGCGCCACCAGGGAAGCCCCTGGGTCTTTTCTAATACATAACGTTTTTCTAAAGTATACATGTAAAGTTATGTTTCCTCAAAAACACTGCTTTAGCTGCCACCCACAAGTTTAATATGTTACATTTTCATTGTAAGTAAGCTCAACATATTTTCTAATTTTTTCCAGGTGTTTTTCTGGTTATCTTTCTTTTATTGATTTCTAGTTTAACTGCCCTGTAGTCAGAGAACATACCATGATTTCAATTCTTTGAATTTTGAAATTCGTGATGCTTTCATTATGGCACAGCATATAGATCATTTTTGATAAATATCCCATGTAAACTTGAAAAGAATGCGTATCATGAAGGTGTGTGTTATATACATTCTCTATATTATGGTAATTTGGCTAATCATATTCAATTTTTATGTAATCTGATTTCTTTTTTTTTACATCAGTTTTGGAGAGAGGAGTGTTAAAACCTTGAAATATGACAAATTGTTCTTTTTTTCTTTATATAACTTGAAGTTATATTATTTAGGGTTGTTATGTCTTCCTATTAAACTGACCATTTTATCATTATGAAGCATCCTTTCTTACTTTGAATAATACTTCCTGCCTTAAAGTTTATTCTGATATCATATAACTGTACCATATTACTTTTGGTTACTGTTTGCATGTTAGATCTTTTTCCTTTCCAGTTGGATCAAATTTAAAGTGGTCTCTTATAAATAGTTACACAGTTGACCCTTGAACAACAGGGTGTTAGGGGCACCAACCCTCCGGGTAGTCTAGTATCTGCGTATATTTTATACTCAGCCATATCTGCAGTTCCGCATCCAGAAGATTTCCTTGGATTGTGTAGCACTGTAATATTTACTTTTGAAAAATATCCATATATAAGGGAACCCATGCAGTTCAAACCCGTGTTGTTCAAGGGTCAACTGTAGTTGGAATTTTTTTTTTTTACTTTTATCTAGTGTAACAGTATTTATATTTTAAGTGGATTATTCCATCAATTTACATTTAATATAGTTACTGACATAATTGGGTTTAAGGTATCTTACTGTTTATTTTCTATACTCATCCTGTCTGCTCTTTGTTCCATTATTTTCTTTCTTGCCTTTTGGATTAATCAAATATTTGTATTATTTGATTTTTTTCTTAAATTTTTAGTTATGTATTCTTTTATTCTTTAGGTGGTTACTCTAGAAATTATAATATTCATTATTGACTTTTTAAAGTCTACTCTAAATTAGTATTTTTATCAGATACTTCCTGAGCCATGCAAAAACTTTATAACATTCTAATTTTATATACCTACCTCTATACTTTTGTATTTCTGTGGTCATATCTTTTATTTACACAAATATCTTAAATCCCCAGGGAGTTGTAATTAATTTTTGTTTTTTATTAAGGTATAATTTAAATATTTTACCACTTCCTGGGTAGTGTGAGGACCTTACAACAGTATATTCCTAATTCTTACCTCGATCCTTTGTTGTCATACATATACTTTAACTTATGCTCTAAATTCCCAGTATATTGCTATTATTTTTGCTTTAGACAATTATCTTTCAGAAAAATCAGAAATAAGAAGAAAATAATTAAAAAATTTACCTTCATTTACGTCATTTCTAGCACTCTTCATTTTGTTATGTAGTTTCAAGTTTCTGTCTGTATTATGGTACTTCACTCTGAAGAACTAGGTCTTGTAGTATAGGTGTGCTGCAAATAAATGATAAAGAATCTGCCTTAATTCTTACTTCTGTTCCCTCATATGTAATGTGTCCTTTCTTTCCCCTGACTGCTTCAGGTTTTTTTTTAAACATTGTTTTTCAGCAGTTTGAATATGGTGTGTGTGTGTGTTTAACTTATCTGGATTTATGTTTTTTAATCTTCTTAAATCGATGGTTTGATGTTTATTAATTTGGGGGGGATTCTTGGCTGTTATCTCTTTAAACATTAGTTTCCTCTGTTCTCTCTCTTCTCCTAGTAGGATTCCAATATCTCATATGTTATACCTTTAGATATTGACCACAGTTCTTGGATGTTCTGTTCTTTTTCATATATGTGTTTCAGTTGGGATAATTACTGTTGACTTATTTTTAAGTTTATAATTTTTTTCCCTTTACTACGTTAAGTCTAATGTGATTCCATTAAAGGGATTCTGCATCTCTTACAGTGCTTTTCTTTTCTAACATTTCCATGTGGATTTTTTTTTTTTAACAGTTTCCATCTCTGAAATGCTTCATCCGATAGTGCATGTTATCTACCTTTTCTGTTAGTCTTTTATTCCTCATTGTTGTTTTAACTCTCCTCTCTCATAGTTCTAGCATCTGTGTCACATCTGAGTCTGGTTCTCTGGATTGCTTCGTCTCAATGGTGTCTTGTTTTTCCTTGCTTTTTTTTTGTGTCTCATAATTTGTTTCTGAAATCTAGACATCTTGTGTAAGGTATATAGATTGAGAACTGAGGTGAATAGCATTTATGATTGGAAATACGCATACCTTATCTTTTACTACACCTTTAATATGAGGAGTTGAGTCAAAATAGCCAAGATTTGAGCTGGGTTTAGGTTTAGTTATTGTTATTGTTACCTTCTATGCACCATAGACTTCAAATTCTTCTAGTGTTACCTTGGTGTTTAGGGTAGGGGCAGGTTTACCAGAGAGTTTTTTCTTAATGTTTGCTCCACCCTTAGGTTTAAGTGTTCCCTTTGGCCTCCACATCACAGAAGGTCTGTCTCCATGTTCTTGACACACCCCCAGCAGGAGATTGCTGTTTCTCGTTATGATACTTGCTAGCCTGGTGGGCAGAGTGGGATGGTGTTCTCTGTTATCTGATATAGATTGGTCTCTGGGGAGTGGTATGTCCCTGAGTCTTGTGGCTGTGGCATTCTTGGTAATCCTATCTCTTGGCCAGAGGTACAGGACAGCTATGATCTGGATCCAGGATGTGTTTCTGCCACTCTCTGCTGGTAGAATTAGAGAGTTTTTTCCATTCCTTTTCTCTAGCTGCAGAGGTGTTCACCTGTGCCCTAAAGCCAACAGAATTTTCTGTCTTTAGCGGGTTATGTCTCCTATGCCCTAGGAAAGAGAGAGGAGAAGAATCTGTGTGGACAATTTTCCACAGTGGCTGCTGTTTCCTTTCAACAAGACTGAACCAAGAGGGAGACTTTCTCTTGTCTTTCACTCCAGTTTTTCTCATTAGTACCCAATGAAGATGGTTGAGGAGAGTCTGCGCTTAGGTATAAATTTCTACTGTGTCCGCAGCTCCTAGAGGTTTTATGTTCATGCTAGCTCATACTTGGATTTCAGCAATTTGTTAAAAGTTTTAGCTAAATTATTCATAATGGCTTGACTTAGGTCCAGTGTCTGTCTCAGGTAAGCAGGTTTTAGTATCTTGTATCTTTTTGGAGGCTCCTGTCTTTCCTTAGATTTGTCAGTTACTTGGTTGCCCTGAAAGATAAGTTCTCTCTAATGGGTTCAAGAAAAGTTGTAATATTGCAAATTTTTTTTTGTAGAGGTAGGAGGTAATCTATTGTGGGAAGCATACTATAGTTATTGTTAAAGAGTTCAAATTATATTGATGCATTCCTTTGTTTTTCATCCCTTCTACATTTCCATAATTCCACATTGGATAATTTCCCTTTAGTCTTAAGAATTCCATTTAGTATTCTTATAGTGCCGGTTTGCTGCTTATGAATTTCTCAGTATTTACGTGTTTGAAATGTATTTTTCTTTATTTTTGAAGTTAATTTTTACTGGATATAAAATTCTAAATTGGTAGTTATTTTTATTTCAGTATTTTAAATATATTATTCCATTCTCTTCAAGTTTCATCTTTTTTTTTTCTGTTGAGTATTTAGACTTCAATCTTATTGTTGCTCCTTTGAAGCTAATGTGCTTTGCTCTGACTGCTTTTATGAGTTTGTCTTATTTATTTGCAGTTTACCATGATGTGTTTAGTGGTAGTTTGCTTTTTATTTATTTTCATAGGGCTTCTTGAATATGTGGTTTGATGTCTTCCATCCATTTGGGAGGATTTTGGCCATTATTTCTTCAGATACTGCTTCTGCCACTTTCTTTTTCTTCTAAAATTTCAGTTACACACACACACACACACACACACACATATGTATTTCATAAGTTATTTGGGCTCTTTTTCCATATTTGTAATCTATTTTTCCATGTGCTTCAACATGGGTATTTTCAGATCACTCTTCTTCCACTTTGCTTTGTCTAATCTGCTATTGAGCTAATCAACTGAATTCTAGACATTATGGATCAAAAATTGTAGAGGATCTGGATGATTTTGTTTTCTTCCAAAAGAGCCTAATTTTTCTGCTGGCAGGCAGCGGGAGTAGCAGTACCAGGATCACTGGGATACTTTTAAGGATTTATTTTTGGACTTTTGGAGGCAGGCTTATTTTATTCTTAACTTTACTCCCTGAGATGTCTCTTATTCTGAACATGTAGTGCCTCTGAGGTCTCCCCTGAAAGAGTGTTTATCAAGTTTCTTCTACCTTCATGGAATTTGACCTCCAACCTCTGTCTCTCTCAAAACATGAAATTGATAAAATCTATGTTTACCTTTTTAGCCTCTGAGCTGTTAGCTTTTTAAAGTTCATGTACAGCTTAGGAATTGGCCAATAACTTGAGGGGAATTTTTACTCAGATTTTTCTGAGGCTACTTCCTCCCTGGGATTTTACCTCAGAGCCTCAGCTGCTTTTGGCTGCTTTAAACTCTGATCTTTTTCTAGTTCCCCATCCTGGGATTTTGAAAACTGCCCTCAGGGAGATAGTGGAGGTGAGTGTGTAGTTCACCTTCAGTGCTTCCTATTTCTCAAGATCATAGACCCTAAGCACTGCCTGTGTTGGTTGTTCCTGAATAGATTCAACATTTGTTCAAACAGTTGTTTTAAATTTATTTTTGTTCAGCTTTTATAAATGGTTTTGTTGGATGGTTATTCTTTATCAGAATATTACTCCATCCTTAGATTTTTAATTGTATTGTTTTGCTACCTCATAAAGCACGTTTCAACTATCCTGTTTTCAACCAAATGTTGGTATGAATTTTCAAACGTGTTAATCTTGTCTGTTTGATTCTAAAGTTCATATGGGAAAAATTTTATCAAATTCTAATAAAAATCTTATTGTGTTAGTTCTGTATAAAAATCAGAGGAAGAAATGACATCTTTATAACATGCCTTTCCATTTATGATTGTGGAATGTTTTCCCATTATTTCCTGATGCCCTTTAATAAATATCACTAAAGTAGCTCAAATATGAACAATAATTTTATGGTCATAATAATATAAACACCGACTTAAGATTTAACAAAAAATATTGTATATAATATTTGGACAAAAGAGGAAGAGGATGGGAGTAGTAGTGTAAAATAGCCAAATCTTCATCTACTATGACAGTAATTCTGTAGACAGTCTAAACTTGATAAGTCAAAAATAACAATGTAAATATACTTTAAAAAATGGAAGTAAGTTCCAGAAGAATGAATTCAAAGAGTTTAAAGTATTTGTCTCTGAGGAGAAGAATAGAGAGGTGGGACCAAGGACTGCTATTTTTCATTATTATTCATTACTACTCTTTGATTTAAGAAAAGTGATGCATATGTATTATCCTTAGAGTAAAACTTATATAAAATGAGGTGGCTTGTTATTTATTAGACTTTATTTTTTAGGCTAGTTTTAAGTTCACAGTAAAGTTGAGCACCAAGTACAGAGTTCCCTTATACCCCTTGCTCTCCCCGCCATGAATGGCCTGCTCCACTGTCAATGTTCCCCCACCCCCGGCCCAGAGTGGTACATTTGTTATAATTGATGAACCTACACTGACACGTTATTATCACCCAAAGTCGTGGTTTACATTAGGGTTCACTTTTGGTGTTAATACAGTCCATGGGTTTTGACAAACATGTACATAACCATGTGTATCTGTCATTATAGTAGCTTATAGAATAGTTTCACTGCCCTAAAAATCCTCTGTGCTCTGCCTATTCATCCCTCTCTCCTCCTATAAACCCTGGCAACAACTGGTCATTTTACTTTCCCCATCGTTTTGCCTTTGTAGACTGCCATAAACTTGGAATCATACATCATGTAGCTTTTTCATATTGGCTTCTTTCGCTAATGCTATGCATTTCAGTTTTCCCTAGGTCTTTTCATGGCTTGATAGCTCATTTTTAGTGCTGTATAATATTCCATTGTCTGGATGTAACACAAATTATTTACCCATTCACTTACCAAAGGACATATGTTTGCTTCCAAGTTGTTGCAATTATGAATAAAGCTGCTATAAATAATCAGTGCAGGTTTTTGTGTGAGCCTCAGTTTTCAAAAACTTTTGGTAAATACCAAGGAGCATGATTACTGGATCACATGGTAATAGTATGTTTCGTTTTGTTAGAAACTTCCAAATTGTCTTCGCTTTGTCCCTGTCCTTTTGTTTAATTAGAGAACTTCCTCTCTTCTTTAATCTTACATAGTGCGAGAGGAGGAGTCTCCCCAACTCATGTTTTTCCCATAATAAAGTGTATTTCAAACTGTATTAACCTATTCTTTTTTCTTTCTTTCACTAGTTTATAAGCTATATGGAGGCATGCATCCTATCAGTCTTGTTTACTACTGTAGTACTAGAACCAGTACACAGCCTGGCATGTAAGTAGGTGCTCAGATAAAACTTGTTGAATAAATGAATAATATGTTTTCCTTCTAATAATCTATTAGGTTTTCCTTCAGGACCAAGTATATGACCTATTATAAGCGCTTTATTGACAGATGAAAATAAGATGTCTTCTCTGCTTTTAAGGGGGCAATGCTTGTAATATATTAATTATATTCATATTTTCAACTACTTTTTGTTTACTTGATCTGTCAGAGATTGAAAAATATTTCTTCATGTATATGTTAAATATTTTTTACACATTTGGATGCTGTGTTCTTCACAGAATTGTTCATGATAGTGATGTCTTCATCGTGAAGTTTCTCTTTTATCATTTTCAAAACTTTCTCTGTCTACTTAATGCTCTTTGCCTTAAACTCATCTTTTGCTGAAATTAACCTGTAAGTTGTTTCATCAAAAAATCTGTGGAAAAAATGGGGAGAAGTTCCCTGAGAGCATGTTGAGGGTTTTACTTTTTCTGTTTCCTTCCCTAGCATCTGTGACTTTATCCATAGGATTCAGGATCTGGTTTCATATCCCAGTTCAGCCTTGACCATTTTGCATCTCTGATAGCAGTACTTTCCAGAATGAATGTAGACTTAATGGTATATGGGACCAGGAAAGAGAAATGGCTCTAGCACCTCAAAGGCAGAGCCCAAGAAAGGGGGGCTGTGGTCTGAACTGGAGAGATACCTTGTTTATGGGTTGGTGGCCCTAGACCTGGGTTTCTCTAAGGGTGTGGCAGGAATGGATATAAGAGCTTTTACATCCAGAGGCTGTTCTGATTGGTTGGTGCTGATGTCTCATTGGCTGTTAAAAATGTTTAATATCATCCTCCTGTCATTACGTTATTCTGCATTTTAGATTGAAGTATGAGTTTGCCAGCTGTTGTATTTCTATCCAGCCTTATGTGCATGGTAGTAATACCCAGAAGTGACATTTCACTGATCACTATCCTTTGGTTCCCTCAGTGTCCTGACATTGCATGTTTGATGTTATGTTAGGAGTCTCACTCTCCTTAACCTTCCCACTAAATCAGGCTTGGGTACCTGATTGAAAACACAACTCAGAAGTCTCAAAACAGCCATGTTTAATATGAGTCTTCTGTTCCTTCTGTTGTCTTCCCCAAACTGAAGAGAGAGCCTTTTTATTTCAGAGAGAATTTTGTACTTTGTGCAGTCAGTGCATCTCTGAAAAGTTGCTGATTTTTATTGCAGAGCTTTGGAGTGCTGGGGGTTGTGTCAAACGTGGGATATGATTCCTTAGGAAAGAGAAGCCTCTGAGTTTTATACACCCAAAAGAGTTGTTATCCTTATCCTCTGTGTCCCTGAAGGTTTTGATGTTCCACCTGAGCAACTCTGTATTCAGTGGCCATGACTGTGCTGTTCCTGGCCTGGCTGGGCTTTGGCTGACAGAATTTGCTCAACTGGGCTGTGTCACCACACAGTTCCCTGAATAGCCACTTATGTTCGGCCACTGCCTTCAGTTGGTTCTCTTGCAACTGTTCGATCTGAGCCTCAAATAAGTGGGTTGTGCTTACTGGGTTATATTGAAAAGTGCAGTGGTAGTGATGGTGATGGTTATTATAACTGGTGTCATTTCTTGAAAGCTGACTGTGTGCCAAGCAGTTCTAACTGCTTTATATGCACAATTCTAAGTGCTTTATATGTACAGGCATATAAGTACTATATTGACTCCATTTTACAAAAGAGGAAACTGAGGCACAGAGGACATACTAGTATGTGGCAGAGCAGGATTTGAACACAGGCAGTCTGGCTCTTGACCACAATGTTATTCTGCCTTTAAAAATAATTAACCCATAGCATCCCTCTGTTTGCTTAAACTTTTAGGTAAGTTGCAGAATATTTTATATGAATTTTCATGTTAATTATAGTTGTCAAAATAGAATTAAGAATTATATGAAAGGATTGATTAAGGAGAACAGGTTTTTTGGTTGAATGGGAAAAGTCACCAAAGTGTAAACATCTGAAAGGCTAAAGTCTTATGTTATTATTATAACCAGGGTTGATATATATTTTAGTAAAGTACGTACACAACAATTTTGGAATGGGCTTAGAAGACAATATAAAAAGGGAACTTGAAAATTAATTTATAAATGCAAACTTGAAAGTACTAAGAATATAGACAGTACCAAGAAGTGTAATCAAGAAAAAGAAGTAGGAGAAGCTTAGTGGAATTTATTAAGTATAATAAAAAACAAATATAGAACATTTCAGTGTTCTGGGAGCTATTTCTTTAAAGCAAAAGTAGCTATGTCTATTCCCCAGAGGAAACATTCATTCAGGGGCCAGCGTTTAATGCAGTGTGTGATGCTTTGCACAATTACCTTTCATCCGAGTGGTTCCCGAAGGTCCAGCCTAAACGTCACAGTTAGGAATGAAGCAGCCCTTTTGGAGAAACGTCTTGGGTGAATGTGAGGTAAAAGGAGATATAAAGAGCATCTATCACCTTCCCCCCCGGTTGGCTGCGGCCACACTTCACACTGGGAACAGACATCAGGCTTTTCTGCTGCATCTGTGTGGATAAGAAGCGATGGCCACCGGTGGTTTGATCTTGAGTGTGAAGCTTCTTGCTGCTGGTATGGAGATCATGTGGGACTCTAAAAATGATATGTTACACTTCCTTTTGGAAATTCTATTCCCAGAATAGCACAGTTCTTTGAAATCCTCATTTAAATACACTTCATGATTCGTGGAAGGTGAGAATGCTCACACCTGCTTTGCAAATTGATAAACTATGCCCTAAATTCATAACAGGTGGTTTGCTTGAAGTCAGGTAGTGAGTCAGCAGTGGGACTACCAACAGAATCCAGTTTTTCTGTCACCTGCGGACTCTCTGGAGGAGGTCTCCCAGCTCCCTTTGAATGTTAGGTAATTGGGAAAAGAAAGTCTCAGTAGTAGGGAGAGTTTGCCGGTTTTATCAGTTTGAGGGCATTGCCTTTCTGTGCGTGTATGTGTGTGTACACATTGGAGTATTTGTGTGTGTTTCTGTGTTTTCCTATGTTTTCTGAAACATTTTTGCCAAGTGGTATCTTCTTCCCACTTCCCAGATGGTAGTTCTGATTTTTTTTTTGTTTGTTTTGGAAATTGCTCACAAATCAGGAGGCTTCATTTGCCAGTTGACAGATTTTAACAGCAGCTGGTAGGTGACCACCCTCCACCACCCGTTCCTCCCACCCTCTTCCTCGGCTGGGCATCAACAGATAGTGCCGAAAAACTAGGGGATGCTTAGCTCTGTGAGGGAGGTTTGGATAGCAGGGAAGTCTGACCATTATTGAAAAGATTCAATACAAAACCAAATTGAAATGTGTCTTTCTGCTTAGATGAAAGCCGTTTTTGCAAGTCTTTCTCTGACTCCTTTTTTTCATCAGTTCCTTTTCAGTAGAATGGTACCTTTGTCCAGTTTTATTGTGCTGCTAGGGGGAGAAGAGTTAGTCTTAAAAGTGTTATAAACAGAACTTGCTGAATGGAATATTGAAAATTCAACCAAAAAGTGAATGAATCCCTTGTGTAGAAATCATTTTGAAATGTCTGAATGACCAGTTGTACTGAGACAAGTGTGGCCTTGATTTACCTTAATTGGTTGGAAAATACAAGATCCGTGGAGGCCATCCCCACACCAGTCCAAATCCCATCTAGTTTTGTGCTGTAAATTTTATTACTCTCACTTTCTCTTTCACACAGAGTTGAACTACCTGTTTCACTCCCTTGCCAGGAGTGGAACATAGCTTTCATCAGTTTGCAACATAGTTATAGAGGTTTTCATTTGCTATTTATAAATCAGATTCAAAGGTGGTTTTAACCTTTCTCTCATTTAGTAAAAAAGAGTGTGTTATCATTGGTTGAGGCCAACCATAGATGAAATAAAATGGATTTCCAGGCAGTGGCCTTTTGTATTCATAAAATGAAAAGCTGCAAAGAAAGAAAATCAAGGTCATGACTTATCTGTTGCAATTGTTTATTAATAAACATCAGAGATGTTTATTAATAAACAAATGCATCATTTAATTTCAAGTTGAAGAACATGTACTTTGGAACCAAACTCTCTGCGATTAAAGCCTAGGTGACTTTGGGCATGTTAACTTACATCCTCTGTGTCTCAGTTTCCTTATCTATAAAATGGGGAGAAATAGTAGTATCTGTCTCATAGCATTGTTGTGAGGATTATGTGAGATACTGAAAAGCACACAAGCTGCACAGAATAGATTTTCTTGAACTATTAAAATCTACTTAGTTTAATATTTTGAATGTTGGCTTTAAAGTTTCTTTGAAAATATATGCAACATGTTAAAAGATAAAAGGTCACAATGTGCAAATAACTACAATCCTGTCGATATTAAACATAACCACGTCCTCAAAACTGACTCCTGTTTGGTTGAGTTCAGAGAAGACTTACAATCTGGGTTTCTAGTGAGCTAAACTGCATTAATTTGCAGGTCTATTCCCATTTAGCACAAACACTATAGTTAGAAAAACACCGTGAAGCTGTTCAGAAATGGAGATGATGTTCACAGTATATTTCAAAGGTGGAAAAAAATAGTTCAACCTTATTTGAAAAGCAGATAGTTACTAATCTTCGTGAGCAGCTAGTTGAACTGTGGGACATCTTTTCTGTTCTACTAATCGGGGAAACAAGAAAGGCAAATGTGAGCCTGGAAGTGAGATAAATGATGGTGTTTTAGGGCTAAAAGTAATTTAGAAATCAGAAGAGTCCCCTTATGTTACAGTCCAGGAAACAGAGACCTGTGGGATATGGTGGACTTGCTCTAAATCACATGAATAGGTGGTGATGGGGGACATGCATCATGACTCATGCAGTGACTTGATATCTAACTCACCTCCCTGGGTAAATTAGGAAATCTGGATCAAGTGGTGATGCTAACTCAGAGACCCTTGACACCAAGGAAACAGGCCCTGTACTGAAGATAAGGGTGGGTGGTGTCTCTGTGTGTCAGAATTTGGCCAAAGAGGAAGGCTTTAGCTTTCTCTGGTACTGAAAGGCTGTTGGGACGTGAGAAAGGGCCTGACCAGGAAAGATGGACTTTATAATCTGAACCCTAAAAGCAAGAAGCTGAAGATACTAAAATCCTAAAAAATGCAGCAGCACAGTTTTCAAACTATAAAATTGGAAGGGCATTTAATGGAGTGCAGAATAGCAGGTGAATTACCTTGACAGTGGCTAGAGAGATTAGGAGGGAATTCACTGGCTTAGATGAACAAAACGGAAATGATGAGATAGATGACCCAGTAAGTTGAAGGAAAGGTAAGCATGGGAAGTGGAAGGAAAGTCAAGTTATAAAAGAAAGATGGTAGAAGCCTAAAAATAGAGAAGGTGAATGTTGACATTATTGTCAGCAACTGAATATCTTAATAAAATTTAAAATTTCATGGAAATGCAAGATTCTATTAAGATAATTTTTATCATTTTCTTCACTATGGAAAAGCCACTTAATATTTCTGGGTTTTAATTTCTTTCCCTGTACGATAAGAATTAAAATAGCATATCAGCCTTAAAGTCTGTTACTTTATGACATTTAGAAGGAAGGATCATTTACTTAAAAATTTCTCCAAATAGTGACAATTTCAATTCTATTATTTTGTAGTATCCATTAGCTTAGGATGCTTTTGTTTACCTAATATACAACACATTCTTGTGTGAGTTTATAAATATATTATTTATTTGAGTTTATAAAAATGGATCCACATAGGGTAATGATACTGAATAATGACAATGATCTTTTAGCTCTAAATGCCTGGTTAGTTTTGCGAACAAAAGTCTCAAAAATCTGATTAAACATAACATTGTTAGATTGGGTAGCTTCTAAACTTAGTAAAAAAGTCATTAAGGTAAATGTAACAAAATTTTAAAAAACTAATTGAGGAAGGGTTAAAGTAGGAGCGGTTAGTGGTTATTTTCAGGAATAGAGTATTTTGGTAAACAATTTTTTTCCAGCCCATTTACCTAATGAAAGTGTTGTTACAATGTATGAAAGAAATTTTTACCCTTAATTATTTTTAGTGTACCCGTCAGATTTGGTTTATTTTTAATTCTGTGGTTTTAGAAATATACAAACTATTGAATGTACAGCTAACTATCAGATAATAAATTACAATATCAGCAACCTTTAAAAGACATTTCGTGAAATTTGAAGTATCTCTGATGTTAACATAATGAACTTAAGGAAAATATTTCAGAAAATATAATATCTCAGAAAAAAACACAGAGGAAGCTAAATTTTTAATTTGATTTTAAAATATTAAGGCAGAAGTACATCTCAAAAAGCATCGGACAATTGAAAGTGAATGCTATAGACATTTAAAATCAAGGATAAAAATGTATCTTTAGATTTTGTTAGTAATGAAATAAGCTTAATTTTTTCCCCCTGCAGCTCAAATGTGGAAGTTAAATGTTGCACCTTATGACAAATCAATGCACTAAGTATAAACTCTGGTTATCAAACCCGGGATATCTCTCCTCTCCTACCCCAAGGCATAAAGCATAGAAACTAGTAGTTTTTATTTTCAAAACGGGGACACATATTCTGGAAGAAACTTAATAATCATAGATAAACTGAATCATTTGACAAGAAGAAGTTCACAAGCCAGTATGAAGAAAGGGAGAGAGGGTATGAGAGCATGAGCAAGGCGGAGAGGAGAAGGTTAGTACCCTGCAGGAAAATGAAAGATGTAGAGATATATTGATTTATGAATTATAGCTAACATCCAATTAAAAAACAAAACCTCCTTACAGCATACACAAAGATTAACTCAAAATGGGCCCTAGGTGTTAACTGTGAGAGCCAAAGCTACAATACTTTTAGAAACAAACCCAGGGGTACATCTTTATGACCTTGGTTTGGCCAAAACCTTATTAACAGGTGACCCAAAAACCCACAAAAACCTACATAAATTAGACTTTGTAAAAATTAAAAGACTTTTGTGCTGCAAATGGTACCATCAACAAAGTGAAGAGACAACCTAAAGAATAGGAAACAGTACTTGCAAATAATGTATCTAATAAGGGACTTGTATCCAGAATATATAAAGAACTCTTCCAACTCAATAATAAAAAGGCAATTAGAAAATGGGCAAAGGACTTGAATAGACATTTCTCCAAAGAAGATATACAAATGGCCAATAAACACATGATAAGATGCTTAACATCATTAGCCATCAGGGAAATGCAGATTAAAACCATAATAAGGTAGCACCTCACATCCACTAGGATGGCTATAATAAAAAAAGACAGGTAATAACACGTGTTAGTGAGGATGTGGAGAAATTGGGGGAAGATGTTCTAAAATTGTGGTGATGGCTGCATAGCTCTGTAAACCATTGAATCACACCCTTAAAATCGGTGAATTATATGTCATGTGAATTATATCTCTACAAAGCTGTTTAAGAAAACCCTCAAAACCCTCCCCCCCCCCGAAATAAAAACTGTCCTACATAGTCATCTTCCAGAAAGTGACAAAAGCTTTACTGTTGAGGATGGACTTGACTGAACATTATATCTGCAGACCACAGTTTTCTTAGTTTGTCTTTTGGCTTTTTTGGCTATGACAGATGCAGTGTCTCTGAAGTGACCTTAAGTGTTTGCATATGCCTGTCTGTATTCCTGGTGCATTAGGTGGGTAATTTTTGAGTATGGAGAGTCAAATGCTCCCCCTAGGGTGCTGTGAGGGTCAGATTCTCACATGCAGGTTATTTAACATGTTGCTGCAAATGTTAGCCCCCTTAAATCCAACTTGCATCATGATCACTTTTAGTGTATGTTCTAGAACTCAGCATGAAGTAGTTCCAAGGGCACAGAGCCCAATTGTTTAGGATCTTATTTTAAAAATATGAATTGTTTCTATTTATGCTATATACTGCTTTGATTTTTACCTTGTCCTAATTATTTGGTCAATGATTCTGTTCATCTCTTTATTGTATTATAATAGCTCTTAAAACATTGAATCCATTTAGTTAAGAGAAAAAAAATGAATGTAAAGAAAAGGATAGAACACAGGAAGAAAATAATGAGGGAAAATATTTGTAATTTTATTAAAGAGAGAAGTAGATACCCACTTACGGGTTTAGCAAAAAGAAATTAAAGTAGATTAATAGAAGCTAAATTTGATAAACAGTGTTTCACTGTTGTACACTCAGCCCCTGCTTACCAACAGGTTCTCTTCCAAGGGTTTCTTCGTAAGCTATTTGGAACGTGAAAGGCTTTTTCCTGTTAAGAGTTGGGGCTGACGTCCAGAACACAAAAGCCCATTTAATCTGTGTGTATCAGAAATACAAGATGACGGGTTGTATAGATGCTAATGAAATATCTAACTGATCCATTTAACACATTTGTGTTAAACACCCACTCTGTGCCTGATTATGGTGATAGGTGCTTTTCTGTGTTTGATGCTTTGAGGGGTCCATCTCTTTCCACTATAGTTGGATGTGGCTAATTAATTTCTGCTTTCGTTTAATAAATATGTATCGAGCAGCTGCTGTGGGCTGGTCACTTCTCTGGCTTGGCTCTGAGGATGCAGACAGAGGGACTCTGCTCCCACTTTCAAGGAGCTGCCTGTCTAGAGGGGGTGCATACAAGTAAACGGAGAGTTTTAAATTGCTTTGGTAAGTGCTCCCACAGGGGTAAGCACTGACAGAAGGGGGAGCAAGAATAAGGGAGAGGAACCCAAGCTCAGGTTTGTGTTTGGGGAGGGGGAGGGGGGAACAGATCCTGAAAAAGTTGAAGATGGAAAAAGGTGAAGAATGAGGTTAAAATTAGGAGTTTGGGATTAACATATACACACTATTATATATAAAATAGATAACCAACAAGGACCTACTGTATAGCACAGGGAATTCTACTCAATATTTTGTAATAACCTATAAGAGAAAAGAATATGAAAAAGATAACTGTAATTATAACTATATATATATAGTTTTATATATATATATATATATATATATATATATATATATATACACACACATACATATATATACTGAATCACTTTGCTGTACACCTGAAACTAATACAACATTGTAAATCAACTGTACTTCAATAAAAAAGTATGAGAATGGGAGTCAGGGGAGCAGAGGTCATTCTGGGCACAGAGACATGAGGATGGGAATAAAGGAAAAAGGTGGCAGCACGTAGGTTGGGAGTAGATGGCCGCAGGATGGGCATGGTGGGGCTGTAGAGAGATCCGGGCTAGAGGCAGGTGTTGAATGCATGAGAGAAGAGATCAGGAGAGGATGGAGGAGCTGCTTTGCTGGTCGCCCTTCTGGACTTGGCAGTTGAAACTGTGGGTAGTTTGAGATTTTAGCAGGTCCAGCATATGGACCGAGCAAAGTGCTCAGGGTAGAACCCTAAGGAGCACTAGTGCCAAGAGATGAGCAGGGAGGACAGAGGGAAACCTGAGGCTGCCTTGCTGTGGAAGATCAGCGGAGGAACGTCCTCAGTGTCATATTTCATGAGCGGATCAGTAAGTAGCACTCAAAAGCAGCATCCTCTGAGTGCAGCATCAAGGGACACGTCATTGCATTTAGATGCCTTTGCCTCTGAGCTGCAAGAGCGGTCTCAGGTGCCCTGAGAAGCCTGGTCCCCAAATTAAGTGACTTTCAGGAGCGTGGGCTTTTTGCCCCTTCAGCTTAATTATGGCAGGAGCCCTGTTTACAAGGTCCTTTTAGTTTTCTCGTGTTTACCTTGTATTTTTATAATTTCTTCACCTACTCTGTGCTATCTCCAACCCCTAGAATTAAGTTTTATTCTGCAAATGGACTTCTTTAATATCTTCAAACGAAAATTTTTAGAATATTCGAGATTCCTACATCTTAAAAAATATTTCTTAATAAATCTTGTGGGGAAAAGGTTTGCATACCTTGATTAAACACCAACATATGGTTTGGGATGTCTCTTCTAGAAATCAGACACATAAAATTAACTTTTAAATTGATATTTGCAATGTTATTCTTGATACAAAGGTACAAACCCTTATCAGGAATTCCAAAATCCAAGACATTGAAAATTGGAATTTTTTCAAAAGGTCAGGGATGACTTGAACTGAGATGAGGTTATTTAGAGCCTTTACTTATCCCTGTTAGAGTAAACATTTGCATGTTTTAATTATTAGTGTGTCTTATTACAAGGTGTTGCCCCAGACCCCACTGGGGTGTTAAATAAATTATGGTATGTGCACCATTTTTTCCTTTTTAAAATCCAAGAGAACCTGAATTCTGAAACATATCTAGCGTCCAGCATTCCAGCAGCAGACTTGACAGTCTTTGAAGTTACTTGACCCATGTAGGCTATTTCTGCTTTCTTAAATGAGCCCACTTTTCCTGCCTGCTTCATGGCCCTTCACAGGCTTTTGGTATAATGCAAGAGAGAGTTGGTGGCATTATAATTGCCAGGCTGGGTCCGTTTTTGCTCATCGATTGTGCCTGACTTCGGGCCTAGGACCCGGCATCTCATAGGGTCAAAGCTGTTTATTAAGCAGATGGGCTTTTTTTTTTTTTTTAAACATCTTTATTGAAGTATAATTGCTTTACAATGATGTGTTAGTTTCTGCTTTATAACAAAGTGAATCAGTTATACATATACATATGTTCCCATATCTCTTCCCTCTTGCATCTCCCTCCCTCCCACCCTCCCCATCCCACCCCTCTAAGTGGTCACAAAGCACCGAGCTGATCTCCCTGTGCTATGCGGCTGCTTCCTACTAGCTATCTATTTTACATTTGGTAGTGTATATATGTCCATGACACTCTCTCACCCTGTCACATCTCACCCCCAGATGGGCTTTTAAGTAAGTGAATTTCCTAACATTGTCTTCCCTTTTCCTCTCCTGGTTCCAGGCTTGGCTATAGCTCTGCTCTGCAGTCTCTAAACAGGATGTAAGGAGAGTCTTTACTGGGCACAAGTTTGGCCATCAGCTCCATCCTGTAGGCCGTTCTGATCAGTGGATTTTGCTGTTTAAAGTGCATTTACAGATTCTGAGCCTTATCGGGAAAGAGTGCCATGAGCAGTTAGTATCCTCTGCTTTGGGTATAGGAGGGAAAAGTTGTAGTGGCACGTGTGCAATACCAGCTACTGTGGATGAGCAGAAACTCTTTGGGTCCCACTTTGATCTTGCTGTCCTTTGCCATTTGAGGCCCAGCCTGTTGTCTTTCATGGTTCCCTGACACCTGGGGAATGAAACACCTGTTATTTGTGTTTACCAAGTAGAATAGTGTGATGGAAGGAATATGGACTTTGGAGTCAGACAGAGCCTACATGTAACTTAATTTTTTGTGGGCCTCAGTAACTTCACCTGTCGCGTGAGGATATGATAACTACCTCTGAGGATAAGTTTTAAATGGGATATTATATATAATATAATGAGTACATTGTAATGTTTAGTAAATGTTGCCTAGAGTCCTTTGCCTACAAATGATTGCTTTTGTCCCTCACAACAACTTTAAAAGGGAAGGCAGAGATCATTATTTTCATATGTATATGAAGAATTGAAGGCTCAGAAAAGTCAACTAACAAATGGCAAGTCACACAGCTAACAGGTGGGCAGAATCAAGGCTAAAACCTGGGTCTTTTGATTCTAAATTCTTTGCCTTTTACTTCTCTTCATCTGTGAAGGACAATATTTCTGAACATAAAGGGAAATTTGGATAGAATTGAGTTCCATTCAGCCAGTGCTTTCAGTATGCTGACAGTGTCAAGGGTACTGTGCTCCGTCTTGGGACTGTAAAGGCCTAGGGCAGACTCTGCTTCCAGGGAATAATGGTATTTCAGGGACAAGACATTGCAGCTCTATTTACAATAGCCAGGACATGGAAGCAACCTAAGTGTCCATCATCGGATGAATGGATAAAGAAGATGTGGCACATATATACAATGGAATATTACTCAGCCATAAAAAGAAATGAAATGGAGGTATTTGTAGTGAGGTGGATGGAGTTAGAGTCTGTCATACAGAGTGAAGTAAGTCAGAAAGAGAAAAACAAATACAGTATGCTAACATATATATATGGAATCTAAGGAAAAAAAAAAAAAGGTCATGAAGAACCTAGTGGCAAGACGGGAATAAAGACACAGACCTACTAGAGAATGGACTTGAGGATATGGGGAGGGGGAGGGGTGAGATGTGACAGGGTGAGAGAGTGTCATGGACATATATACACTACCAAATGTAAAATAGATAGCTAGTGGGAAGCAGCCGCATAGCACAGGGAGATCAGCTCGGTGCTTTGTGACCACCTAGAGGGGTGGGATAGGGAGGGTGGGAGGGAGGGAGATGCAAGAGGGAAGAGATATGGGAACATATGTATATGTATAACTGATTCACTTTATTATAAAGCAGAAACTAACACACCATTGTAAAGCAATTATACTCCAATAAAGATGTTTAAAAAAAGAAAAAAAGACATGGGGCAGCTTCGTCAATATGAATGAAATGCTGTGGAATCAGAGAGCAGACATGGTATTTGGGCCCACAGTATTCTTATACAATCATAAATTTGTTTTAAACTGAGAGGACCCTCAAAGATCAGCTTTCTCATATTAGTTGTGCTGTGTATGTGTTTGGGTTCAGGGGATACACCAGCTATGTGGGAGGAATCAAGGATATAATTCAGTTGGGGAAATAACACATAAGTGAAATAAAGTGTTAATAAAGATTTAAATAGCTAGTCAAGCTAGAAGACATATCACAAAGCAGTACATACTTATTTTCTTAATGAATTATGCAGACAGCATTTATTGTAGGAATTTAGAGAAGAGAACGAAATAAAGTTTCTTGCCCAAGATTTTATAATAATGTGTTGACAGAGACAGATCTAGAATGGAGATCTTTTTACTCTCACCTCTAATACTCTTTGCACTTTACTACACCAGTCAGTATCCTTCTGGGTGCAAGTGACAGAAATTCAATCAAAAGGGGCTTAAGTGTGTGTGTACATGTACACACACACACTAGAGTTTTTTAGCTCACAGAAGTGAAAAGCCCAGTGGGTTGTGCTTTGATACAGGAATGATTGGCTCCACTTTGCAGTGGGTCTTAGTATCAGGAATCCATAATTCTTGGTTCTGCTTTTTTCTGTGTTGATTTCTTTCTCAGGCAGGCTGTCCCCCAGGTGACGGCAGATACAGGCTTATATCCTACTTGCCTTATCAGCCCCAGCTGCAGGCGTAGGGGTGCTTTTTCAATATTTCCAGCAAAGTTCTGAGGCTGACTGTTGTTGCCCATATCTGAGTTTTTTGCCTACCCTAAAATGAAGGAATGTGGGGTCAGTTAGCTTCACCCAGACCTCATGGATTGAGATTTGGAGAGGCATGGTTTCCTAAAAGAAAATCAGATGTCATTACCAAAAGAGAGAGAAAGATTCTGGAAGGTCAAAATTAACATCTGTGTACTGCAACACATGTGTAAAACCTGGGACATTTTTTTAAAAATTTAATAAGAACCTAAGTCTTTATGTATTTACCCACATAGTGATTTCAGGGGTTTTTCATTTCTTTGTGTAGATGCAGATTTATATCTGGTATCATTTTTCTTCTGTTTGAAGGACTTTTAACATTTTTTGTTTTGTCAGTCATGAATTCTTTCTGAAAGTCTTTATTTTGCTTTTGATTTTGAAAGGTATTTTCTCTAGGTATAGAATAATATCAGCTTTTCTTTTCTTTCAGCACTTTAAAAATATTTTTTCACTGTGAGATTTCACAATGAGAAATCGCCTGCCATCCTTGTCTACATTCCTCTGTTCATAGTGTCTTTTTTCCCTCTACTTAAAAAAAATTTAGTAGACTACTTTGCCAGAGAAGTTTTAGGTTTACAGAAAAATTGGGCAAAAAGTATGGAGAGTTCACATATAATCTCCCCCTGCCCTCTTTTTTCTATTATTCATCTTCGATTGGTGTGGTATATTTGTTCTAATTGATGAAGCAATATTGATACATTATTGTTAACTAGTTTATAGTTTACATTAGGGTTCACTCCGTTGTTTTGTTCCTGACCATCTCTAACTGGTTTTCAGCAATTTGATTATGATGTGCCTTGGTGTAGTTTCACCATATTTCTTGGACTTAGGATGTTTTGAGCTTCTTGAATTGGTGGGTTTGTAACTTGCATCAAATATGGAAAAGTTTGGCCATGATTTCGTCACATATTTTTTCTGCTCCCCTCCCTCCGTCAGGGTCTTCAATTACATGTATTTTATGCTGCTTCAAATGGTCCCACTGGTCACTGGT
The DNA here is from genome assembly GCF_949987535.1 of Balaenoptera acutorostrata. Lineage (NCBI taxonomy): Eukaryota > Metazoa > Chordata > Mammalia > Artiodactyla > Balaenopteridae > Balaenoptera > Balaenoptera acutorostrata. Next base: position 141,586,131 of record NC_080066.1, read on the forward strand.
GCTTTGTTCGTGTTTTTACAGTGATTATATTTCTCTGTGTTTCATTTTGAATTGGTTTCTACTGCTGTTTTCAAGCTCTCTACTCTTCTGCATTGTCCAATTGTGTGATTAATCCCAATCAGTGTTATTTTTTTCATCTTAGTGTAGTTTTCAGCTCTAAAAATTTTATTTGACTCTTTCTCTACTTACTGCATTTCTTCAAGCTTCTTGAATATATAGGATACAGTGATATTTACTTTTTTAATGTTCTTGTCTACAAACTCTTATTATCTGTGTCATTTCTTACTCCATTTCAATTGATGGACGTTTTCCCTCATTATGCATGATATTTTCCTGCTTCTCTGCATGCCTAGAAATTTTTGATTGGATGTCATACATCATGAATTTTACCTTGTTGCATGTTGGCTATAGAAATATTTTTGAGCTCTGCTCTGAGTTGTGGTTAAATAATTCGGAAACAGTTTGATCCTTTCTGGTCTTGGTTTCAAGCCTTTTTAGGTAGGACCAAAATAATGTTTTATCGAGGTTTAATTTTTCTTCCCCACTGAGGCAAAACCCTTCATAGTAGTTTACTCAGTGCCACATCAGTTATGAGGTTTTCTACTCTAGCTAGTTGGACCAGACAATGTTCTTGGCTCTGTGTGAGTTCAAGGGACTGTTACTTCATCATTTTCAGTGGTTCTTTCCATGGCTGCAGGTAGTTTCCTCATGTGCATGCACTTATCAGTATTCAGCTGAAAACTCAAATACAGCAGATTTATAGAGTTCTCTCTGTTTTTAGCTCTCCTCTTTAATACTGTTTTGTGAGCTCTCACAGCCTTGGCCTCCCTGGCCTCCTAGCTTTATCACCTCAAATCAGGGAGAACACCAACCTTGCCTGGGTTCCCCTTCCCTGTACAGTGGCTTCAAAAATTTCTCCAGGTAGTCAGCTTAGACAGTCATAGGACTGACTTGCTTGTTTCTCATCTCTTAGGAATTGCTGTTTTTTGTTGCCTAATGTTTAATATCTTCAGAGCCATTGTTTATGTCCAGGTTTTTAGTTGTTTCATGTGTGAGAGCAGATTTAGTATTTGTTTTGTCACCTTGATCAGAGGCAGAAATCCCCTTAATGAACTCTTAATAATTTAAAATTGACCTTGGATTTTTTTTTAACATAGTGTGATCTTTTGGAATTTTATTTCTTGCTTTCCAAGTCTTGTAGAGTCTCTAAGGAATGTTAAAGTTTACCTTCGAGTGTGATGAATGGTAGATTATCTTTTTTCAGGTTGAGAAAGTTTCCTTCTATTCCTAGTTTTCTAAGCGTATTTTATCATAAATGGGTGCTGAAGTTTATTTAATGATTTTATACATCTATTGAGATGATTATATGTTTTTCATCTGTAACCTATTAATGTGGTTATTTACACTTAAGATACATTCCTAGTATTTAAACATCTTTGCATGTATGCTGTGAATTTTTATTTTTGATGTATTTGTTTTTAATACATTTAAATTCTGTTTGCTGCTGTTTAGGATATTTGTAACTAGGATCATCAGAGATTGATCTACTATATAAATTACCTTCTTTGAGTTCATAAAATGATATGGGAAGTTTTTCCTTCTAGAACAGCTTATATAAAAGAGCAAGTTACCTGTTCTTTGAAGGTTAGAAAAAGTCATATAAAACCATCTGGATGTGATATGTCCCTTTTGAATTTTGTTCTACGTTTTATTTTTTTACTGGTTACTGGCCTATATGTTTTCTATTTTCTCTTTTAAAAAAATTGTTTAAACCTTTTTATTTCTCTTGTGATTTTTAAATGTCCACTCTGTCTGTAGTTATATTTGTATGAATCAACCTTGTCAATGGTTTATCTTTAAAAGATAGTTTTTATCTTCTCTATTTTTAATATTTTCTTTATATTGATATTTTTATTAATATTTGCTTTTATCTTTTCCATTTCTTCCTTGCATTTTGCTTTGTTAAACAGTTGATCGATAACATCTTGAATTGACCATCTATCATATTAATTTTTTCATCTTTTTCTTGATTCCTAATACATACTCTAAATTAATCCATAAATTTTCTTTAAGTACCACTTTAACTATATCCCACAAGTGTATGATATGTAATGTGTTCATTATTTTTCAGTTATTAATATTTTATTAATCCAATTAGGGTTTCTTTTTCTGACCCATCAATTATTTAAAACTGTGGTTTCTGGTTTCCAAAAGCATTTTTATAATTTGTTAAAAGTCTTGTTTTATTTCTAACTGTACTGAAATTAAAATGTGGTCTAACTGTATTTTTGAAGCTTCCTTTGTGACCTGATACATGGCTGATTTTTATAACTCTTCCACATGTGCTTAAAATTACTGTGTATTCTTAGATTGTTTTGCATCCCACCTTGTGCTAGTTTAATCCCTCTTGTGTATTATCTTCTGTGTGTTTGTGGGTGAGCTCGTCTTCAGAAGGGGTGTTTTTGTACATGGTGATGGGTATAATCCCGTATACCTTGGATTATAGAAGTGTTCCTATAGAACAATTTTGTACTTACTTCTGTTAGGTCTCCTGGATTTCATAGGTGCTTGATCATTTTTCTTATTAATTTCTTGCCTTCAGATGTCTGCCCTGTGTTGATATTATATTTCTGTGAAGACTTGATGTTTTTATTTCTCACAGGATAATTTTTTTCCATTCACAGCCCCAAACAAATAGCAAGCTTCCTTCCCACTTCTCTAAGTACAAACTACTAGATGGAATTTTACTAGTCCCCTTTTCAAAGAAAGGACAGGATTTCAAAAAGAGTAGTAGTCTTATGCTAGGGTACTGAATCCAGCCTTGTATGAACCCAAGGCTATTCGTATCTGAGATATTAGCCTATGGGACCTGCAAACAAGTTAACTACCACTCTGGGCTAATACCAGACGTCTTTCTAATTTTATCAGCATTTCTGTTAGTTTGTAGTAGGAGGGGTTCTATATGGTCTCAGGCTTCTGTATAGCAGGAACCAAAAGCTGGTCTAATTTTTTTTTTTTAATTTATTTTAGTTTTGACTGCATTGGGTCTTCGTTGCTGTGTGTGGGCTTCTCATTGCGGTGGCTTGTCTTGTTGCAGAGTGCGGGCTCTAGGCGTGCGGGCTTCAGTAGTTCTGGCTCATGGGCTCAGTAGTTGTGGCTCGCGGGCTCTGAGCACAGGCTCAGCAGTTGTGGCACACGGGCTTAGTTGCTCTGTGGCATATGGGATCTTCCCGGACCAGGGATCGAACCCATGTCCCCTGAATTGGCAGGCAGATTCCCAACCACTGTGCCACCAGGGAAGCCCTGGTCTAATTTTTATAGATGAATAAACTGAAGTTTATTGATGACCCAAGTTTACTCAATTGGAAAGCGTCAGAGCTGGGATTAAAACCTGTATGTGATTTACTTCTTTTTTAAAACATTTATTTAATTAATTAATTTATTTTTGGCTGCGTTGGGTCTTCGTTGCTGTGCGTGAGCTTTCTCCAGTTGCAGCGAGCGGGGGCTACTCTTCATTGCAGTGCGCGGGCTTCTCATTGCAGTGGCTTCTCTTGTTGTGGAGCACGGGCTCTAGGTGTGTGGGCTTCAGTAGTTGTGGCTCATGGGCTCACTAGTTGTGGCTCATGGGCTCTAGAGCACAGGCTCAGTAGTTGTGGTGCACAGGCTTAGCTGCTCCGCGGCATGTGGGATCTTTGTGGACCAGGGCTCAAACCCATGTTCCCTGCATTGGCAGGCAGATTCTTAACCACTGTGCCACCAGGGAAGCCCTTGATTTGCTTCCTATTGATATTCTTCCTCCTTTGCATTTGGCTTTTATATGGTATTTGTGATAGTTAATTTTATGTGTCAACTTGACTGGGCCACGGAAGTGCCAAGATAAATTTGGTCAGATATTCTGGGTGTGTCTGGGTGGATGTTTGTGGATGAGGTTAACATTTGAGTTGTTCAACAGAGTAAAGCAGATTGCCCTCCCTAATGTGGGTGGGCCTCACCCAATCAACTGAAGACCTGAATGGAACAAAAAAGCTGAGCAAGAGGGAACTCTGCCTGCTTGACTCCTTGAGCTGGAACATTGATCTTCTCCTGCCCTTGGGCTGGAACTTACACCATTGGATCTCCTGGTTCTCAGGCCTTCAGTCAGGCTGGAACAACACACTGGCTCTCCTGGGTCTCCAGCTTGCCAGCTGGAGATTTTTGGACTTCTCAGCTTCTATAATCTCATGGGAGTCAATTATATATATATATATATATTTTTTTTTTTTCTCCTATTGGTTCTGTTACTCTAGAGAACTCTGACTAATACACTATTATACTAATTTTAAATTTATATTTTTATTAATTATTGAAGCATTTGTTTTATTTCTAATAGTATGTTAGACTAAGGGGACAGACTAGAGAAGAATGAGTTAAGACTGCACATTCTTTGAAGATGTTAGAGAAGTCACAGCTGCATAAACCCATTTAGAAAATGTAAGTAAGAAAAATAATAGAAGGTAAACTGCATGGCAGTTAAGAATATGGATGGAACAAAGGACATTATTATACCCAGGGCAACATTTCTAATTCAGTAGTGCCAGGCTTGTTCAGTTGGTTCAATGCCTAAAATTGAGGTGTTTTTTGTGGCACCCCATGAAATTTTAATGTATTTATTTTCATCATGAATCAGGAATCATTTTACCAGTGAAAAATATAGCTAGATTGTATAAGCCATATAATAGTCATAGCCATGAGTATGCATGTCCATGACAAAACAAGCTGAGGAATGAAGCATGATTAGCAATGCCCATATTTCTTTGTTAATATTCATTTGTGTTATTGCCTGCTTGTGCTTGCAGCATATATGTGATAACAGGCATCCAAAGCATAGAAACTGTATGGGAAAAATGGAACATTTAGAAAATTTCCCGTTAATTTTTCTGCAAATGGAGAAAAGTTATTTATTACCTGATTTTCAGGGACATTATTGGGAGCTACTTTTCTGATATATGCATACCACCACTGAATAGCTGATGTACAAATTGTGTGAGTGTTTTTTGAATATGGATTTTATGCTTTTATTATTTTTTTTCTGAAAAAGCTGTTACTTAGCTAAGTGAATATTTTCAGTCTATTTCTTTTCAGTTGTCATGATATATTTGGATATGTGAATTTGGTGCTGAAGAAACTTTGAAACTGTTGTATGGAAATTATCTCTGTAGCTTGACTGGGCTACAGTTGAGTTTTATCTCAAGATAAAACAACTTTGGAAATTGCCTTGAGGATGATTTGCAGCATGGAGTTGGAAGATGAGGGAATGAACTGAACAACTAGAAATCCAGAAACTCACAACACCTGCAAATCACAAGATCTGTTCACTGTCTTTCTCAGCCTTGGTTACATATCCCAGTCCCTTCATTTTAGTATCCATGGCAATGGGATTTTTTTTTTTTGTCTTCCTAATCAGAACATTTGTAAATTAAAATGTTGATTCACATTTGCTTGTAAGGATTCATTGGGGTGATAGAGAACTATTGGAGGTTGGAGAAAAGAAAGAAAGAACAAGCATTCTCGTTTTATGTTTTCTGTACATGTGCAGAAATTTAATTATCAGATCACCTCATTCTCAGCAGAGTAAATTACGGTCTTGGTCATTAATTTGTCTGTAAATGCCACTGTTGTAGGAAAACAACACAACACTTGAGTCCTATCAAGAGATGCCCTTGGAGGAACCCTCTTGCACTGTTGGTGGGAATGTAAATTGATACAGCCACTATGGAGAGCAGTATGGAGGTTCCTTAAAAAACTAAAAATAGAACTACCATATGACCCAGCAATCCCACTACTGGACATATACCTTGAGAAAACCATAATTCAAAAAGAGACATGTACCACAATGTTCATTGCACCTCTATTTACAATAGTCAGGACATGGAAGCAGCCTAAGTGTCCATTGACAGATGAATGGATAAAGAAGATGTGGCACATATATACAATGGAATATTTCTCAGCCATAAAAAGAAACGAAACTGAGTTATTTGTAATGAGGTAGACGGACCTAGAGACTGTCATACAGAGTGAAGTAAGTCAGAAAGAGAAAAACAAATATTGCATGCTAACACATATATATGGAATCTAAAAAAAAAAAAAAGGCTCTGAAGAACCTAGGGGCAGGACAAGAATAAAGATGCAGATGTAGAGAATGGACTTGAAGACACGGGGAGTGGGAAGGGTAAGCTGGAACGAAGTGAGAGAGTGGCATGGACATATATACACTACCAAATGTAAAATAGATAGCTAGTGGGAAGCAGCCGCATAGCACAGGGAGATCAGCTCGGTGCTTTGTGACCACCTAGAGGGGTGGGATAGGGAGGGTGGGAGGGAGACGCAAGAGGGAGGGGATATGGGAATATATGTATACGTATAGCTGATTCACTTTGTTATAAAGCAGAAACTAACACACCATTGTAAAGCAATTATACTCCAATACAGATGTTAAAAAAAAAAAAAAAAGGAGATGCCCTTGTAGGAGGCATACAAATTAGCAGAGCTTAAAATAGTCAAGTAAGTAAATGGTTTAGTACTGCTCTTGTTCAGGTGAGCCTTGTTGGAGTGATCAAACAGCTTAGAGTAATTGTCAAAGACAAGTGTTCAGAAAACATTTGTATTTGAGAGAGTCCACATAGTGAGAAATGAAGGCCCAATGAGTACAGATACAGGTCTTGCTCAGAATGCTACGTGTAGTGAAGGCTTTTTCGTGATCTCCGTAGTCAGACCTAATCACCGTACCCCTCAGTGCTTTCATGATGTCTCTTTTCCTATCCTGGATGAGTTTGGCCTGGTAGGGAAGATAAATAAGCTTCAAAGTGGCTAAAGTAGCCCTTGTTATAGGACTGTTCACTTAGGTGATGATTAGCTATACAAATTTCTGTCCAGAGATGCCAGGAAAATTTGGGGCTGATTTAGCAAACACTTGGCTCATGGAGATAAAAATGGTGGGCTGAGTGTGGCAACAGGGGAGTCCGGGCTGTGTCAGTACTGTCTGTCTTCAGGGCTACTGAGGTTTAACTTCAGTTTGTGGCTGTTGGCTGTTGGGAATAGGGTATAGTCACTAGAGGCACAGAGGTGTCCGACCAGAGCTAAATTGTGGGTGACATTTCAAGGTTTATCTAGGAACTCAGAATATAAATCAGAAAGCCAGGAGAAACTTCCCAGGTGCACACAGTGGGGCTCAGAGAGACACTCCATTTGGTGGGCACTCTGGTCCTCGGACTTCTTTCCTCTGGCTAGAGCAGGAGGACAAGTTCTAGACTTCCTTGGTTTTCAGTCTTCTCAACTGCACAGAAATGGCTCAAGGCTGGGAATATTTGAATCAATAAGGGGAGGACAACTTCAGTGCGTTGCAGTGAGGGAGAGAGAGAAGGCTGCCATGGGAACCAGCTTTACTTCAATCCACTTTTTAAAAGCTTTATTGTGGTACAGTTGGCATACAATAAACTGCACACATATGCAGTGTACAATTTGGCGACTTTGACATACTATACTTGTGAAACCATCATCACAAGCAAGAAAACAAACATCTACATCATTCTAAAAGTTTCCTCACGACCCTTTGTAATCCATTCTTCTCTCTAACCTCCCATCGCCCCTGCAGGCAACCACTGATGTATTTTCTGTCGCAATATATTATTTTAAGTTTTCTAGAATATTATATAAATGGAATTATATAATATGTACTCTTTTTTGACTGCTTTTTCCCCCTACTCAGCTTAATGCTTTTGAGATGCGTCCATGTTGTTGGAGGTATAAATAGTTCAGTCCTCTTGACTGCTGACTAGTATTCCATCATATTGATATACCATTATTTGTTTATCCATTTACCTCTTGCCACACTTTTGGCTTGGTTTCAGATTTTGGCTATTGAAATATAAGCCACTAGGAACATTTGTGTAAAAGTCTTTGGGTGGACATGTGGTTTTTTTCACCCTCTTGGGAAAAATATCTAGCAGTGGAGTGGCTGCGTTATATGGTCAAATGTCTGCTTAAATTTTTAAGAAACCACCAAAGCAGTTTTACCATTGCATTCCTACCAGGAGTGTACAAGAGCTCCAGATGCTTTACTTCCTTGCAGTCAGTTGTCAAAAATTTTATTGGTATAACATTTTGGTTTTAATTTGTATTCCTCTGATGATTACTGATGTTGAGCATCTTTACATTTGCTTATAAGCCATTTGTTTGTACATATTAGTTTGTGAAGCATGTGCTTGAAATTTTTTATTGGGTTCTTTGTATTGAGTTGTATTATTATCAAGTTGTAAAAGTCTTTCTGTTTTCTGGATACAAGTCTTTTTGTTTTTCTGAACATCTTTATTGGAGTATAATTGCTTTACAATGGTGTGTTAGTTTCTGCTTTATAACAAAATGAATCAGCTGTACGTATACATATATACCCATATCTCCTCCCTCTTGTGTCTCCCTCCCACCCTCCCTATCCCACCCCTCTAGATAGTCACAAAGCATTGAGCTGATCACCGTACAGCTATGCTATGCAGCTGCTTCCCACTAGCTATCTATTTTACATTTGGTAGTGTATATATGTCCATGCCACTCTCTCACTTCGTCCCAGTTTACCCTTCCCCCTCCCCGTGTCCTCAAGTCCATTCTCTACATCCGTGTCTTTATTCCTAACCTGCCCCTAGCTTCTTCAGAACCTTTTTTTTTTTTTAGATTCCATATGTATGTGTTACCATACAGTATTTATTTTTCTCTTTCTCACTTACTTCACTCTGTATGACAGACTCTAGGTCCATCCAACTCACTACAAATAACTCAATTTCATTTCTTTTTATGGCTAAGTAATATTCCATGGTATATATGTGCCACAGCTTCTTTATCCATTCATCTGTCGATGGACACTTAGGTTGCTTCCATGTCCTGGCTATTGTAAATAGAGCTGCAATGAACATTGTGGTACATGACTCTTTTTGAATTATGGTTTTCTCAGGGTATGTGCCCAATAGTGGGATTGGTGGGTCATATGGTAGTTCTATTTTTAGTTTTATAAGGAACCTCCATACTGTTCTCCATAGTGGCTGTATCAGTTTACATTCCCACCAACAGTGCAAGAGGGTTCCCTTTTCTCCACACCCTCTCCAGCATTTATTGTTTCTAGATTTTTTGATGGTGGCCATTCTCACTGGTGTGAGGTGATATCTCATTGTAGTTTTGATTTGCATTTCTCTAATGATTAGTGATGTTGAGCATCCTTTCATGTGTTTGTTGGCAATCTGTATATCTTCTTTGGAGAAATGTCTATTTAGGTCTTCTGCCCATTTTTGGATTGGGTTGTTTGTTTTTTTGATATTGAGCTGCATGAGCTGCTTGTAAATTTTGCTCTAGTTCTGTGAAAAATGCCATTTGTAGTTTGATAGGGATTACATTGAATCTGTAGATTGCTTTGGGTAGTATAGTCATTTTCACAATGTTTATTCTTCCAATCCAAGAACATGGTGTATCTCTCCATATGTTTGTATCGTCTTTAATTTCTTGCATCAGTTTCTTATTGTTTTCTGCATACAGGTCTTTTGTCTCTGTAGGTGGGTTTATTCCTAGGTATTTTATTCTTTCTGTTGCAGTGGTAAATGGGAGTGTTTCCTTAATTTCTCTTTCAGATTTTTCATCATTAGTGTATAGGAATGCAAGAGATTTCTGTGCATTAATTTTGTATCCTGCAACTTTACCAAATTCATTGATTAGCTCTAGTGGTTTTCTGGTAGCATCTTTAGGATCCTCTATGTATAGTATCATGTCATCTGCAAACAGTGACAGCTTTACTTCTTTTCCGATTTGGATTCCTTTTATTTCTTTTTCTTCTCTGATTGCTATGGCTAACACTTCCAAAACGATGTTGAATAATAGTGGTGAGAGTGGGCAACCTTGTCTTGTCCTGATCTTAGAGGAAATGGTTTCAGTTTTTCACCATTGAGAATGATGTTGGCTGTGGGTTTGTCATATATGGCCTTTATTATGTTGAGGTAAGTTCCCTCTATGCCTACTTTCTGGAGGGTTTTTTTTTTTATCATAAATGGGTGTCGAATTTTGTTGAAAGCTTTTTCTGCATCTATTGAGATGATCATATGGTTTTTCTCCTTCAATTTGTTAATATGGTGTATCACGTTGATTGATTTGCGTATATTGAAGAATCCTTGCATTCCTGGGATAAACCCCACTTGATCATGGTGTATGATCCTTTTAATGTGCTGTTGGATTGTGTTTGCTAGTATTTTGTTGAGGATTTTTGCATCTATGTTCATCAGTGATATTGGCCTGTAGTTTTCTTTCTTTGTGGCATCTTTGTCTGGTTTTGGTATCAGGGTGATGGTGGCCTCGTAGAATGAGTTTGGGAGTGTTCCTCCCTCTGCAATATTTTGGAAGAGTTTGAGAAGGATAGGTGTTAGCTCTTCTCTAAATGTTTGATAGAATTCTCCTGTGAAGCCATCTGGTCCTGGGCTTTTGTTTGTTGGAAGATTTTTAATCACAGTCTCAATTTCAGTGCTTGTGATTGGTCTGTTCATATTTTCTATTTCTTCCAGGTTCAGTCTCGGCAGGTTGTGCATTTCTAAGAATCTGTCCATTTCTTCCAGGTTGTCCATTTTATTGGCATAGAGTTGCTTGTAGTAATCTCTCATGATCCTTTGTATTTCTGCAGTGTCGGTTGTTACTTCTCCTTTTTCATTTCTAATTCTGTTGATTTGAGTCTTCTCCCTTTTTTTCTTGATGAGTCTGGCTAATGGTTTATCAATTTTGTTTATCTTCTCAAAGAACCAGCTTTTAGTTTTATTGATCTTTGCTATTTTTTCCTTCATTTCTTTTTCATTTATTTCTGATCTGATCTTTATGATTTCTTTCCTTCTGCTAACTTTGGAGGTTTTGGTTCTTTTTTCTCTAATTGCTTTACATGTTAGGTTAGGTTGTTTATTTGAGATGTTTCTTGTTTCTTGAGGTAGGATTGTGTTGCTATAAACTTCCCTCTTAGAACTGCTTTTGCTGCATCCCATAGGTTTTGGGTCGTCATGTTTTCATTGTCATTTGTTTCTAGGTATTTTTTGATTTCTTCAGTGATCTCTTGGTTACTAAGTGGTATATTATTTAGCCTCCATGTGTTTGTATTTTTTACAGATTTTTTCCTGTAATTGATATCTAGTCTCATAGCATTGTGGTTGGAAAAGATACTTGATATGACTTCAATTTTCTTAAATTTACCAGCCCAAGATATGATCTATCCCAGAGGATGTTCCATGAGCACTTGAGAAGAAAGTGTATTCTGTTGTTTTGGGATGGTATGTCCTATAAATATCAATTAAGTCCATCTTATTTAATGTATCATTTAAAGCTTGTGTTTCCTTATTTATTTTCATTTTGGGTGATCTGTCCATTGGTGAAAGTGGGGTGTTAAAGTCCCCTACTATGATTGTGTTACTGTCGATTTCCCCTTTTATGGCTGTTAGCATTTGCCTTATGAATTCAGGTGCTCCTGTGTTGGGTGCATAAATATTTACAATTGTTATATCTTCTTCTTCGATTGATCCCTTGATCGTTATGTAGTGTCCTTCTTTGTCTCCTGTAATAGTCTTTATTTTAAAGTCTACTTTTTCTGATATGAGAATTGCTACTCCAGCTTTCTTTTGATTTCCATTTGCATGGAATATCTTTTTCCATCCCCTCACTTTCAATCTGTATGTGTCCCTAGGTCTGAAGTGGGTCTCTTATAGTCAACATATATACAGGTCTTGTTTTTGTATCCATTCAACCAGTCTATGTCTTTTGGTTGGAGCATTTAATCCATTTACATTTAAGGTAATTATCGATATGTATGTTCCTATTACCATTTTCTTAATTGTTTTGGGTTTGTTATTGTAGGTCTTTTCCTTCTCTTGTGTTTCCTGCCTAGAGAAGTTCCTTTAACATTTGTTGTAAAGCTGGTTTGGTAGTGCTGAATTCTCTGAGCTTTTGCTTGTCTGTAAAGGTTTTAATTTCTCCGTCAAATCTGAATGAGATCCTTGCTGGGTAGGGTAATCTTGGTTGTAGGTTTTTCCCTTTCATCACTTTAAATATGTCTTGTCACTCCCTTCTGGCTCGCAGAGTTTCTGCTGAAAGATCTGCTCTTAACCTTATGGGGATTCCCTTGTATGTTATTTGTTGTTTTTCCCTTGCTGCTTTTAATATTTTTTCTTTGTATTTAATTTTTGATAGTTTGATTAATATGTGTCCTGGCATCTGTCTCCTTGGATTTATCCTGTATGGGACTCTCTGTGCTTCCTGGACTTGATTGATTATTTCCTTTCCCATACTAAGGAAGTTTTCAACTATAATCTCTTCAAATATTTTCTGTCCCTTTCTTTTTCTCTTCTTCTTCTGAGACCCCTATAATTCGAATGTTGTTGCATTTAATGTTGTCACAGAGGTCTTTAAGACTGTCCTCAATTCTTTTCATTCTTTTTTCTTTCTTCTACTCTGTAGTAGTTATTTCCACTATTTTATCTTCCAGGTCACTTATCCGTTCTTCTGCCTCAGTTATTCTGCTATTGATTCCTTGTAGATAATTTTTTATTTCACTTATTGTGTTGTTCATCAGTGTTTGTTTGCTCTTTAGTTCTTCTAGGTCCTTGTTAAACGTTTCTTGTATTTTCTTCATTCTATTTCCAGGATTTTGGATCATCTTTCCTATCATTACTCTGAATTCTTTTTCAGGTAGACTACCTATTTCCTCTTCGTTTTGTTTGGTCTGGTTTGTTTTTACCTTGCTCTTTCATCTGCTGTGTGTTTCTCTATCTTCTCATTTTGCTTAACTTACTGTGTTTTGGGTCTCCTTTTCACAGGCTGCAGGTTCGTAGTTCCTGTTGTTTTTGGTGTCTGCCCCCAGTGGCTAAGGTTGGTCCAGTGGGTTGTGTAGGCTTCCTGGTGGAGGGAACTAGTGCCTGTGTTCTGGTGGTTGAGGCTGGATCTTGTCTTTCTGGTGGGCAGGATCATGTCCGGTGGTGTGTTTTGGGGCTCTGTGACCTTATTATGATTTTAGGCAGCCTCTCTGCTAATGTGTTGGGTTGAGTTCCTGTCTTGCTAGTTGTTTGGCATAGGGTGTCCAGCACTGTAGCTTGCTGGTTTTTGAGGGGAGCTGGGTCTTAGCATTGAGATGGAGATCTCTGGGAGAGCTTTTGCCATTTGATATTATGTGGAGCCGGGAGGTCTCTGGTGGACCAACGTCCTGAACTTGGCTCTCCCACCTCAGAGGCACAGGCCTGATACCCGGCCGGAGCACCAAGACCCTGTCAGCCACATGGCATTATATTGTTTCTCTGTCTTTTATCTTTTGCCTCTCTGAGCCACAACATTCTGTGGAATCCAGAATTATATTATCATAACCCAACTTCCCTTTGTTCAAGTGGAACGCATTGCAGTTCTCAGACGTCCCTTTTCCTTCGCTCTTTACTGTCAGGGTGATGTACTGGAAGTCTTTATTTCTTTCAGCTTGGGCCTCTCAGTGCCTCATTCTCCTTCCAGCCTGTTCTCATGCCTTTCTCATCACCTGCTGAGGCCTTTTTCTTTTCCTTTGTGCTTAGTCTAGTGTTACTTGCTCAAGGGTACTGAGTGCAGAGGCCTGGCACCAGGCACTTCAGAACAGAGTTCCTGGTGCCTGGATACAAGTCTTTTATCTGACATGTGTGTAAAAAGTTGCCCTCAGTCTATGTCTTGCCTTTTCATTTCTTAATATCTTCAACGAGGAAAAGTTTTAAATTTTGATGTCTAATTCAGCAGCTTTTTTTCTTATATGGTTCATGCTCTTATATATCTTAAGGTTGCAAAAATTTCTTCTATGTTTTTTCCCCAGGAGTTTTATAAAGTTTTACAATTTGATCTATGATTAATTTTTACACCCACACACATAGTGTGAGGTAAGGGTTGATGTTTCATATTAATATCAATTTTGCTCAAGCATTCTTTTTTGAAAAGACTTTAATTTCCCCGTTGAATTGCTTTGCCACCTTTGTATAAAAAATGGACCATATTTATGTGGTGCTATTTCTGGACTCACTTCTATTCTACTGATTTATTAGTTTACCTTTTTGCCAATAGCAAATTGTCCTGATTAGCGTATCTGTATCATAAGTCTTGAGAGCAGGTAAGTTGGTACTCCTACTTTGTTCTTTTTAAAAATTATTTTGAATATTCTTTTTTAAAAATAAATTTATTTATTCATTTATTTATTTTTGGCTGCATTGGGTCTTCATTGCTGCACGTGGGCTCCTTCTAGTTGCGGTGAGTGGGGGCCACTCCTCGCCACGGTGCGCAGGCGTCTCATTGTGGTGGGTTCTCTTGTTGCAGAGCATGGGCTCCAGGTGCATGGGCTTCAGTAGTTGTGGCACACAGGCTTCAGTAGTTGTGGCTTGCGGGCTCCGGAGCGCAGGCCCTGCAGTTTTGGCGTGCAGGCTTAGCTGCTCCGCAGCACGCGGGATCCTCCCGGAACAGGGCTTGAACACATGTCCCCTGCATTGACAGTCAGATTCCCAACCACTGCGCCACCAGGGAAGTCCCTATTTTGAATACTATAAGTCCTTTATTTCCTTATACAGTTTGGAGTCTGATTGTCAAATTTTACAAAATATCTGCTTGGATATTGATTTAGATTGCATTAAAACAATGGACTAATTTGGGGAAATTAATATCTTAACAATACTGAGACTTCTCTATTTTTTCTCAGAAATACTGCTTTTAGTGTGGTAGGTTTGAATGCCTCTTATTAAACTAACTCTTAAGTCTTAATGTATTTTCATCTTTTGAGAACAGAATTAAAATTTTAAAACTTTTCAATTTGTCATCAGAATATAGAAGTGTAATTGATTTTTATATAATGACTTTGCTAAATTCATTAAGTAGTCTCATCATTGATGTTAGCTATAGAGTTTTAGTAGCTTCCCCCTTTTTACAGATTGTTGAATATCCCTAGTAAGCTGAGATTTTTTTGTTTTATTTTAATCAGAAATTGATGTTGGATATTGTTAACTTTTTATGTGCCTGTTGAGATGATTTTTTTTTATTGTGTTAATTTGATGAATTATATCAATTGATTTTAGTATTTTAAACCGACTTTGCATTTCTAGGATAAACCTTATGTGGCCATAATGTATGATCCTTTTAATACATTACTGGATTTCATTTGTTAATGTTTTGCTAAGGATTTTTTGTAACTATGATATATGGGATATAGGTATATAATTTTCTATTTTTGTGATGTCATTGTCAGGTTTTTTTATTAGGATTATGCTGGCCTCATAAAATGGGTTGAGAAATGTTCTCTCTTCCTCTACTTTCTGTAAGAGTTATGTAGATATTGGTATTATTTGACATTCATAGAACTCTGTACCCCAAAACTGCAGAATGCTCTTTCTTTTCAAGTCCACATTATCACAGTGAACTATATGTTGAGTTATAATACAAATCTATATACTTACTGATTTTTTCTTAGTTGCTCTGTTAACTAACTGCAGAGAAGAGGGTGTTAAAATCTTCAGCTTTACTTTGAATTTGTCTGTTTCTCCTTTAAGTTCCATTAGTTTTTCCATCACGTATTTTGAAGCCCTGCTAATAGGTTCATA
The DNA here is from genome assembly GCF_949987535.1 of Balaenoptera acutorostrata. Classification (NCBI taxonomy): domain Eukaryota; kingdom Metazoa; phylum Chordata; class Mammalia; order Artiodactyla; family Balaenopteridae; genus Balaenoptera; species Balaenoptera acutorostrata. The sequence goes on from NC_080066.1 coordinate 141,601,757, forward strand.
CACACTTATAATTTTTATGTCTTGATGAGTTGATCACTTTATCATTATAAAATATCCTTCATCTTTGGTAAAACTCTTGTCTTGAAGTCTACTTTGGTATTAATACAACTGCATCAGCTTCTTTATGCTTACAGTTTGCCTAACTTATCTTTTTAATCCTTTTACTTTTAACCTGTCTGTGTATTTATATTTAAAGTGTGTCTCTTATGGTCATCACATAATTGGGTCTTGCTTGTTTATTCAGTTTGACAATCTTTACTTTCAAATTTGATATTTCATTTGCATTTAATGTCTGGAAATTATTGGGTTTAAGTATGTCATTTTGCTATCTGTTTTCTATTGATATTTGTTGCCTCTGATTTTCATCTTTTGTTGCTCTTACTGCTTTACTTTTGTGTTAATCACCTATTATTTTACTATTCAATTTAAATTCCTCTATTAAATTTTTAGCTCTACGTATTTGTATTTTCTTTTTTCATGGCTCTTCTAGGAATTACGTATACATGCTTAGTTTTTCATAGTCCACTTTGAGTTAGTATCGTACCACTTCACATCTACTCTTTGCTTTATGTCACAGCATTTACACCACTTTGCAACAGTATAAATCACTTACTTCCCCTCTCCTTTGTGTTATTCATAACTCATGTTTTACTTTTCCACACTTTATCAATCACCTGCCCCCATGCAATAGTATATATATACTTTCTTCAGTTATCTTTCAGAAGAAGTAAAAGAAGAAAACATCAAATATTTTTTGTACTCACATATTTACCTTTGCTATTATTGCTTTTCATTTCTTCCCTCAGATCTGAGATTCAGTTTGTTGCCAGTTCCCTTTCATTTGAAGAACTTCCTTTAACATTTCTTGAAATGCAGGTCTGATGAATTCTCTTTTCATTTATATAAAATTGTGGTTATTTTACATTCCTTTTTGAAGGATGATTTCTCTGGATATAGAATTCAGCATTGACAGTTTTTTTTTTTTTCTTTCAGTACTTAAACATGTCATTCTATTGTGTTCTGGCTTCCAATGTCTCTGAGAGAAGACAGTTTTCTTTGTATTATTATTTTCCTGTATGCAATGCATTTTTCCTTCTCTTCTTACTTTCAGGTATTTTGTTTAGTCTTTGATTTCCAGCTAGCTGATGGTGATGTGCCTAGCTGTGGAACTTTTGAACTAGGTTACTAAAATGTTTGAATCTGTACGTTGATTTTTCACCAAATTTGGGAGATTCTCAGCCATTATTTTTCAAATATCTTTCTTCCACATGAACTTAGCTCAAACACTTGGCTAAAACCTGAACTATGAAAGCATGGGGGAGAGTCCTTTTGTTTTGTTCTTTCCTCCTTGGACTCCAGTTACACATATTTCAGACAACTTGATGTGTTATCCTTGTTCACTGAGGTTTTGTTTATTTTCTTTCCAAAGGTTTTATGTTCTTCAGATTGATTACTTTTTACTGAGCTCCTTCGAAGTTCATGGCCATCTCCAATCTGCTAAAAAACCAATTGGCTGAATTTTTTAACTTCGAAGATTTTATTGTCAATTCTAAGTTTATTTAGTTTTTTAAATATTATTTTCATTTCTCTACTGAAATTATCCTTATTTATATTCATTATGATCACCTTTTCCTTTGATTATTTGAACTTATTTATAATAGGTACTTTAAAGATGTTGTCTTCTGCATCCAACATCTGAGTCATCGTGGGGCTAGTTTCAATTGAATGCTTCTTTTCCTTGATGATTCACATTTTTCTTGTTTCTTTGAATGTCTAGTGACTTTTGATTGTGCACTGGACATTATGGATGAAATGTTGCAAAAGTAATGGATTCTTTCATCTTCCTATAAAGAATATTGCTTTTTGTTTTAGCCCACAGTGAAATTACTAGTTGATTCCTTTGACTATATTGGTTTTATAGTTTGTTATGCTGGGCTTATTTCAGTTTTACTCTTAGTCTTATTTCTAATGTTGGCCCTTCTAAAGTTTTAATGGAAAACCTGGGGTGTCTTCCAAGCCCCTCTACCTTGGCCAGATTCAATCTCCTAACTCAGTCTCTACTGAGGTAGGCTTAAACCAAAATGTCTAATCAAATTTTTAGCCCTCTAGCTGCTACTTTTTCTAGGTTTCTTGGACTCTTCCCCCATGCTTTCATAGTTCAGGTTTTAGCCAAGTGTTTGAGCTAAGTTCATATGCAGATTTTGGGGCTCCCTCTCTGTGGTTTCCTCTTTTCTGGGGTTTCCTTCTCCATTTCCAGCTGCTCTGATTGCCTTGAATTCTGTCCTCTGACACCTCGAGTCAATAAGGCTTGTGATTTCTGCCTGAGTCCTTGATGCCCTGTGCCTCATAGACTTAGGAATACTTTCAGCAGAAAAGTAGTATAACCATGGACCTCATCCAGTGAAATTTCCTTCTTTAAAAAAATTAGATCCCCTCCAGTTTCTGCCTGCTCCTGCTCACTCTCTATGCCTTCAAATAGTTGGTTTAAATTTTTTTCATGAATTCATAATTGTTGTTAGGTTAGTTCAAATCTCTTACTCTGCTGTTATCATAATTGGAATCCTCAATATTGTAACTTACTTTTCCCTAGTGTAGTGATCTTTATGTTATGAATTCTAGTAAAATATTTTCTATTTGACTAGCTCATATTTAACTATTACAAGTGCTGTCTCTTTGTTCATATATGAAATAGAGTTGTCAAAACATCTCATACAAAGTGTAAGGTGACAAAACAAGTGTGCATCGGAGAACCAGATTGTAATCCTTCCTCTGCCACTAACTAGCTACTTGACACATAGGTATGTGCCTTAAGTAGTCTCAGCCTTAGTTTCTATTCTGTAGAATGAGGGAGTTGGGTTATATCAATGTTTTTCAAACTTAAAAAAAAAGTCAGGACTCTTATTTTTTTCCCAACAGAATCTTATAAAAATATAAACTGTCTTAAAGCAAAACAGCCCTGATTGTACAGGGTGTATAGCTCAACCTGCTCAGTGCAACTACCCACATCTCCACTTTTACTGTGGGTGGCATTGAAGCTCCTTTGTGGAAACCCAGACCTCCACAAAGCATAGTCTGAAAAAAATCAAGGCTGATGATTTATAAAAATCTTTTCCTGTCCTGCCTGAGTCCAAGAATGGCTGGATTATGCATCTAAAAATGTGACCATTTTTTTTTAGGATCTGACAGGGGCAGTTGTCAACCTTTGACCCTCCCTTTTGCTTTTTCACTTTAACCAACTTTTTTTTTTTTTAACGTCTTTATTGGAGTGTAATTGCTTTACAATGGTGTGTTAGTTCCTGCTGTATAACAAAGTGAATCAGCTATATATATATACATATATCCCCATATCTCCTCCCTCTTGTGTCTCCCTCCCACCCTCCCTATCCCACCCTAACCAACTTCTCGTTCTTATTTCTATCCTTATCCAATCACCCTAGGCAGACATTTGCCGTGGGTATTTGAGAAATCTGGTATATTAGGGATTCCTGCGATTGTAGCTAAAAGTGGCACCCAGGTACCGTACCACCGAGCACAACCCACCCCCGCCTGTCTCTACAACCCATCTATAAGATATGAGCAGTACTTCCCTCCACCTAATTGCTCCTGTGTGGGTGGGAAGGAATTAATAAGCTTGGATCTTCACTGATCATGTATAAAGTCTTTCTCTGTCTGTAAAATAGCAGCAGTCAGGCTTAAGAAATCCTCTCTTTGCATCACCAGTTGGTGGTTTTGTTGCCTTAAAAGAAGCAACAAAATGAGCAGGTGTTGAGCACTGCCCACATCCAGACAGCATTGCCAACTCTTACAGAGCGCTCCACCTCTAGGCTTGGAAAAAAGTATAGTGAGGGAAGGAAGGTGATACAACCCACATTTTCAGCTTAATTTTCTCCTATTCCAGCCCTTGTTTCTTTCATACTTTCCCTACAGCAGCTCTAATGATGAGTTTTCAAGTCAGACCCTGCAAGAACAGGCATTCTTCCCTTTGCATGTAAATGCGAGGCTTCCTAGAAGGGTTTCCACATAGGGCACTGCCATGATGAGGAGTAATAATAATCGTTAACATTTTTAGCATATCATATGTCAGGCATATGCTAAGTACCTTTACGTGGTTTATCCTATTTAGTCCTCTCAACAACTTTAAGAAATAAGGAATATCAAAATAAGGACCCTGAAGTTCAGAAAGATTAAGGAACTTGCTTAGATCTCAGACCAGCAAATGGAAGATCCCAGATTCAAACTGAGGTAGCTTGACTCCAGATTCTGCACTCTTTTTTTTTTTTTTTTTTAATTTATTTATTTATGGCTGTGTTGGGTCTTCGTTTCTGTGCGAGGGCTTTCTCTAGTTGCGGCAAGTGTGGGCCACTGTTCATCGCGGTGCGCGGGCCTCTCACTATCGTGGGCTCTCCTGTTGTGGAGCACAGGCTCCAGACGCGCAGGCTCAGTAGTTGTGGCTCACGGGCCTAGTTGCTCCGCGGCATGTGGGATCTTCCCAGACCAGGGCTCGAACCCGTGTCCCCTGCATTGGCAGGCAGATTCTCAACCACTGCGCCACCAGGGAAGCCCCAGATTCTGCACTCTTAACCACCCTAGCCTTCACTGATGTTAGACTGACAGGCAGTTTCTGTGGCACTGGGGCCCCGCCTTCCTTCTCTTAATTGTGGAAGATGAAGATGGCATTTCCTCTGCCCCTCTTTACCAGAAAAAAAAAATTCACTAAAAATCAGAGGGAGGCATATTCCGATGGCACTGCTGTAGAGACTCGATATTGTTGGGTCTACAGATAACTCTCCTTTTCTGTCAAAGTCATGAACTTCCTGCCAGTGCAAGAAGCCCACAGTGGCAACTCAGTAGTGTGTGAACAGAGGGGTGGAGCTGGGTGGCCATGCATCAGAAAGACTGTAGAAGAGTCTGACTTCTCTTTGGTGGTAGATACCGAGGGGGTGTCTAAGATCTCCTGCATTCTGTGACTGAGTGAAATGGACAATCTCAACTTCAAGATGTATTCACATCCATGGCATTTGTGCAACTTTTTCTCTGTTGTTTTAGCAAGCTAATTAGATAAAGAGGTGAAGATTTTATTACAAATTTCCATCATGCTCTTTCCCAAGTGCATATCTTGAAAGGGGTTTGAACTTGGTATTTATACAGTGTTTCAGAAAGTAACTATCATATGTAAAGTAACTATCTTATGTCTGAAATAAGTGCTACAACTTAGATGAGACTTTGTGATTTCAAAGATTTACGTTGAATGAAATCCAGATCAGCTCAGCTATTTAGTTGTTGACACAGACTCTTACAAGGCAAGTAGCAGCTGGGATCTTTCAAAAAGGTAAGAGTCAAAATTTAAATTTGAGAAAATAACCGACCAGTGAGAGAGCTTGGAAAATAATGTGGTGAAACCATTGGCCTGGAAACCTGGAGACCTCCATTTGGTCCTGGCTTGGTATAACCATGGGCAAATCAGTTTGCCTCTTTGGGCTTTGGTTTCTTTTTGTGAAAATGAGGGAACAGATAGATGCTCATGAAAATCCTTTCTAGCCCAACTTATGTGATTTTATCGTCTTAGTGACCAAACACATTTGTATAGATTTTAACCTGGATTTTTTTCCTTGAAGAAGCAGATGGTAGAGGGAGCATAATGTAGTCATTAATAATATTGACTTTGGAGCAAGACCACCTGGGTTTGAACCTTGGTTCCACTATTTATTAACTGTTATGACTGTGGCAAATTACTAACCTCATGGTGCCTCGGTTTCCCCATCCACAGAATGGGGATAATAAAGTATTGACTTCACTGGGTTATTGTAAGGAGTAAATAAGTTATCATATGTAAGATTCTAGAACAGTGCCTGGAACATGATAAATGCTTTATATGGGATTGCTTTTATTGTTATAATAGCACCACTATTGATTTCTGTTGCTGCTCAGAGGTTTTTAGGAGAGATGGTAGGTTTCCTTTTTATTGTTCTTTTTTTTTTTTTCACACACACACACACACTGTATTTTATTTTTACAAGAGATAAATAGACTGACACCAAGCATTGTACATGGTAGGTTTCCTTTTTAAACAGAGAATTCCCTGAGATCCTTGGGGACTGAGGCTTAGCATAGCATGTACAGTTGCATTTATAATCCCACGAGGAGCAATGGGCCAGTTATACTGCAGCCTGAGCGTGTTCACTCTCACATGGACTGACCCTTCTTCCCACTGCTCTTCTCTTCTCACAAAGGAATCAACCTCCTGGCAGATTTCAGGGTGGAAATGGCAGAACCCTCTCTCACCTCACTCTGAAAAGTAAGCTAGATATGGCTCTAGTGTCCTGATACAATGATGTTTGATGATACGTGCGGTGACTAAGAACAGAGGTTCTGTGTTCAAGTCCCAGCTTTGTTACTTTGCTAACTTTGTTGCCTAGGGCAAGTCACTTAACCTCTCCATGCCTCTGTTTCCTGTCTCTAAAATGGGAATAATAATAATCATCCCTACTTCATGGTGTTGCTGTGATGATTAAATGGGATAATATATGCAAAGTCCCCAGAAGGTGCCTGGCATATAGTATATGTTTAGTAAATGGGAAGCATTATAATTACTGTTATGATTCTTATATCGAATGAGGAGAATCTGTGCTCTGTGGATGATCAGTGACTCACTGAAAAAAAATCAAGGACCACATACTGGTAAATTAATGAATTCTAGTTCCTGATTTTATACATGAGGAAATACCCATGGACTAACTCACTTAATTTAAAATTGATGACTTTTGACTATCTACATTTTTTAAAACTGGCCTAGTAATACAAATGGATTGGAATATCAGAGTTGGAAAAAGTGCCAATGGATGTCTAATCCAGCCACTTCACCAATGCATGTATCTCCCTGACTACCTCCCAGGTGCTTAGCTGGTCCTATACTCTAAAGGTGGAGAGAGTTTAGTTTTGGTCCTGTTCGTCTCTGGGTATCTTCCATACGTGATGGTCCATCCCATGCCAGAGCCTATGCCCAGCACGCTGAGACGCAAGGAGACTGTCCATTGTAAAGGTGTTCTGTTGAGACGGCAATGGAATCTTTTCTAACACTTAGCTTTTCAGGTCCTACTGTGGGGCTGGTCACAGCCAACCATAGAACTGGGTGAGCTGGAAACAATATTATGCTCTTATGTTCATGGATCTGCTGCTCCATAAAAGAGAGAAACAGATTGAATGTTGGTGCCTGTCAGGTAGAAAGTTTGGAGTCGGAGAATTTAGATCTAGAAAAGACCTGGGAAATTATCCAGACATTAAAAGTGAAGATATTTCTTCCACAAATGAAGAAACAGGGTCAGAGAGGTTAAGAGACTTGGCCACATAGACTCAGCTAGCTAATGTGAGCACAGAGAATAAGAGTTCTTTCTGCCATCTCCCTCCCATTCTCTAGCAGAGTGATTAGAAACGTGGTCTCTAGAGACAGGCTGACTTGATTCAAATCTTGATTCTTCCCCTTCCTGGCAGTACGATCTTCAGCCAGCTGTAGACTTTTCTCTGCCTCAATTTTCGTACTTGGAAAATGGGAACAGTAACAGGGGTTTTGTGTGAGATATGTATAAGGCGCTTAGGACAGCCCCTGGCACGTGAAAAGCATTCAGTCCATTATAATTACTAATTTCCAAAGAGCCTCAGGAAAATCAACTCTTAAGCCAGAGAATAAATGTTTTGGCCAGGCTGGTGTTTAAAGTATTTTCTCTCACTTAAAATATTGCTTTTTAATTTCTTCTTAGCCTCTGATTCAGAAGTGATCTTCAGGACCCATCTGTGAATCAACAACCATATCCTTCCCAGGAACCACTGTGTGACTTTTGGATGGAAAGAGGGAATCTTTAACAAATAATTCCCCATTATTTATCGTTTCCAAATCGCATTCAGCAAATGTTTACAGAGTAGCCTGCCACGCACCTGGCACAGAGAGAGTGCCTGGAGGGATGCAAAGGTGGGCAGTCTGACGTGCCCCTTACCTTCAGGGTGTGTACAGGTCAGGTGGAATGGTCGGCAGTTAAATAGGTAATTCTGCCACAGAGCTGGAGGGAGCACGGACCGGGCAGGACAGAGAGTGATTTTACAGCATGTGGAAGGAGCCTTAAATCCCTAAGCTTGATTTAAGGGGTCAAGGAAGGACTCTCTGGAAGAAATGATGTCTATGCTGAGACCTGAATGGTGAGCTAGATTCTTGACTAGTCTAGACGGGGCTGGAAAAGCATATTCCAGGCACAGGAAACCATGTGTGAGTGTTGCTGGGGTTGGGGGGGGGGCGGGGGCAGCGCTCAGGGTTTTGGGAGAAAATACTGGCTATTCACCAATCTATTCAACATTTAACAAGTGTTTATTAAGTACTTACTGTGCAGCAGGCATTGTTTTACATACTACAGAGACATCAGTTAACAAAACAGGTGATGTCTTTATTTTCATGGAAGTTGTGGGGGAGAAGAAAGAAAGAAAGAAAGATGGTAAGTACTGGGAACAGAGCTGCTTAAGGTAGGAGGATGATCAGAGAAGTGTTTAGGATGAAGTGACAGTCAAGCTGAGACCTCAGTGGTGAGAGGGGCCGGCCAGGTAAACACCTGCGGGAGGCAGGGTTTCAGGTGGAAGGAACAACACAGGCAAGGGCACAAATGATCATGATCACGGCCTGCTGGAGAAACAAAGAGGACAGAGCAGTGTGCTGGGGTGGGAAAAGTGGTACGAATAATTTAAAGGGTGTTTGGGTTGAGTCATTGGTGCTGAGAAAGGCATTTCTAGCATAAACTTGTTATGTATTAATTTTTTAAACCCATACAGTGTGGTGTCACTTGTCAAAACTGGAAGTTTTGGGAAGGAAGATCTCAGTTGCTAATATCTCTTCTCTGAACTGGGGCTTGGCTCTGTATGTTTTAATAACTGAGATGAGGCGAAGAGAGTATTTTCCGTCATCATTGACTAGAACTACACATAAGGCGCATGTGCAGATTGCTGTCCTGTTCACAGTCATGAGCACATGCCAGCAACATAACAAATCAGCAGGATGCCCAGCTCAACAAGAGGACTCATTATGTTAGTTAGGGGTGTCCCAGCGGTTTCTCTTGGTTCTAGCCGTGTACTTCTAATTACCCTCCTGAGCTTGCTTTTCCTGTTTCATTCCTGTGGACTCACATTTGTGTTTCAAAAGTGCTTTGAATTCTCTCTACCCAGGTTCAGTCTGCTTTGATCCAGACTGATTGGCCATGTTCTTCTATTTCTCCGGATTATCTCTCTCTGTTTTCTCATGGGCCCCATAGGAGACTCATTGCTCTTGTTTGCTTCCAGTTAACAACTTTGGAGATGATGAGGAGCTGCCCACATCTTCTGACAGCGATGAGGAGGTTATCAAACAGTTTGAGATTTCTGTGTCCCGGTCCCAGAGTTATCGCTCAGGAGCATCTCAGAGAGGAAAGCAGACAGGACTGGAGCGTAAACCAAAACCCAGCCGCTGGCTTTCCACCCACGAAGAGGCCAGCACAGAAGTGTCTGCCTGCGCAGGTATTTGCATCAAACCTTTCCTTTATCTAGACCAGGGATGTCTAATGGTAAGAATGTTTTTGAGTCACTGCACTTGCATCTAAGAGTCCAGAGAGGAAAAAGAAAAATAGGGCAGGACCCGGAGGCTGGGACAGGGCAGAAGGGCTGCTTCAAACCTCACAAGCAGCCTCATGCAGAGAGAAAGGATCAGAAGTGCCAAAGTCTTGACCCCCACTTGTGGGATCCCTTCCTTTCTCGTAGGTTACCGCTTTGTACATTTTGAACACTAATGACTATAACGGTATTCACCAAGCTTTATAAAATCTTGTTCCCTTCTGACAAGGACAGAAATCTTACATAGCTGACTGCTGACATTGCACTTCTGTGCCTTTCCTCCCATTTGGAAACGTAGAGTCTATTTTCCATATATCTATGTAACCTCAGATTTTTGAAGCCTTACTTTCAATAGTTTGTAATATTAAAACAGTAGGTGTGTTTTATCTTCCAAATAAAAATATGTGTTATAAGAATATTAAATAACCTTTTTCAAACAGCACATGGGGTGGGATAGGGAGGGTGGGAGGGAGACGCAAGAGGGAGGAGATATGGGGATATATGTATATGTATAACTGATTCACTTTGTTATAAAGCAGAAACTAACACACCATTGTAAAGCAATTATACTCCAATAAAGATGTTAAAAAAAATAAATAAATATTAAAAAAAAAAAACCCAAAACACAACACATGCCCGGCACACCCTCCCTCATTCCCTGTAGTTTCTGGACCCCAGCCCGTGTGAGAATTCATGGGTCAGAGCAGGTTTTACGCCAGCCTCCATCTTCATAGTAAGTTTACCTTTCACAAAGGGAGAGGAGGCCACTCAGAGGTAGGGTGAGCACAGCCTGTGACTGCGGATAGGCCTTGTCAAGGGTCCTTCTCCCTCCCCACCGTGCACACAGAAGAACCTAGGAAAAGAACAGTATGATATTTCTTAGTGCTTTCCCCAGCGAAGGTCAAGCATCTCTCCGACTCCTTTATGTCCAGAACCCTGAATAGGCACAGGACATTGGAACAGGGAAGGGTCTGTGAAGTGTATTTGGTAAAAAGCCAGAGAAAATGTCATACTGTCCACTGTAGTGACCTGGTCTAAATGACCTGGGTTCTCTAATCTTCTCCTTCTTTCCATTGGGCCTGTGGTCCGTCCAACCAATGGGGGCTTAGTTGATCTACCTTGTTTATCAACACTTAGTAGTAGAAAGACAAAAAGGAGAGCTCAGAATTGAGAGAAGATAACAGAGAAGAAATTTCTGATTTGGTGATGTGGATGAGGCAGGCAGAAAAAGAACAAAGGGGAAAAAAAGGAAAATTAACAAAAAGGACCCTATTTTTCAGCAGGACTATAATAATTTGCTGACCATCATGTAATTTTACTTATTGGCATGGGCGACGTAACATTTTATTGCTCTTCTTTTTAGCCCCAGGTAAGCCAGGAGATAAACTCCCGATGTAACCAAAGCATAGTAGCAGTAGCTAATGGCCCTCTGTCATCCCCTCACCCCCTCTCCTGTTTTCTTTCTCTGCTGTTACACCACAGCATTCCTCTCTCTCCACTGAGAGGGCAAATGTTAGCTAATGAAAGTTAATAGCAGTTGATCCCCTACGAGTAGCTTGTTTAATTCTAAAGCTAATGGCCCCATTTCCCAGAAGCCCAAGTGTCTAGATTTTGATTTATACAAATGGCTGCTGTTCTGAGAGTTCTGACAAACACTCTAGCCCTCACCCTTCCTGGAATTAGCAACAACTTTTGTCATTACTGGTGCAGTTCTGAATTTTTTGACAGATGGTGATAGAAAGGCTAAATTTTTCTCTATCGGACGGAGGAAAAAGTCCACTACATTAAATGAATTACCTGTAGATTTTGAAGAAAATCATCAGGATTTTCATAGGAATGATTAACTGTGTGCTAAATTTTAGGTTATCAAATGCCATGGAAATGTTAATATAATTTTTATTGCATGATTTTTTTTTCAGTGTCCTTTTTTTTTTGTTCATCTTTAGATCAATGAATTTGCATCAGCAGTAAAGAATAAGGAAAAGATTAAGCATGAACCCCAGAGAGGATTTGTTTTCTGGTGCCAATTCTCTATCTATTTAGCTATTTTTCCCTCTACCTTAAATACAATTTTCTAAGATCAAATTTAATTGTAGACAATTCTTTCACTTAAAAAATGCATTCAAAATGTTGGACCAGTGAAATTCAAGGTCCAAACCCATGTAAAAAATCTTCATATTCCAGGCAACTTCTCTCCTGTCTCACATATCTGATTTAGTGTTATTGTGCATTAATTGTCCCTGTATTCCTGATAATGTCAAAGAGGGTTTGAGCCAAGTGATCTGAATCAGAAGTTGTGCATGAGGTCTTTATGCACGAAAGGTGGGCTGCAGAATAATAGCCCACGTATTGGGCTTTTTGTTTGTTTGTTTTGAGCAAAGCCTTATTTTTGCTTGTGAAATATTTAGTTCTTAGGGTGTTTCATACAAGCTAGTCATTACCTTCCTGGTGTCATTTAAAACAGGTCAATTATCCCTAGAGTCTGTGCTCACTTTTGTTTAGGATGGTGTATCAAGCAAGATTTTATGGTGTATCAAGCAAGATTGTATCAATCAGATATGAAGGGGATTTCAGGGTGAGATATATATATTTCAAGAGATTTATTGCAAAGAAGTGACTTATGTGATTGTAGGGGCTGTGTAGGCCACTGGAATACACAGCTCTGAAATCCACAGGACAGGCTGCTGGGAAGGATAGGCTGAAACTCTCAGGAAGGAGCTGAAGCTTCAGTCCATAGATGAAATTGCTTCTCCTCCAGGGATGCCTCAGTTCTCCTCTTAAGGCCTTTCAATGGACTGATTATGTAGTATAATCCCCTCTACTGAAAGTCATTTGCTTAAGGGCTTTAATTACACCTACAACATGCCTTCACAGTAACTCCTAAATTACTGTTTGATTGAACAATTGAGGCCTATAGCCAAGTTGACACATAAAACTGACCATCACAGATGGTTAGCTAAAGTATTGGTATATGGGTGACGGAGGGAGGGGTCTGGGAGTAGAAAGAAAATAATTGGATAATAGGTTTACTCTCCATCAAAATGGGATATGAACTAAAAAAGTTCCTCTGCTAAAATAAATATGGTTGATGTGACATAATTATGCCCTATAATTTCTAAGAAGCCAGGATACATTTCTCGACAACAGGCAATTACTTTTCCGTATGTGTTTAAGGTGACATAACCTTCTTTAACTTAAAGCACAGGAAGACTGCTTTATGTAACAGTGAATCACCTTTCCCCTTACCCCTCCTTGCAACTTGTCCCCCAGATTTGCCTTTCTAATTCACTCCTTGCTTGTCTGTCAAGGAAAATGGTTTGTTACATTAATATAGTTCTTATGTTTTTCAGTTATGAATAGCTTTTCAAGGCTTTAATGTAGCTTTTGAAAATTCCATTATTACTGATCTAAGTATTATCACCGTAGGAGTTGAAGTCATGAGACAATTTTATGGGGGTAATTTCTTGGCAAAGTTAGATTTTGTGCTGAGATCCTGCTGGGTGCTACACACGTTGATGGATGACCCACTGTTTAACAGGACATTTTAGTGTTCATGTATGTGAGGAATGGATGGGCTAATTAGAGCCTGAGAAGAAAATTCTGCTTTGTGTTATGGGGTTTTTGCATATGGAATATCCCTTGTTCTGTCATTTTCTGTGGCCTTTTTAAAGGGTGTTTGCCAAATAACGGAAAATGTGAATGTAAAGATGTTAGGTGCCCTATGACAGAGCTTCCAAGAGGCCTGAAGTGAATTATTAAGAATAACAGGGCAGATGGGGAACACCTCAGTGGCTTGCCATGGTTGGGCAAAATCCCAAATCAGGAGTCTGAAGTTGTGCCCTGAAAACCAAGTCTTCCCAAAGATGTTTTTATATGGTCTGCATAGGGTGATAGCGTATTTTAAAATTTGGGTGTTTATTGTAGGTGGGTCATATATTGTCTGCTAAACCACTGTCACCACCACTCCATATTGCTGCACACCTGGCTGTTTCAAATATTTTTTATCTGCCTAGCCTTTAAAGTTATTTGAGATTTAGTAAAACCCACTGGAGGATAAAGACTATGCAGTATATAGATGTGGCTTAGCGCCTTCAAGGACGTTATGTTTTAGCTCAGATTTTAAGACCAACTATGGGAGCAATTGCTATCATACAGTGTGTAAATAAGAGCTGAATTTACCGTATATACTTTGTCATCCTCACTAATCCTGTCTATATCTCTAATTTTCTATCATCCTGGGATGGGGCCCACTGGAGAAGAGTAGAGGCCCAAGAGATAAGACATCCTTGGCTACTTTCTGGATGTGGAAGCAAGTTAGGGTGAAAGCTGTTGCTTAGGGAGACCCTGTCAGTGTTTCCTTATTCTCTGAGGATAACCTGGACGCTGAGGAAGAGGAAGGGGATGAACAGAGAGAGAATAGGATGACACGAAGCCTGAGAAAGACACTGAGCCTGAAGGAGTCAGGGAAGATTCAGGAGTTGTCGGGGCTTTGGATGGATAGGAAGGAAAGGGCAGGAGGGAGGGCTTGAGGACCGCTGTGAACCAAAATACACAACTAACATTTTCATGGACCTGTGAGACCACAGGTGTCTGTGAGTTGGGAGGTGGTAGCAAATGGGATTTGCTGGGTTGGTTGAGGCCAGACAGGTAAGCAAGGCTAATATTTATGGGAGGGCTGGTGGTTGCCAGGCAGATATTATTTCATGTGTCCACAATGACTCTCTGATGGCTTTTATCATCATTTTATAGATAAGAAAACAAAGGTTAAGGCAGTTCCAATGTTGTTCAAGTTCTTAATGCAGAGCTAGGATTTAAACTCAGATCATATGAATCCAAGTCCAGTGTTCTTTCCATGGATTAAGTAGAGAACTTTTTGCTTGAGAGAACCACTGAAGCCTTTTGAGCAGAGGGTGATATGGTGAACGTGGAAGAGAGAAAGAAGAATGGTAAAGCCAGGAAAACATATGATCTCTATAGCTGATTACTATTCTTGCTTTCTAGGTTCATCCCGAAGGTCTTGTGGTCATTAGCTCCAACCAGATGCTAATGTGTTTATTTTATCCACATAATACTCATCCTTTATACTCATATTATTGTAAAGCATTAAACCTTCTTTTACCCTACATAATGAACTAATGGGTTTCGATTTTATGGACCAAATTTATCTACCATATAGATGAAAGTATGTTTCTGCAGGTGTTGTTTAGTGAGTTTGTTTTTGCAGACTTGATTGGTGTAGTTGCTACCGCTCATTTTCTCTAGATAAAAAGGTGAAACATGATAATATATTTGAAAGAGTTTCCTTTTTGCAAATTTAGGTTTGGATGGAGCCAGCCAACTGACTTATTCTGAGAATCTGCCTTATGGTGAAGGTGACCCCATCTCTGCCCTCTCACAGTCCCCTTGTGAGGTGGGGGACACCAGGCACCACGGCACACCTCGCCAAGAGACCAGCGCGGCCCGCAGCCTCAGCCGGCAGTGCACACAGGGCAGCTTGGAGATGGAGACAGCTTTTAATAACCGGAGATTTGAAGATTCCTATGCCGCTGGCAGCTCCTCCGTCTGGAGTCCAGAGGCAAGTTGTTTGTTTTCCATTTTTTTCTTGCTTGAGTATTGTGTGCTCTCTGGTTGGTCGTTCTCCTTCCCCTCCCCTCTCCCTTCCCCCTTTTCCTTCCTCCCCCTTCTTTCTCTCCTCCTCCATCCCTCAAGAAAAAATTTCTCCAAGAAGGAAGCATTGCTTTGAAGAACAAACACCTTAAGAGCCTTTAATGGAAATATATTTTTTGTTCAGATGACCAAGGCCCAACCCTTATGTGTGCCAATCAAAGAATCATATATAAGTGGAATCTATCAAAATGGAAAAGTAAAAAGAAGCATTGTGGCAGAATGAACCCAGCAACAATCAGGCTTCTTTTTTTATATAATGGGTTTTTAGTTCTTTAGGGAGACTGGATTATTTCCTTCATGGTTTCAATTAAATGGAGTTTATTTTTATTTATGCCAGATCTTGAGTTATGATTCTTTGAATGTGAGAATTATTTGAAAATGAAACTAAAATACAATGCCCCTGCAAATGAAATTATACAAGATATTATGAGGAAGATCTTGCAGTATGAGCATATTTGTTAGCTCCGAACTGAATTGAAGATCTAGGCGATGGCATTAGTCTATCATGACCCTCTGGCCATTGACTTTGCTTTTTGGATAAATCTCTGATAAAAGATGCGTCGTCTAAATTTCTCTTTCAATTGAAACTTACTCCCGAATATGCCTAAACATCCAGAAGTATGACTGGAGGTGATGATGATAGAAACTACCATTTTTGAGCAATTACTATGTGTCAGGCACCGTGATAAGAATTTACAAACATTGTTTTATCTTACAGGCACTTATGGTTATTCTTTATTAGCTAGACCCCTCTGATTATGATTCTATGACATGAAGAGCTATTAAATAATGGTGTCTAATACCTACTTTGAAATTAATTTTGCTGAAATAAGTCATGTAACTATATGAAACTTTAATTTGTGCGAATAGAGGAAGGAGAAGGGTGGATGGATTTTGTTAGCATCAGTCTGACTGAGAAAATAAACAGAATGAATCTCTTACTAGGACCTGGACTGTCATAAACACCAAATGCTCAAATGCTTCTCCAAATCAGGGAGAAGAAGAATAATCACAGATAGTTATGTTTCACAGCCTGACTGCTGAGGCACTGGGGCATGTAGAGAGAGCCTAAGGAGATGGCACAGGTGCATGTGCGCCTGGGTGTCGTGTTACTGCTGAGGACCGGAGACGGCGACACAGATACGTGGTTTGTGGCCGGTTAAAAGCAAACCTTCATACAGAGACCCTCAAAGCTATCAACCTTATACGTTTTGTAAAAAAAATTGTGCCTCCCTACCAGTTTACTGCCAAGAGTCATATCACATCCCACACACTAACATTTAATGTTTAAAAATACTATTCTTTTTGGCTCTCTCGCCACAAAAGCAAAACAGAACTGTTTACCTGCCTATTGACAGTCTCTCCCCTTGATAACTGTACCATTAGCCTTGGAATTGCTTTCTCCAGGTAACCTCCCATTTGCCTGCCTCGTGGAGCTTTAGTAGAAGATTTGGTGTTGAGGGCACTAAATGTTCTCAGACTCCAAAAATACCCAGACATCTCTGTGTGCTCCATTCAACCTCCTCTCTATTTTGAGACAAAAACTGTAATTTGGTGCTCCTACAGTAGAACCTCAGATGCAGCTCGGAGGCCGTTCCCGTAAATGCCTGCTTTGCAGGCTTAGCTCGCCTTTTAAGAATTGATTTATTTGCCTCTTAGCTGTATTAAGAAGCCTGTCTTCCCCTGTGTATCTGGCATCGGGAACACACTGTGGGTCTGTTTACTTTGGGCCACACAGATGACATCAACACTATCTTGCTAAAACAGAAAGCCTTTCAGTTTGATAGAAAATCTTTATATCTTCATGGGTTTTGACAATGTGGCACAAGTATTCCCATCTTAAAGAAAAACCCAGGATACGAGAGCTAAAGGAATCATTTATTTTGCCTCAGAAGGGAACTGGTCATGCCGTGTGACTACCTGTTAGGCTGATGGGTTTGCAAGCACTGCTCTTCTCTGCTGGAGAAGGCTGTCGACTTTTTCCTGCAGACCTAAGGCTTGGCAGGGAAGACGATGGGAGGGTGGCTGGTGATTTTGAGTGCACAGAGAGGCAGCTGTCCCACTTTTCATCTCCGCTTTCCACTGATTAACTGATTGGCCTTGAGAAGTTAATTAAAATCTGCCAAATGGGGATAAAAATGAAGAGATTTTTGCCTTGCAGGAAGGTCAGATGGATTAGTGGTATGAACAGTACCCACAGGAGGAGCGCCTTTAGTTGCCTGGTGATAGGTAGAGTGTGTTGAAATAATTAATTGCTATAAAAATATCAGCCTTCACAAATCTTGGTCTCAGATCAGCCCAGGAAGGGACCACAAAGCCCAGTTTTCATGGACCACAACTTGGATTGTCCCCATCCAGAGCCTGGCCATTGCCTGGAGCTGTGTCTGATTCAAGTTTCGTAGGACAGTTATTTCAGACCCTTTCCGCAGGACTTCACCACAAACCTGCAGGTGGAGTGAGCATTTATCTGAACAGAGAGCCTGATAGATAAGTGGGAAGATGCTCATTAACTAGGATATTTTAACCTTGGCGTTGAAGTTGATGACAAAACTAGGGACTGTTAGTTAATATCAAGAGCAGGGGCCTAAAAGGATATGAAATTCAAAGTAGTGTGTGTTTCCAACTCCCATCTCCCATCTTATTCCCTCTTCATCTCACACACTTACTATACTTATAAATAGCTAGGGTGAAAGATTTGTGGGGGAAGAGGTAGACATCATGGTTCCCCATAAGGCTTGGGACTTTGGGCATTAATAGTGGCAAATCCTGGGTAATTCTGGCTGGGCATATGATATTGGGGGCAAGGAGTTAAGTTATTTAGCCATTCTAAGCCTTAGTTTCCTCTCCCATAAAAGGAAGATGTTGAAATACCTACCTCATTAGGTTAATATGAATGTCTAAAAAGATAATGTTTCTTAGCTGGATTTCCCAAAAGCAGAGCCTACTTTGTTAGGACATGCAATTCCAGGCGACAAGAGTGAGGGACGAGGAGAGTGAGGCAGGGAAGGGAGAGCCAGTATGAGAATGTGTAATGGAGTTGGCTACCACTAATTTTGACTTATGGCTTGCTCTTGTGGAACCATACCCTAAGAAGCTGTATAAACTAGTCTCAGGACATCTGTCCAAGGGGAGAAAAATTTATTGCATGGGGCATTAACACCACCCACCCTGCCCCCCGACTCTGGACTTCATATACATGAGTGCCAAGGAGGATTCTGTAAATTTCCAAGCCTTGATATCAAAGGAGAGGCCTGTGGTGGGAGCTGAGAGTTACCTTGCATGGGAGGGAGGCAAGACTTTGTTGGATTGTGCCAGGCAGAAGCCACTTAGAGCCCAGACAGCCTGGAGGGGAAAATGGAACAGGAGGGGAGGCCAAGAAGTTCTGAAGTGCATAAGAGTGGGCTTTTACTGTCCATAAAGGGTTTAGTGTGGTACCTGGCATAAGGGAGGGCTTAGTGGATGTTAGCTTTTATTACTTATGGTCCAGCAAGCAATATAGAGATGACCAAAGGTAGGCTAAAATAGATGGGAGTTTTAACGGAAGACTGTGACTTGATTTTTGAGTTGGCCTAACTCCTTGGAGACTTGCTTCTAATATTATATCTACACTAGTCAGTTGTATTCAGAAGTCTCTATAGCAACCACTTTTATCACTTGAAACTAGGTACCTCTGAATAGAAACACTCACACATGAATGCATGCTCAGAGGAAAGGATGTAAAAAGCTTCCCTTATTTTGCAAGAAGCCTAAATTTTCTTGGTAGACTAATGTGAATCTTAAGAGAGAGGGCAATTATTAGATGTCTACTATGTGTCAAGTCCTTCAATTTTCACAACAACCTTATAAAGTAGGTATCATCCCCCTTTTGCTGTTGAGGAAAACAGAAAGTGAGAAGGATTAAATAATTTGCCCAATGTCCTAAAGGTTGTAAGTGATAGACCTGGGATTCCTAAGCATGTCTCATTCCAGAACCTCGTACTTTCACCTAGATCTGTGGGAAAGTTTCATTGATGAACATGCATTTTTGAAGTGTATCATTATATTTATAAAAATAAAGAGTTCTTTGAATTAGCAAAGTTGGGGTTCAATTACATAAAGAAGAACTGCTTCTGATTTACAGTAAGAATCAAACCAAAGTTTAGTTATGAGTAATAGGCATGCCTTCAGAGGAAAAAATCAAATTATATAGACATTAGTAATAGTTTGTTAGGAGGTGGTTCATTATAGTAAAGTAAATGTAGTTCAGCTCAGTTTTCTCAGGGAGGTCATCGGATCTGACGGGCTGAGGTGAACTGCTGTCTAAAAGTGTATTTCATAATGAGGGGCCGTGTTTGAAAATAAGTGGCATAAGTCCAGTGATGGGAATAGATATCTATGGAGGCTGGTCTGAGCTGGGTATTTTCCCACATCTATTAAAACCTCACAACAACACTCTATCAAGCAGGTACCTTGATGCTCATTTTTCAACTGGAGTACAGAGAGACTGGCCTGTTTGGCCATGGCCAAAAAGCTAGTCAATGGTAGAGTTATGATTTCAACCCAGGTGTTCTGTCTCCAGGGTTTAGGATACCTTCCTAAACACTTGCTACTCCAAGAATGATTTGAGTCCAGCTGAGACATCCTTGTGGCCTGAGAAATGCAGAATCTCAGGCCTGACCCCAGTCCTACTGAATCAGAATTCCCAGATGATTCAAGTCCACTCGAATGTTTGAGAAGCTCTGCCCTGAACATTTTCTGCCACGTAGATTGAAAATCTACTGAAGGATCACCTGTCTGTGACCCCCATTAGGATCCTTATCTGCAGGAGGTCCTGGCTCAGAGAGCACAGGCCCAGGCTGAACCATTTCTCCTGGGGACTTGAGGAAGTTACCTTTTGGCAGTTGCATAATTGACTAGTTTTAGACTTAGTATCTCAGTTGGTTTCAATGATAATGGTCAATTGTGCTTTTTTGAGAGGCAGTGTAGAGGAAAGCACTTTGCAAAATATAAAAGCTTTGTTCATTCATTCCAAAAGCATTCATGAAGGCTTACCATGTGCCCAGTGTTGTACCCTCAAAGAATTCACAGTCCAGTGGAGAGAGAGACCAGGAAACAGACCTTTCTAATGTGTAGGGATATATGGTAACAGTCCAAAAGAATGAGGTTCTGAAGGAGCACAGAGGGGTACCATCTTTCCAAGATGTATTAGGCATTGTTCCGTTCCTAATCTTTCCCTCTGTCTGCAACAGGAACAGGACGGAACCAATTTTCAAGTGCCACCTGGGGTCCCGGAGCCCATCTCAAAATGTGGTGGCCTGGATGTCATCTTTGAATATAGAGCTGCCAGCCAGAAGCTCACAGTGACCATCGTAAGAGCACAGGGCCTCCCAGATAAGGACCGAAGTGGCATCAGCTCCTGGCAAGTGCATGTCGTGCTGCTGCCCAGTAAGAAACAGAGGGGCAGGACGAACATACAGAGAGGGCCCAACCCCGTCTTCAAGGAGAAAGTCACCTTCGCCAAGCTGGAGCCCAGAGATGTGCCTGCTTGTGCTGTCCGCTTCCGCCTGTACGCCACCCGCAAGATGACCTGGGAGAGAATGATGGGCGAGAGGCTCTTCTATCTCAGCCACCTGCACCAAGAAGGGGAAATGAAAGTGACTCTGGTTCTGGAGCCAAGAAGTAATATCAGTGTGAGTATGTTAAATGGTGCTGCTAATGATGCGCTACGTTTGAGGATCTGGAATTGTCAGCCCTTGATTTAGTACATTCAGCCCGTGAATTCAAACACCTTAATTTAATTTTCCATTTGGCTCTCTTCATCCTTCTGAGACATGATTTGCACTTCACGGTACAATGGGTTTTCTTTTTTGTGTGTGTGCCCTTAGTCGCTATAACCTGATGGATGTGTTCCCTGTGTTCCATTTTGGGAAATGACAGCAGCATTGTGAAGGAGGGAACGGGGAAACTGGGAGAGGTTTTTTGGCCGTCTCGTTAGTTGATAAGTGGTCCTACCACCCATCCCCCTGCCCTGACCCCAGCATGCATCATGATGTGTCTCAGAGATGATGGGACTTTCAAGGTGAGGTCCTTAACAGGTATGCCTGCCTAGGCTGCATAGGAAGCCCTGAACTCCAGCCGCTTCTAAGACCTTCCATTTATAGGACTGGGCTTCTCCCACATGCCCCGTCCTCTGTGTCCCTCAGGTTTCAAAATAATACAGCACAGCTTTTATGTCTACAAGATGGGTAACCCTCTCTTCCCGTGGGTTATATGTCATCCAGTGTGAGGATCTCCTTTTAAAAAGCACATAAAAGATCGGGTAACTATCTTGGGCTGTTGGACAAATCAGTCATCCATTCCAAAATGTTTGCTGAGTACCAATTATATGTCAGGTGCCGTATAGGTAGAGGGGGTGCAGGAAAGAACAAAACAGGTGATGCCCTCACGGAGCGTACAATCTGGTGGAGGAGGGTGGCAAAAGACAAACTGGGGTAGGCAAAGAGGGAGTAGCAGAGGCTGCTGCTGCTTTAGAAGGTCAGAGAAAGTATCTTTCAGGTGGTGATGCAAGAGAACTCAAGGAATCGAGGGAGCCAGACTGGGTGCCATGTGGAGGACAAGGACTCCAGACAGAGGGGCTGGCATACGCCGACATCAGGCGGTGGGAAGGAGCGTGACTTGTCTGAGGAAGGGGACAGGAGCCAGAAAGTCCAGAGTGCGCTGATGGGACATCCAGCCACTTACATTTTTAATAGATGTCTCAAAACTCATATCTCCAGACTCGAAATCCTGATTTTTGCCTCACTAAATCTATTTTACCTTCAGTCTTCCCATCTCGGTTAAAGGCAATCTCATACCTTTATTTGCTCAGGTCAAAAATCTTAAAAGTCACTTGTGACTTCTCTCCTTTCCACCTGAAATCCTACTGGCTCTATCTTGAAAATCTAACCAGAGCCTGACTCTCGGCTGGATTACTGAAATGGCCTTCTAGTCACCTCCCTGCTTCCACCTTTGCCCTCTATAGACTATTCCCAACACGCGGGCCAGAAGGAGCCATTTAAAACATTAGCCAGATCATGTCTCATCTCTGTTCAAATCCCTCTTTTTTCTTAAGCTCTGAGTAGAGTGTTTCTGAAATCCTGGGAAACAGAAGCCACAGGAGGTCAGAGGAATCCTGCACCATAAAGCATAGGGATAGGTATTATTACACCCCTGTTTCTCTGTGCCGGGCCCTGGGCCCTGTGCTGGGGGCACAGAGTTGAATGGGGGAAATGAGCCAGTGTGAAAGAACCTTGAAGGTAAAAATTCTCCCATTCACCAGTTATTTGTTGAGCATGATTATGAGCTACACACTGGGCTATGCCCTGTGGACTGAGGGATTTTTACAGTTGAGAATTTTTTTTTTTTTGGATTTGTTTGTCATTTTGCTATTTTTAAAGTATTTTATAGATTTCCCTCAATTATTTATTTATTTTTGGCTGCATTGGGTCTTTGTTGCTGCGCGCGGGCCTTCTCCAGTTGCGGTGAGCGGGGGCTACCCTTCGCTGCGGTGCGCAGGCCTCTCATTGCGGTGGCCTCTCCCATTGCAGAGCATGGGCTCCAGGCGCGTGGACCTCGGCAGTCGTGGCACGTGGGCTCAGCAGCTGCGGCTTGCGGGCCCAGAGCGCAGGCTCAGCAGTTGTGACTCACGGGCCCAGTTGCTCTGTGGCATGTGGGATCCTCCTGGACCAGG
Source organism: Balaenoptera acutorostrata (assembly GCF_949987535.1). Taxonomy (NCBI): domain Eukaryota; kingdom Metazoa; phylum Chordata; class Mammalia; order Artiodactyla; family Balaenopteridae; genus Balaenoptera; species Balaenoptera acutorostrata. Next base: position 141,624,750 of record NC_080066.1, read on the forward strand.
GCTCAAACCCACGTCCCCTGCATTGGCAGGAGGGTCCTCAAGCACTGCGCCACCAGGGAAGTCCCTAAGGTTGAGAATTTGATGCGAGAGGCAAGCTGTGCAGTGACAGGTGCCACAGTGGACACTTCTGCACAAGCCCAGGGGAGGGGGTGGCCCTCACCCCAAACTGGGCAAATATTTCATTGTTGGGTTATCACCATCCAGACAGCAGGGGCTATAAGGCATCTATCAAAACCACCTAGCCCTGTAGTTTACAAATTGTGTTCCATGAAAGCCTCCATGGGCTCTACAGGGATGTCCATGGCTTGGTAAACAGGGTAGTTTCCTAAGATGTGAAGAATATTTAATTTCTTTCAATGCATTTATTTATTGGGGTTCCTGATAAGAAGTTTTGGGAAATGATTGCAGATGTTGAGAAGAAAGGTTGGAGCAGTTGTGGGTCTGGGAGGCTGGCTGGCCTGCCCCTCAGGGTCCACTCGCACTCATGCTCCTTGAGCGAGAGTCAACGTCCTGATCTACTTTGCTTTCCTCCTCCCAATGTGTCTGGTGCATAGAGGTGGGTGCTTTAGAGAAGCGCATGCATGAATACATGACACAAAGTGTGGGCTCCCCTGGGCTCCCCTGGTACCTGCAAGGTCTCTAAGATGCACAGGCCACGTGTCAGCTTCCTCACTAAACAGTTGTAAAAGTGTTCACATTCAATATAATTCATCTCCTTAGGAAGAAAAAATGTAGCATCTGCCATAGTCCTGACAACCTGAAAAAGCAGAACCAGGGGCCAAATGTTCTATGGGGTGGTAGACGGCCAGTGGTCATTTCTTTTCTGGTGAAGACAAAATGCCTCCTGTATTGCTACATTCCTCAAGAGGCTGCAGAGAATAGAAGCAGAAGTCATGCCTGGAGTGGACGGGTTCCATATGGGTCTAATATAGACTCATAGAAATTTGGGTCTATATTAAGTGTCCTGTTAGCTCTCCATGTATCTTCCAGGGTTTGATTTACACTAGTAATAACATCGTTGTCCGTTTTGTCTTTAGAGAGGAAAGAGTGAATGGAGACAGCTCTTGAAACAAATATGTCTGCTAATAATGCAGGGGATCCCATCCAAAATTGTGCTCCCCAGGCCCTATTATCATTCATACCGAGTGCGCCATGAGTAATCTTTGGCAGCAGTGGAGACTGGGCCACAGTTTCACCAAACATAATATCGGCTTTCTGTAAGGGAGAGGAGTGCAGTGGGGCCAATGGATCCTTTGTTGTTCTTCTCCTCCAGAGTGGAGAGTCTCCGCTCAGCCCATCTGCAGTTTCTCACAGTGACAGTGCTTCATCCACGCAGTCGCTGTCGCATGGAGGGGCGCCAGAGCTGTTGGTGGGGCTGTCATACAATGCCACAACGGGGCGATTGTCCGTGGAGATGATCAAAGGCAGCCATTTCCGAAACCTCGCGGTTAACAGAGTGCCTGGTAAGTTCATGCCTGTACCCCCAGCTCTGGTCCTCCCAGAGGCAGGAAGAAGGCTGTGTCTGCTTTCATCTCAATTCTCTAACTTTTACAATAAAAATGATCTTGTTGTGACTTAGACACGTTTTTACCAAGTGATACCTCTGGATTTTTCAAATGCCTTTCTGTTTAATTAGATTGAAGCCTTCTTCGATATCTGGATGCATCTTGATACAAAATAGGCTGGCTTCTACGTGTAGATCGTTAAAGGAGAAAAAGAATGATGTCTTTTCAGCAACATAACATGTATGAACAATTCAAATCTGCTAATAGGTCCCAGGTCCTCAAATACGTTTAAAGAGACAGAGCTCAGTCTTTGGAGCCAGGCAGCTCTGGGATCTAATACCAGCTCTACTCATTTACCTGCTAGCTTTGCTCTGATCCTATACAATTTACCTCTCTTTTCTGAATCTCAGCAGACTCATCTGGAACAAAGGAATATTAATAGTACCTTTCTCATGGGTGGTTTTGGGGTTTAAATAAAATGATTTATGTAGAACATTCAGTGCCTGACACATAGTGAGCGTTCAAGAAATGTGAGTGGTTATGTGGTTGATGGTGGAGGAGGTGGAGCAGGAAGATGTGGGGCAATCCAGGCCTGACTCACCAGGGCAGCTTCTGAGGTCACACCTGGAAAGAGCAGCTCAAGACATACTCCCACAGCTGCTGTCCAGGGCTCAGGAAGCCAGAATAAAGATGCTGCAGCTGCTGCTGCCAAATTGCCTCTCAATACCCAAGAAGCTGGAGATTGAACCTTGGAATAATGCTGCTAAAAAATCAGCTCATCTTTAATGATCTTGCTTATCAGCAGAAACAGCTTAAGAAAGGGTGGGAAGGTGGTTTCTGCCTCACTTCTGCCTTCTGGCTCTCATGCAACCATATCTAATTTGAGGAATCTAATTTATATCTAGAATTCTAGCTGCAAGAGAGTCTGGAAAATGCTGTTGAAATTCCAGCCTTTTGAGTCCAAGAAGGTAAAATAGAAGTGGGTAGAGTGGAGTGTAAGTGAGGGTGTCCACCACAGGCAGCCAAAACTTACTGAAATAAGGACGAAGTCAGTAACAACATGATAGGCTTCAAGAGGCAATGGACTCCAGCCTCACATGTCAGCATCAGATGAAGAGCCAGCTGAGCTGGTAGAAAAAGGTCAGCTCCTACAACCAAATCTGGGCTCTCACTCCTTTTAGTCTTTAACTGTGCTGCCGCCCACAATGTCTCTGTTCAACAGTATCTTGTTAGTCTGTGTTAAAGGCATTAGAGCAAGTTAGTAAGGAAAGCCCAGCACTCTGGAGAACAGAAGAGACCACAGGCATAGGCCATATTCTGTATCGACGCTCAGAACCAGGTAAGAGCTATTTAAAATCCATAATAGGTGTTGATTATTAATTGCGTGGCTAGACTCTTTTTACCAGATACAGCTTTAAAAAAAAAAAAAAAAAGCTCTGGATTTACTAAAGATCTGGATTTACTGCTTTCCCTGCAGAGCCTTTTCTGATCTCTTTCCCTGTCTTCCTGAGATATGGTGAGATCTGAAAATTTTTCAGGGAAGAACATGGTGCAGCTGTAGAGAATGATGCGGAGGTGGATCACACAATCATGGCCTATTCCAGTCCATGCTGGGAGGCTTTAATTTGCATGCTGGGTCGTCCCAGGCGATACAGGGGAGAAGGACAGCATGGTGGCTAAGAAAGCATCAACTGGAGTGCGCCAATCTGAGGTCTTTGTCACTTACTAGGTGTGAGTTACTAAACTTTTTCGACTCTCAGTTTCCTCATCTGTAAAATGGGATCATAATAATATATACTTTCTAGATAGGGATACTACATATAAAGCTGTGATGTTGAGAATGGTGCTTGTGAAACTTCATGCATTTCTATATAAAAGAAAATATGCCAAAGAGGAAACTCTTATAACAAATATTTAAAACTGAGTAGGAAAAAAGGCAAGTCCTCATTCTGAAACTGATTTCATTCCAGAAGTTTAAGTCAGTTTGGCATTTACATGATTTTTCATAGAATAGTGCTACAGTTTAACTGACAAATGTAACTGACATGCTGTATCATTGCGACCAAAGTAATAGAAGACAGTGTTGCTGTGATGCTATTAATTAAAGCAGAAACCCAATAGTGAAGACAAAAGTTTTTTGTTTACATAGAATGCTGGTACTTGAGGAAAAGCCAGTTTAATTAGGAGGGGTTGAGAAAGTAGAAGCTTCTTTTGTGGAGATTCTGAAAGGGACCTCTTGGTACTTTCAAGGGCTTGAGATGTTGACGACATTGGTCCTTCATTATGTCTCACTTCCTTACACCACTAGCAGGACTTTGGCAGTCGTCAGGAAGGCTTAGGATACAATTTTAGTTCCCATATGGAAGAGAATAAGAGAGAGAAATGATGAGGGAACAATAGTTTTATGAGGTAACTGAGCAGCGTTGGAAGAAAGAGGGTGTGAAGGGGAGAGGATGTAAGCTGGAAGATGAATAGGCCTGGAGTGGGGAGTGGAGGAGGGAGATGGCGAAGTGCACTCATCTCCCTGGTGAAGGTGGAAGGAGGGCGGGCGGAGCCTCAGAGCCCTGTGTCATAGTGCACCCCAAGGGAGCTGCCTGCCAGGGGAAAGTCACCGGTAGAAACGTGTGTGAGGGTCACAAATCCTGTGCTTGAGACCCTCAGCTCAGACGCGGTGACCTCTTCTGCAGAAAGGGGACATCAATCTTGCCTTGCAGGCTGGCTATGATAATGTGAAGAATGGTTCTTAGGGAAGCCCAAAGGAAAAGAGGTTGAGCCTCTGGAGTGGGGACTTCTCCTCTCTAGAATATTGAAGGTGCTAAGTCTTGATGGAAAGAGAGAAAGGCTGGGATTTAGAAGAGAGAATCTTTTGCATCAAAATATATCATGAACCAAAAGATAACTGTGAACTTGCCAACTTGATCCAGCTAGATGACTATTCTGGTATTTTAAACTTTTCTTTCTAAGCAAGATAGAGGAGAGGTGGACAAATAATAGATGGAGTTCCTCTTCTCTTTTAGGGTCTTAGAAGAAATAAACCAATGAGATGTAAGCTCCCCTCCCGAGATTTCTGAGGCAAATCCTTGCGGGAGAAGTCTCAGTGAAAGGCAGGTTTTGCTCCGATGGGCAGGAGCTGGTGGGAGCATTCCTAGAGATGAGTCTCTACCACACCTTGCCCCGCCCCCCCTGCCCCCCACCCCAGAATGGTTAAAACTAAAAAGACAGATTCCCTCAAGTATTGGTGAGGTTGTGGAGAATACATTCTTAGTGGTTGTGTAAAATGGAATAACAGCTTTGGGAAGAGGCTTGGTAGTTTCTTATATAGGTAAACATGCACTGAAAATCCAGCAGTTCCATTCTTAGGCATTTACCCATAAGTTAAAAAAAAAAAACAGGAACAAGAATGTTTGTAGCAGCTTTACTCATAATATGGAAAAATTGCAAAGAGCCCTTATGTCCTCATGAATGAATAAACAAATTAAGATATATTTCCACAGTGGAATACTATTCAGCAATATAAAAGGAACGAAATTAACTGAGGCATTCAACAACATGGAGGAATCTCAAGATCACACTGAGTACCTACTGTACGATTCCATTTATATGAAGTTCTAAAACAGGCAAAACTTATTTACATATAGTGAAGAAAAGCAGAAGAGGAGTGGTTGCTTCAGGATTGGTATTGGTATCAAGATGGACTGGGCATGAACATGAGGGAATATTCTGGGGTGATGGACATATTCTATATTTTGATAGGGGTGTGGGTTAAATGGATGTTTGCATTTGTTAAAACTTACTGAATTGTACTAGGCTTTGTGCATTTCACTGCATGTAAATTTTACCTTATAATAGAAAAGAGCCATAAATTATTGAACTCTAGTTAATGAAACACATGCTGAAATGTTTAGGGGTAAAGAACGATGATGGCTACAGCTGTGATGGATTGATGGATAGATAGATGCATAGATATGTGAAAAAGCAAACGCTGTTAGCTCAGGCTACCATAACAGAAATACCATAGGTTGGGTGGCTTAGACAACAGAAATTTACTTCTCACAGTTCTGGAGGCTGGGAAGTTCAAGATTAAGGTTATCAGCTGATTTGGTTCCTGATGAGAACCCTCTTCCTGGTTTGTAGACAGACATCTTCTTGCTGTATCTTCACATGGCGGAGACAGAAAACATCTCTCTCATGTCTCTTCTTATAAGGGCACTAATCCCATTCATGAGGGCTCCACCCTCATGATCTAATTATCTCCCAAAGATCCCACATTCAAATAGCATCACATCGGGGATTAGGGCTTCAACATATGAATTTTGGGAGGATACATACATTCAGTCCATAGCATAAATGGAGAAAAATATAACAATTGAAGAATCTAGATGATGGGTATATGGGTATCCACTGTATAATTATTTTGAATTTTCAGCATATTTGAAAATCTGTTATAAAATGTTGTGCATGAAAATCTGGTCTGGTCTGGAATAGTTCAGCTGGGCCAGGTAGATAAAAATAAAACAAGAGTCTAGCCATTGATAGGGGCTACTGTGGTGGGCATTACATTTTTTTTTTTTTTAATTATGACATCTCAAGTTCCGACCTTATTCCCTTGACTCAGTTTTGGATGGAATAGACAGGGTACCAAGCAAATGAACCTGTGGGCATCTTCTGTAGCATCCTCCATAAACCACATCCATCCCAAGACAAAGTATGTGGTTGGGCATTTCTTTATTTCTAACTTTAACCTTTTCTCTATTCATCAGACAGATAGATAGATAGAAAGGTAGGTAGGTTTTTATACCTCCCTCCCTCCCTCCCTTTCTTCCTTCCTTCATTACTTTCATTCTGGTGAAAATGCCCGTATTATAAAAATTTAAATATGTATATATATATTTCAAATCCTAGGACGGCTAGGGAAGATAAAATAGGCTATTTGAAAATTACTGAAACTATTCCATAGACCCTATTCAGAAACAATATATAAGCAAGTTAACAAAATGAACTAATCTTAGCTCAAGTCAGGTAACAGTGTGCCAAGAGCCATTCCAGGCACTTTCAAGGTAAAATCTCACTTAGTACATGTGGTCAGTGTTGTCATTATTGCTGTTAAGATGGTACAGGCTAGTCTACAAATCCGATGGCAAGGGGTAGTCTCCACATCTGTACATGGCAGATGGCCCAGGTGAAAAAGCCTCTTATTGTGCCTGCTAGACATCTGAAATCCTGGTAGACTTTTTTTTTTTTTTTTCATTTATTTGTGATCTGATCTTTATGATTTCTTTTTTATTTTTTTTATTTATTTTTTAACATCTTTATTAGAGTATCATTGCTTTATAATGGTGTGTTAGTCTCTGCTTTATAACAAAGTGAATCAGTTATACATATACATATGTCCCCATATCTCTTCCCTCTTGCATCTCCCTACCTCCCACCCTCCCTATCCCACCCTCCCTATCCCACCCCTCTAGGTGGTCACAAAGCATCGAGCTGATCTCCCTGTGCTGTGCAGCTGCTTCCCACTAGCTATCTATTTTACATTTGGTAGTATATATATGTCCATGCCACTCTCTCACTTTGTCCCAGCTTACTCTTTCCCCTCCCAGTATCCTCAAGTCCATTCTCTAGCAGGTCTGCATCTTTATTCCCATCTTACCCCTAGGTTCTTCTGACCATTTTCTTTTTCTTTTTTAGATTCCATATATATATGTGTTAGCATACGGTATTTGTTTTTCTCTTTCTGAGTTACTTCACTCTGTATGACAGTCTCTAGGGCCATCCACCTCACTACAAATAACTCAGTTTAGTTCCTTTTTATGGCTGAGTAATATTCCATTGCTGATACACATTTACAGAAGCTTTTGAAAAACTTACCATTGAGAATTAGAAACATTTGATTATCTTTTGAATTCGGCTTCATGGGAAAGCAATTCACTAACAATTTAGCAGCTCTGTTCTGTTCTTTTCCTGGGCTTGCCACCCAGTTACTGTGTGGCCTTGACATTTGATTTAACCTCTCTGAATTTAATTTCTTTCCCTATTAAATAAGGTTAACTAGTTAATAATACTGATACAAGTCTACGTTTTTTAAAAAAAATGTTATCTGTTCTGTTGGCAGGTTCTCTTTCTCCGTCCTTCTACAATGCATTACTGCACTGTGTATATATACACCCATATAATGGTCCTTGTCAAAAACTATCATTAAGATGTCCCCTCCAGTTAAGTTAAAAACAACAAGTTCCCCAGCCTCTCAGCATGTGCATGATTAGCCACGTGTGATAATTACATCCCAAATGATAATACTTACAGCAGCAGCATATTAACCTTGTTAGGTACTCACAATAGAGACTAGAGGAAGGAAAAACAAAAAAGCAAATCAAGCTGGCTCGGGTTTAGTGTGAAGAACAAGTGGGATGCAGGGGGTTACACTCTACAGATGAAAGACAGGGAAAAAAGGACTACATGGAAATGAACAGATATAGGACATACCACCTTCTTTTAAAGCTAAGTATAGCGAGTACTTACTAATAGCCATTATGTGCTTAGAATTAAGGCCAATTCATATGAAGATTTGTATGTGGCAATAACTTATTGATTGCATATGGGATATTCCTATACTTACATCATCTCATTAATTCTCACAACAATATCAAAGTTAGAAAATCTGAAAAGCAACAGGGGAGAAAATACAGTTACCATGGTATGTGAGTTATATCTCAATAATGCTGCTTTTAAAAAAAAACACAGCTTTCTGCAGAAGAATGACAGTCAGACGGAGGACAGGCTTATTCACAGCAACGATAGAAGGCTGAGGACAGGCTTATTCACAGCAACGATAGAAGGCTGAGGACAAGGGGAGAATATCATCAAAGAGAAAAAAATACTCTCAACTTACTATTCTTTTCGAGTGAAGGAAGAATAAAGATCTTTTTCACAAAGTTTGAAAGGGTTTATCAGTGGAAGAGCTACTAACTGATGTTATTTCAGGGAGAAGGAAATCGAACTTAGAAGGAAGTAGTGAAGTGCAAGAAAGGAAAATGAACAACAAGAACAAAACAGATCAACATGTAGGTAAAGGTAAGCATGTATAAATTGCGTAAAGCAGAAACAGCAATAGAAGGAAACATACCTAATGTTGGGACTACAACAAAAACGTAGAAATGAAATTCCAGGCAGGAATAACATGAAGGATGTGAAGGGGAGATGGAAATCAGAGAATTCTAAGGTACTTATGTTGCTTAAAAAGAGGGTAGAGGTATTGATTCATTTTAGACATTAAGTCAAGTGTACATGTTAACATTTCCAACTTTCAAACCAGTAGAGAGGCTAAATTAGAATAAAGAAAATTCAGTTAATCCAATAGAAAGCAGAAAGAGATATTTAAAAGCCTAGAAAATGCAGAGTAGATAGCACAAACCAAAACAATAAAAATAAATCAAAACATATCAGTGATCATAATAAATGTAAAGGGACTAAGACTGCTATGTAAAAGGTAGATATAACATTAGATTAATATTTCTCTTCCTCCCAATCTCTCCCTGTCCCCCTCCTCACATACTCTCACATATACTGCAGTTTATATTGGGCCCACATAGCCTCACAATGTATAAGAAAAAGAAATACTAATTACCAACAAATTGGGCTTAGTTCAGGAATGCAAGAATGACTTAATATTAGGAAAATCTAGTGCAGTTCACATACCAATTGATTTATGAGAAAACCTGATCATGTCAATAGTTGCAAAAGAAGCTCTTGATAAAATGCACTATCCATTATTGATAAAAATAACTCAAAGCAGAGGAATAATAGAAGGTGTATGCGTATAGGCTAGGCTATGATGCAATGACAAATTCTGCAAAGTTCGTGGCTTAACAGCAAAGATTTCTTTCTCCCTTGCATCACAGTCCAAAGTAAAGCAGGTGACTCTCCTCTAAGCTGTGACTAAGGCATACAGGTTCTTTCCATTTAATGAGGTGATAATATTATATTCAAAATGTGACCTGCTTTGTTGTCATGGAAGGGGAAGAGACGGGGGAGTGGTTGCCTATAACTGTGATTGAAGGTGATATTTACCACTTCTCATATTCTGTTATTCAGACCTCAGTCACATGGCTCAGTCAACTAAAATCTGGTGTGAAGCCTACATCCATAATTTGATACTTGACCTGAGTCACTATCACATTATTCCCCTAAGAAGGTTTACTGGGCCTTTGTTGTTTGAAGCCTTTTAAAATCCGTCTCTTACTGTTTGGAGGTCTGGAAGCAAGGAATTTTTCCAACCACAGAAAGGTCTGAATTTCAGGATTCTCTTTTTCCTTGCACATTGGTCAGTTCTTTCTCAAGCTTACTTTTCATCCTCACCCCCCAAATAAAGCCAGTAGTACGAATACACACTTCTAACATTCTGTTTTTCAGTCTGTTTCCTTAGTTCTATAAACATTAGGCATATGCTCTTCCTTCCAAGTTATAGCAGATGTTGGCTTTACTATCACATAATATTGATTATGGATCTCCATTGTTCTAGCCTCTGATATTAGTTTCTTCATCACCTGGCACCCAACTTCTAGGCCAGTGGTCATTCTTGTGTTTTTATTTTGGTAGCATTCCAGTTCAGATTACCAGTTACTATATCAGTCAGATTTTGTCAGGAAAATACAAAATAGGTATTTTGAGTCAGAAGTTGTTTCTTATGGGTTTTAAGCACGGGAAGCCTTGTGATAAAGGCCAGGAAATCCAGAAGTATAGGCATCACAGGAAAGATGCCAGTATGATCTGAGCTGTGTACATATGAAAGGGATGATTCTCATAAGGATGTTTGAACACCATGGGTGAGAACCCTAATTTGCCATCTGCTTGCTAATGCCTGTACACATGCCTGCAACTGGCACTAGAGGGCTGTGGCACCCCTTTCCTTCTACTTACCAGTCTCATACAAGTCGCTTTCATTAGTGGATTTTAACTGGGATCTTACTGCAAGAGATTCAGGGGAATGTAATTTTATGTTTTGTAAGGGAAAGAGCTTAGAAAGGTAGAAATGGTATTAAATATCAACAACTAGTTTGTGGTATGGAAGGGAACTTGCTTAACCTTGATAGTGGGTGTTTTAAGAAAATAGACACTAGCCAACATTCTTAATCCTGAAATCCCCTCAAAGTCAAGAACGAAGTAAGGCTTCCCGCTGGCATCACTCTCACTCAACATTAGACTGGAAACTCAAGGCAATTCAGTAGAATAAGAAAAAGAAATAAAAATTTAAAGCTTGAGAGGAGGAAACAAAACTGCCATTATTTGTAGAAAATATGATTGTCTACATTAAAAATACAAGAAAACCTACAAATTTAAACTAATAACATTTTTTAAAAATGCAAACTTGTTTTCTAATACATCAATGACAGTTAGAAAGTGGAGTTTTAACACATGGATATTTACAAAAGTAACAGTACCTATGGTACCAAAGGATAACATTAATAAAAGATGAGTAAGAAAATTATTTTAAAAATCACAACACTGTTTGAAAGACACAAAAGAAAACTAAATAGTTAGATAAACCATGTTCATTGTTTAGAATAATCAATACTGTGAAAATAACAGCTTTCCCAAGTTAATCTATATACCCAGTACGATCCCAATCAAAATCCTCACAGATTTTTTTTTTTGGTGTATTTTTCTTTTTTAAAAAAAAGCTTGACAAACTGGTTCTCAAATTCATATGCAAGAGCCAATTAAACGAAGCAAGAGCTTAAAATAACTAAAATAGCTTTTAAAAAGATGATAGAAGGATTCTGAGCAGATCAAAATATATTCTAAAATGATAATAAGTATTATCAAGTTAGGGGAAGGACACTAAAGCTGGACACGATATCTGATCGACATTATATTACAAATCAGCTGGGAGATAATGGGCTATTAAATGAATAATGCTTCCCATATAGGAAAAAATAATTAGATCCCTACTTTATACCACACACAAAGATCAGTTTAAGGTGGATTGAAGATCAGATGTGGAAAACAAACTCTTAAGACTCATAGGAGAAATGTGGAAGACTGTTGGGTTTGGGTAGGATTTCTTAAACAATTTTTTAAAATATGTCAACTGAAAAAGAAAACATTGATAAATCTGACTCCACAAAAATTTAAAGCATTTATACTACAAAAGTTACTACACAGAGGAAAAGGATAAGTTACAGGCAGGGAGAAGATATTAGCAATAAAAATAACAAGATTTTGTCTCTAGAATTTGTAAAGAGCCAGTAATCTACTCCTAGGTATGTATTAGAGAAATTCTCAAATATTGGTACAATGTAAAATATAGAAAAATGTTCACTGAAATCTTTTCACTTCTTGGTTATTATAAGCAATTAAAATGTCCATTAATTAAGATTATGAATAAATAAATTGTGGTTTATTAATATACTGGAACACTCTACAGCACTTGAATCACAGGTGTATATATAATATAGGTAATATAAAAAATTTAATGCTGAATGCAAAAAAGGCAAGTTTTGGGAGGACATACAGTAAAACGTTAAATACTTTTTAAATGTGCAGAATACTGTTAAGTATATTTTGGATATCTTTATTTACAGCTATTTATATAGTGAAAGGCTAAAAACATACATGAAGATGACGAGCTACAAATCCAGGAGAGGAATTACCTTTAGTGATAGAGGAAACCAAACAGGATCTAGGAGGGATACTCAAGGATCTTCAATTATAACACTTTATTTCCTAAAAATCAAACAAAAAGCAAAAAGGTCCATAGTAAATACGACAAATGCTAAATATCACAAGTCTGCATACTTGGATATGTGTACTATTATTCTCTCATGTATATTGAAAATATTTTATAATTATGAATACATTAGAAGCTAAGGGGAGGTTAAATGACCAAATTCTTTCCCTTACCCAGAGAATTGTGGTGCCTCACTCCCAACCCCTCCCCAAGGCTGAGTCTATTACAATTGGTAGACCGTCATGCTGCCCACTGGCAGGTGTCTTACATGAGCTATTTAACTAACTATTGTGGTTAGTTAAATAGTTAGGTATTATATTGTTTCTTTGGAAAAATGACTTCTGAGTCCCAAATGACATACTTTTGTGCCATGATATATTGGAGATATTTTACTGTCATAATTTTTTTGATGCATGTGGTATCTTCCTTTATGGAGAAAGAGACAAGTGACCCATAGAGCAGTTGGCAGGGTGGGTCAGAAGAACAGCATCCAGGACGATCTAGGGATTGTGACCCATTCAGCCTGTTGATGATGGTTTTGACACCAAGAGGCGTCTGAATCATCAGCAGAAGATAAAATACTGCTTAGTGGGAGGAGGAACCAAGATGGCGGAATAGAAGGACGTGCTCTCACTCCCTCTTGCGAGAACACCAGAATCACAACTAACTGCTGGACAATCATCAGCAGGAAGACACTGGAACTCACCAAAAAAGATACCCCACATCCAAAGACAAAGGAGAAGCCACAATGAGACGGTAGGAGGGGCGCAATCACAGTAAAATCAAATCACATAACTGGTGGGTGGGTGACTCACAGACTGGAGAACATTTATACCACAGAAGTCCACCCACTGGAGTGAGGGTTCTGAGCCCCACATCACGCTTCCCAACCTGGGGGTCCAGCAACGGGAGGAGGAATTCCTAGAGAATCAGACTTTGAAGCCTAGTGGGAATTGATTACAGGACTTCGACAGGACTTGGAGAAACAGAGACTCCACTCTTCGAGGGCACACACAAAGTAGTGTGTGCATCAGGACCCAGGGGAAGGAGCAGTGACCCCAGGGGAGACTGAACCAGACCTACCTGCTAGTGTTGGAGGGTCTCCTGCAGAGGCCGGCGGGGGGCGCTGTGGCTCACGGTGGGGACAAGGAAACTGGCAGCAGAAGTTCTGGGAAGTACTCCTTGGTGTGAGCCCTCCTAGAGTCTGTCATTAGCCCCACTAAAGAGCCCAGGTCGGCTCCAGTGTTGGGTTGCCTGAGGCTAAACAACCAACAGGGAGGGAACCCAGCCCCACCCATCAACAGTCAAGTGGATTAAAGTTTTACTGAGCTCTGCCCACCAGAGCAACAGTCAGCTCTACCCACCACCAGAGCCTCCCATCAAGCCTCTTAGATAGCCTCATCCACCAGAGGGCAGACAGCAGAAGCAAGAAGAACTACAGTCCTGCAGCCTGTGGAACAAAAACCACATTCACAGAAAGATAGACAAGACGAAAAGGCAGAGGGCTACATACCAGATGAAGGAACAAGATAAAACCCCAGAAAAACAACAAAATGGAGTGGAGATAGGCAACTTTCCAGAAAAAGAATACAGAATAATGATAGTGAAGATGATCCAGGACCTCAGAAAAGAATGGAGGCAAAGATCGAGAAGATGCAAGAAATGTTTAACAAAGACCTAGACGAATTAAAGAACAAACAAACAGAAATGAACAATACAATAACTGAAATGAAAACTACACTAGAAGGAATCAATAGCAGAATAACTGAGGCAGAAGAACTGATAAGTAACCTGGAAGACAGAATGGTGGAATTCACTGCTATGGAACAGACTAAAGAAAAAAGGATGAAAAGAAATGAAGACAGCCTAAGAGACCTCTGGGACAACATTAAACACAACAACATTTGCATTATAGGAGTCCCAGAAGGAGAAGAGAGAGAGAAAGGACCAGAGAAAATATTTGAAGAGATTATAGTCAAAACCTTCCCTAACATGGGAAAGGAAAGAGCCAACCAAGTCCAGGATGCACAGAGAGTCCCATACAGGATAAACCCAAGGAGAAATACGCTGAGACACGTAGTAATCAAATTGGCAAAAATTAAAGACAAAGAAAAATTACTGGAAGCAGCAAGGGAAAAACGACAAATAACATACAGGGGAACTCCCATAAGGTTAACAGCTGATTTCTCAGCAGAAACTCTACAAGCCAGAAGGGAGTGGCATGATATACTTAAAGTGATGAAAGGGAAGAACCTACAACCAAGATTACTCTGCCCAGCAAGGATGTCATTCAGAATTAAAGGAGAAATCAAAAGCTTTACAGACAAACAAAAGCTAAGAGAATTCAGCACCACCAAACCAGCTCCACAACAAATGCTAAAGGAACTTCTCTAAGTGGGAAACACAAGAGAAGAAAAGGACCTACAAAAACAAACCCAAAACAATTAAGAAAATGGTCATAGGAACATACATATCGATAATTACCTTAAACGAGAATGGATTAAATGCTCCAACCAAAAGACACAGGCTTGCTGAATGGATACAAAAACAAGACCCATCTATATGCTGTCTACAAGAGACCCACTTTAGACCTAGGGACACATACAGCCTGAAAGTGAGGGGATGGAAAAAGATATTCATTGCAAATGGAAATCAAAAGAAAGCTGGAGTAGCTATACTCATATCAGGTAAAATAGACTTTAAAATAAAGAATGTTACAAGAGACAAGGAAGGACACTACATAATGATCAAGGGATCAATCCAAGAAGAAGATATAACAATTATAAATATATATGCACCCAACATAGGAGCACCTCAATACATAAGGCAACTGCTAACAGCTATAAAAGAGGAAATCGACAGTAACACAGTAATAGTGGGGGACTTTAACACCTCACTTACACCAATGGACAGATCATCCAAAATGAAAATAAATAAGGAAACAGAAGCTTTAAATGACACAATAGACCAGCTAGATTTCATTGATATTTATAGGACATTCCATCCAAAAACAGCAGATTACACTTTCTTCTGAAGTATGCACGGAACATTCTCCAGGATAGATGATATCTTGGGTCACAAATCAAGCTTCAGTAAATCTAAGAAAATTGAAATCATATCAAGCATCTTTTCTGACCACAACGCTATGAGATTAGAAATGAATTACAGGGAAAAAAACGTAAAAAACACAAACACATGGAGGCTAAACAGTACGTTGCTAAATAACCAAGAGATCACGGAAGAAATCAAAGAGGAAATCAAAAAATAACTGGAGACAAAAGACAGTGAAAAAAAGACGATCCAAAACCTATGGGATGCAGCAAAAGCAGTTCTAAGAGGGAAGTTTATAGCTATACAAGCCTACCTCAAGAAACAAGAAAAATCTCAAGTAAAAAATCTAACCTGACACCTAAAGGAACTAGAGAAAGAAGAACAAACAAAACCCAAAATTAGCAGAAGGAAAGAAATCATAAAGACCAGAGCAGAAATAAATGAAATAGAAACAAAGAAAACAATAGCAAAGATCAATAAAACTAAAAGCTGATTCTTTGAGAAGATAAACAAAATTGATAAACCATTAGCCAGACTCATCAAGAAAAAGAGGGAGAGGACTCAAATCAATAAAATTAGAAATGAAGAAGGAGAAGTTACCACAGACACCACTGAAATACAAAGCATCCTAAGAGACTACTACAGGCAACTCTATGCCAATAAAATGGACAACCTGGAAGAAATGGAAAAATTCTTAGAAAGGTATAACCTTCCAAGGCTGAACCAGAAAGAAACAGAAAATATGAACAGACCAATCACAAGTAATGAAATTGCAACTGTGACTAAAAATCTTCCAACAAACAAAAGTCCAGGACCAAATGGCTTCACAGGTGAATTCTGTCAAACATTTAGAGAAGAGCTAACACCCATCCTTCTCAAACTCTTCCAAAAAATTTCAGAGGAAGGAACACTCCCAAACTTATTCTTTGAGGCCACCATCACCCTGATACCAAAACCAGACAAAGATACTACAAAAAAAATTACAGACCAATATCACTGATGAATATAGATGCAAAAATCCTCAACAAAATGCTAGCAAACAGAATCCAACAACACATTAAAAGGATCATACACCACGATCAAGTGGATTTATCCCAGGGATGCAAGGATTCTTCAGTATATGCAAATCAATCAATGTGATACACCATATTAACAAATTGAAGAAGAAAAACCATATGATCATCTCAATAGATGCAGACAAAATTCAACATCAATTCTTGATAAACACTCTCCAGAAAGTGGGCATAGAGGGAACCTACCTCAACATAATAAAGGCCATATACGACAAACCCACAGCAAACATCATTCTCAATGGTGAAAAACTGAAAGCATTTCCTCTAAGGTCAGGAATGAGACAAGGATGTCCACTCTCACCACTGTTAGTCAACATAGTTTTGGAAGTCCTAGCCATGGCAATCAGAGAAGAACAAGATACAAATTGGAAAAGAAGAAGTAAAACTGTCACTGTTTGCAGATGACATGATACTATACATAGAGAATCCTAAAAATGCCACCAGAAAACTACTAGAGCTAATCAATGAATTTGGTAAAGTTGCAGGATACAAAATTAATGCACAGAAATCTCTTGCATTCCTATACACTAATGATGAACAATCTGAAAGAGAAATTATGAAAACACTCCCATTTACCATTGCAACAAAAAGAATAAAATACCTAGGAATAAACCTGCCTAGGGAGACAAAAGACCTGTATGCAGAAAAGTATGAGACACTGATGAAAGAAATTAAAGATGATACCAACAGATGGAGAGATATACCATGTTCTTGGATTGGAAGAATCAATATTGTGAAAATGACTATACTACCCAAAGCAATCTACAGATTCAAGGCAATCCCTATCAAATTACCAATGGCATTTTTTTACAGAACTAGAACAAAAAGTCTTAAAATTTGTATGGAGACACAAAAGACCCCGAATAACCAAAGCAGTCTTGAGGGAAAAAAACGGAGCTGGAGGAATCAGACTCCCTGACTTCAGACTATACTACAAAGCTACAGTAATCAAGACAATATGGTACTGGCACAAAAACAGAAATATAGATCAGTGGAACAAGATAGAAAGCCCAGAGATAAACCCACACACCTATGGTCCACTAATCTATGACAAAGGAGGCAAAGATATACAATGGAAAAAAGACAGTCTCTTCAATAAGTGGTGCTGGGAAAACTGGACAGCTACATGTAAAAGAATGAAATTAGAACACTCCCTAACACCATGCACAAAAATAAACTCAAACTGGATTAGAGACCTAAATGTAAGACTGGACACTGTAAAACTCTTAGAGGAAAACATAGGAAGAACACTCTTTGACATAAATCAGAGCAATATCTTTTTTGATCCACCTCCTAGAGTAATGGAAATAAAAACAAAAATAAACAAATGGGACCTAATGAAACTTCAAAGCTTTTGCACAGCAAAGGAAACCATAAACAAGACAAAAAGACAACCCTCAGAATGGGAGAAGATATTTGCAAATGAATCAGTGGACAAAGGATTAGTCTCCAAAATATATAAACAGCTCATGCAGCTCAATAGTAAAAATCAAACAACCCAATCTAAAAATGGGCAGAAGACCTAAATAGACATTTTTCCAAAGAAGACATACAGATGGCCAAGAAGCACATGAAAAGCTGCTCAACATCACTAATTACTAGAGAAATGCAAATCAAAGCTACAATGCGGTATCACCTCACACCAGTTAGAATGGGCTTCATCAGAAAATCTATAAACAACAAATGCTGGAGAAGGGTGTGGAGAAAAGGGAACCCTCTTGCACTGTTGGTAGGAATGTAAATTGATACAGCCACTATGGAGAACAGTATGGAGGTTCCTTAAAAACCTAAAAATAGAATTACCATACGACCCAGCAATCCCACTACTGGGCATATACCCAGAGAAAACCATAATTCAAAAAGACACATGCACCCCAATGTTCATTGCAGCACTATTTACAATAGCCAGGTCATGGAAGCAACCTAAATGCCCCTTGATAGATGAATGGATAAAGAAGTTGTGGTACATATATATACAATGGAATATTACTCAGCCATAAAAAGGAACGAAATTGAGTCATTTGTTGAGACATGAATGGATGTAGAGACTGTCATACAGAATGAAGTAAGTCAGAAAGAGAGAAACAAATATCATATATTAACGCATATATGTGGAACCTAGAAAAATGGTACAGATGAACCGGTTTGCAGGACAGAAGTTGAGACACAGATGTAGAGAACAAACGTATGGACACAAAGGGGGGGAAACCGCGGTGGGGTGGGGATGGTCGTGTGCTGAATTGGGCGATTGGGATTGACATGTATACACTGATGTGTATAAAATTGATGACTAATAAGAACCTGCAGTATAGAAAAACAAACAAAAAACACAACTAATATTAAACTTTCTTTGGGTTATTTGTATGGAAATATGTTAATATAAATGTTTCAGACATTACATGAAATTTCTGAAAATCTTATATGTTCTGATATAATGTTATAAGTCAATTCTAGTTAATACTTTAAAATGTATATCTCAGAAATAACTAAATTTCCTTGTCAATTGCATTATTATGAACTTTCATCAAATCTTTAACCGTGGTCATTTTTAAGTCTTTTGTCATTTACAGACAGTTCTGGGTGTACTCTGATGCTTTTGCGAAAATGTTGCTATAAAAGGGTTTCATCTTCAAGGAATTCATGGAAAAGACTCTGAAAGTACAGGTTTCTGGTAACTGACTATACTGGTGAACTGAATGAATAAGCATTTTCAGAACTCTAATGGAAAACTGATGAATTCATAAAAGTGCTAACAAAAAATCAAGATGAAAAATAAATTAATTACATGGGACTGAGTGAACTGATGAGGATGATTATAATTTTTGTGACTTTCTGTTTGAATTAAAAAAAAAATACTGCTCGGTGGTGCTCTGCAGCAAATATTATCAATTCCAAAGAATTAAAACAGAGCTCACTTAAGTTGCATATTTACTTGACTCTTTCTCTTCCATTCTGACTGGTGCTCATCAGATTAAGTCATTGAACCCCAAAAGACCCCAGCCTTACTCCCCACTATTCCTCACAAGTAGAATTTTCTGGGCACAGCCCTGGGTCACTAAGAAGTAAGCACATTATTACAGCCAATAAAAGGTTCCCTTTTGAGCTGGAATGATCAGCAACATTTCTCTTCTTCTGGTCAGGTGTCCTCAGACTGGATTGTTTATAAAATTATTATTTCCCCCTTTTGTCATACACGTACAATTCAGCTTCATTGATGGTGGTTTGGGAGTAAGTAGCCTTTCTCATAATTAGAAAATGATCTTCTGACAGGATAAAGCTGGAAATTGCTCTTTGTGAAATGAGCAGGTCTTTGTCTGCAAGATTGATTCAGTTTTCACTGCCATAACTGGTAGCAGAATTGCCAGACCAGTTTGGTGACTGGATTGAACTTTTCCTACAGGAGTTGTGTAGCTGTACAGCTGCGGAAACACAAGTTCACTCCCCCATTGTTGGTTTTCTGACAGCTTTTTCCGTAGAGCAGTTTGAAGAGTGGAGAGCCCTGTTTTTGAGACAGAGAAGTGTTTTTCACACCTGAAGTGTAATTTCACACCTTGTGTTTCTCAGCAGATAACTGCATAAAATAACATATCAAACCAGAATAGAAAAAGATCAACAAAGAAAGAAAACTGCAGGTTGTAATTTGTTTCCTATCTTACAATGCTCTTGTAGAGAACAGTAAATTACAGAGCTCTGGGTTTACACTTTAAAAAGTTTGACTGGTTGTTAGGTGGGAAAGTGAGCAGTAAACACTAATCAGCATTTAGCCTGCATTGAACAGAATGTACAGAATGATACAATTTGGGAAACACCGGAACTTGTAGATTTTTTTTTTAAAGGATAGGACACATAAATTAGTGGTAAAAACTGTAGTTAAGAGTAAGTCAAGAAATTGATAAATTAATTGATTTTAATAAAAATAGAATTTTCTTAGGATATAATTTTCTTTGTAATTATCCATTCAGGAATTTTAGTAAAAGTAATAGACTATGTTAGTACTTACTTTCTATAAATGACTAAACCTATGATGCTAGTCACCATCTCATGGCATTCTAGTGCAGGGGTTATAAAATGAGGGGTTTAGCTCCATTTTGCAAGTTTGAAAACTTAAGTCCAAAAGAAAAAAGAAAGTTGAGCCTCCTGGCTGGTCATAGACATTCATTACAAAATATTTAGTATTTATTGAGTGTCTACCACATGTTAGGCATTACCCCAGGCACGGGGGTACAGTGGTAAACAGGGCAGTCTCTCTTTCTCCCATCTGGGAACTGACAGTTTTGCAGACAAGTAAGCAGGCAATGGAAATACTGGGTAATAAGTGCTGAGAGAGGCTAAAATTAGATTTCGATGGAGCCCACAGATGGTCAGCATGGGGGCAAGTGGTCAGCAAAGATTCCAGGATAAAGTGACATCCAAACTAAACTAATGAATAGAAGTCACGTGAAGGTAGATATCATTCGGGATATCAGGGCATGTATAGCTTATGCAGAAGTGAAAGGGAAAGACAGCAGAGTGGGTTGGAGGGATAAGGTATTCAGTGTAGTGGGGATGCAGTGTATAAAGGCAACGGTGGTGCATAATGAAACTGGAAGATAGAAGTGTCAGGGTATGTGGTCTATACCGAGAAATTTAGCTTTTATCCTGAGACTAGTGGGATGTATTGAAGGTTTAGTCTTTGTTTATTAGGGAGAGTGACACAACCAGATCTGCATTTTACAAAGACCCCTCTGACAATCCCGTGACTGGAGATCAGTGAAGAAACATGCAGTAATGCAAGTGGGAAATGCTGGTGACCTGGGCTGATGGTGTACACTGAGAGTTCAGTGGCATTGGGATGCAAGGAAGTGGGTGGGTTTGGGAGCTATTGAGGAGATAGAATCAACAGATCTTGGTGGTTGATTGACTAGACTAGGGGTAAGGAAGCCAGTCTAGTCAAAAATGCCATCCTGAGTGCTGACTTGGGTACTTGAGCAGATGATACTGCCATTCACAGGGCTGGAGAATACTAAAACAGCAAGTTTTTAAGAGTTGGAGACATGATGAGTGTGAGATGGGATTTCCACAAGAAGAAGTATGGTATTCAGTTGGATCTTGAGCTTGGAAGGGAAGTCTAGGCCAGAGATACAGATCTGGTTGTTGTCACTGAGTGGATAACATGGTCCAAAGAATATGTAGAGAATGAGAAGAGAAGAGACTCTTTAGGCATAAACAGCCTTTTGACAATGAAAAGATACACACATAGAGCAAAATGTATATTTATAGTTACATAAATGTGGATGAAGAACTGCACATGTCCACAAATACCATTGCACACGCGCCTGTGCATGTCCATACCCTTGCACATACAGGGCTTCTAATGAACATCGGCAAGGTGCCCCATGGTGGGCCGCGTGAAACATTAAGCATAAAGGTAATAATCCCTTTCCTGAAGAGCTCATGTGAGATGTGTTAGTCCTACAGCAAGTTCCGGGCCTAAAGATGCTGTTCAGTATGTTAAAAAGGAAAAATGTACAGCCCATGTAGATATTGCAATTAAACTAACAAAACGGAAGGCACTGATGTTTTCTCATTTCCATTGTTTCCTCAGATACATATGGAAAGCTCTTTCTTCTCAGTTCTGTGGGTCAAGAGATGTCCCGCTGCAAGACATCCATCCGACGTGGTCAGCCCAATCCTGTCTATAAGGAGACCTTTGTTTTCCAGGTGGCCCTCTTTCAGCTCTCTGACGTTACGTTGATGATTTCTGTGTATAACAGGCGTACCATGAAGCGTAAAGAGATGATTGGTTGGATTGCTCTGGGTCAAAACAGTAGCGGAGAGGAGGAACAAGACCATTGGGAGGAAATGAAGGAGACCAAAGGGCAGCAGGTCTGCAGGTGGCACACTTTACTCGAATCCTAGG
Source organism: Balaenoptera acutorostrata (assembly GCF_949987535.1). Classification (NCBI taxonomy): domain Eukaryota; kingdom Metazoa; phylum Chordata; class Mammalia; order Artiodactyla; family Balaenopteridae; genus Balaenoptera; species Balaenoptera acutorostrata. Next base: position 141,647,004 of record NC_080066.1, read on the forward strand.
TTTGCCAAGAGGTGTTTGTGGGCTATACCTACCCTGGTAACCCGTGTCTTGAGTACTGATACCAACTCAGTGCTTGCTGGAAGGCTTTTTTTAAAGACAGGCTTTAAGTAGGGATTGGATTCTACTAGACCCTAGGACATTCTGGGGGTGGAAGGATCTTTGGGTTTCTCAAAGGTTTGATTTGGATTTAAATACTGTAATTTTTTTAAAAAGCCCATATGCACTGTCGAGTATACTTTATTGGAAATGTTATTTTAGTTGAGATGAATGATGTTGAGTTAATTTCTGTTAATAGGTTATTAAATTTTGGTTCAAGCTATGGAATGAAGCTTCTCTGGCTGTCTCTGCTCCCTTAGATTGCAAGGGAGATGTGAAAAGTTACTGTTTGTAACCACTTGTGTGTAGGAATCAGAATTTTCTTAGTATGGGGCAAAATACTCCAAAATACAGAAATGAATCTGACGCCGAGGCTCATAGAAGAATGTAACTGTCATCCATAATCCCCTATTTCATGTTTTTCTCTTTATAAAAAAAACCCTTCATTTATTTGCCTAACAAATAAATGGTAAAAACTTACACTTATAAAGCAAATTTGTATGAATTAAATACCTCTTTGTTTATCTCACTTATATATTGTGGTTTCCTATGAGATTTGGTTAGGTGACCCATTTTGAAACTAAAAAAGAATTCAAAAACTACTGTTGTAAGACAACTTGTCTCCTTTTGAGTATGTAAGACTTCAAAATTAAAACTTTCAAGGTTTTTATGCTGTTTTTCTCACCTAAGAAATTCTTACAGAATGAGAAGAAAACCGAACAACCTATTAAGTCATGGAGGTATTGATTTTTCTGAATCTAGTGTTCTCCTTCTAGATTATGCTTTTTCTATATTCAGTGCAATATACTCACTCATACATATATTTTGATTCTGTATTTGCATGTAAACCATACTTTTTTAATGCCATATTTTCCATCATCAGAGCATAGTAAATTATATACAATGGATCTTTAATAAATGTTGATTTGATTGACTCTTCGAAATGAACATGTTATAACACCTGTGAATGAAGAACATTTTCAGTTTGTAAGCAGTGACACTAATTCTTCTTTGAGCATTTGAAGTGCCTATAATTGTCATTTTTTCGTGGTATTTGCAGCAACATATATGAGTCACTACTTGCATTTTGGGCACGTGCCATTTAGAACACTGATCATGTATGGTTATGAGCATGAAATTTTACTTCTGACTGACTTTTACATTTTTGTGCAGTGCATGTTTATTTTCTTAGATCTGAGCCCTTAATTTCAATTACTTTAAATTGGCAGTAATAAGAAAAGGGAAGGACTGTGTGTACATGTAACACTGAGCCCCATGTGCAGCTCTTCTGAGCAATTGCTGTCACTTATTTTTAGCTTTTATGTTTCATTGTTGACTTCTTGCTGTCTGTGGGAAGAGTGATAGCTAGGGATGGATGTATACAGTTAAAAACACATAACTCCTCCTCAGCTCTACATTTTGACAGGTTGTAAACGTAGGCTGTAACACTTGAAGCACATATTTATTCCTTACAGCATGTAACGGTTACCCTGACAAGCCCAGACTAAGACACAGGATAACTCAACTCTGATTTGCTTTTGAAAGAAGTGATTATATTTGGAAGAATCAGAATTAGAAAAATAAATGAATATCTTAATTTCTTTTCAGGTCATGGGAGTTTCGGATATAATGCTGCTCAGTTATTGGGAATAAGTAGTAAAACCATGCTCCTTTGGGGTTTTCCCCTGCCTTGGTTTGGAAGACCTCAAAGTGCTTTTCCAACATCATATCCATTAACTGCTGAGTGGTCTTTGCAGTGCGGCTGTGTCATCGAGTAGAACTGAGTGCAATTGATTAAGTAGCAGCACAAAGAATTGGCTTTTCACATCCCTTACTCTCTTTATGCGCTTGTGCTTAAAGGGAAGCAGAGCAGCCTTGTTATGCTTTCCTTTATGCAGTGACATAAAAGCAGCATTCACTTTAAAATTTACATTTGAAAAAATCTGCATCTATTGTACAGACAGGCCTGGATTTTTTCTCCTCATATTTTCCTGCTCTATGTTTTGCTGCATCCCTTGTCTCATAGTGCCCAGTAATCATCTATACTTCATTTACTGCTGCCTTGACTCACCATTTCTAAGGTTTTCTGCTGGTGTAGTGAAAATATCCTTGTGTGTTTGATCTGCTTTCTAATAGTCTGCTTATGATACAGTTTACAGAAATTTTAAGGGAAGAATGCCTGAAAAGCATTTTTCATTTGTATAATTTTACTATGTTGGTGCTATTTACCATGTAGGATGCACGTACATCTTGAATATCTAGCAACATTCACCCTAAAGCTGATTGTATAAATATAAAATGCTAATGACAAGATACATCAAAATATGAGGTGAATTTTTTTACATAGACTTGAGATTCTGGTTTAGTAAAACCTTTTCATTTTGTGCACTTAAATTTCCTTATTTTCTTGGCAAAGTCTAGACACAGTGCACTTAACATGTTTTTCACTTGAGCTTTTATATCTGCATTTGCTTTTCAAAGGAGTTATGAAAGATAATTAGTTGGTTCTGCCGTATTAAAGCTGCTTTTGCCTAATTTATCTAGCTAATAATTAATATCTCATAGTGACATACGAAATTGAAGAAGCACTAATATTTGTTGCTTGAGTAGTTCTTTCCATGAGATTTTTCCTGAAGAGAATGCTTTTAAAATACTATTGTGGAGGGTAAATGATGCACTAGGTTTATGGAAAGCTGGTTTTACAGCGTGCCTTCTTTAAGGGAATGAGTTTACACTGAATCGAGAAGTGCCCGTTTCCCCAAACACGGTGGTGACTCTTGCGTTCTCTGCGCCCCTCTGACTATTGTTGAATTTTTAAATGGGCCATTCACCAGGCAGCCGAGCACCTGCTCTCACTTCTCTCCTTCACTGGCTCCCAGTGTGATGTACAGTTGTTTTGGAACCTCCTTTTGCTCCTGTTGCATAACTGTGAGGGGGGAGGTCTTGCCTTTCTTAACAGAAAAAGAGCTTGTAATGCCTTTGGAAGTAATAGACCTGGCATTCCACCTGTGCAAAGTTTGAGAAAGAATCCCCGCCATGATGGGAAGAGAAAAAGAGAGCATTGTACTGCATTGTCGCTCACTTTAGGCACCGTTCACTCTGCAACTCCTTCCATGACAGTGACGTATTGACCTCAGACGTTGGTATTCTCCATAGTGCTAGGTGCTACAGCAAGCCTGAAACACAGCCTCTGCCTTTGCAACATGTAGCACCCGCAATATTTTATAAATTGTTAACAAGTCTCGGTCAGTCACTGTGTTTTACATTCTGGCTGTACCACATGGTCTTAGCTGACAACCAAAACTCTTTTCTTTTCAAGTAATGCATTGTTTCAGTTGGAACTCCCATCAGATTAAGTGAAAATGCTTCTCTGATAGCCATTGAATTGATGAAATTCATGGTTCAGTGTGGACCATGGAACTGGGGGTTTCTCAAAAGCCTGGCTATCCTTTTGCAGCAGAGGGCTTAGTACATGAAGATCAAAAAAGTGAGTAGGAAAGGATTATTCGTAGATGACATAAAACCAAATGCAGGCATATCCTTTAATGGTGAAGAAACAGGACTAGAATTTACATGTGGTCCCTCCTCTTGCCTTTGAGTAAACTGTGACTAAAGAGCATTCCATTCTATTTGATCCACAATGAAAGCAACTGATAGATAATCCTGAAATGGCAGAAGTATTTTTTACTGTATTAAAAATCATTGGTGTGTTCCCAAGAGAAAAGTTAGGCAAAACTATAAAACAAACAAATTATATAGCATGAGTATGGAAGAATTAAAGAATAAATAAATATGCTAGATACTGCCGGCATCTGTTGCATATATGCAAGAAGAGTAAACGAATGTAAACCAAAAGCCATTTTAGATTAAGTATCATTTTTCACAACTTGTGGAATTCCGGAAAATACTTTAAGATGAGGAGAATGAAATTGGTCTAACGCAACTCAGAGAAGTTGGCACAGGCTGTGGTCTTAGCCTGGGTTTGGATGAATCCTGCCTACTGTGTGGCCTTAAGAAAATTACTTAGCCAGCCTGTGACCCTGTTTATTCAACTGGAAAATGGAAATAATTCCTACCTCATAAGGTCTTGCTTTTTTTTTTTTCAATAATGAAATAACAGCATAGAGATGGGCATATGGTAACCATTCAGTGTTGCCCTCTCACAATCATGCTTAAAAAAAATGCATTTAAGATTTGTTTCTCTTTCTAGTGAAAGTAATAGTAATGCTAGAGAAAAACTAACAACAATTTTCAGATACTTTAAAAAGGGTAGGCACATGAAGCTAGTCTGGAAGGCAGCTATGCTCACCGCTATACCACTGACACTACATGAAGCTAGTCTGAATTTGGGGCAACCTCAACGGGGATAAGCCTGGTGTATGGAGGAAACTGAGTCTTAATAAACCCCCAGTGAGGTATAATGACCAAATCTTTTATCCACCCTGGTGCTTTTGTGCACATCTTGGTAAATCACACTCAAGGCGTCTCCTCACACCCAGCACTTCTCTACTGTTCATATGTGGACAGAGCACCTTGTTCCCATCAAAAGAGTTGGTAAAGATGGCAACTTGAGTACCTATTTCAACTTCGATCTGAAAAGTAAAATAAATAATGTGGCACTATACTGACACTCTTTTCAAAACGGGCAACATTCTTTTTTTGGGCTTATGTTATATATCCATGTTATATCCTTATAGGTAAAAAAATTTCAAAGATCTAATAATGCAGCTATTCAAACTTACCTGACTGTTCAACTGGGAAGTAATAGGACCAATTATTTATCTGTTTCCCTTCAGAAGTCATAATTCAAAGGAATTCTATCAGGGTTGATACTCTTTTTTAGAATGGTTTTTGAGAGTGACTTGTTGATGTAATAGAAAATGTGTTCATTTGTGTTCAAATGTGTGTTCAGGTGTCCTCTGGTGTTCAAACCTTAAGTAAAGAGGAGAGTTTCCTGAGAACTTAGAAGAGCCTTTGTGGACATTTGATCTGAAGAAGTGGTCAGCAGCAAACCTCCTCATGTTGGGCATAACCAGGTGCCGTGAACCAGTCACGCATACTGGTGGTTTTAAACTGAGCAGGGTTCTGGGATGGGGAAGTGTGAGGCCACATTCCCAAAGTTGCCAAATTGCCAAAGTGTTGACTCAAGTCCTACAATTCTCAGTTAAGGAGAAACATGAAGAAATTGGAGAAGGATCGCTTAGGGATTTTAGTTGGGAATAATTTAGTACGTAGGGAGGTTAAAGGTGTTGGATAGGTATTGAGAAAGCTGAGGAGTGATTTCTAGGAACAGTTATCCAGAATGTAAAGAGCTCTTACCGAGAGGATGACTCACACCCTCTCTTCTTAACATGTGGACAGGGTCAGAGCTTCCACCTAAAGCAAGTCAAGAGAGTTTAACTGAGATATAAGGAGAAGGATATGAAGAGGGTCTTGCGCTAATTCACAATGTATTCTTTGGATTGCCGTGTCTCTTTGGGATAGCACAGGACTTAAAATCTGTTTGGAGTGTGGTGACTGCACTTTGAAGCAATGTCACAATAAAAACAGCAATGCTTACCAACATACAATTGTTCAATTAGTTTAATCATGTACCATGAAAAGTCAAGTTTCTTGTTTTGAGTTATTGGAAACAGGTGAAATGTATTGATTCAATGTATTGGAAAAATCCTCTAGGAAGCCCGGGACTTGGAGTAGGCCTTGGTCACGTTGCAGGGGAATCACCAAGGGAGATCACAGAATCATCACCTTTGGAAGTCTTTTAAAACAGAAACATCTGCATGAGCTGTGAGTTCTGACTAAAGGGGAACAGCAGGGCACCCAGGAAGACAGCCTTTCTAAAGTTCCTTCTGAGCCTAATATTTTTATATGTAACCTCCAAACAGGATCAACAATAACAGTACTCCAGGCCTGCCCTCTTCCCCTTTGGACATTTTTCCACATTGATTTTTCTCTGCATCACAGAAGGCTTTTTCCAGGGAGTGCCTGCTCAGACTTTGTTTAGGGGACTTTGGGGATGCCTGCAGGCTCCAGGTGAGTTTCCTTTCCTATGGTACTTTGTTTTTGTTTCCCTCAGGTCACAAAGCAGTATCCTAGACACACGGACAATAATCAGCTATATTCATAGCCAGTGTGAGACCTGTAAAACAGCTTGAACCTTAACAGAACAAATTCAGAGGCAGGCATGGAGGCCTAGGGACACTCATAGAATAAAACAGTGCTACCTGCTCTCCATAGCTCACTAAGGCTGCCTTCGGGTGTCTCCGTGGGGGTTTTATGCCTTCAAACGAGGGTGTTATCAATTGCACTTTAAAGATGGTGAGAAGGCCCTCTTCCCATTGGTATCACCATACTTATGCAGTAGTTTTGTTTACTTCATTTTCCCCTTAAAGTATCGACTTGCTCTGCTTTATTGTTTTAGTTTATATAAAATTTATTCATTCAAAAGATATTAAATATGTTATATCCCAGACTCTGGGCTAGGGGCTGGAGAATAGCAGGTGAGGAAAACAGCTTGAGCCGAACAATCATTTTTGTTTCTAAATATTTATTTATTTAATATATTTGTTTTTAGATTTGAATATTGAATGCTGTTTGCAAGGCAGTAAGTTAGACCCTGGAACGCTAGGTCTATACAAACAAATGTGACACAGTTCTTATGAGCTCAGTGATTTAATAGTTGAAAGGCACGGCTACCTTGTACTTTTTGAAAAAGTGAACTGGACAGAGGCTGCCAGATAAAGGGGTGATGCTGTGAACAAAGATACCTGCTCGGTCCTCTGCTTCTTTTGATTAAAATTTGTCTTAGACTTTATACACTAAGCACATTTGGGGCATCCTATGAAATGGGTAAATGTCAACATTGGGGGTGTCCCTATCTTGGCAGATGGACCAATAATTATTTTCTAGTCTCAAAGAATTTAAAATCAGTGTGAATCTAACTCTTAATGCTTTCAATTTTATAACAGAAGGCAAAACTAGGAATTTTTCCAGTGGATTTATTGCTTGTAATTCTTAATGTCATAAAAATTTATCTCAAATATATACTAAACATGTCTCAATCCACGTAAGTTAAGTCAGAATGTTTGGTGGCCTACATCATCAAAAAATCTACAAACAATAAACGCTGGAGAGGGTGTGGAGAAAACGGAACCCTCTTGCACTGTTGGTGGGAATGTAAATTGATACAGCCACTATGGAGAACAGTATGGAGGTTCCTTAAAAAACTAAAAATAGGACTACCATACAACCCAGCAATCCCACTACTGGGCATATACCCTGAGAAAACCATAATTCAAAAAGAGTCATGTGCCCCAATGTTCACTGCAGCTCTATTTACAATAGCCAGGACATGGAAGCAACCTAAGTGTCCATCGACAGATGAATGGATAAAGAAGATGTGGCACATATATACAATGGAATATTACTCAGCCAGAAAAAGGAAAGAAATTGAGTTATTTGTAGTGAGGTGGATGGACCTAGAGTCTGTCATACAGAGTGAAGTAAGTCAGAAAGAGAAAAACAAATATGCTAACACATATATATGGAATCTAAAAAAAAAAAAAAAAAAAGGTTCTGAAGAACCTAGGGGCAGGACAGGAATAAAGATGCAGACGTAGAGAACAGACTTGAGGACATGGGAAGGGGGAAGGGTAAGCTGGGATGAAGTGAGAGAGTGGCATGGACTTATATATACTACCAAATGTAAAATAGAGAGCTAGTGGGAAGCAGCTGCATAGCACAGGGAGATCAGCTCAGTGCTTTGTGACCACCTAGAGGGGTGGGATAGGGAGGGTGGGAGGGAGACTCGAGGGAGGAGATATGAGGATATATTTATATGTATAGCTGATTCACTTTGTTATAAAGCAGGTACTAACACACCATTGTAAAGCAATTATACCCCAATAAAGATGTTAAAAAAAAAAAAAGAATGTTTGGTGGCCTAAAATTTCTTACTGAAGACAATTTTTTAGTGTTGCCCAATTGATGGTCTGTAATAAAATCCATAACAAAAAGTTCACATCTCTAATTTGCCAGAGACCTTGTTGTTTGGGAGAAGATATCAGAAGGCTGCCAATGAAAACTCTGATTGGTGAGGAACATGTACACTAAAAGAACATTTCCATGTAAGTTATTCCATATAATATATTCACTTTCTAGGGCTGTGTGTCTCTCAAGAGTCTTTCAAGTTCTTTAGAGTTGGCACCTTCAGCAAGGCTTACTAATTTTGCCACATTTCCTTGTGGACCATGATAATGTTTATTAATTTACAACTATCCCCAAATATAATGCAGTCTTTTGTTATGCCACCATACTAATGCAGCTACAAATTAAACTTTAGTGTTATGAAACACAGTCTTTTCCAGAATTTTTAATTTAATTTTATTGAAGATTCTATTAAAGTTTGTGAATAAGAAGTTAGTATTTGCATACTTTATTGTGACTGAGAAATTTCTGTAAAAATATGTGTTGGAATAAGATTTGACCTATTTTTGGAGAAAAAAACATGGTCCTTGTGATCTATTTACTTTTTTAAAAAATTTATAAACAATTTTTTTAGCGATTTTAAGTTCACAGCTGAATTGAGCAGAAAGTGCAAGTAACTCCCTTCCCCCACACTTACACCTCCCCCCCCACCCCACCCCCATGATCCCGCCCCACTATCAACATCCCGCACCAGGGTAGGTATATTCGGTACTATTGATGAACCTGCCGTGACACATTCTTGCCATCCAAAGTCCGTAGTTTACATTAGGGTTTACTCCTAGGTGTTTCACTACCCTAAAAATCTTTTGTGTTTTGCTTATTCGTCCCTCTCTGCTAACTCTTGGCAACTGGTGATATTTTTACTGTCTCCATAGTTTTGCCTTTTCCAGAATGTCATATGGTTGGAATCATACAGTGTGTGATCTTTTCAGACTGGTTTCTTTCATTAGTAATATGCATTATAGGTTCCTCTGTGTCTTTTCAAGTCTTGATAGCTCGTTGCTTTTTAACTCTGAGTAATAATATACCATTGTCTGGATGTACCGGTTTGTTTATTATCTGTTTAATTTTATTTGCAGTTTTAATTACTATGTTACATTTTGTTAATGTGCCTGATCTCAAGAAAAATAGATGGATTAATTCATATGATTCATCAAATAAAATGTAGCAACCTCCAATCTGGAATCAATTTTACCTACATGATACTGAGCTTATTTTTCATTTGAGGAGAAGATTCATGAAAATAATCACGTAATTTTATCATTTATGTTAACATATCTAAGCCCTTTCCCCCGTCCTTTAGAATCTAGGTAGGGAAAGTTTCGAACACTCGGGGGACGTGATCCCCAAATTTAGATACTCTGTGGCGTTTTTGTTGTTGAGCAGTGATTTAAATATACATTGATAAAAAGTGCTAATTACATTATTACTGATTCATGACAGAAAACCACCTTCTGTTACTAGTTTATATGACTTTACATTTACCACTGCTGCCAAGAGAAAGGAAGCTTTGTGATTGTGCCCTGTCATAGTCAATTGTACAAATTAGCTAAAGGTGGTTTGTAAGCATCTGGATCATACAGGAGCTCTGAATTCTGAATGGAAGGATGAGCCCTGATAATGCATAGGCTGACTGAGCAAGTGGTGGGTGATGGAGCGATAACACCAATAATCACACTGGGCAAAGGGGGAGGCTTGACTGATGATCAATATCTGGTGAACATTTTGACATTATTTATATGTGTACTGATTATCCTTTGCTTTGTAGCTGCAGCAACTTGTGGAACTGGGCATTACTGATTATTTCAGGGATGAAGGTGTGGTTGTAGAAAGAATACTGGATTAGATGAAAATTAATGAGGCCTCTGGTACCAAATCTTCCCCTAATGAGCTCTAAAATGAATGTCAGGTCACAAGTTCTCTAAGCCTTCGTTTTTGCATCTATCACATGGGAAGGGTAATACTCATTTTACTTATTTTTGCCAGGTTGTTGTAAGAAAAAGTTTCATTCATCCCTTCATTAATATAACAAACACTCTGGGTCCCCGCTGTGTACCAGGGCCATAGGCCTGACTAAGTAACAGATGAAAAAATACTTTGCAGAATTAAGAGTTTCTGAAGACTGTGAGATGTTTCATTATTTTTATTTTAAGGTAAATCAATTCTTACTTATATCCTAGTAATTGACACTTTTAGATCTCTGCCAGTCATTGAGCTATATATTCATAGAATGTCAGTAATTTGACTAAAAGTTAAAGTTGGAATGGTCTTTAGCCATTCCCCCTCTGAGAAGATGAAAATAAAGTATTATCTTCTAATTCTTTTGCTCAGACACCCTGACCACAGAACAAATTACAAATCCATCTTTTCAGTAGGCTTGCCAATCTTGGAGTTGAACACAGACCTTTTTTTAAGAACATTTTAACTTCAAGCACAAGGAAAGTATTAAATTGAATAGCATTTTTTTTTACAAAATGGGATTTTAAATACAGTATTTGGAAAGATGCTTCCCCCACCAAAAAAAGGTCCTTCAATCTACATTATTATTTTTCTTTTGAAGACTCAGTCTCCTCCACCTCTCCGCTCTCAAGTGACTGTACTCACCCACATAATCATTTTCTTCCTAAATAGCATTTATTATCTCCCAGAAAAAAGTAAAGATTAAAAGAAATATTTTCAAGGTACATCCAAGATTTCATAGCAATATTTTATATTCACAGTGCAAGATAAATCTGACTCTTGATTTTTTTTTTTTTTTTTTTTTTGGTCTTCATATGGCATCTGAAACAGTTGTTCACATTCACACATTTATGTTTTACCATATGCATACTGTGTGCAACTCTGTTGTTTTAAAATATTTTATTGGTTTTCCTTTATATCTCAACTTTTGATGGGTGTCCTTGAGGAATTTGCATGAAAAAAATATAAATGTGAATGATTCATTCATTTTGAACATATTTAACTATTTTAGGGAGACTGTGCTCCCCTGCATGGATCACACTGTCCTTAGCAGGGAGTGCGCTTTGTATTTCTGTTCTATCCACAGCTGGATGCTGGAGATGTATTAATATTGTAAACCTGCACCTTTTCTTTCCCTTGTTTACTTTAATGAGTTATTTATATGTCCTAGACTGCCCTGCCTTTTTGGTGATTGTGAAGGCTGGTCATTAGTTTTATGGATTTCACTTACAGGGATAGTTTAGTATGACATGGTTTAATATAAAAGCTGGTCTTCCTGTAGATTTCTGTCACAAGCAGGCGTTCCTGGGCAAATTCATCGTGCAGGGGCCAGACTTGCTGGTTGTAAGGTAGGAGCTGTCCAAACCTCTCCCATTGCTTCATGGGCCTTTTCAGACTCAGCTGCTGTCAGATTTTCTCAAATTTTCTAGCAGAGAGTCAATCTCTGGGTGGCCCAGAGGTTTAAGAGAAAAACGAAAAGTACTTTTTTCTTCCAAAGGGTTTAACTCTCTTTTAGAAACTTCTGAAAATCTTCAGAGCATTCCAAATAGGTGTCCTCGTGTTTCTCACGGTATGACTTATTGGCTTATGGTGTCTCCTATTTAAGGAGCATGAATGTATCTCTAGCTGTTACCAGAACAAACAGCTATAGAATGTAATGACCCACCCCATTTCTAAAATTACTAAATTCTATCAGTGAATAGTGTATAGAAAACAGTTTGGAATTTTTTAAACTGGTCAACTTAAAAACTAGAATACCTTTCTATTTTTGTAATGTTCAAGATTTCAACAACAATGGTTTTAACGTATTACTCTTGCACTGTTATGTCTTGTGTTTTAACTGGGCAAGCTAGTGAAATATTCAATGTCGATACTCAATTCAATGTTAATACTCTTGTGTTAGAAACACCCTTTGAAAATATGATAGAAAATACAAAATTGTTTACCTGTGATAAAGAATAAGTTTGTGATTGGAAGAATTATACTGTTTTTCTGGTACAAATAATCCTTAAAGCAGCTGTTCAGTCTCACAATGATGTTGGAGGCATATTTTATGCAGCCTAAAAACTATTTCTGTATTAGATATTTAAATGCATGAGGATAAGTTCTAATTGCTTTTTGTTTAAAACAGAAACATAGAAGAAGCATTAGCCCCAGTTTGTACAAAACGTCTGCTGCAACTGAACTCACGTTAGTTCAAAACTGAAAATCATTCCAATTTTGTAAAACTGCTGCTACTGGTTTTATCAATAAAGTCTAAGCAGATGGCTTATATGTATACATGTGAAATTTTTGTATGTCAAAAAAGATACAGTTTTGCAGCATCAACATGCAAATTTTATGGGCCTGAGTGATATTACTTATTTCATTATATACAAAAACCATTAACTCTCAAACCATACCAACTGCAGACATAGATACATTAGAACTATAAGTATTACATTTATGACCCATATAATTTATTTTGGTTTTAGGGTGCTGTAGGCTTTTATGTGGAACACAGGTACAAATCAATGTATATCAACTCAAAAGCTAGCTTAAAGTGTTGAATTTAAATTAAGAATATTGAGTAAAATTGGGTCATTTGTTGAGACGTGAATGGACCTAGAGACTGTCATACAGAGTGAAGTAAGTCAGAAAGAGAAAAACAAATATCGTATATTAACGCATGTATGTGGAACCTAGAAAAATGGTACAGATGAACCGGGTTGCAGGGCAGAAGTTGAGACACAGATGTAGAGAACAAACGTATAGACACCAAGGGGGGAAAGCCGTGGGGGGTGGGTGGGGATGGTGGTGTGATGAATTGGGCGATTGGGATTGACATGTATACACTGATGTGTATAAAATGGATGACTAATAAGAACCTGCTGTATAAAAAAAAAAAAAAGAATATTGGGTAAGTAAGGAGCTCTATAAATGTAAAGATCACCTGAAATAACTTAATTTCATCTGAGGAGGATTCTGAGAAGGCAAAACTTAGGCATTCCTGTACAAATGTGTGGGTAATTACTCATCCAAGAGGCTCTCATCCAGAGGTCTCTCCCTGCTACGTATAGACAGTTCTGATAAGTTTACAAGGCTCCGATGCAGCAAGCTAGAAGGAGAGGGAGCAGAGCTATTAAGAACAGCCACCTCCACAGCAGTAAAAACACAACTAATATCCCCAAAACAAAAAAAAGAAAATGGAAAAAAAAAAAAACTATAGATGTTTCAGGGAAAATTTATTTTTACCATTTTGCATACTGTATTAGTTGAGGGAATTAATGCTAAATGTTATAACAAGCCTAAATGTCAGTGAGTTAGTATAAGAAAGGTCTATTTTCACTAAGATGTTCTTCCCCATGCAACTTGCTTTCTTAGCATCTCAGGAATTGAAGCCCATCTCAGAATCCTTAGGGCCTCTAAAGGAATATTTAGTTGGTCATACAAATAGAGGGGGAAGAAAAGGCATGAGAATCGAATCTCTTTAAGAAGCCAGGCTAAGAGGTGGCAACCTCTCCTTCCGTGTGTCCATTGGCCAGAACTAGTCACTTGGTTCCACTTACGTTTAAGAAGGCTGGGAATTGTTGTTTATTTGTGCATATGGAAAAATGAATCAGTTTAGTGAGAATCTTCTAGGCAGAATTTGGCACACATTTTTTTTCTTCTCTTTAAAAAAATTATCTCAAATGTTGTGGTAGTGGTGATTATTTAAGGAAAGCTTGCTAATTGCAAGCTCATTTCTTATGTTGCTGAAGTTCTTCCTAACCTGTGGTGACACTAGAACATTACACGCTGATTAAGAATTCTACTTGTTCACCCTAGTCATCTTAAAGCATCTTAACACTGTTTAGAGTGGTGGTGGGGTGTTGCAAATAAAGATCATTTGAGGTCACATTTCTAAAGCCACAGGGCAGAGTTTGAGCACTCAGACTGAGTACAGTTGAGCATTTCTACATGTGTCTGTGCACTACATATTGATACATATGTGATATTTTTTAAAAAACCAGAGAAAATATATAAAATTGTGAGCAAAAGCAGAAAATTGCCAAGGGAACAGATTTTTAAAGTAAATCATCTGCAGAACAAAAAACTTGACAAATTTGATTGCTGTCTTCTGACATTCCTTCAGCAGAGACTTAAACATCCTTAAATGTTAAAATAATTGAGACAGCCATCTATGACTGTGATTCTTAAAGTCTTTTGTAGCAATTAAAAAATCGTAATCATCTTGAATAACACTTTATTAATGAATCAAATCACATTATATGTCTTGTAAACCTCATAGTCTCTTTACAGTTTCTCTAGGGTTTCTCTAGGGAGATTCAGAGACATGGCTCAAGAGGACTTGGGTGACAATTCAGAGCTCCAATGAATTTTAATGTGCATTCTACTACATAATACAACATCTCATCCTTTTCAGCAAACAGATAAGGAGTAGGAGACAGGATTAGCATTACTTCTGTGGTTGTCTCAAGGAGGGACAAGATTCAATGGTGAAAAGATTAGAATTTAGATGAATTCTAAGGTGGTTAGTATGGTATTTTAATATTTAATGTTTAAATCCAAAATTGTTTAGTGAAGGGTTTGCTCTAATCACCAGAAGAATTGAAGAATTTATAAAATTATATCTGCAGACACAGTGGGTCCAGTAAAGATTAAACTCTTATATCCTTGTTCTATTTCTGGCTTTGCCACCAAGCAATTCTGCAATCTTGAGATTACCTTGACCTTTTCCTTCATGTCTTCAAAAATCTGTTATTTTTCTTGAGGTGGTCCCTCAAGATGAAGAGGGAATTTGGCAATTATTTGGTTAGTTGTATTGACAGCAGAAAAGGCAATTTCCTGGTCTATTCTAATAAGGTATACTAAAAGTGCTGTTTGTTTTGGTCAAGTTACTTCTAAACAGATTTTTTTTTTTTTTCGCTCCATAGAGATGCAGCATGTGATGATGGAGGCTACGTTTTACCTGAGGTAGAGGAGAATTTTAAGGAAAGATGAAACAGTTCAGCTCAGAGGACTCACACCTACTCTGGAGGACACAGAAAGAAGAGAATTAGGAAAATAGATAAAGGACTTTTAGGTTATTTTCCAATGCTATTAAAATCCAGATAGTGACTTTTTTTTTTTTTTTTTTGTAGAAATCAGTCAATTTTTTTTTTCCAACCAAACTCAACCAGAGTGTTCTTTTTTTTAATTTTTATTTTATATTGGAGTATAGTTGATTTACAATGTTGTTAGTTTCAGGTGTACAGATAGTGACCTTTATAAAATGGTTTGAGAAGGAAAAGAAGTTACTATATCAATGCAATGTCTCACTAAGGGCAGAGAACAGTTTTCTATATGAAAGACTCTTTTCCTCTCCTTTACTTAAAAGGTACAGCAACTAGTGGCCGCCCTCATGGCTTATGTAAGCTCACTGATAGCTACATAGCTAAGGTGAAAACAGAAGCCTTGAACCAGGCAGGGTGGCTGCATCCACTTACAGGTGCTTGTGATTCCCTTTGATGTACCAGGCACTGTGTGCTAGGAGCTGGGGGTACAGTGTTAAGGTGGAACAAGCTGAAAACCTGGCGTGATGACTGTTGTGAAGTGGGATCAGTAGGATGATTTGGGAATGTAATCAGGGGGCTAATCTAGTTGGTGGGAGGCTCCGAGGGAAAGCCACCATGAGGAAGTGGTAGTTCTGCTGAGACTTGAAGGCTGAGTAGGAGTAAGCCAGGTGAAAGGGAGGCACATTAAGGAAGGAGAAACAACATGTGCAAAATACCTGAGACAAATGAGAACCTTCCGTATTCAAGGAAACTGAAAAAGATTGTGAACAGCAAAGGAGAGCACCTCCTGAGATGGGCCAGCCAAGAAGGCAAGGCCGACCGAGATACCAGCTCCTTTCTTCCTTGACAGTGAAAAAGAAAGAAGTAGCAGTGGTGCAATTCTGGCTGAGGCTATTACCCAGATTTGAGGTGTGCTGGTCTCAAAGCCCCCTTTCATACCTTATAGCTGAAATGTGATCATCAGATCCTCAACCCACTTATTACTTCTTCCAGACAGCTAGATGTTAGGTTACCAGCTTTTTTCTCCAGCTTTACTGAGGTATAACAGACAAAACTGTAGGGTATTTAAAGCATACAACATAATGATTTGATATACATTGTGAATGGATGTCTAAAACTGAGTTTATTATTAACACAAGGTTAATAATAAATACAAAGTTATCAGCTTTTACATCTTAGGGCTAACAAACTCTTAACTCTACGTTTTGTCATAGGTGTTGAGTTGGTACTGGGTGCCTGGGGGGGCAGGGGCCCCTGAGATTTGTAGGGCCACTTTCTGTAGCCCCTTCAACCTTGCAGAATGTCTGCTATTACAGGAGTCAGCATGACACTGTACAGCAGCTCTGCCCTGACTCCGAAGACCGCAGCTTTTCTTTTTAGTTGATTCCCAGCGCTGCCTTCTTCCTTCCGGGCCCTGGCCTGACGCTATAGGGAAGTTGTGTATCTCTTTCTTCATTGAGATTCCCTTTCTGAGAATAGCACTGGGCAAAATTTCTCTGCTACGTTTGTCATCTTCCCTTCTTTAATATCGTTCACTGGCTACCCAAATTTGCCCACTTTGACATTCTCAACATCCCCCTTCACCCAAGAACAATAACTCCATTGAACAACAACAAGAAGAAGCAATGATAAAAAATAAAAACATAGCCTGAGTGATCCACTACAGAGGCAATACGAGCCTTTGGATGAATTTATACTAAAGTGTAAATGACTGAAACATGCATACCTTCTCCAGTCTCCCTTGTGAAAAGTACATTCTCTTGCATATTTTTATTTTAAAGAAGTTTGCCTATTAGCCTGAGGTTTTAATTAGCCACTGAATCAAAATGAAGTCTTTCTAACTGCATAAAGTATTTTAGACCACAGGATCATTTTTTTCTGAAACCTTTGGCACCAGCAGGCAGCCACGGACAGTGCCAAAAGGAATTAGACTCTGGACTGATTTTCATGTATTAGTTATTTTTTCCCTCTTCAAAATCTATCAACTGTTCGAACCTGCATACACAAACAGGAACACTGGGGAGAAGAGTCCCAGAGGGTGGAAGATCCCCTACTCCTCATCCCACGTGCCTCACCTCATGTCACACACCCCTCTCTCTCTCCCCTTGCTGGGGACCTGCCCCAAGGCCATCCCAGCTGGTCTCAAGGCACTGACCGAGTCCTGCTTCGCAGCCGCTGGAAGTGCCAACCCACTCGCGTCCCCAAACCCGATCCTTCCACGGGACACCCAGCTAGGGTCTACAGCGAGTGACCCTGCCGTGGGAGGCGCGGCCCCCATCACCTGCCCAAGCCGGCAGAGCAGGGCCTGAAGCCCCGCGCGCTCAGCCAACCGCAGCTCCCCAGGCCGCTCTCCAGGACCCAACTCAGGTGAGCACAGGACCCCCTGTTTGGGGTTATTTGTTCGCCTCCCTCCTGGTTCCTGCTCTCAAACCTTCCTCCCAGCAGCCGCCGCCAGCGCACCCGAACCGCAGGAAAGTTGCTCTCTAGCTGTGGAGGGGAGTCATCGCCTCCTAGCAACGCTCCTAGCAACCGGTAACATCTGCTCCCTCTGGTCCAATGCGAGCCGAGAACAGCTGCGCGCCCGCCTCGCGTTGCGAACCCTGAGCGAGAGGAGCTTCAGAGACTGGAGGGACGGACCTGCAGGAGCCAGGGCAGCCCGCCGAGCTGCAGTTGCCGTGCTGCCACTGTCGCGCCGCCGCCGCCGTCGCTGTCGCCGTCAGCGCCCGTCTGAAGAGTGACAGCGCCGCAAAACGGGAGGGAGCACCGGATCCGGCGCCTTTATGAAACAGGTGCGTGCACCTGTCTCCTGGTGAGTGGACCCAGATCGCAAGGTACGTCTGGACTCATCCAGCCAGGTGCCCTCCTCTGAGACTCAGAAAAGACTCTTTCATTGAGGGTGTGGATAGGGACGTATTCTGGGATCCTACCCCGCCCCCAGCCATTGAAAAGTGGCTAGCTGGTGGTCCCAAATAACATGATTTGATTTTTTTTTTTTTTTTTTTAATCTTGGGGTTGTTCTTGCAGATTCTCCTGCCCGTCGCTGTTAGGTTTGTGCTCGGAAGTTTTCAGTCCTCCCTGTTGTCCCTTTGACTTCGCTGACTGCGTGCAGCTAGGAGGGCTGGAAGCAGTGAGCTCCCATAGAAAACCTATGGTTAAGGCGAAAAGGATAGTGTAGTCTCGACTAATTGAATCAACACGTACGGAGAGCAACATTCTTTTTAGGTCCTGCTCTGGAAAGGGTCCATTTGGTCGGGAGCAGCCAGTTCACTGTTACTCAATCTCCTGAAAAGTAACCATAGTAACTCACCTCTCTTTTGATGGGATCCTCCTCATTGGCTGCCTATCTTCCTTTGGAAAGCTCATCTCTCTAAATATAGAAGATGATGAGATCTGTAAGCATACATCCATGTTAAAAAAAAAAAAAGGTGCAGTTAAATATGGCCCTTTAAAGAAAAACTGTCTTCAAAGAAAAAGTACTATTTGGCTATTTCAAATCTTGTGAGAAATAGTGTGTCTTCCAGTGAAAGATTGAGTTAGTCTGTTTTGAGTTAACTGCTGAATTGTTACGTTAGAGAGAATATTTCTTGAAATTATACAAAATCTGGCATTTAAAAACAAGTATATCTGACTCTGATTTTTTTAAAAAAACCAACCTACTGATAATGTCCCCCAAATAATCTCCTAGTAAATAGTTGGTGAGATCTGTGATTCACTTATTTCCACATTTCTTAGGATAGTTAAGATTCCTCATGTTCACAATTATATCTGGAGAACACTGAAGTAATTGTGTATGTTTGAAGGTTTATCTCTCTGGTTCAGATCAACTCCACCTCAAACATCTTAGTGTCCTCCTACTGCATGCCTTCTCCTGGCTTGGTAACCAGTTCAAGTCAGTGCAGTTCTGACTCTTCCAATGTTATTTGTGTCTTGCTCCTTGTTTCAAAATCTCAGGTAGCCATTCATGAGCCCGAGGCTTTGAGAAATGCTTGCTGTGCAAAGGGGAACTCTCACCAGATTTTCTGAAGCTGTCCTAGAGATACACTTTTCAGATTGATTCAGCATTACCAGGTAATCACTAGCTTAAAAGAAATTACTGTTTAAATATGTATCCAGAGAAATAAATGCTAATGTAGCATTACCATAACTTACAAGATCAATATAAGGGGTTGTTTATATAGATGGTTGCTGGGTAGAAGTCAATAGAGGTTCTCTGTAGAA
The DNA here is from genome assembly GCF_949987535.1 of Balaenoptera acutorostrata. Classification (NCBI taxonomy): domain Eukaryota; kingdom Metazoa; phylum Chordata; class Mammalia; order Artiodactyla; family Balaenopteridae; genus Balaenoptera; species Balaenoptera acutorostrata. Next base: position 141,666,299 of record NC_080066.1, read on the forward strand.
AGGACATTTGTGGGCTGGCAGATTTTCCTCTCTAAGACCCATGTGAATAGGGTGAGGTCAAATTAGGTAGCTTGGCTTGGGGAACATACGAAGCAGAAACCCTGTGAGCACATTGGTGCATGTCCGAAATGAAGGCAATGAAGAGAGCTCTCTCTGCCAAAAGAGATTGTGGTGATTTTTAAAATTTAATTTGCATTAAGGTCATGGTGATAGAAACCCATGAATGTTAAGCATTTTAAACTTCATTTTCAGAATATAATACAGTCTTATTTTTTATGTATAAAAATTTTAATGAGGGTTCAGCCCTCCAGCATTGTGTAACTTTCACATGCACTGAGCTATCCATATGCAGTTCCTAGAGGTAGCCAACCTAGCGAATTACAATCAAATGTATACATGAAAGTATACCATGCCACATTTCTTCCCTTTCCTTACTTCCCTTTGTAAAAATAAATAATGGAACAATTTTATTCAGAAACCTATTTGAAAATTTACTCTATTCTGGTTGTATAGTTTTTAGGGATATCATGAGATTTTAAAAGTACAGGTTTATGTAGTCACTTAGTAAAATATCTGTAGTTTAATAAATTTAAGCATTAAAGATGATTGTTTGAGCCATCAAAAATGTTGGTTTCATTAGCCTTTAGCACCACCCACCCTTTTCCCTTCCTCCATTATAATTACTACATTTTATGGTGAGATACAAATGCAAAGAGACCAGTAAGATTTACTGTCATCTGTCATGAGATGCATATAAATTTCTAGTCATGCTATCAATCTGAGGAAAGTTTGAGTAAAGCAACCACAAGTATTTGCTCATGTATATGCATTAGTCTTGTACATTAGTAATTTATACACATCCTATCTCTATGTAATATGCATAGAAGTTTAAAATCATTCAGTGCCCTGTAATATATGTGAATGAGTCTGCCCTTTCATTGAGATCACTGTCACAATCAAAAGGTCAAGTGAAAGGGGCTCTTAAATTTTAATTTTGATTCTATCGTGAATGTATAATGTGCAGAATTTTTACTGTGCAATTTTAATGTCCATATCTGTTTAAAGTCATTCATCAGAAAATATTATCATGGTCCTTAGTTTAAATAAATAAAAATAAATCAAATAATTCACTATAGTGTAAACATTTAATTCTAGAGACATTGGTAGATCCTAAGTTAGAGCATGAAAAATATTCCACCAATCTATAATGAAGGATCTAGTCACTCTTGTCAATGGGAACGCCAGCTGTACTTGTACATACCATGGATTATAAAAAGGGGTGTACTTAGGGCTGTAAGACTTAGATAAGGCTGAGTTTAAGCAAGTTAAAACTGAAATCAAGTCTAATTTCAGTTTTTCATCAAATACTATATCTGGAAGCTTTTAGGTGTTTATGAACATTCCATGTTCAGTTTTATGTCACGTTACTTTCATGGGATTTAGAAGATGCTTTGAAACATGGAGAAATGTTGAAAGGTTTGATTAAGACCCTGGGGCCCTTACCTCTACATCTGGGCTGTCCACTGAGAACTCATGCCAGCTGGCTTTAGCTGTCAAAACACCAACATCCTAACAATAGCTCTAAAGCCAAGGCACAACCAGTTCAGATTGTTGTGTCTGTAAAAGCAATATGTTTCAGAAACCCAGAAAAAGCTGAAATAAAATAACGATTTCAGAAGCAGGGGGGCAAATTGACTCTAACTGTGCAGTACTAAAACCGAGGAAGAAGTACACCTTTAGATGTTGGGAGGAAGTAATCCTTGTCGACCCTCCCCACCCTCCACCTTATTTTTAATAAGGTCTGTCTAAATAGTCTTGGTACATTGCTTTAATGTTTCCCCTTTTTAACCTAACCAATTATTTTTTAATTTTTCCTGATTAAATCTAACAGGCTAAAAACAGAGTCATCTAGTTTGCTGCAATAATTCTCAGTGGGGTGGTAGGAGGGTATTAAAAAGTACTAAGGGTTTGCTAGTGTTATGTTCATATTGTAATATAAGTATATTTAGAAAAAATTTAAACCTTTTCTCATAAATTATAGAAAGTAAAATGCAACAAAAAAATCTTCTTGGTAGGTAGAGATACAAGAGTCTTCTAAATATCAGTGATGATCAGAAGGGGTGAGGTTTGAAGCTGGGAAAACCCCTCTGCAGGGGTGTATCAGAGTTTGTGTTATTTTTAAAATGCTTATTAAAAGGGGGTGTGTGGTAATACGTCAAGAAAAATTGGGGATATTGCAAAGGGAGCCAGGACTCAGGAGCCTGGAGTCTCAGTTCTGTCTCCATGTGCTACCTGTTTTATTGCTTTATGGCTCAGTTTCTCCATGTCTAATATGGGGGATAAGACCATCTACTAAGTAGCATGCTTGAGTTGAACACAATATAATAATTTAATGAAGCACCTATCACTCTTTAGAATAAAGGTGCCCTGTGAATGAAGAACATTTCATCACTAGAGCAACTCCAGGTGGCGACACAAAGCAGGCACCATATGAGTGAGGGCAGAGAATTAACCAACTCCAGAGCAAATTCTCATACAGTCGGTCCTCGATTTTCACGGATGTGGAACCCACGGATATGGAGAGTCGACTGTACTACACCAGTTTACATAAGAGACTTGAGCATCTGCAGATTTGGGTATCCGTGGGGGCCCTGGAACCAATGCCCTGACACTGAGGGATGACTGTGTATTATTAGTGAGTAAAGTTAATGGTTAGTTCCGTTTTATGTTTTTCCTTAACACTTCTGGGATATCTGGCTAAGTGTTTTTAGTGATATACCCAAACTTGATGTTAGTATCAAAGTGGAAGACAATGAGGGTGATACAGATGGGGTACTTTTCAAAACACCACTCCTGTGCACACGTCAGGGGTTAAAAACCCTTCTCTCTGAGCAACAGACTGGGGTACCTAAGGAAGTTAGAGCGTCTCCCTAGACATAAGATATTTCTTGGAACCTCCATCTGTCAGTGTTATTGCTTTGCCAGTTTTCTTTCTGATTCATTCCCACTTTCCAAGGTAAAAGGGAGAGTGAAGGGGAGCCTCATCCTCCAAAACAAGGGATGCACTTCTGAGGGGTGGTAAATCACAAAGTTTCCCCAAGGAACCTGTTGCACTTGATCTCTCTCATTCATAGGGCCAGCTCATGGCAGAAGTTAGGTAGGCTTCAGTGCAGCATCTAAGGTAACTTCATGATAACATGGCTGGTCATATCCCATTTAATGATGTTGTCTTTGGTTCAGAGACCATCACCACTGGAACAAGGTAAGCGTGTGGAACTGGTGGTCTTTTATTTAATATTCCACATCTGTGCTTGGGGCTATCCTGAATGATGCTGGTTTCTTGAAAAACATTTCTAACTCTCTGGCTGTCAGTACCCCTGGAAGTTCCTAAGAAAGTTTTCCAGGAGCTGCAACTTGTCGGTAATTCTAAACTGCCAGTAGAGTCAATCATGTGCTTAGGGTGGATGGTAAATCCGAAGGGACAGATTGCTCCATTGATTCAGAGCTAAAAACTGGCCCTGAGTTCTGCTCCTCTAGAGCATATTATCCAGAAGGGTGCCAGGCAAGAGGTTATGAGGGAGAAGACTGATGGCATATTGCTAAACATCAACAAAGCTAAAGGTCTATAGAAGGTGCAGCATTACAGCTTTGAATGTTGCACCTGCCTGCCTTCTTGAATACACTCACGGATGTTTCGTGCACCCTCTGCTTAACAAGAGAGGACAGATGTCCTCCATACAACATAGTGCTGCTGAGTAGCATATTATATACATATATATATATGACTTCAAAAATGAGGCCACTACCATAATAATACCTAATATTTAGTGAGCAGAAAATATGTGGGTATATGACAGGCATGAAGTCAGTGCTTTTTAATCATCTCATTTAATCCACACATAACTCAGTGAGTTTGATATTTGGCCTCACTTAATCGGTGAGGAAACTCAGGCTCTTTGAGATTAAATGCTTTGTCCAAAGTCACTAAGAAAATACAATGAGGCACTGGGATTGGAACCAGTGCTGGAGGATAGCCCCAGGAGGTCGTGCTGAAGTGTTTGAAGCCATGCAGTAAGATTGCAGAATGTAACTAACAGTGACAGGTAGAGTAGCTCTTTGAACAAAAGTGTCCGTGGCCCTTAAGGAATGATTTCGGTAGCTTTGCCACCAGCAAAGCATTATTTAGATAGGTAGGGATATGTGCTTTTAAAGGCTCATGCCAGGCTAACACTATACAAAGAGAAATCACTGAGAGACTGGAAGCTGAGACACGTGGTTTGTCCACATCACGGGTCAGTTGTTGATCTGAGACTAGAAGCACCTTATTTTCCCCATTGATCAATCTCTTCCTTTGTCTTTGGCTACAGATGCACACGGCCAATAGGATGGTCTGAACTCTGTTTTTGCAGAGTGTTGATTAAAGCGTTGTGAGGCAGAAAACGAAAACCTTACCAAAATTAAGATACATTAAACTCATTGCTTCCTTACCATCTCTCAGGCTTTTCACAGTCTTGGAAAAAGAATGGTTTACTATGACAGGAGTTGTTCTTTTATGATCGTCTGTACTCTCAAAGTGTTTGTAAATTAATTTGCTGATGATCTTTCTTTAATGTGCTGCCTGTGGGCCGTGCACCAGATGAAATCACTTTTGTACAATAATAGGATTTCAGTTGTCTGGAGGCAGAAGCAGAAGAATAAGGAAGAGCCTTTGAGCAATCATTTGTAATTACATTTTAAACGTTTATTTAAAGAAATATGTATAAATTGTACTGTCAGAACTCTAATGACAGGGATGGTCATTGTGTTCTGTGACTCTTAACTTGCTGTTTATTGAAGTTTTAGACTAGGAAATACATTGAAGCATTGAGGCTGGCACAGATATTTTATGTGCCCAGAGTTTAGAGCATTAAAAACAATTTGAATATTCAAGCCAGCATTAGCTATTTTACTTTTAGAGATAAATTTAGGCTCAACCTCATTCAGTTTTATAATTTATATACTGTTCTCAGCGCTCAGGACACGGACTATGAAGACATAAGATCATTTTACTTTTTCTTGTCTGTTTCATCAGCTTTATTTGAATAACAGGCTGGGTTTGAGTTGGGCTTTTTCATTATGGGAGAATTATATAAATAGATTTACATATGTTTATTGGATCATACAGGCAAACATTTGGAACTTCAGACTAACTTTAATTAATTCTCTAAATGACTATCTGGATATTTTAAAACAGTGACATTTCCTTCACTCAAAATGTATGACCAATGACAATATATCCAGAAACATTTTTTTGGAGCTTTTATAGTACTTGTGCTATTTTCAACTTGACCATTTGAAATATTCTTTTGCAGTCTTTTAACTCTCTAATTATAATCGAATATCTGTGGGAGGGAGGCAGAGTGGTGGAAAGAATCTTAGGGCCAGAGCTAGGAGGCCAGGCTGGGATTTGCTTCTGGGATAGATCTGTGCTTATTGGCACTAATAAGAGCTAGGATTTGATTGAGTGCTTACTATATGCTGGGCATAATGCCAGTCACTTTCCGTGAATTATTTCAGTGATCCTTTGAGACAGTATTATTTCTATCCCCACTTTACAAATGAAATATGTAAAGAGTTTATGTAATTTTCTCAAAGTCACACAGCTAAGAAGTGGTAGAGCTGGACCACTTGCATCTGACTTCAAAACCCAAACTCTTAGCCACACACCAAATTGGAAATCATTGAACACTTCTGGGCCCCAGTTTCCTCATCTGTAAATCTTGTAGGCTGAACCACGTGATCAATAAATAGTTTCCAGCTCTGAATTTTTCGAGTTCTCATCCAGCCAGGAAAATAGATGTAGGAACTTATGTTTGCTGTATATTTTAGCCTCAAAGTGGCTAAAAGCATCCTCCAAAATTTGATGCTGAAAACATTGCGAATAGCTAAACAGCATGCAAGCAAGTAATTGTCAAACAGATAGCAGCTGTGAAAACTTTTCAGCATTTCAACAACCCATGGGGGTGTTTTTTAAGAGCAATAAACTAAGCGGCTAAGCGTGTTGCCCATGGAGCTGAGACACAAATCTAGACCCCTGAGAAATTACTGTTTCCAGGGTCTAATACATTCTCTATCTTAGGATAACTGCCTGAATACAGCAGACAGAATCTTTATGAACCTCGGAGCCATTGGTATAATTTTTTTGGTCTTGATGTTAAATAAAAAATATTTTACTAGATCATCACTTGGTTTATTTGATATTTGGTTCTCCAAGCTGCCACCTGCCCTCCCTTGTGTCATTCATTGAAAGGTTTTTAATTGGTCATAAATGCTGTAGACATTGCATTACTTTATAAAATAAAATGAATATATATATATACACCTCCAAATATATATATGAATATATATACACATATATATTTCCAAATCTTTCCTCATACTTTCCTGCACTACAGTAATTCACTGAGCCTTGTTAAAAAAAAAAAATCAGTGACCTGTCCAGCTATAATGCTAATAGCCGTCAGTCATTGATACTTCTTAATGTGAATCCAGGAATTTATGTTGAAAAGTGACTTGATTCTTTCTTCACTATTAGTTAAAGTGGAGTCTGGCTTTGCTTATAAAGCTAAAACATCTAAGCCAATGTAGCCAATGTCACAATAACAATAGCAACAATGACAAAAATCCATCAAGCCGATTGCTTGGCATTCTCATGATTAAGCAATCAGTTGATTGGCTGAATGTTCTGTTTTTCAAATTGCTGTTGTAGTGCTTCTACTACATTTGCCTAATGCTATGACATAGAGACTCTCAAAACGCGGTCCCCAGACCTGCCTCATCAGCATCACCTGGAAATTTGTGAGAAATAGAAATTCTCTGCTCCTAGCCCAGATCTACTGAATTAAAAACTCTGGGGGTGGGACAAATAGCAATTTGTGTTTTTAGGAGAGATGATTCTAATGTTCACTAACTTTTGAGAACCATGGTGGCATCAACTAGTTAAGCAGTTTAAAAAGAAATCAGTAACAATAATTAATTGTCATCACAGAACAACCCAAAGCTTCACCTATTTGATTCAATCCTTTAAAAATACACCTAAGAAAATGTTTACTAAAAAACAACCCCTGAGAAAACTGGGTTCAGTGATGCTTCCTTTGTTTTCATTATAAACAATTTTGTTTTCCTTTTTTCTAACTTCTGAAATCTGTGAAAACTCCATATATATTGAGATATGCTTACTGAATTCAGAAATTGTATACTGACTTTGTTCCAATTGTGAATGATTATTACACATTCGTCTCTTTTTAGGTCAGACACACCAGTGGTTTAAAATTCTTATTTCCCTTACAAAACATGCCAACTCTAATTTAAGGCTCTCTTGGGTTTATAATCCACAGTGGTGCCAGTGAAAAATTGGAAAGCTTTAGGTGTGATTTTTTGTAGCTTTTCCTACTTGTTAAGGAAAACCACCCAGCTACAAAAAGCTGCAGGAAATGTTATACAGATGCCACCAAATGGAGGAAAAACTTAGAAGAGGCATGTTCTTAAAGAGCACATTTTTAATATTTAATATTTAAAACATTTAAGATATTAGAGGAAAACATCAAATGTCTTGACCATGAATTTATTTAACCAACACATTAATAAACTACTCATTTTGTGAATCAAATGGTGTCAACACCTAAAAATATTCAAGGGTGTGTTTAAGGGTAAAATTGTTGATGCTTAAGTATAAACTTTTTCTCTGATCTGGTCCACTGAGGTTGAATGAGTACTGAACGGGACTCAATTTGTAGTATTCTAAATTCATTCAAGGCTTTCACTAGGAAGCGCCTAATGTATCTTCAGCTTTCAAGGCTGTACTTGCCTCTTTTCCGTGATATCAGCACCACCTAGCGTACATACTAAAAACTCCCTTTAAACCAAACCATCTCTTTCTGAAAATCTGCCTTCAGAACACTGTCCTTTCTTAAACAAGTCAGAATTCTCAACAATAGTATGTTAAAGGAGAGAACAAAATTTTCAATTTCAGAAATTTTACCAAGGTCAAGTTTTCAAGTCAGTGTGCTATTTAAACTTTTTATTTACTTATGATTTGCCTCTGTTAAGCCAGGTGTTATGAGGATGGTTATACCATGACCATATCATAGGGTTTGTCTATAGACATGCAGTTATTTCTTTAAAGTGTAATGGGATCACCAACCATTTTACACAAATTTGGTTAACCTAGCAACATTAAATTCCTTCTGTAAATGAGGCAGTTTTACTAAAAGAATGATGAAAGATAACATCTCTTTCCATTGCATTTTGTGCATCAACTTCAAATGTGGGTATGTTTTGCCATTAAATGGCATGGAATTAAATAGAGGATTGGTAAGTATGTACTTTATTCCAGAGGGGCTGCATAAGGAAATAAATATAATTCTCCAACCTAGAACATCTAATTTGGGTCTGAATAGTGGCATGTGCCTGCAAACAGGCTTCTCAGCCACAGGACAATTGCCACTGACTGCTTCACTGCGTTGCTTAGTAAATGAAGAGAGAATACTAATTTCTGGAGTCACCAGTTTCTTTTCACAAGTAGAACTTATGCTATAAAATACTCTTTTGCTACAGTAATATCTGACTTTTCTCCAATTATTTTATTTTCTATAGCTTATCCAACAAAAGTATTAACACATACGTCAACAACGTCGAAAGTAGCCTACTTTAAGAGAAAATATGCAGAAGAAGAAGATTTACATCAAGATTACCATGGGTATTTTCCAAAAGTAAGGGTTTATTTATTATTTTTAAAAAAATTTTTAAGAGTCTTGTCGATAGCAAAGGCTCTTGTTCTCATTTTTCTAAAATGTAGATTGAATGATGTATTTGCTTTCCAGCACCTGATACTGCCTGAGGACAGGACTTGCATTCTCAAACTTTCTCTAGAGAAGCTCAGATTTCTTGAAGACCCAGAAACCTACTTAAGAAGGTCTGTGTTAATTAACAATTTGCTGAGGAAGATCCATCTAGAGACGGAGAAAGAGAGCTATGAATACTTTAAAGAAGCTCCCTGTTATAAGACTACTTATTCTGATACAAGAAAACGGCTGAAGTTTATGGTACAGGAATGCTGTTCTCAGTCTCTCTATTATGAAGAGCTGCATTCGTATCATATTGTGCCTTATGCTTCGGAGAATGCCATTTATGGAATGGGCTACACTAGCAGCCACTTGGAGCAAAATTCTCAGTTGCTTATTTATAAAATGAATTAAAGTAACTGTTAAAGTCCATTGATACCTTGTTTCTAAATGCCTGAACTGTTTATAGTGAAGATGTTAACATTAAGGCACTAATTATCAGTGCCCTTGAGATCAAAGATGAGATGCATGCTGAACTGATTGGAGAGAACCCTGGTTATTATTCAGCAGTCCTTACTATCATCCAGCCAAATTGAAAATATGTCCACATATTATAAAGCGGAGAATAAGTGCTTTAGAAGCAAAGTTTTTTTTTTTTAAGAAAAGGTGTGTAGGAAGGGACCTATATTAAGTTCTTACACAGATTTAAACATTTCAAGCCCCCTATTTCCAAATTCTACCACTCTTAGTGGAAAGTAACAAAAAGTAACAGATTCAGATTAAACAAATAATGTCTTATCCCTGAGGATTAAGGGTGGAATGGATTTAATTTTCTGTAAATGATGAGAGGAAGGGTAGATCCTTTCTGAAATGCTTTGGCTTGTCAAGCATTGTGCCAAATAATTGACACCATTCTCCTTTTACCATTAGTGGCAATTCAAGATGTGGCAAACCTACTGCAATTTAACTGCTGAATGTAACAACCAGAACACTCCACATCGATCCATTTTACATTATTATTTATTTATTTTTTTGGCTTCATAGAGTTTTCTCTTTCAAAGTGAAATTTAATAAAATAGCCTTGCCGATGGGCTTTTATCTAAGTTCTAGGGGTCATTTAAAATTTGTGGTGGGCTTTTAGTTGAGTTTAAATTTATTTATGATGTCATTTTTATAGGCTGTGAAGCTCAGGAAAAGGGTAGGCAGGTAATATTTGATTTTAATAGGCAGGTAATTTAAAAAATTTTATCTGCAGAAACTGGTGAGAACAACAAAAATTCTACATGATGTTTTTTCTTCATCTAAGAGTTCATTTAAGGCTGTCTGGATGAAACTTTGCACTGATTTTTGTATAATAGTCGACCATTCACTATTTGACAAAATGTTTCAGAATGCCTTTGGTGGTGACGTTTAGATAAGTTCCTATATTTTGCAATTTGAAAGATAATTATTTAACAAGTTTCATAGATTCCTGAAATTGTTTGAAATGGTTCGTGGTGTTCTTTGAGGTTTGAGTGAGATGTCTGATTTCAGTGTCCAGACTTACGTTCCATGGCGCACATCATTTAAAGAATTGTCATTAACTGATAAAACAGATTGGAAAACTAGGTGCCAAAGCTATATTCAAGAAAATACCAAAGACCCAAAGGTGAGTGTTAGAGAGACTATGATAATGAAGATAAGAATCTAAAATAAGGATTGTACAGGACATAGAAGAACAGTGTTAAAGAGATTTGGAACGATTTGCTTACTAGTGTGCTTTCCGAGCACTTTATACATACATAATAATGATAGTCAAGGGCACTGCTTGGGCCTTCAGTGATCATATGTTTTTGCAAATCTAAATATGGTGACTTGTCAACATTGTATCTTCCCTCATTGAATGCCATCTTGTAAACAAGAAGGCCTTTATCTCTTAAAGAGAATTTTGTTTTTAGTTTTGATTCACTACTTGCTCCCTCTAATGAATCATCGGGATGATCAACATGGATGCTTTCGGTATAAAGAATATTGGTGCCCTAATTAGCATGCATTGTTAAAGACCACATAGATATATAATTGATAAAAGTATTGGGTTTCTATTTAATTGCTCAATCAGAATTAGGAAAAAATGCTTTAAACAAATTGGAAAATTATAATGGAGGGTAATTTTTTTTTATAAATTTATTTATTTATTTTTAGTTTTGGCAGCATTGAGTCTGTGTTGGTGCATGCGGGCTTTCTCTAGTTGCGGGGCGCAGGGACTATTCTTCGTTGCGGTGCGCAGGCTTCCCATTGCGGTGGCTTCTCTTGTTGTGGAGCACGGGCTCTAGGCACGTGGGCTTCGGTAGTTGTGGCACATGGGCTCAGTAGTTGTGGCTCACGGGCTGTAGAGCGCAGGCTCAGTAGTTGTGGCGCACGGGCTTAGTTGCTCCGCGGCATGTGAGATCTTCCTGGACCAGGGCTCGAACCCGTGTCCCCTGTATTGGCAGGCGGATTCTTAACCACTGCGCCACCAAGTAAGTCGAGGCTAACTTTTAAGGCAATTTAGTGTGAATGGTGAGATAGCTTTGCTGTGCAAATATAAATATTTAAAAATTAATTTAAGGGCAAAATTTGTCACCTAAGTTCAAAAACTTTATTTCACTGCTTATACCACACCTTATTTCTCAGAATGTGTTTATTAAAATGTAGATTTCTTAAACAATGGGAATATTAATTGAATATACTCCAAATTTGATAGGATAATTATTATGTACTTTGAAAGATAGAACTAGCTCTCTAATAGTTCAAAACTTTTTACCAAAAGGAACATTTGGCTTGGTTTAGGACAGTGTCTATAAGAAAAACATGCCAGTGCTAATAGGTATGACTTACAAATATACCACGTATTGAAATTGTTTGAGGACAGAAATGTGTATACTTTGGGATAGAAAAGAGGGAGAGAAAAAGTTTCCAAGAAAGTGTAAAATTGTAATATTTACTGTATGTCAGAAATGTTAAAGCAGGAACTCTTGGACAATGAACCCATAACAGACATAAAGTCTGTTTTATTTGGTGACATCATTAACTGAACTCTCTGAATCTTACATTCATATGTAGAGAAGGAACTGTCTTAGAAACCAGTGGTATTTGTGAATATGCTTTTTTTTTTTAAGAAATATGTGTTGATTTCAAAACAGGTTATTTAAAAAATATCTTTTAGAACATTTAATTTCTTTTCCAATAAACAATTCATAGACAAGGAGTTGACTAATGTCATCTTGACTTATTAAAAAAATACTAGTTTGTATTTAAACTGTATTAACTTGTCTGAGTTAACCAATAAGATTACTGTCATTTTACCATGGCAACCTGATATATAGGGAGACCCTATTCAGACCTGCTCTGCTGACTCCATCCTGCATGATCTATTATGGGAGATGCAAAGGTAAGAGAAAGAACAGTGACACCTTTTTTAGAACCTGGACATCCTTTCTTTGGTGACAAGAGCCATGCTTAATGTAAGAAAGATAGAATAGGAAATCTGAGTGCCTTTGGTAATGTTGATCAATCTTCTGGGTGCCCAGACAGCCTAAAGACCTGATAAAGAATAAGAAAATGAAACAGAGAGGGAAAATGAAGGTAAAAGGAAGAAAAAAGGAGGGGATAGGGAAATAAGGAAAAGAATTAGTAAGTGAAAGCAAAAGTTGTTTCCTGTCGGGGGTGGGTGGTTGCTTGCTGTACTCAATTGTTCTTTCCTGTGTCTGCTGTAGATCCCAAATCCAAATTTCCACAATGTATTGATGTTTTCTTACATTCACCAATGATGCATAAGACTAGATTCTCTTCAGCATATGTGTTATTTGAAATGTGGTACTACTGTGAAATATCCCTGAAATGGAACTTCTTGGGTAGAGGAGAAAAGAAAAAATAGAAATTAAGTTGGAAGAAAAACTAAATGGTGAGCCTGTGTACATGTGGTTAAGCTCAAACACATGATCAGATTTCAGTGTACATCCCAAGATTTAATATCCCCAATGTTTATTGAGCAACTGCTATGAGCCGGACACTGTGCCAGGGTTGGGGATACATTGGTGAATGATGCACAGTTCTTTTGTCCAAGCAGTTCATTGATGAGGGAGGAACTCGGAGATGTTTGGTTTTGTTTTAAAACGTAAGAATTCTTTACTGGGAGTAGCACCTGAATTTCTCTTTTCCAAACTGTGTGATGGTTATCAGATGTGTATCTCCAAAGGTGTTTGCAGCTAAGAAGATGCACAGGGGAAGGGAATGTCTACTGACCTAGATTTTAGAGCAGAAGGAGAGTACATTCTGCTTTGCAGTATATTTTATACTTGGAAGCATGATGGAAAACCAGCGCTGCAGAAGGGAAGTGTCGCTGGCCTTAGCTTCACCTGGGGCATAAGAGGAGGTAGGGAGACAAGTGCAAGTACAGAACAATTTCTCCTCCCCGACCTCTCTAGCTATGAGGTTCTTTTACAGGGCAAATCAGGTTAATATTAATGTCAAGGAGATCCTTGAAGGAGAAGCAAGATCAGGAGATCACAGCCTGAGAGTTGTATATAGTGTGCTCAAGGTTAGAAGGGCAGCTTTCTTTAATTTGCCTTGTGTCGCTGAATTGCTAAAATGAGCTTCTATATTTCTTAACATCAGCTACTGGAGCCATGCTCCTTCTCTCCCACTGGCTTCCTCTCTGAATCACAGCCCCTGTCTTTGCACTTTGCTGAAAGTGGAGGTTATGGTTCTAATTCTTTATTGCCTCTCCTTTCTTCCATCATTGATACTGATTTGCTCAAAAATATTGTACCTGGAAAAAAGCAACAATTTGCAGTACTGGTTGAACTCCCTTGGGAAAGGTTTCCAGAGTGTATCAAACTAGAATTCATCACAGTTTCTTGATACAATTCTTTTAAAAACTACTCTACATAGTTATTAAATAATTGTCTACTAAGGTAATCTTTATGTTTCTAGAGTTCAGTGAAAGGTTATCAGTTCCACATATTTTGCTAAAGAAAATACCTTAGGTTGGAAACAATGGAAGATCATGTGTAATTAATTCAAGCAGTTCATGAGTATTTATATAATATTTGAAACTTAAATTTATGTTCTTTTTTCCCATTCTCAAACTTCATTACTATACATCAGCAATGTGACATGTCTCAGAATTTTTATTTCCTTATTAAATGGATCATTTCTGAAAGTTGTGTTACATTCATGGTTGAACCCTTTGGATGATATTTCCCTATTAAAGTTTCTAACTTTCCACAAGGATTATTCTATAGTTGGGTGGATAAAGAACATTGCTCTACATTAGCACTTCTTAAACCTTCTTTTGCATATAAGTCACTGGATATCAAGTTAGAATACAAACCCTTTTTAGTAGTTCTGGGGTGGGGTCTGAGAGTCTGCATTTCTCAAGTTTCCTAGGTGATATGGGTGCTGCTCTTCCACTGGTTCAAAGCATATGCGTTCATGTCTGTTTTCCATAGCAATTCTTTTCTTTAAAGGAATGAAAAGCAAAAAGTAAGTATCAGAAGCTGGTTTTCCAAATTGGTCACAAATATTGCAATATTTTATAAAGTAAAATATCTAGAAAATGATTTATAAATTTTATCTACATCAAGTGCAGAAAGGGATCAAGGATGTAGTCATGTACCATTCTTAATCAGTCAGGGAGTGACACATGGTAAATTTCTTCTCCTGATTTTTTCCCCCGTGATTATACCCAGATAAGGGAGCTTCATTTGGTAACATTAGAGATGAAATTTTGTTCGCAGTTAACATGAATTTGGCAATTTCTTGCTTGACTAAATCTGAGAGAGTCTTATAAAAACCTTCTATATTAAATTCAGACCTATTGGTGTCTGCATGGGCTGAAGAATTTGGTAAACTTGAGCTGAAAAATGGTACTTAGAATTTCGTCTTCTTGCCTGAACTCTTTCTTGAGCTTTATTCCATGAGAGATCCTTCCCTTGCTATGGACTTTCTGTTTCTCTTTAGTTGTCGGTGTCTGAATGAGGGGTGGAGGATTGGTGTAAATGAGGAAGTCACATAAATTGTCTAATTTGAGCATGCCAAGTGATTTTTGTCAGGCTCTCCTTTGGTCATAAGTTATTGGTATAGCTATTGTGAAATATAGTGCCATAAATTTGTCACGAACCATTAACGAAAGGAGAAAAGCAGGAATTTAGTTTTGTGGGAACGCACCCAAATACCAAGCAGATGGTGTTCTACAACATTTATTTGGGAAAATGTATATCTGTTACGTAATCTAAAATGTGTCTTTTTCACATTTAAAAATATTTGGGTCATGATTTAGAGTTTTTATTGGATTGTTTTTTAAGCTGAGAGGAAGAAGAAAGGTCACTGTATTTTAAAACACATTTGACATGTTACTAATAAAATTTTACTTCTGGTGAAATATAGGTGCCTTTATTAAGTAGGGGCGGGGGGGATCCTGAACTTTGGCATTTGCTTTATGTCCCTCACTTCCAGAGGTCTCATTTTAAAGGCGTACGGTTTTATTTCTTTCAATAGTTTATTTTCAACACAAATTTTGCTGAAGTATTTAGAAGACATTTCCAATCTCTAGGTGAATTTTTTTTTTCACTAAAATTGACCCTGAAATGTTTTTGAGGTAGCATGAGTCATGAGAACACTTGACAGAACTCACTCAATTTAGGTCTTGTTCAAATATAAGATCATAAATCTCAGAGTCAAAGATAATTTGTCTACCCATAGAACAGCAGATGTACTCAATGGTCCTTCATAGATTTGTTAGGCAAAGGGCAGGTGGCTCGCACCAGGAAGATAGATTCCTTCTCTTTCTAGTAGGAAATGGTGTTTATTATCAATTTTGCAAGCCAGTGATTATGAAACCCCCTATAATCCATTGACTTATGAGGGACGTCAATACCCAAGTATAAGGTATTTCCAAATAAACAACATTTTTCTGTGTGTATCCAGCAAGACAAAATCTTGATTAATTTTACAGTTACTTGAGCGATCCAGGGACAAGTAACCCATATAAATTACAGAGACTTTCATGTATGTGTTAGTGGAAACTTAAACACATAGGGATGAACACACCTAAGATGGTAAAATAAAGAGCCAATTGGTCTCTGGAAGTAAAACAAAAAACAAAAAACAACCTTATATGTTATATAAGCGCCTTGGACACTGCCTAGTATGTATTTTGTGGTAATAAATCTTGTTGTCCAAGTGACTCTTAGTTTTTCTTTTTGTAAATAAATGCATTTTTTCCATTTGTGCTCTATTTTTGAGCCCCAAAGCAGGTGTTTATGATTTTCTTTCCTATTCGAAGGTTTAAGGAACACACACACACACACACACACACATACACCAAGAAATCACAGGTTACAGGGGGATAGGCTTTTTTATTTTTTATTTTTTATTTTTTTTTATTTTTTTTTTTTGGATTTTCTTATTTATTTATTTATTTATTTATTTTTGGCTGTGTTGGGTCTTCGGTTCGTGCGAGGGCTTTCTCCAGTTGCGGCAAGCGGGGGCCACTCTTCATCGCGGTGCGGGGACCGCTCTTCATCGCGGTGCGCGGGCCTTTCTCTATCGCGGCCCCTCCCGTCGCGGGGCACAGGCTCCAGACGCGCAGGCTCAGCAATTGTGGCTCACGGGCCCAGCTGCTCCGTGGCATGTGGGATCTTCCCAGACCAGGGCTCGAACCCGTGTCCCCTGCATTAGCAGGCAGATTCTCAACCACTGCGCCACCAGGGAAGCCCTTTATTTTTTAATTAATTAATTAATTTGGCTGTGTTGGGTCTTCGTTTCTGTGCGAGGGCTTTTCTCCAGTTGTGGCAAGCGGGGGCCACTCTTCATCGCGGTGTGCAGGCCTCTCACTGTCGTGGCCTCTCTTGTTGCAGTGCACAGGCTCCAGACGCGCAGGCTCAGTAGTTGTGGCTCACGGGCCTAGTCACTCCGCGGCATGTGGGATCTTCCCAGACCAGGGCTCGAACCCGTGTCCCCTGCATTGGCAGACAGATTCTCAACCACTGCGCCACCAGGGAAGCCCTGGGATAAGCTTTTTAAAATCTATTATTATTAGAAGTAAAAGAAGGGTGGATACGCTAGGGTACTTCTCTTCAGAAGCCTGGAATCTACATAAGAATTTGAAGCCACGTTGTGAAACATAAATACAGTAGTGTTGTTGAGTTGATAGTAGTAAAGACAACCAAGTTTTAACCTCAAAAAAAGACCCACCACACACACACACACACACACACACACAAAAGGATTTGATGATCATTTTTTCCTTGTTCCCATTTCCCCGACATTACTTCCCCACCTCATTCCACCCCAGCACTGGCCAGGCCCTCTATTTGTGACCTGATTGCTATCAGTGAAATTAATTAATAGTCATGACAAGTTCTACCAGGACAGATCTTTATAAAGCCTTGGTTAAATCATCACAGTCATGCCTTTATACTGCGGCAGTGTCCTTAAAATTGTTTGATATGAGTCTGCTGAATTAAATATGTTCCACAGTGTGAGGGCCACCCGCAAACATTCACTGCTCTGGAAGGTATTTTTGCTGTTGCCTCATGGATTTTATAATTAGAAATGTTTGTAAACAGTGCTGTGTAAACACAAGTTATGTTGAATTACCATTACTCCTCTCAAGATAAAAGAAGATATATCAAATAAACTATTAGTTCATATGTACAAGTAGAATATAGCTTCACTTTGACTGATTATGATCACAGCATTTGTATAGTTTATGAGGGAGCCAAACACAGAAGTTTTATCAGTATGTCTCATACTCATTTTTTAAAATCAATCTGTGATGCAAACTAGGTCACCATTTTTTAATTATCAAATTAAAACGACTTCACCCTCACTTGACCTCATTGGCAGGAAGTCCAGTCTTTCTTCTGGGAAAGCCTTTTCCAAGGTGTTTCAGAGAGCCATTTCCATGGGTCACTAGCCAGCTTCAGCCCAAAATGAGAACGGCAGACCCCTTAAGGCAGATCATCTTGCCATCAAGAGGCAGCAGCGGCTCAAGTGTCAATCTTGAGGTGTCACCATGGAACCCGGTACTAGCCAGGGCTAGGCCTTACTGCTTGTGATTACTGTGAATAGGGAAATGTCTCCTTACAATGGAACCTTATCCTGATTGCCCTATTTTTTTTAAAAACACATGTAGGCTAAACTCCTTCTCATGTCAAACTCTCCAAGGAAACTTTCACTGTTGATATTAAATAATCAGGAGACCTAAATAAACCAGCGACTGTTGTCTCTATTTAGCTTTCAAAATAAGCCAACTCTAAAAACTCTTCACTCTGCTATAGTTGATAGGCCATTAGGAACTGGAAAAGTCTCCAACACTAAGTAGTTCATTGTCTCTGGTTTGCATTACTTCCACTTTCCTGGATCCCTGCATAAGTGAATGGAGTTCAATCGATGCAGTCAGCACAGAGAGAGCTTTCTGCCTGGGCATAAGAAGCAGGTACATGTGGGAGGCAGAACCACAGAAACAACCTGGACCACGGGTACAAATGCATCAGGGACTTAAATACCTACTTCCATATTTAGAGGAAAAGGGCCCTGGGCATGGGTCCAAGACTTAGAGTTGTTGTTTTGCCTTCTTTGAATTTGCTTTGCGGGTATGAGACAGATGGCTGAACTGATTGCTACTCTCACTTCTATACTTCACAATTAATTTATTTTCACTGGTTGGGTTTCATCTAAAGAAACTCATAGATTTCTTTGCATACTACTGGCCCACTGCTTTATAAACTTGAGTCCTATTACTCTGGAACAAAGACTCAGTAATGGTCCATGAGAGTTTGACATTACCTGGGAGAATGCAGGTGATATGCTCAGCCATAATCAAAATTACAGTATTGGAAAAATGCTCTCAGACATGGTGAAGAAACTTACATTTTATATCTGAATTATAGCATGACAACACTTCAGTAATGGTTCCAGCCCTTTCTCTAATATCCAGTACTTTTCAAGACAACTCCACCTATAACACACATCCTCAAAAGAAAGTTTGTAGGCTAAGTGTTGACTTTAACTCTTGACTTCCCAGTTAAAATTTACTGGAAAAACTTATCACATTGCATATTTTGCCTTTTGGGTATTTCTTGTTGCCTGAAAAATGAAACGCTATTCTTAGAAAGTTGCTTTCGTTGCTGGTACCTTCAAAGTGGTCTGGAACTCTGACTGCGGCTGGGTCTGCCACAGTCCATGCCCTGACCCATGCATATCTTCTTCTTGGATCAATCCCTTGATCATTAGGTAATATCCTTCTTTGTCTCTTGTTATAGTCTTTTTCCTGGAAATACTGCTGGCTCACTGGTGGGTGGAGCCAGGTCCCAGGGTTTCTGGCTGCAGGGGCCTGGAAGTCCCAGAGTTGGTGTATGGGTTGGCTGGTGGGTCCTCCAAAAGGACCTCAGGGGGCTCCTGAGGCTGGTACCTGCCCGCTGGAGGGCAGAGTTGTGTACTGGAGGCTCTGGCTGCAGGGTCCTGGGAGTCCTGGGGCTAGTGCCTGTGTACTGGTGTGTGGGGCCAGATGGTGGGCCCTCTGGTGGACAGGTCTATGTCCTGGGGTGGCTGTGAGATCAGGAGGTCTTAAGGCAGCCTACCTGGTGGTGGGTGGGGCTGCGACTCTGCCTGGCTAGTTGCTTGGCCTGAGGCATCAGTACTGGTGCTGACAAGCTGGTTGGTGATGCCAGGTCCCTGTGCTAATGAGCTAGAGGGAATATTACAAAATGGCATTTGCCAGAACCGGTGTTCATGTGGTAGAATGAGCTCCCCAAAATGATTGCTATCAGTGTCTTATGTCCCCAGGGTGAGCTCCAGTTGCTTCTTGCATCTCCAGGATACTCTCCAAGATTAGCAGGTAGGTTTGACCTAGATTCCT
Source organism: Balaenoptera acutorostrata (assembly GCF_949987535.1). NCBI lineage: Eukaryota > Metazoa > Chordata > Mammalia > Artiodactyla > Balaenopteridae > Balaenoptera > Balaenoptera acutorostrata. Next base: position 141,686,006 of record NC_080066.1, read on the forward strand.
TTCAAATTACTACCTCTGCCCTTGGTCCCAGAGTGTGTGAGATTTTGAGTGCTCCCTTTAAGAATGGAATCTCTATTTCCCACAGCCCTCTGGGTCTCCTGAAAGTAAGCCTCACTGGCCCTCAAAGGCAAATGTTCTGGGGCTCGTCTTCTTGGTATAGGACCCCCAAACCAGGGAGTCCAGAGTATGGCTCAGACCCATTGCTCCTTGTGGAAAACCTCTGCAGTTGTTATTATTCTTCTGTTTGTTGATCATGCACCTGGGGATATGGGTCTTGACTATACCACAACTCTGTCCCTCCTATCTGTCTCACTGTGGTTCCTTCTTTATGTCTTTAATTGTAGAAGGTCTTTTCTGCTACATTCTGGTCTTTTTGATCAATAGTTGCTCTATAAATAGTTGTAATTTTGGTTTGCCCGTGAGAGGAGTTAAGCTCAGGGTCTTCCTACTCAGCCATCTTGGCCAAGCTCTTCATTTAGAATTGAAGGAGAGATAAAGTACTTCTTAGACAAGCAAAAAAATAAACAAGTCCATCAATGCTAAACCTACCCTCAAAGAAATGTTAAATGATCTTCTCTAAGTAGAAAAGAAAAGGCTACAAGAAGAAGTAAGAATCCATAGGAAAGGAAAAATCCCACTAGTAAAGGCAAATATATAGTAAAGACTGTGGCTCAACCACTTAAATAAGCTAGTGCAAAGATTAAAAGACAAAAAAATTGTAAAATCAACTATAACTATAATAAACAGTGAAGGGATAAACATGAAGAGGTAAAACATGACATCAAAAACACAAAACAGGGGATAAGGGAGTAAACAAATGTAGATCTTTTAGAATGTGTTTGAACTTAAATGATTTTTAGTTCAAAACAAGAATATATAGTTATAGGTCAACATATATGGGCCCCATGGTAATCACAAATCAAAAACCTACAATAGATACACAAAAACTAGAGAAAAAGGAACACGAGCATACCACTAAAGAAAATCATCAAACAACAAGGGAAGAAACTGAAAGAAGAAGAAAAAAACAGAGAAGAACTACAAAAACAAGCAGAAAACAAGTAACAAAATGGCACTAAGTATCAATACATAGCTATCAATAATCACTTTAAATATCAATGAACGAAATGCTCTAGTCAAAAGATACAGGGTGATTGGATTAAAAAAGGGACCTAGCTATATGGTGCTTACAAGACACTTCAATCTAAAAACATACACACTGAAAGTGAGGAGATGGAAAAAGATATTTTATGCAAGTGGAAATGACAAGAAAGCTGAGAGGTAGCGATACTCATTCAGATAAAATAGTCTTTAAAACAAAGTCTATAACAAAACACAGAGAAGGGCATTATATAGTGATAAAGGGATAAATACAAGAAAAGGATATAACACTTGTTAACATATATGTACCTAATATAGGAGTATCTAAATATATAAAGCAAATTTTAATGGACATAAAGGGAGGAATTGACATTTAATATAATTATGAGAGATATTAACACCCCACTTACATCAATGGACAGATCATCCAGACAGAAAATCAGTATGGAAACAGCAGTCTTAAGTAACATATTAGACCAGTTGAACTTAATACATATCGACAGGATATTCCATCCAAATACAGCAGACACACATTCTTTTCAAGTGCACATGGAATGTTCTCCAGAATAGATTACATGCTAGGCCCCAAAACAAGTCTCAACAAATTTAAGAGGATAGAAATTATACCAGCCATTTTTTCCAAATGCAACAATATGAAACTAGTAATCAATTGCAGGAAGAACAATGGGAAAAACACAAACACATGGAGACTAAACAACATACTATTAAAAAACCAATGAGTCAGTGAAGAAATAAAAGAGGAAATCAGAAAATACCATGAGACAAATGAAAATAAAAACACAATTTTCTAAAATCTATGGGATGCAGCAAAAGCAGTTCAAAGAAGGAAGTTTATAGCAATACAGTTCTACCTCAAGAAACAAGAAAAATCTCAAATAAACAACCTAACCTACCATCTAAAGATATCAGAAAAAGAAGAACAAACAAAGCCCGAAGTCAGCAGAAGGAAGGAAATAATAAAGATCAGAGAGAAAATAAATAAAATAGAGACCAAAGAAATAACAGTAAAAAGATCAATAAAACAAAGAGCTGTTTTTTTCAAAAGATAAACAAAAGTTTTAACCAGGCTCAACAAGAAAAAAAGAGAGAGGATCCAATGAACAAAATAAGAAATGAAACAGGAGAAATAACAATCAATATCACAAAGATTTAAAAAATCATAAGAGAATGTTACAGTTTTATGCCAACAGATTGGACAACCTAGAAGAAATGGATAAATTTCTAGAAAGATGCAGTCTTCCAAGACTCAAGCAGGAAGAACTAGACAAACTGAACAGACCAATCACTAGTAGTGAAATTGAATTTGTAAAAAGCAAAACAAAAACAAAAACAAAAACAACTTCCAGCAAAGAAAAATCCATGACCAGATGGATTAACAGGAAAATTCTACCAAACATATAAAGAAGATCTAGTATCTATCCTTCTCAAACTGTCCTTCCAAAATTGAAGAGAAGGGAACACTAGCAGATTCATCCTACAAGGGCACCATTACCCTGATTCCCATACCAGACAAAGATTTCATAAAAAAAGAAAATTATAAGCCAATATCTCTGATGAACATAGATGCAAAAATCCAAAATAAAATACTAGCAAACTAAATCCAACAATACGTTAAGAGGGTCATACACCATTACCAAGTGGGATTTATTCCATGGATACAAGAACGGTTCAATATCCACAAATCATTCAATGTGATATACCACATTAACAAAAGGAAGGAGAAAAATCACATGATCATTTCAATAGATGCAGAAAACCATTTGACAAAATTCAAGATCCATTCATGATAAAAACTCTCATCAAACTTGGTATAGAGGGAACATATCTCAAAATAATAAAGGTCATTTATAACAAAACTGCTAACATCATACTCAACAATGAAAAGCTGAAAACTCTTCCTCTAAAATCAGGAACAAGATAAGAATGCTCATTCTTGACAGTTCTGCTTAACATACTATTGGAAGTCCTAGCCACAGTAATCAGACAAGAAAAAAAAAAAAAAAAATGAAAGGCATCCAAATTGGAAAGGAAGTATTAAAACTGTCACTATTTGCAGATGACCTGATACTAAATATAGAAAACCCTAAATTCTCCACCAAAAAACGATTAGAACTAACAAATAATTCAATAAAGTTGCAGGATACAAGATTAATACACAGAAATCTGATGCTTTTCTGTACACTAATAATGAACTATCAGAAAGAGAATTCAAGGAAACAATCCCATTTACAATTGCATCGAATAGAATAAAATACCTAGGAATAAATTTAACCAAGTGGGTGAAAGACTTGTACCCTGAAACCTGTAAGACATTCATGAAGGAAATTGAATAGGATACAAATAAATGGAAAGATATCCCATGTTCATGGATTTGAAGAATTAATAGTGTTAAAGTGTCTATACTTCTTACCTAAAAATCTTCTTAGCAATCTTCTATTTCGTGGGAAGAATGTTTTAACCTTAATAAAAACTAACATTGGGGCTTTACTTTATATCTTACTGTTGTAAGATATACGTTTACTTTCCTTTTCAATTTAATGGCACATTTATAATTGTCCATGAGATTCAGCAAAGTTCCAATAGTAATATTTAATATTTTAAAGCAAGCCTCTTTCTCAGTGATTCTCATATAGGTCCAATATCTGCTTTAGATTGATGATGCTCTCAAGTAATATATTGCTTAAAAAATAGATTTAAATGTACGTGTTTTAAAAAGTACTGAGCTTGCTTTGGGAAGCAATTTTTTTTTTCACCCACTGTAAACAAAGCAGCAGTTACAAATGAACTCTGTCGTCCTTGTCCCTTATCACTGTCCAACTGTTTGAGAAATAAATATATCACATTTTATTACATGAAAAAAAAAGCCTATACTACTTAAAGCAATCTGCAAATTTTATGCGATTCCTATCAAAACATCCATGACATTTTTCACAGATCTAGAAGAAATAATCATAAAATTTGTATGGAATCACAGAAGACCCTGAATAGCCAAAGCAATCTTGAGAAAGAAGAACAGAGCTGGAGGTATCATGGTCCTTCACTTCAGACTATATACAAAGGCTACAGTCATCAAAATTGTATGGTACCGGCACAGAAACAGGCACATAGATCAATGGAGCAGAATAGAGAGCCTAGAAATAAACCCATGCACTTATGGTCAATCAATCTATGATAAAGGAGACAAGAATAATAAATGGGGAAAAGACAGTCTCTTCAATAAGTGTTGCTGGGTAAACTGAACAACTACATGCAAAAGAATGAAATTAGAAAAATTTCTCACACTGTATACAAAAGTAAACTCAAAATGGACTAAGGACCTAAATGTAAGACTGGAAACCATAAAACTCCTAGAAGAAAACTTAGGCAAAAGACTCTGACATAAATTGTAGCAATAGTTTTTTTAGGATCTGTCTCCTAAGGCAAAGGAAACAAAAGTAAAATTAAACAAATGGGACCTAATAAAACTTAAAAGCTTTTTCACAGCAAAGGAAACCATTGACAAAATAATGTAAAGACAACCTACTGAATGGGAGAAAATACTTGCAAGTGAAATGACTGATAAGGGGTTAATATCCACACTATATAAACAGCTCATACAACTCAATATCGAAAAACAAACAACCTGATTTAAAAATGGGCAGAAGACCAGAATAGACATTTTTTTCCAAGGAAGATATACAGATAGCCAACAGGCAAATGAAAAGGTGCTCATTAGTAGAGAAATGCAAATCAAAACCACAACGAGATATCACCTCACACTCGTCAGAATGGCTATCATCAAAAAGGCCACAAATAACCAATGCTGGTGAGTATATGGAGAAAGGGGAACCCTTGTAGACTGTTGTGGGAATGTAATTTGATGCAGCCACTATAGAAAACAGTATGGAGTTTCCATACTGTTTTCTATAGAAAACTAAAAATAGAACTACCATATGATCCAGCAATTCCACTCTTGGGCATATGTCTGAAGAAAACAAAAACACAAATTCAAAAAAATACATGCACCCCAATATTCATAGCAGCATTATTTACAACAGCTAAGATATGGATGCAGCCTTAGTGTCCATCAACACATGAATGGATAAAGAAGTGGTGAATAAATAAATAAATAAATAAATATATATATATATATACACACACACACATATATATATATACCACTTCTTGTATACACACACACACACACACACACACATATATATACGTATGTATATATATACGTATATATATATGTATATACACACATACAATAGAATACTACTCAGCCATAAAAAAGAACAAAATTTTGCCATTTGCAACAATATAGATGGACCTAGAGGGTATCAGTCTTAGGGAAATAAGTCAGACAAGAAAGATAAATTTTGTATGTAATCACTTATATGTGGAATTTAAAAAATAAAACAAATGAATGAATATAACAAAGTAGAAAGAGACTCACAGGTATAGAGATCAAACTATTAGTTACCAACAGAGAGTGGGAGGAAGTATGAGGCAAGATAGGGGTATGGTATTAAGAGGTACAAGCTACTATGTATAAAATAAATAAACTACTACAAAGATGTAATGTACAGCACAGGGCATATCACCAATAATTTATAATAAGTTTAAATGGAATATAATCTATAAAAATCAGTATTGAATCACTATGGTGTACACCTGAAACTAATATAATAGTGTAAATCAACTATAGTTCAATAAAATACTTTGTTTCCTACACTTTTGCTTACTCCCACCATGGATCTCAGAGATTTGCTTCTTTTAGCTGTCTATTTATAGGTTCATGGAACCAGTTGAGTGCTGCCTGGGATGGTGGGAATTTAAAGATACTATCCTGGTCCACAGGCTACACTATAGGAAGGATAAGAAAAACTGGTTCTAGTTACTTTCACTGTAAGTTTCTTTGCCATAGACATCTTTGCTGCAACATTTTTGCAACATAAATTTTCTCTGCATAAGTAACTGTCCATAAGGCAATTTTGCCATACAAGACAAAATAATTGGTTAGAAGTTTGTTTTGACATAAACAAAATCATGATAGATGATGATGATTTGCCCAGGAGTTGGTTTCTTATTTTGAAACACACTACATTGGAGGAGAAAGAGGCTGATGCTGGGGGCCTCGAAGGCTCAGAGTTGAACATATAGTTCCCATTGAACTATGGAATTTCTGTCAATGGACATGTTACAATATATTAAGAACAAACAAGAGTGTAGAAGACTTTCACAATGCAGTCCAAAATTTAGTTTACAAATATTCATCGTAGTATTTGGAAATTGATACCTCTCTTAATGAAGGAAGAAATTTTAGCAAAAAAGAAAAAATGTGATACCAACAAGGAGACAAATCAATAATCCAAGTAAATAAATAAATACATAAATACACAAATATTAAAAATGAATAAATAAAAGTATAAAATACTATGAAAGAAAGACTTGGAAGACAAGTGTTTGGGTAAAACCCACAAAATAGAATCAGTTATTTATATGGTATTGCCATGAGTTTACAGACATTTTAAACATATTCCAATATTTTGTATTTCTCAGTAAGGCATTTTTAATTTTGTTATTCACTTCTCATTTTTCATTACATCATTTTTAATGTTGCTCTTTTATTTTATTTTTTACCTTTTATGACAAAATTACCTTAGAACCAATTAGTCATGCAGAGAAAATATTTGTGATAAAAGTGCTTGTGGCAAAGATGTCTATGGCAAAGATTCTTAAGGCAAAAATACCAGACACAGAGAAAAATATAATAAGATTCTATATTGAAATAGATTTGTGGAGGGCAGAGAGCAGAAGCAAGAATGACAATCCTGCAGCCTGTGGAACAAAAACCACATTCACAGAAAGATAGAAAAAATGAAAAGGCAGAGGCCTATGTACCAGATGAAGGAACAAGATAAAACCCCAGAAAAACAACTAAATGAAGTGGAGATAGACAACCTTCCAGAAAAAGAATTCAGAATAATGATAGTGAAGATGATCCAGGACCTTGGGAAAAAAATGGAGGCAAAGATCGAGAAGATGCAAGAAATATTTAACAAAGACCTAGAAGAATTAAAGAACAAACAAACAGAAATGAACAATACAATAACTGAATGAAAAATATGCTAGATGGAATCAATAGCAGGATAACTGAGGCAGAAGAACAGATATGTGACCTGGAAGAAACAATGGTGGAATTCACTGCTGTGGAACAGAATAAAAAAAAAGAATGAAAAGAAATGAAGACAGCCTAAGAGACATCTGGGACAACATTAAACATACCAACATTTGCATTATAGGGGTCCCAGAAGGAGAAGAGAGAAAGGACCCGAGAAAATATTTGAAGAGATTATAGTTGAAAACTTCTCTAACGTGGGAAAGGAAATAACCACCAAAGTCCAGGAAGTTCAGAGAGTCACAGGCAGGATAAACCCAAGGAGAAACACACCAAGACACATAGTAATCAAACTGACAAAAATTAAAGGCAAAGAAAAATTATTAAAAGCAACAAGGGAAAAATGACAAATAACATACAAGGGAACTCCCATAAGGTTAACAGCTGATTTCTCAGCAGGAACTCTACAAGCCAGAAGGGAGTGGCATGATATATTTAAAGTGATGAAAGGGAAGAACCTACAACCAAGATTACCCTACCCAGCAAGGATCTCATTCAGATTAGACAGAGAAATCAAAAGCTTTACAGACAAGCAAAAGCTAAGAGAATTCAGCACCACCAAACCAGCTCTACAACAAATGCTAAAGGAACTTCTTTAAGTGGGAAACACAAGAGAAGAAAAGGACCTACAAAAACAAACCTGAAAACAATTAAGAAAATGGTAATAAGAACATACATATCGATAATTACCTTAAATGTGAATGGATTAAATGCTCCAACCAAAAGACACAGACTTGCTAAATGGATACAAAAACAAGACCCATATATATGCTGTCCACAAGAGACCCACTTCAGACCTAGGGACACATACAGACTGAAAGTGAGGGGATGGAAAAAGATATTCCATGCAAATGGAAATCAAAAGAAAGCTGGAGTAGCAATACTCATATCAGATAAAATAGAATTTAAAATAATGTTACAAGAGACAAGAAGGATACTACATAATGATCAAGGGATCAATCCAAGAAGAAGATATAACAATTATAAATATATATGCACCCAATGTAGTAGCACCACAATACATAACGCAAATGCTAACAGTATAAAAGAGGAAATCGACAGTGACACAGTAATATTGGGGGACTTTAACACCACACTTATACCAATGGACAGATCATCCAGACAGAATATTAATAAAGAAAAACACACTTTAAATGACATAATAGACCAAATAGATATAATTGATATTTATAGGACACTCCATCCAAAACCAGCAGATTACCCTTTCTTCTCAAGGGCAGATGGAACATTCTCCAGGATAGATCACATCTTGAGTCACAAATCAAGCCTCAGTAAATTTAAGAAAATTGAAATCATATCAAGCATCTTTTCTGACCACAACGCTATGAGATTAGAAATAAATTACAGGGGAAAATATGTAAAAAACACAAACACATGGAGTCTAAACAATACATTACTAAATAACCAAGAGATCACTGAAGACATCAAAGAGGAAATAAAAAAATACCTAGAGACAAATGGCAACGAAAATACAAGGATCCAAAACCTATGTGATGCAGCAAAAGCAGTTCTAAGAGGGAAGTTTATAGCAATACAATCCTACCTCAAGAAACAAGAAAAATCTCAAATAAACAATCTAACCTTACACCTAAAGGAATTAGAGAAAGAAGAACAAACAAAACCCAAAGTTAGTAGAAAGAAAGAAATCATAAATATCAGAGCAGAAATAAATGAAATAGAAACAGACAAAATAATAGCAAAGATCAATAAAACTAAAAGCTCATTCTTTGAGAAGATAAACAAAATTGATAAACCTTTAGCCAGACTCATTAAGAAAAAGAGAGAGAGGACTCAAATCAATAAAATTGGAAATGAAAAAGGAGAAGTTATAAGGGACACTGCAGAAAAACAAAGCATCTTAAGAGACTACTACAAGCAACTCTATGTCAATAAAATGGACAACCTGGAAGAAATGGACAAATTCTTAGAAAGGTATAACCTTCCAAGATTAAACCGGAAGAAATAGAAAATATGAACAGACCAATCACAAGTAATGAAATTGAAACTGTGACTAAAAATCTTCCAACAAACAGAAGTCCAGGACCAGACAGCTTCACAGGTGAATTCTATCAAACATTTAGAGAAGAGCTAACACCCATCCTTCTCAAACTCTTCCAAAAAATTGCAGAGGAAAAAAAAAAAAAATTGCAGAGGAAGGAACACTCCCAAGCTCATTTTACGAGGCCACTATCACCCTGATACCAAAAGCAGACAAAGATACTACAGAAAAAGAAAATTACAGACCAATATCACTGATGACTATAGATGCAAAAATCCTCAACAAAATACAAGCAAACAGAATCCAACAACACATGTAAAGGATCATACACCATGTTCAAGTGGGATTTATCCCAGGGATGCAAGGATTCTTCAATATATGCAAATCAGTCAATGTGATACACCATATTAACAAACTGAAGAATAAAAACCATATGATCATCTCAATAGATGCAGAAAAAGCTTTTGACAAAATTCAACACCTGTTTATGATAAAAACTCTCCAGGAAGTGGGCACAGAGGGAAACTACCTCAACATAATAAAGGCCATATATGACAAACCCACAACAAACATCATTTTCAATGGTGAAAAACTGAAAGCACTTCCTCTAAGATCAGGAACAAGACAAGGATGTCCACTCTTGCCACTATTATTCAACATAGTTTTGGAAATCCTGGCCATGGCAATCAGAGAAGAAAAAGAAATAAAAGGAATACAAACTGGAAAAGAAGAAATAAAACTGTCACTGTTTCCAGATGACATGATTCTATATATAGAGAATCCTAAAACTGCCACCAGGAAACTACTAGAGCTAATCAATGAATCTGGTAAAGTTGCAGGATACAGAATTAATGCACAGAAATCTCTTGCATTCCTATACACTAACAATGAAATATCAGAAAGAGAAATTAAGGAAACAATCCATGCACCATTGCAACAAAAAGAATAAAATACCTAAGAATAAACCTACCTAAGGAGGTAAAATACCTGTACTCAGAAAACTATAAGACACAATGAAAGAAATCAAAGAGGACGCAAACAGATGGAGAGATATACCATGTTCTAAGATTGGAAGAATCAATATTGTGAAAATAACTATACTACCCAAAGCAATCTACAGATTCAATGCAATCACTGTCAAATTACCAATGGCATTTTTTACGGAACTAGAACAAAAAATCTTAAAATTTGTATGGAGACACAAAAGACCCCAAATAGCCAAAGCAATCTGGAGGGAAAAAAACAGAGCTGGAGGAATCAGACTTCCTGACTTCAGACTATACTACAAAGCTACAGTAATCAAGACAATATGGTCCTGGCACAAAAACAGAAATATAGATCAATGGAACGGGATAGAAAGCCCAGAGATAAACCCACGCACCTCTGGTCAACTAATCTATGACAAAGGAGTCAAGGATATACAATGGAGAAAAGACAGTCTCTTCAATAAGTGGTGCTGGGAAAACTGAACAGTTACATGTAAAAGAATGAAATTAGAACACTCCCTAACACCATACACAAAAATAAACTCAAAATAGATTAAAGACCTAAAGGTAAGACTGGACACTATAAAACTCTTAGAGAAAAATATAGGAAGAACACTCTTGGACATAAATCACAGGAAGATCTTTTATGACCCACCTCCTATAGCAATGGAAATAAAAACAAAAATAAAGAAATGGGACCTAATGAAACTTAAAAGCTTTTGCACAGCAAAGGAAACTATAACCAAGATGAAAAGCCAACCCTCAGAATGGGAGAAGATATTTTCAAATGAGTCAATGGAGAAAGGATTAATCTCCAAAATATATAAACTGCTCATGCAGCTCAATATTAAAAAATCAAACAACCCAATCCAAAAACGGGCAGAAGACCTAAATAGACATTTCTCCAAAGAAGATATACAGACTGCTAACAAACACATGAAAAGATGCTCAACATCACTAATTGTTAGAGAAATGCAAATCAAAACTACAACGAGGTATCACCTCACACCAGTTAGAATGGGCGTCATCAGAAAATCCACAAACAACAAATGCTGGAGAGGTTGTGGAGAAAAGGGAACCCTCTTGCACTGTTGGTGGGAATGTAAATTGATACAGCCACTATGGAGAACAGTATGGAGGTTCCTTAAAAAACTAAAAATAGAATTACCATACGGCCCAGCAATCCCACTACTGGGCATATACCCAGAGAAAACCATAATTCAAAAAGACACATGCACCCCAATGTTCATTGCAGCACTATTTACAATAGCCAGGTCATGGAAGCAACCTAAATGCCCATCAACAAACGAATGGATAAAGAAGATGTGGCACATATATATAATGGAATATTACTCAGCCATAAAAAGGAATGAAATTGGGTCATTTGTAGAGTCATGGATGGACCTAGAGACTGTCATACAGAGTGAAGTAAGTAAGAAAGAGAAAAATGTCATATATTAAAGCATATATGTGGAATGTAGAAAAATGATACAGATGAACCAGTTTGCAAGGGAGAAATAGAGACACAGATGTAGGGAACAAATGTATGGACACCAAGGGGGGAAAGCAGGGGGTGGGGATGGTGGTGGTGGGATGAACTGGGAGATTGGGATTGACATATATACACTAATATGTATAAAGTAGATAACTAATAAGAACCTGCTGTATAAATATATATATATATAATTTTAAAAAATAGATTTGCTTAAATTGCGTGAGAAATACAGGACTGTGCTATGAAAGGATGAAGAGATTCTATCTAGTTAGGAAGAACAGTCAAGAGTTAATGAAGAAGTAGCGTTCCACAACGACTTTGAAGAAAGGGTAATATTTTCATAGGCAGAAAGGGGGGTCAGTGAGCAAAGGGAGAGTTGGGAATGTAGGAGTAAGTGAGGAACAACCTGTAGTCTGGATTCTGAAGGACAGAGTTTTGGAGGGGAACCATGAAAAAGGAGGCTATGAAATGATTAGGGGACATCTTGTAAAGGGTGTTGAACACCAGGGTGAGGTATTTGAATGCCATTTGGTAGGTAATTGGGAGCCATTGATGGTTTCTTGGTAGCACACTGGGAAGGTTAGTCTCACAGTAGTGTATCTGATGGATTAGAACAAGAAAACACAATGGATCTGGGACCTGTGTGGTATTTAAGGTGCTTAGTAGACAAGGAAATAATGTGGTGAATGGAAATGGCAAGATAGTTATAAGAGACATTGCAGAGACATGGCAAATGTTTGGATATGGAGTGTGAGAGAGAAAGAGTGAAAGGTAACTCTAAGGTCTAGACCTGCATTATCCAATACAGTAGCCACGGGCCACATGTAGCTATTAAGCACTTGAACCGTGGCTGGTCTAAATTGAGGTGTACTGTAAGTGTAAAATATACTGGATTTCTAAGACGTTTTCATCAAAGAATGCAAATATCATTAATTTTTATATTGCTTACCTGTTAAATGATAATATCTTTAATGTATTGGGTTATACATGATATTTAAAAAGTAATTTAACATATTTCTTTAAAAATTTAAAAAATGGCTACTAGAAAACTTTGTTACATGTATGGCTCACTTATATTTCTATTAGCAGTGTTGTTTAGACTCTAAAGAACGAGGACAATTGTGGACCATTAATGGGCATAGAAAGGAGGAGCAGGAACTAGTTGAGGGAGAGAAATCACCAACTCAGATTTTAACACTTTAGCTTAGAGTGAAATATCAAAGTGAACTGTGAACCAGCTGAAAACATAAATCTGGAGTTAAGAGAGGGCTGAATGGGAGAGGCAGTAATAAAGACAGTTGCTAAATCTTCCAGAACTACTGATAATGACTCAAAAATATTTTATGACAAATATTTGTATGACAAATCATTTTGCTGGCATACCTCTTAAGAATCCATATCAAATATATGGATCCCTTTGATCTTCTATATGGGCCTTTATCCTTACAAACTTCTCTTTAGTTTCAAATACCCATAGATGCAATTGACTAATGAGGTGCTGGAGACTTGGGATGGAGTGGGAGGCAAGGGTGTAGGGTGCTGCCACATCTGTGACCAGATTAATTTGTTTGGTAATCTGCGTATTAACACTAAGAAAACCCTCCACATATGTTTTGGGAGGAAACAAAGAAGCTCTTCATGATCTTATAATCTGACAGGTGGATATAAAACACCACTAGACTGTGAGATTTTTCTCCTTTGATTTCAGTATCTTGAACTATACCCAGCAATTTAAACGGTTCCACATATTTTTGACCCAATGGTTTTTCTTTCGTTAAAGTATCTTGGATTACTCCAACTGCATGTACTCTCTTTTTTCGAGATTCTCTCCCTCTCTTTCAACTTTAAATCATTGTCTGCCTTGTACTGAATTTTTAATTACATCTCTCTCTTTTCCCCTAGACTATATGGTCCCTGAGTACAGACATCACATATTTATCTTCCCTGAAGTGCTCAATTTGCTTTCATTCAACAAGTGCTGTGCTGAATGAATAAAAATTAAGATAGCTACCATTTGTTGAGCATTTACTGATTCCAGACACTGAACTAAGTGCTTTGTACATATTTATACTTCTTACCAACCATATAGGTTACATTTTATTATTTCCCAATTTTATAGATGAGGAAACGGAGGCACAGAGGATTGAAGAATCTTATCCAGTGTTATCTAGCTGATCAGTGGTGGAGCCAAAGTTGGAATCCCTGTGGTCTCACTCCAGAGACTTCAATGTGAGAGACAATAGTTGTATGGTAGATATGGTAGTTCTTAGGAAAATAATTTTCAGAGCCAGACAGACCCAATTTCAAGTCTTAGTTCCACTACCTAAAACTGTAGGACTTTCTGGAGTTCCTCTGTAAGCTTCTTTAAACTTTGGTTTTCTTATCTCTAGAGTAGGAGAAATGATTTCACTTACCTCTGAGGTTTATTATGTAAATCACATGAGTTAATGCATGTGCAACATTTATTACCATGCCCAACTTAAGCTCTATACTCAAAAAGTTTTAGCCATGTAAAATAAATAACAATGCAAGAAAAATGCCAATCCATTAACACAATTAAGTAAATTTCTGTTACTAATTCAGAAATAATAATAAATCTTTAGTTTTCCAGTTATCCTGGGTTCCCCTCCAAAAGGGCCTGGGATAACATGGTTCCCCAAAAATAATTCTGACACTTCTCAGGAAAGTTCTTGAAGCATGAGGTATTTTTCTCTATAAAATATGCTTTGTTTTACTCCAATGTGTATGTATTAATTATCTCTGCATGGGGGGCTTGAAAATAAGAGAGGCCTTCTTTCCTGCCAAAGACATGCTGGAGAAACCTAAGGTATATATACTCATACACACCACAGATGAAATGAGGGCAACTGATGCCAGGGACAAAGAGTAAAGCATGACTACAACATTCCCCATTGGGTATTTTCCAGGCCATGTTCTTCTGAGCTAAGTGATGTCCACAACCACAAAACCACAACTACAGGCTTCCCAAGCACAAAGCCTTCTCCCAACAAAGAAGTCTAATCAGCCGGAGAATCTGACTCAATACTTGTGGTCAGAAGCCTGAGTAACAGCCCTTCCCCAAGCTTGGCGGTGTATGCAAACATACTCACGAGCCAGATGGCTATTGGTCTGATTCACAGCAACGTGGTATGGCGACCAATGATGTGTCCAATTTTTAATTCCCACTCCCATAGTTCATCTTGAGAGGAGATAAACACAGCTAGGTAAATTGGCAGAGAATTGGAACTTCAAAGCTGTTTGTTTAAAAGTACATTATTGAGAGGTTACAGTTTGGGCTAGTAGAAGAGTTTTTTCTCTAGCCTTATTTTACTATGCAGTTAACATTATTATTAACAAGTGCTAGAGAATTTAAGGGTTTATCTTCTATATTAAGCATGATTTGTGTAATCAGTGATTTTTGCCTGTCTCCTTCTCTATACTTTGAGGTCCCCAGGAGACAGAGTGTCTTTTGCTCTGATAGTGAAAGTAGGTCCCTGGAGCAAAACACACAATTCCTATTCACTAGATGTTTACAATCCAGGAGAATCAATATTGCAAATAAAAACCTAACAAACAAATGAAACTACCAAGTTAAAGATGTGCTAAATAAATGTGGATGCTAAAGTAGAACACGATGACAAATGGATGTGCTGCTAGGGAACGTGCTTTCAGGGCAAGGTAAACAGATCTAATTCCTAATCTCTGTAGCCATCATCATGGAGAACAGCTGGTGGCACTGTGGTCAAACAGAATATCTTCAAACAGGCAAATAAAAGCATGCCAAAATTAAATGAGTAAAGGAGGTAAGTGTATTATATATTAATTTTTGAATACATTGCAAAAGATCATATTAATAGATGGAAAGATAAGGATTAAGACTATGCTTTTTGGACATATATACACTACCAAATGTAAGATAGATAGCTAGTGGGAAGCAGCCGCATAGCACAGGGAGATCAGCTTGGTGCTTTGTGTCCACCTAGAGGGGTGGGATAGGGAGGGTGGGATAGGGAGGGTGGGAGGGAGATGCAAGAGGGAGGAGATATGGGGATATATGTATATGTATAGCTGATTCACTTCATTATACAGTAGAAACTAACACACAATTGTAAAGCAATTATACTCCAATAAAGATGTTAAAAAAAAAAAAAGACTATGATTTATCCAGAGCCTAGAAAGGCTTCAGAAAAAAAAAAAGATGGGGTTTTAGGTGCAAGCCATTAAAAGTTTTAGGTGTTTCCTTGGAAGCAGCAAATTATTGGTTGCTCAACCTTACATTGAAAGTCAGTCGTAAGTAAATATACAATTTGGGGTTCTTAATTTCAAACCCAGGGCTCAGCTCACTGCCCTTACAGGTAGACTCTGATATTGTACACTTGGCTATTGAGGCTAGAGTTTAGCATATTTAGAAAAGCAATATATTGGTAAGGATTCCTTTTGTCTCATGGGATGGAAACCCAACTAGTTGAGGCCAGAGGGGAAAAGCATCAGCCAGGACTAATTCTGGGTATTTAAAGAGACACTTGGATTCAGAGAACTCCTCTCTCCAATGCCTCATTTTGGCAACTAGAGATTATTGTTTGTACTTGCACTCTTTTAAAAAGTTTGCTCTGAAAGTCAATGTTGGATAATTCCTTTGTTGTTCTTGGATATGTCTATCTTTCTTCTGAAGCACTGGATGCCTCAGCTTCAGTGTGTGGTGCAAGAATTTCTGAAGATGAAAACTACATCTGGTAATATTTCAGAACTATTATCTTATTACACTGATTTGTGAAGACTTGGGTTTCTGCTGATATTTGTAAGCCCAGGTGAAACAGGAATGTTCTACTAGCAGTGATTAATATTATTCATAAAATATGAGTAGTGTCAGTAACTTCAACATAAATTAATTGTATTTAAGTGTGTTTAAAACACAATCTCATTTCATCCTCTTCTACCTGATACCAGCTGAGGTTGAATATATCTGTATTTTCCCTTTGGGTACATCAAGCAATTGTCGACTTCAGGAGTTTTTAGATAATGGGTCATCTCAACAATTTCTTAACAGATTTACACAAGCCTATATGAATAATAAAACTGAATTTTGAGGAAACAGTGTGGGGATAAAAACTTCAGGGTTGAAGTGTACATGTCCAGAATTCCTTGACCTAGTTCCTACTTTCCACTACAATGTCCACTCTAAAGGCACCCTCTCCCTATAATCCCCTCAACCATGCCACATACACCAAGACCAAGAACTCAAAATACCTTTAAAACTAAGCTGCAGCTTATCTGCTTCCAGCTTTTGGTCATATTTTCTATTGTCTAAGACAAATGGAGCTGAAATGATTGTTGACATCTATTTTGCCACCTGAAACTCCATGACGTCTATTTTGCCACCTGAAACTCCATCGTCATCCCTCTCTCACTGTTGCTTTCTGACTGGAACTTTATTCTCCTATCTGAGTACTGTTCCTCTCCCCTCCTATTTCCACGTGCCTCATTAGTACTTGTTTTTATACGTTAATTTGGGCACTGAAACTTCCACAAAACCACGGGACAAAAAAAAGGGCATTTGGGTGGAGAGGTAGCAAAGAGTTTTGCTTTGTATTATTGGAGATACAGTTCCAAAATGTTAAAAGGCTGTTGGTGTGGGCAAAACCAAGAATAGCCCTAATTCTCCAATGTTTCACAATATCAGAGAGTCAAATGGCAGGAATAGGGGGTGATTAACTATTGCACTGAAATCCAGCAAAGCCATAATAGAGGACTATCTCCAAGCCCTGGAGATTGAGCTAGATGCTGTGTATATCACTATGCCTTCCAACTGTACTAAAACTAAGCCACAATCTCTGTGTGTTGGCAAACATTGAGTCTAGGCTGTTTTTCCTTATTCCATGAGGAGTAAACTGAAAAACAAGAACAGACTTCAACAACAGCTGGCGTGTTGCTCAACATGTAAAACTATTTCAGAATAAAAGAAATATTACATAAGTTTTATAACTCAGAGAAATAGAAATCTCTTTAAATGAGTAATCCCTGGAATAAGAAAAACATTTAGAAAAAACTAGTGTCCACAGTAACATACATAACGATGTGGCATCTATAAAACAGGGAGAGAAAGCTATAAAAAGAGAACAAGTTGCAAAGAAAAGATGATCAGATGAACTATAGTTAAAAGTGAAGATGGAGTTGAGTGGGGTTAGAAAAGATTACATAGTAATTAAAAATACGAAGCATATTAAAATCAATATTGAAAACATAGCAGAATGTCAATATAAAATTAATAATGGGAATAGTAATATGAAGGCAAATTTAATGATTTCTCCCATAATGCAGAGGCAACAGTTAAACAGTTGTAATATTATGAAAAAGTGCATTTATAGAGGACATACAACAGAGGGAAAAACTTTAAAACACAGATATTTATGAGGAATAAACAATTGGAACAGAAGTGACATTAAAAGATATCACTGAAGAAGATACTTATCATACAGATTAAAAGGGCTCACTATGTTTGAGGAAAGGTTGACAAAATGCCAGATCGTGGAAATATGTTTCAATTACAGAGACAAATAAAAATATAAAAGGAATCAGACATTAAGTACAAGCACATACGAAGGACTACAAATAGCAAAATATAGTGCCAGAAAATAATAGAGCAAGAAGAATTTTTAAATCAATTTGAAATGTGAGGTTGATGGTCAAGTAATAAAGAGGCATAAATATATTATTCTTAGGTGTGCATAGTCTTAGAAAATGCCACCCAATTATCTTTTGTATCAGTTAGGGATTGCTGTTCAATAAATCATCCTAAAATTTAGTTCCCTAAATCCTCAAATGTTAATTTTTCCTTATAACTCTACAGCTCAGCTGGGCAGTTCTGTGGAGTTGGGCTTGTCTTAGCTGATTGGTTAGGCTCGCTCATGCATCTGCAGTCAGCTAATGCGTTGGCTGAGGGCTAGGATGGCTAGCTGGCTGACGATTGTCTGGCTATCAGGTAAGACAATTGCGGTGAGGGAGCCATATATATTTCATCATTCAGCAGGCTACCCTGGCTTATTCAGCTGGTGGTTTTAGGGTTCCAATGGTGGAAGTACACAACATCTTTTGAGGCCTAGGCTCAGACTGACACAACATCACTTGCACCATATAGATTTGGTCAGAGCAAGTCACAAGGCCACAAGAGTAGGAAGATAGACTCTACCTCTTAATGGGAAGCCCTGTAAAATTGCAGGAGACGTGGATACAGGGAGGGCGTGAAAAATTGAGGGCAGTTTTGCAATCAATTCAACATATTCTTAACAAAAAATTACTTGAAGAAATGCTGATACACACTTAAGAAATCAAGAATGGAGAAAGTGGTATAAAAACTGTCAGTGAACATTGAAGTCCATTAAATACAAAAGTAAGAATAAATGAATGTCAGAAATATGGCTATGAAACTGGATAAGATAGAAGAATCATTCTTAAAGAGAAAGTATATACTGTTAAAGACTCAAGCTCTATATTATTCTTTAAAAATTGTTTTAGAAACATAATTTTCATGGATCACTGTGGATAGGTAACAGAAATAAGACTCATTCAAGACAATGGAGTATAAAAGCTAAGAGGGAGACACATGTCATGTGAAAAATGACATGTATTTGGGAAACACAAGCCAAGGATAGTGAGATTAAGGAAAAAAGTGAAGTGAAGCAAGGAAAGAGGCAAAATGAAGCAGTGGTTAATAGCTTCACAAAGAGTAAGAGGAGACTTGGCATGAAACAGCAGCATTTACTTGTATGCAGGTATTGCCTGAAAGGTCAGAAAAGAGGAGCTGCACTTTGGATAGTCCATGGAGAGGAGAAGGCAGAGAAAATTTATCTGCTCAGCTCCCTCCCATTCCCTGTTTCCCATTGGCCAAGGCTCATCTGTGCTTCACTATCCTGTAGGTAAATACTTGGGAATCTAAGTTACCATACCTGTGACATGTCATTTCATCTGAATCCAGAAATAGAGACCATATGGCATGGATAAGCTCAGGAAGGCAGGCAGCACCATTGGAAGAAACGAAACAAAGGAATCTGAAGAGTGCCTACAAGGTTTTCAGCCCATTCATGCAGTGAGGGTTAGTGTCATGTGGGCACTCAATACTGAGGTTTCAATTGATCTCATAGATAACCGTCTGATTCACTGCAATGGCAGAATCAGAGTGATGTAGGGTGGTGATAATGATGGAGTGATAGGGCTTGACTACTTCTATGGGAACCTGAGGGACTAGAGAATAGAGAATTCCTACTACGACTTCTTATCATTATGGATATCATCACTAATATCAGAATGAGACCTGTTCATCAAACTGGAAAACCAAGAAGCTTGCAGACCCGTACTCTGGTAGGAGTTATTGAATCCTATCAAAAATGGCATCAGCGATTTTATTGCCAGGAGTATAGTGTCCACAGGCCTAGTTTCTGCTATGTCTTCCTTGCCAGTGATGAGAAGCTACAGATGGAAGGGCTTCTGCGGCCCCTCTGTTTCCACCAATAACCATGAGGCTTTGCGGCTGCAATCTTGTGTTGTCGGGCAATATTTTCCTGACAGGACCACCCTTTGCTGGTTCTTAACATAATGCAGGTATAATGCAGGTATATTAAAGTATAAATCCATAAGCATGTATCAAATCCAATTATTTCTCTGGGCCATATAGCCATATATGGCTATAGCCTATATAGCCATATAGACTACTCAATAAAGTAGTTTCTTTATTTCTGGCACTGGAAGATTTCCTCTTCTGCTTTTAAGCTAAGCTATGCAGAAAATGAAAAAAAAAATCTGGCTATTCTAATTGTTGAGAGTCAGGTGTGTAGTAGTGGTGAGTTTTCCTTCATCTGCTTACTCTGTAATCTTCACCAGAAGTCCACCAAGGCATTCTGTCCTATCATTTGAAATACAACTTTTACCTTGAATTAAATTCCCATGTATATGAGGGTCTGTTCTTGAAATCTCTGCTCTGTTCCACTGATATGCTTCCCCTTTCTTGTGCCATTGCTCCACCATTTTATGATAGCTTTGATGAAAATTTTGATATCCTGTAGGGTAAGTCACCACTTACGGTTGTTTTTCACATTAAAAAAAGTTGTAAGCGTTCTTGCTCATAAAGTTGGGAATCAGCTGTCAAGTTCAGTGATCAATGTAGACTAATTGGAGCGAAGTTATATTTTCACAACAGTAAACCTGTCCATACAGGGACACTGTTGGGGGAGGTCATCTAGAGCAGGAGTCCCGAGGTACCATTCCTCGGCCTGTTAGGAACCCGGCCGCACAGCAGGAGGTGAGCGGTGGGCGACTGAGCAAAGCTTCATCTGCCGCTCCCCATCGCTCGAGTTACCGCCTGAACCATCCCCACCCCTCCCCCTCATCCGTGGAAAAATTGTCTTCCACGAAACCTGTCCCTGGTGCCAAAAAGGTTGGGGACCGCTGATCTAGAGGACGTGAGCGCCACTTGACCAGTGAGCTGCACTTGGGCAATCATAGGCTCCTTACCCTCTCCCCTGTCCTTGGAAGGTACATTCTGCCCATCATTCCCACACTAGGAGCTGTTCCAAGGACACAGCCTTGAGACAGTAAAGTGTTGTGGAGACCATCTGGTCTGAATATGTGACTGAACCCAGTTAAGGCCTCTGTATAAACTCAAGATTCTGGCAGGTGGGTGTGGAGATCTACTCATCTGTGGCCACCCAGGACAAGCCTCACATGTAAATAATTTCCCCTGCTTCTTAAACCAGCCACCTGCCAATCCAGAAGGGTCTCCCCTTGCCCTCCATGTATGGGGGCCAATTGTGAACCAACAGATACACTATGTCTTTCTGTTTATTCAAGTTTTCTTTTATATCCTCCAGTGGGTTTTTTTTTTTTTTAACTGAAGTATAGTTGATTTACAATGTTGTGTTATCCAGTGGGGTTTTACAGTTCATTACCCAAGGTTTTGCACATCCATGTTAGTTTTATTCCTAATTAGTTCATGGGCTTTGTTGCTATAGAGAATTGGATCTTTTTTGAAAGTTAAATTTGCTCAGCTATCATTGTTGGGTTACAGGAAATCTGTTGATTTTTTTTTGTTGTTGATCTTATCTGGCCACTTTACTGACTCTAATAGTTTTCTACTTTATTTACCTCACTTACCTAGGTAAAAGCCTATCTTCGAATATGGTAGTTTCAGCACTTTTTTTCTGGTCATTTTAAGTTTTAATTATAGATTTTTTCTTGGACCTGCTATGTAGTGTTGACTAATAATAGTTCTAATGGGCTTCCTTGTCTTGTTCCTTGTAGAGACACTTTTAATATTACACAACTAAGTCTACAATTTCCTTTAGTTTTCTTGTTAAATTAAGTTAGTTTTCTTCAGTTTGCTTTTCATTAGGAAGTGTGTAAAATTTTATTGAAATTATTTTTGGTATCTGTTGACAAGATGCTTTGATTGGTTTCACCTTTCTATTTAATAGATTTCCTAATGCTGAACAATTCTTAACATTTGTAAGATAAATGCTAATCAGTTGTAAAGTCCTATTCTTTTAACTCTCTTTTGAATTTGATTTGTTGAGGTCTTGTTTAGGAATTTTGTTTCTCTGTTTATAGTGAAATGGTTCTTTTTTCTTCTGTTTTGGTATCAGGATTATGGTGACTTCGGAATATTACCCTGAAGAAGGTAAAAGCAAAGGAAACACACTCCACTTAGGCAGTACACATTATAAAATAAGGAAGACAACATAAAATCTGAAAGCATGGTACTTTATGGCTGAATTAACCAATATGAACTTGACATAATAAAAGCAAATGATTGTATTAGAGGAAAAAGTACAGATTATTTTAAAATAAAGAGGGCAATATATATAACATATATAAAGTTATGAATAAGTAAATTCAAGAGTTAGTTCTCAGAAAAACAAAACCAGAAAATAGAGACATCACTGCCAGTTGGATTAAGAAAAATAGACAAAATGTCAGAAGTAAAAAAAGTGCTATAACACCATAAATGGGCAACTTTAAAAATTATGAGGTATGTACAGCTTTCTAATTAAAATGGATAATTTTCTGAAAAATTGCAAATAACCAAAACTGAATAACATGGAATTGATAAGTTGAAGATATAAATATCTAAGAAAAAATTTTTTTAAATTATCAAACAAGAGATTAACCAAGATGGCGGAGTAGAAGGACGTGCTCTCACTCCCTCTTGCGAGAGCACCAGAATCACAACTGGCTGCTGGACAATCATTGACAGGAAGACCCTGGACTTCACCAAGGAGGACACCCCACGTCCAAGGACAGAGGAGAAGCCACAGTGAGACGGTAGGAGGGGCGCAATCAGAGTAAAATCAAATCCCATAACTGCTGGGTGGGTGACTCACAGACTGGCGAACGCTTATACCACAGAAGTCCACCCACTGGAGTGAAGGTTCTGAGCCCCACCTCAGGCTTCCCAACCTGGGGGTCCGGCAAAGGGAGGAGGAATTCCTAGAGAATCAGACTTTGAAGTCTAGTGGGAATTGATTGCAGGACTGTGACAGGACTGGGGGAAACAGAGACCCCACTCTTGGAGGGCACACACAAAGTAATGTGTGCATCGGGACCCAGGGGAAGGAGCAGTGACCCTGGGGGAGACTGAACCAGACGTACCTGCTGGTGTTGGGGGGTCTCCTGCAGAGGCGAGTGGTGGCTCTGTTTCACCGTGGGGATAAGGACACTGGCAGCAGAGGTCCTGGGAAGTTCTCCTTGGCGTGAGCCCTCCCAGAGTCTGCCATTAACCCCACCAAAGAGCACGGGTAGGCTCCAGTGTTGGGTTGCCTCAGGCAAAACAACCAACAGGGAGGGAACCCAGCCCCACCCATCAACAGTCAAGTGGATTAAGGTTTTACTGGGCTCTGATCGCCACAGCAACAGGGAGGGAACCCAGCCCCACCCATCAACAGTCAAGTGGATTAAGGTTTTACTGAGCTCTGACCGCCACAGCAACAGTCAGCTCTACCCACCACCAGAGCCTCCCATCAAGCCTCTTAGATAGCCTCAACCACCAGAGGGCAGACAACAGAAGCAAGAAAAACTACAATCCTGCAGCCTGTGGACCAAAAACCACAGTTACAGAAAGACAGAGAAGATGAAAAGGCAGAGGGCTATGTACCAGATGAAGGAACAAGAAAAAACCCCAGAAAAACAACTAAATGAAGTGGAGATAGGCAACCTTCCAGAAAAAGAATTCAGAATAATGATAGTGAAGATGATCCAGGACCTCGGAATAAGAATGGAGGCAAAGATTGAGAAGATGCAAGAAATGATTAACAAAGACCTAGAAGAATTAAAGAACAAACAAACAGAGATGACCAATACAATAACTGAAATGAAAACTACACTAGAAGGAATCAATAGCAGAATAACTGAGGCAGAAGAACGGATAAGTGACCTGGAAGACAAAATGGTGGAATTCACTGCTGCGGAACAGACTAAAGAAAAAAGAATAAAAAGAAATGAAGACAGCCTAAGAGACCTCTGGGACAACATTAAACGCAACAACATTCGCATTATAGGGGTCCCAGAAGGAGAAGAGAGAGAGAAAGGACCAGAGAAAATATTTGAAGAGATTATAATCGAAAACTTCCCTAACATGGGAAAGGAAATAGCCACCCAAGTCCAGGAAGCGCAGAGAGTCCCATACAGAATAAACCCAAGGAGAAACACGCCGAGACACATAGTAATCAAAGTGGCAAAAATTAAAGACAAAGAAAAATTATTGAAAGCAGCAAGGGAAAAACGACAAATAACATACAAGGGAACCCCCATAAGGTTAACAGCTGATTTCTCAGCAGAAACTCTGCAAGCCAGAAGGGAGTGGCATGAAATACTTAAAGTGATGAAAGGGAAGAACCTACAACCAAGATTACTCTACCCAGCAAGGATCTCATTTAGATTTGATGGAGAAATCAAAAGCTTTACAGACAAGCAAAAGCTAAGAGAATTCAGCACCACCAAACCAGCTCTACAACAAATGCTAAAGGAACTTCTCTAAGTGGGAAACACAAGAGAAGAAAAGGACCTACAAAAACAAACCCAAAACAATTAAGAAAATGGTCATAGGAACATACATATCGATAATTACCTTAAACGTGAATGGATTAAATGCCCCAACCAAAAGACATAGACTGGCTGAATGGATACAAAAACAAGACCCATATATATGCTGTCTACAAGAGACCCACTTCAGACCTAGGGACACATACAGACTGAAAGTGAGGGGATGGAAAAAGATATTCCATGCAAATGGAAATCAAAAGAAAGCTGGAGTAGCTATACTCATATCAGATAAAATAGACTTTAAAATAAAGAATGTTACAAGAGACAAGGAAGGACACTACATAATGATCCAGGGATCAATCCAAGAAGAAGATATAACAATTATAAATATATATGCACCCAACATAGGAGCACCTCAATACATAAGGCAACTGCTAACAGCTATAAAAGAGGAAATCGACAGTAACACAATAATAGTGGGGGACTTTAACACCTCACTTACACCAATGGACAGATCATCCAAAATGAAAATAAATAAGGAAACAGAAGCTTTAAATGACACAATAGACCAGATAGATTTAATTGATATATATAGGACATTCCATCCAAAAACGGCAGATTACACGTTCTTCTCAAGTGCACACGGAACATTCTCCAGGATAGATCACATCTTGGGTCACAAATCAAGCCTCAGTAAATTTAAGAAAATTGAAATCATATCAAGCATCTTTTCTGACCACAACGCTATGAGATTAGAAATGAATTACAGGGAAAAAAACGTAAAAAAGACAAACACATGGAGGCTAAACAATACGTTACTAAATAACCAAGAGATCACTGAAGAAATCAAACAGGAAATAAAAAAATACCTAGAGACAAATGACAATGAAAACACGACGACCCAAAACCTATGGGATGCAGCAAAAGTGGTTCTAAGAGGGAAGTTTATAGCTATACAAGCCTACCTAAAGAAACAAGAAAAATCTCAAGTAAACAATCTAACTTTACACCTAAAGAAACTAGAGAAAGAAGAACAAACAAAACCCAAAGTTAGCAGAAGGAAAGAAATCATAAAGATCAGAGCAGAAATAAATGAAATAGAAACAAAGAAAACAATAGCAAAGATCAATAAAACTAAAAGTTGGTTCTTTGAGAAGATAAACAAAATTGATAAGCCATTAGCCAGACTCATCAAGAAAAAGAGGGAGAGGACTCAAATCAATAAAATCAGAAATGAAAAAGGAGAAGTTACAACAGACACCGCAGAAATACAAAACATCCTAAGAGACTACTACAAGCAACTTTATGCCAATAAAATGGACAACCTGGAAGAAATGGACAAATTCTTAGAAAGGTATAACCTTCCAAGACTGAACCAGGAAGAAACAGAAAATATCAACAGACCAATCACAAGTAATGATATTGAAACTGTGATTAAAAATCTTCCAATAAACAAAAGTCCAGGACCAGATGGCTTCACAGGTGAATTCTATCAAACATTTAGAGAAGAGCTAACACCCATCCTTCTCAAACTCTTCCAAAAAATTGCAGAGGAAGGAACTCTCCCAAACTCATTCTATGAGGCCACCATCACCCTGATACCAAAACCAGACAAAGACACTACAAAAAAAGAAAATTACAGACCAATATCACTGATGAATATAGATGCAAAAATCCTCAACAAAATACTAGCAAACAGAATCCAACAACACATTAAAAGGATCATACACCACGATCAAGTGGGATTTATCCCAGGGATGCAAGGATTCTTCAATATACGCAAATCAATCAATGTGATACACCATATTAACAAATTGAAGAATAAAAACCATATGATCATCTCAATAGATGCAGAAAAAGCTTTTGACAAAATTCAACACCCATTTATGATAAAAACTCTCCAGAAAGTGGGCATAGAGGGAACCTACCTCAACATAATAAAGGCCATATATGACAAACCCACAGCAGACATCATTCTCAATGGTGAAAAACTGAAAGCATTTCCTCTAAGATCAGGAACGAGACAAGGATGTCCACTCTCACCACTATTATTCAACATAGTTCTGGAAGTCCTAGCCACGGCAATCAGAGAAGAAAAAGAAATAAAAGGAATACAAATTGGAAAAGAAGAAGTAAAACTGTCACTGTTTGCGGACGACATGATACTATACATAGAGAATCCTAAAACTGCCACCAGAAAACTGCTAGAGCTAATTAATGAATATGGTAAAGTTGCAGGTTACAAAATTAATGCACAGAAATCTCTTGCATTCCTATACACTAATGATGAAAAATCTGAAAGAGAAATTATGGAAACACTCCCATTTACCATTGCAACAAAAAGAATAAAATACCTAGGAATAAACCTACCTAGGGAGACAAAAGACCTGTATGCAGAAAACTATAAGACACTGATGAAAGAAATTAAAGATGATACCAACAGATGGAGAGATATACCATGTTCTTGGATTGGAAGAATCAACATTGTGAAAATGAGTATACTACCCAAAGCAATCTACAGATTCAATGCAATCCCTATCAAATTACCAATGGCATTTTTTACGGAGCTAGAACAAATCATCTTAAAATTTGTATGGAGACACAAAAGACCCCGAATAGCCAAAGCAGTCTTGAGGCCAAAAAATGGAGCTGGAGGAATCAGACTCCCTGACTTCAGACTATACTACAAAGCTACAGTAATCAAGACAATATGGTACTGGCACAAAAACAGAAACATAGATCAATGGAACAAGATAGAAAGCCCAGAGATTAACCCACGCACCTATGGTCAACTAATCTATGACAAAGGAGGCAAAGATATACAATGGAGAAAAGACAGTCTCTTCAATAAGTGGTGCTGGGAAAACTGGACAGCCACATGTAAAAGAATGAAATTAGAATACTCCCTAACACCATACACAAAAATAAACTCAAAATGGATTAGAGACCTAAATATAAGACTGGACACTATAAAACTCTTAGAGGAAAACATAGGAAGAACACTCTTTGACATAAATCACAGCAAGATCTTTTTCGATCCACCTCCTAGAGTAATGGAAATAAAAACAAAAATAAACAAGTGGGACCTAATGAAACTTCAAAGCTTTTGCACAGCAAAGGAAACCATAAACAAGACGAAAAGACAACCCTCAGAATGGGAGAAAATATTTGCAAATGAATCAACGGACAAAGGATTAATCTCCAAAATATATAAACAGCTCATTCAGCTCAATATCAAAGAAACAAACACCCCAATCCAAAAATGGGCAGAAGACCTAAATAGACATTTCTCCAAAGAAGACATACAGACGGCCACGAAGCACATGAAAAGATGCTCAACATCACTAATTATTAGAGAAATGCAAATCAAAACTACAATGAGGTATCACCTCACTCCTGTTAGAATGGGCATCATCAGAAAATCTACAAACAACAAATGCTGGAGAGGGTGTGGAGAAAAGGGAACCCTCTTGCACTGTTGGTGGGAATGTAAATTGATACAGCCACTATGGAGAACAATATGGAGGTTCCTTAAAAAACTAAAAATAGAATTACCATATGACCCAGCAATCCCACTACTGGGCATATACCCAGAGAAAACCGTAATTCAAAAAGACACGTGCACCCGAATGTTCATTGCAGCACTATTTACAATAGCCAGGTCATGGAAGCAACCTAAATGCCCATCAACAGACGAATGGATAAAGAAGTTGTGGTACATATATACGATGGAATATTATTCAGCCATAAAAAGGAACGAAATTGAGTCATTTGTTGAGAAGTGGATGGATCTAGAGACTGTCATACAGAGTGAAGTAAGTCAGAAAGAGAAAAACAAATATCGTATGTTAATGCATGTATGTGGAACGTAGAAAAATGGTACAGATGAGCCAGTTTGCAGGGCAGAAGTTGAGACACAGATGTAGAGAATGGACATATGGACACCAAGGGGGGAAAACTGCGATGAGGTGGGGATGGTGATGTGCTGAATTGGGCGATTGGGATTGACATGTATACACTGATGTGTATAAAACTGATGCCTAATAAGAACCTGCAGTATAAAAAAACAAACAAAACAACTAATACTAAACTTTCATTGGGTTATTTGTATGGAAATATGTTAATATAAATGTTTCAGACATTACATGAAATTTCTAAAAATCTTATATTTGTATTTGTATGGAAATATGTATGGAAATATGTTAATATAAATGTTTCAGACAGTACATGAAATTTCTAAAAATCTTATATTTGTATTTGTATGGAAATATGTATGGAAATATGTTAATATAAATGTTTCAGACATTACATGAAATTTCTAAAAATCTTATATTTGTATTTGTATGGAAATATGTATGGAAATATGTTAATATAAATGTTTCAGACATTACATGAAATTTCTAAAAATCTTATATTTGTATTTGTATGGAAATATGTATGGAAATATGTTAATATAAATGTTTCAGACATTACATGAAATTTCTAAAAATCTTATATTTGTATTTGTATGGAAATATGTATGGAAATATGTTAATATAAATGTTTCAGACATTACAGGAAACGTCTAAAAATCTTATATGTTCTGGTATAATGTTATAAGTAATAATCCTAGTTATTACTTTAAAATGTATATCTCAGAAATAACTAATTTTCTTGTCAACTGCATTATTATGAACTTTCATCAAATCTTTAACCATGGTCATTTTTAAGTCTTTTGTCATTTACAGACAGTTCTGGGTGTACTCTGATGATTTTGCAAATATGTTCCTATAAAAGAGTTTCATCTTCAAGAAATTCATGGAAAAGACTCTGACAAGTACAGGTTTCTGGTAACTGACTGTACTGCTGAACTGAATGAATAAGCATTTTCAGAACTCTAATGAAAAACTGATGAACTCATAAAAGTGCTAACAAAAGATCAAGATGAAAAAAAAGAAATTAATTACATGGGACTGAGTGAACTGATGAGGATGAGTATAATTTTTGTGACTTTCTGTCTGAATTAAAAAAAAAAAAAATCCCACAAGGACTCAGAGGAAAAGAATATACAAATCAATTTTCACTGCAAAGTAAAGGAGCTGTTACAGTGGAGGATTACTGGACTGAATGTCAATGTTATGACATAGTATAAGTGTGTTTCATGTTTGGTAATTGCAATCATTGTTGCTTTTGTTGTGGTCATCCATGTACAATGCTTGGTGTCAGTCTATCTATCTCTTGTAAAAATAAAATACAGTGTGTGTGTGTGGAAAAAAAAAAAAAAAAAAAAAAAAAAGAATACTAGTTGAAGGGTTTCCTAAGGAGATTACAATAGGATAAATTAACTCTATCTACAGAAACACTGGAGAATAGAATATAAAATGTAGTAGATCTGTATGTAGTAAACATGGAAAGATATCTAAGGCCTGTTAGTGAGTAAAAATAAGGATGTTACACACACACACACACACACACACACACACACACAATATAATCCTACCTATCAAAACAGCACAGAACAATTCTCTATTTTTCTTATGGGATGTGTGTGTGTGTGTGTGTCTGTGTGATCTTGAAGATCACATGCCAACATGTTAGCACCTCTGGGAAGGTGCGCAGGACAGGCAGAAGGAGAGGAAATGGGGATGGAGAACAATGACTAAAGGGGGGTTTTAGCTTTGTATGGATTTTTTTTAAATGAAATGATTGTGTTTACATTATTGTTTTTGCAACAAAAAATTAATTTTAAGATTTCAGATTATTTATACTTCACTGTAATTAATCACAAGCCATGACTGCTGGGTATTGTAGAAGCCTAGCGCCTAATGGTACTAGGAAAGCATTATGGTAGATGCTGTAGAAATTCCTAAAGCGTATGACTCCATTAATGTTCCACCTTTTGAGATCCATGTCTCAGGCACAATTTCCGAAGGAGAAATCAAATGTAATGACTGGCAAACTGAAAAAAAAAATAAAAATAAAAATAAATTATCAAACAAGTGACAACAGCAAAAAAGCTGTGGGTTTAGATGTTCTTACCAACTTGAATTATTCCAAGCTTTGAAGACACATATCAACTGTTATACAATGTAGAAAAAAATGAAAAGCTCTTCAATTCACTTTTTAAAAAAACTTTCATTGAAATATAGTTGATTTATAATGTTGTGTTAGTTTTAGGTATACAGCAAAGCAATTCATATATATATATATATATATATATATATATATATATATATATATATAAAATTTTTAAGATTTTTTTCCATTATAGGTTATTACAAGATATTGAGTATAGTTCCCTGTGCTATACAATTCACTTTTAAACCTAGGAAAACCCTAACAAATCCAGTAAAATATAACACAGAGAAGAAAAACAGAACAAACTCACTTTGTTTGTTCTAAACACAAAATTCAGCAGTAAATTAGGAGAATAATTTACCAAGACCAAATTAGTTTTATTTTGGGGATATATGGATGATTTGATTAAAAAACTAGTCATAAAGCATATTATATTAATAAAGGAAGACAATGGAATATTTCAAGTTTCTGATAAAAATGAATCTCTGAATAAATTAGAAGTATAAGAGCTTTTTAAAAGATGATAATGAATATCATTCTGTCAAAAATCTACGTCTTGTACTTAATGAAATCCCAGAAGCACTTTCATTAGAATCAGAAGTGAGCTAAGAATGTCTACTATTGGCCACTTCTATTTAATGTTGCCCTAATGTTCTAGGTATGGGTACAGGAAAAAACAGACATTATTATTTTTAGATGGTATTTTTTTCTACAGACACAAGATAAAAAGCCATTATCAGTAAAGAAAACATTAAGTAAGTGACTGTTAAAAAATAGCTTTCCAATTAACTAGTAACTATCAGCTAGAAAAAAAAATGTAATAAAACTACCATTCAGAATAGCAATAAAAGCACAAATATCTAAGATAATAATAATTAGTTATTGAGTGTATCCTATGTAATGGAGTTACCATAATATTAGAAGGATATGTGAGAGAGCTGAACCGTGTTTTTGAATGGGAGTTCCTGAAAGCTATAAACATATCAATTTTTCTCAAATTAATTTATGTTTAATAAAATTTAATAAAAAATGACTTTTTTTGTTTTATATTTTCAAAAACAAACTTTTATTCAGAATCATAGAAAAAATTTTTTTCATTCACATTTGCCAGATTATTGGAGACTCTGAGTACACTGAACTTAATAACAATGACTACTGCCTATCTTGTAAGCCCATCATACTGGAGACACCGTAGAACCTCTTCTTTTTGCTGTTTATTTCCACAGAGAAGATTAGCTTATACTCTTAAGAGCAGAGTATCTTAAGCATGAATAGAGACAAAATAGCCCCCATATCCAATCAATAGCTTGGACTTCAGAAAACCAGCTTAATTTAATTATAGTTAATTCTTTTAAAATTGAGGCATACTTGACACCTTATATTATATTAACCTTATATTATTATTATAACATTATATTCATTTCAGGTGTACAATGTAATGATTCAATTTTTGTATATATATGTGAAATGATCACCACATTTCTAACTAGACTAAACTAGTTAGCACCCATCACCACACATAGTTACAAAATTTTTTTTCAATTTTAATAAAATCCAGTTTATTAACTTTTGAATTTATGAATCAGCTTTTAGTGTCTTATATAGGAAGCATCTGCCCAATCCCCAAATTCTCATTCTATTTTTTCATCTAGGAGATTTATTGTTTTTAGTATTATATTTATATCTATGATTCATTTTAAGTTAATTTTTATATAGTGTGAGGTATGGATCAAAGTTCTTTTTCTTTTCTGTGTATGGATACCAATGTTTCCAGCACCATTGGTTGCAAAGACTATCCTTTTCACTGAATAAACTTTTTACCGTTGTCAAAATTCAATTGCTTATACAGGTATGGATCTAACTCTGGACTCTCTCCTATTCCAATTATATATTTATCTACATTTACAAAAATGACACACTGTTGTATAGCTTTATAAAAAATCTTGAAATTTGCTAATATTTGTCATTTAACTTTTTTTTTTCTTTCCTGAAGTTGTTTGGTAATTCTAGGCCCTTTGCATTCTCATATATCAACTGCTATGAAAGAGCCTGCCAAAATTTTGATTGGGATTTTGTTGAGTCCATTGATCAATGTAGCCCTAATTGATAATCTTAATGATATTGAATATATTAATCCATATACACACAATGTGCATTTCTCCACTCATCTTGTGATGAGAACTTTTAAGATCTACTCTTTTAGCAACTTTCAAATATGCAATATAGTATTATTAATTATCGTCACCATGCTGTACATTATTTCCCATGACTTAGCCATTTTATAACTGGAAATTTGTATGTTTTGATCCCCTTCACTCATTTCATCCACCCTCCACACCCTACCTCTGGCAACTATCAATCAGTTCTCTGTATCAATGAGCTCTTTGTTTTGTTTTTTTTTTTCCTTTTTTAGATTCCACATATAAGTAAGATCATATGGTATTTGTCTTTCTCTGACTTATTTCACTTAGCATAATGCTTTTAAGGTCCATTCATGTTGTCACAAATGGAAATATTTCCATTTGCTGACTAATATTCCATATATATATACCACATTTTAAAATCCATTCATCCATTGATGGACACTTAGGTTGCTACTATGTCTTGGCTATTATAAATAATGCTGCAATGAACATGGAGGTGCATATGTCTTTTTGTATCAGTGTTTTCATTTTCTTCTGTAACTTCTATTTGCAGCTTTCTTACATCTTAAAAATCTCTTTGTAGAAGTTCTCACTGTGTTCATCCATTCTTCTCCCGAGCTTGGGGAATAGCTTTATGACCATTACTTTGAACTCTTCTTCAGGTAGATTACTTATCTCTGTTTCATTAAAGTTTTTTTTCTGAGGTTTTATCTTGTTCCTTCACTTGGAACATATTCCTCTGTTTCTTCATTTTGCTTGACTCTCTGTGTTGGTTTCTATAAGTTAGATAAAACAGCTACCTCTCCCAGTTTTGTAAGAGTGGTCTTGTATAGGAGATGAACTATATTGTTCAACCCTGCCCTACCTCTTTGTTGTCTCTCAAACCTTTGTGATTGTCCAAGCAGCCTATTTTATTTTTAAAAGCTCCTAGTAGCTGAGGGTGTGCCAAGACATGTCATTGTCCCAAAGGAGAGAATCTTATTTAGCATCTAGATTCAGGCTGACTGGAATCCAGACCTTCAGGCAGCAACTTTTAAAGTACGCAAATATATATGGTCAAATATATGCAATCCTATAGGATCACAAGCATAAACCCTACTAGCCACCAATGTCAAGTGATCCAGAGGCATTCCCTGGGTGGCAGTCAAAAATTTAGAGCTCCAGATGGGTGTATAAACTCCAGTGTGGGAGGTACTGGTGCTCTGAAGGGCAGCAGATGGAGAGTGCAAAGATAGTGCCCATTCTCTGTGATCTGTGGAAACAATTATAGTCAGCCCTTAGATGTGTATTTAATTAGAAGCCTGCCTCTCAGGCTGCAGCTCTGATAGGCCTCTCTCAAAAGAAGACTGAGCTCCTGGGTCTGCTGCCTCTTGCTGGCCCCGGGGGTGGTAACTGATTGAGAACTCTTTCTTTATTGGTTATAATCGTGTGGGACCCGCGAGCGTAAGCCCCACTGGCCAACAGAGCCAGGAGATGTAGAGGCACCCAATGGCAGCAGCAAAAATTGGGGCACCAGATGTAAAAACTGGGGCACCAGATGTGTGTAGAAGCTCCCCTCTAGGAGATGCTGGCACCCTGGAGTGTGGCAGGGGGAAAACACAAAGATGGTGCCCACCAGCTGGAGGGGGCAGAGACAGAGGAAGAGTGTAGAGATGGTGCCCACTGGGAAAGAAAAAAGAAAACGAAAAAAGAAAGAAAAAGAAAAAAAAAAGAAAGATGATGCCCACTGGCTGGAGTGCAGTAGAGTACAAAGATGGTGCCCTCCAGTCTCCGTCCCCAGAGAGCACGCCAGCAGGCCCCCAGGTATGCATCAAATGGGATGCCTGCCCCTTGGGCTCAGGCTCCAAGACAAGAAAATGAGCCTCTCTTACAGAAGTCTGAGCGCCCTTCCATTGGTTGCTTCCATGCTGGGCCCTAGGGCAGGTGTGTCTGAGCATGTAAGCCTTTCAATAGCCATTTCTCAGATTGCTACAGCCTTGTGGGTTTCGTAGATGTGAGCACCATTGGTTTTCAAAGCTAGATGTTTTGGGGGTACAGGTCTTAAAAGTTGGGGTGACTGATGTGGGGTTCAAACCCTTGAATCCTCAGAGGGAGGCCCTGGGTTTTGAGGACCCTCCCAACTGTGGGTCTCTGCACCAGGGGTGAGGTTTCTGGTGAGACGGTGTTCTAGACTCTCCTATCTGTTTGATGTGGGCCTTCTATCATTCACCTGAGGCGATGCATAGGAGTCACTCGGCCAGTTTTTAGGTTTTTTGTTTTTGTTTTCCAGAAAAAGTTGTTCCATATGTAGCTGTAGATTTGGATTGTTTGTGGGAGGAGGTGAGTTCAAGATCTTCTTACACTGCCATCTTGAACAGGAGCCCAAACCGTACTTAAAAAAAACTTTTAGCAATACAATTCTAACATCTTTCTTTTTTTTTTTTGTGGTTTTGTTTGTTTGTAATTTATTTATTTATTTATTTATTTTTGGCTGTGTTGGGTCTTCGTTTCTGTGCGAGGGCTTTCTCTAGTTGTGGTGAGCGGGGGCCAATCTTCATCGTGGTGCGCGGGCCTCTCACTGTTGCGGCCTCTCCCGTTGTGGAGCACAGGCTCCAGAGGCGCAGGCTCAGTAGTTGTGGCACACAGGCTTAGTTGCTCCGTGGCATGTGGGATCTTCCCAGACCAGGGCTCGAACCCGTGTCCCCTGCACTGGCAGGCAGACTCTCAACCACTGCGCCACCAGGGAAGCCCCAACTAACATCTTTCTTAATGAACAAAAATATGGGGATGGATAATCAATGTTTGAAGAGGGAACATGGAGAAAATACTTGCTAAGTCAGACAGTGAATATTATTATAAAGCCATAATAATTAAAAATAGGAGGCTACAGGTCCCGAGTGATGATATCTAACATACAACTCTAAGTAATCAAATATATTTGTTTTTTATCTATTACATATATTGTTTATATAGTATATATATGATATTATATACATATATGTACACACACACAAATAATAAAGGTGGTTTCACAAATGAAGTGTTACTCAATAAATCATATTAAGGGCATAGCACAGTATACAATAAATGGTAGCTGAAAGGAAAAAAAAGAAAAGACAAAGGTGGAGGCAATGATGAGACGTGTCACCGCAGGGAAGGGCATGCCCTTTCAGAAAGACCCAGACCAGGAAGGTGAGTACAGAGTCTGAGGTGTTAGCACAGATGCAAGCGTTGAGAGTTACCCAGTTCTAAGCAGGAGAGTTGCTCCATAGGCAGGGAGAGGAGGTATCAGAATTCAGAACCCCAGCCCGGGGCTTGGAAATAATAAGTGGTAGACAATCTAGTCAGAGCAGAAACTGAGGCATAGAAAGGTTGGTATTCGGGATTAAGATTTGTTTCTTCATTGCTCATTAATACATTCATCAGTAGAGTCTCAAAAACCTCTGGCTTAAATCTCTGCTCTGCTATTTACTAATGATAAAATGCGGAAGTTACTCAAGCACCTTGAGCTTCAGTTTCCTTATGTGTGAGGTGAGAATGATTATATATGTTTGTGTGTGTATATATATATATTTTCCCTTAGAAAATGCCTGGCGAATAGTGAGTTCTATATAAATATTAGTTAATAATGTCCATCATCATCATTGTTGTTAACTATTATTAAGCCCCTTTTATGGGGCAGGTATGGAAGTGATGGATATGTAGTCCTCAAGGGTCTCACAATCTAGTGTGAGAATATGGATACTTTCAATTCCACATAAAGAATGCTATAGTGTTAGCATTCTGTGTGAGCCCAATGACTACTGTTTTGGAGGTGACCTGTGAGCTGGGTCTTGTGGTATGACCTGAAGACAAAAGTGCTGGGAGATGGGGGAAGGAGATAATTTCAACAAGAGAGGGCATTGCGTATACACAGTGGTTGTCAAAGAGCACAGTGAGTTCAAGAACAGGGGAAAAGTTCATTGTCGCAAGGAACCATAGAAAATAAACTTAGATTTTTTTGAGGTGCTTAAAGGCAAAGGAGAGGAGTTTATGTTTGATGTGACAGATGACAGAGAGTCACTGTAGCTTCTGAAGCAAGGGGCAAGCAAGATGACAATGATTTTTAAAGGATGCTTAGTCTGACAGTAGTATGCAATATGCACTGAGCTGAAGAAAAGTGATGGTAAGGGGAACCACCAGGGCATTGCTTAGCAATCCCAGAGTCAAGTCAAGTGCTGAAGAGAGCAAGAGGCACGAGGGAGGAGCCTTTGCAGAGGAAGCAACTGTTGGAGAAGCAACAGATTGATTGGATTTGAACAAGAGAAATAATCTAGAATAGTTCCAAAATTGCTAGGAGATCAGAAGGGTAGATTTTTATTAAGTGAATTGGAGGTGTTTGGGAAGGAAAGTTGAGCCAAGGGTAGGGTTCTCCAAATCATACAGATGGAAAATGGAGGAGATGCGGTTTTTCAAAATGCAGAGAAGTTTCCATTACCCAGAAGAAATAAGGCTGGGAAGGCAAAAGTAATAGGGTGAGTTTTGAAGAAGAGCTCCTGCTATGCTTGGACCACATATAGGAACTTTATTGAAAGAGAAACTCCGGAGATGTATGTATATGTATAGCTGATTCACTTTGTTATAAAGCAGAATCTAACACACCATTGTAAAGCAATTATATGCCAGTAAAGATGTATAAAAACACAAAAGATTCACAGGAGATCCCAAAAAAAAGAGAAAGAGAAACTCCATCAAAATACAAAATTAGTTATAAATAAGAAAGAAAATGCATTGTCTCTATTAGATGATGGCCATCTAGATCTGGGGGCTCAGCTGAAGGATCTTCTCCTGCTTAGCTGTTCACTCATCCCAGGTGAGAGGCAGGGGGCTGATTTAGTGAGAGACCCTAACTTTTGAGGAAGAGCAGGTGGTCGTGAGGGCAAATAGTTCCTGACACAAATCACAGGTTATCAGTTGGAATGAATGCTCCCTCTAGCCAAGCACTCCCACCCCTGCCTTTGTAAGTATCCCTGACTTTGCTACCTGCTGTCTCCCCATCCTCCACCTCGTGAA
This sequence comes from Balaenoptera acutorostrata, assembly GCF_949987535.1. Lineage (NCBI taxonomy): Eukaryota > Metazoa > Chordata > Mammalia > Artiodactyla > Balaenopteridae > Balaenoptera > Balaenoptera acutorostrata. The sequence continues at coordinate 141,724,050 of NC_080066.1, forward strand.
CGGGGTAGAATCCTCTAGGGTTTCTTCCAGTCCTAGGACACCTTGAGTCCACGAGTCTGACACGAGAGAGGAGATACTGAAGTAGAAATACCTTGTAGATCAGTGGAAAAATTCTAAACGTCTCCAAAGGTGTTGTATTTTGTGGCATAAAAGGCCAGATCTGAGATCCTGTGAATCTCCGCACCATTGAGATCCCAGCAGCCCTGGGGCCCTTCAGGTTGGCTTAATGAATAGACTTAATGAATAGACTCCACACTCTCTGGGTTTTGTGGTAACTGGCTATGCGTGGCGTGTGAGAAATAAAAGAACCGCACAGCCAAGGGAGGTTGTATGTGCAGGCAGCTATGGAAGATTTTTAAGCTTTTAAGGCATTTTCTGTGTGATGTTTTAACAACCAGTTATAGTAGAAGCCAATGCTATTTTTGCCCTCCATCAAATGAAAACTATTATGTGTGTGAAATGTACTCTGAACTTGATTGTTCCCTCCCACTTTCCAGGGCGTAACAGAACATCTTCCAAAGTGATATAAGGAAATGTCTTTCACTAATGGCTCCTTGTACATCAGGGAACTGAATTGCCTGTCTCTTGTTTTCGTCTCTTAACAGCCAACTGCCTAGTTTTTAATGTAGGGACCAGATAGTTGGGCTGTATGCCAGGTGAATTATTTTTTCACATCCTGGAAGAAAGAAAATGTATTTTTAATTAAGGTTATTGTAACTTCTGCCTGAATGTAAGTAATGGAGTTTCTTGGCCACACATATCGATAATGCACACTTCAAAGAAGGGAAGAAATGAGGATATAAACTACAAACTATTTTTTAAACACTAAGCAGTGCACATGATCACACTGTTAACAGAAGTTGTGTCGATTATCAACATCTACTCAGCTCACAAGCGGGCAGCCTAACCCGGACTGGTATTGCTGTCAGCTGTTTAGTACTGAGCTATCAGGGCTACTGCCATCAATAAAACCACCCAAGGGAGCGGACCACATTGAACATCCAGATAACTGAGGGGAGAATTGAGCTGACTACTTTGATCACACCTGAAAAGCTAAGATTAGTCTCACTGGGAAATATATTTAATCCATTTCTCACTTATTCCTACAAATGAAAAGATGAATCAACAAAGAGATTGAAATGAATGTATCTTGTTTTCCCAGAATCAAGATTGTGCTGTACATGCAAATTGTATTTAGCTTTTCACTTATGGTAGAAAAATGTATTCTTCTGTTATTATTAACTTTTGATAAACATCCTTTGGTATAAAATATTTATTCAATTAGAAGTTCAGTAATGTTACCTTTTCATTGGATATTTAAGTTACTTTAATTTTTTGATATTACAAATGGTGATGGTATCTATATCATACCTAAGGCTTTTTCAACTTTCTTATCACAGATTTCTAGGAGCAGAATTACTATGTCAAATTAAGTTAGTATTTATAAGACTCTTGATATGTATTCTCAAATTATTTTTCAGAATGGTTATATTGTAGCATCTGAAAGTGCTTGTGTCACCACACCTTAGTAGTACTATTTTTATTACCTTTCATTGAAAGATGGCAAAATAAGTGACCACTATTAAAGCATGAAGCATCACTGGAATATGTATACATATGCATAAGTGTGGTGACAGTGTGTCTGTCCGTTATTCATGCTGGGAAAGGAGTCCTTCGGTGGGAGTCTGGTATATATGAGTTTTCTTTGTGACTTGCTTCTGATTTTTTTGTATCTTTTTTTGTTTTCCTTCTTTTACAGATTTCTCACACTTTCACTCTCATTAAGAACGATGGGGTTATTCAGGGGCTTCAAAACATTTCTTTTTTCATTTGAAAGTGAGGAATGCACACAAGGCTCATTTCCTAATAGATATATAGTTGAAACAGTTGCAGGCAGTGTGTACTGGGTGACAAATGGTAGCCCAGGCTCCCTGCTCTGTTGGCCTTTAGGCCTGTGTTTGCTGTTCCCTCTTCTGGGAGCAATTCCCCCCCTCCTACTCAGTCTGGGGAACTTCTAGAAACTTCAGGGAAACCTTTTCTGGTGACTGTTAATTTCCATGGCGTGTTGAGCTTCACCTATCCATTTGGATATTTTCACACAATCCAAACATGGAAAATATTGGCTTAAGTGATACACAAGTGCTGGGATTATAGCTTGTTTGCGGGGGGTGGGGGGGAATTGTGGGGGGCTTAGACAACCTCTCAGACATGGGTGTTGCTGCCCTGCAGGCTTCCCTGTGCTGCCCCTGCTCGCCAGCATCTCCCCCTGGTGGTGATAAGGTGGCTGCCACGGTCCAGCCGGAAAAGAGCATCCTCCGCTCTGATGGCTCAAACCAAAGTTTGGGAATTGTTCCGTATTAGTTCTTATTGGCTTCCCCTGGATTATGAAGCCAATCCAGAACCTAACCCTAAACAGAGAGGAGCAAAACGAGCTGACATTGTTGGCTTTAGGTCCCATGTCCTACCCTCAGACAAAAAGTGAAGTGGAATAGATGCCAGATAAAAAGTCAGGACACCAGAGTGGTGTGCCTGGCAACCATGGATATCATAACTCGTAGAGCTCTGCATTCTGAACATCAGTTTCCCCAGTAAACTATTAGACCCCTGATCCTAGGGACAATGTCTGTCTTGTTCTTCATTGCCAAGCCACAAGCTTGTGCATGGTAAGCACTCAATAAATATCTGTTGAATGAATTAATGGGACCAGTTGATCAATACCTCTGAATTTAATTCCCTGCTATTTTTGGTAAGTATGAAATTGTGGCAGTGGTAGAATCTATGACATTTTCAAATCATCTTTGTGAATTATTAAAATGTATAAAGGTCTTACAAAGGGCTCTTTTTTTTTTTTTTTTCCTATGTAAAACCTGGTAACTCCACTGGTAACTTGATCTGTGTTGCATCCTATAAATGCAAATTTCCCTCCTTTGGCACTGTTTGTACTTGGGAAGCCAGTCCTCAGCGAGTTTTATTTTCTTCTGGGCTCTAGGCATGGATCACATCACAGTCAAGGAGCACTTGACAGCCTCCTTCAGCATTGTAGATGCTGGGGACACCGCTCAGAGCTGCAGGTGAGCTTCCCAACATGCAACATCCACAGACAAGGCAAATGTTAAGACTCCATAGAGCCTATATGGCGAGTATGGGAAGTTAGATAATTCCAAAGCCAACAAAAAGAAGACTAGCAACCTTTCTAACACAAAAGGAAATATGCAACGTCACCGAATATGGTGTTAAAAATTATAATGGCATCATCAAAAAGGGCAACAAGCACCAATGATAGGAACAAAAGGAACAAGAATTTAGGCAAATTTGTACATTTTCCTCCAGAATTCGAAGCCTGATATAATCTAACCAATTCCTTTATCTTTGTAGGCCATCATATCGGTCTCTTTGATGTTTCCCTGCTGGCACTGACAATGTTACCATAGTGCTGGGAGGGACCTGGGCTCCTCCTCATGAGCCAGCTCCTTCCCAGTTAGAATGGCTGCCCCGCTACACGTAAGGATCACGTCTCAGGAGTCGCCAAGCACAAAGCTTCATTTGTACAGTGACTGGCCGATATACCTGGTATATAAGTATAGGGGGAAAGAAATATCTCCATTCCAGATATTCAATTAGGATAAAATAGTGAACACGTTTTCAGAAAACTGTGGAGAGGGGAGATTTCCCTCAGACTTGGAAGGCGAATAAAGGTCTATGTAACCAGAAAAGAGCAGGCAGGGGTGCACTGCTTGGGTAAAGGTGGGAGCCAGGACTGCAGCCATGGTGAGCTCTGTGTATGCCAAATGTTTCCACATCCTGAAACAGCTGGATCTGAAGGGCTTACGCAGGCTGAGACAGTGCTCATCTCTGCTGTAACCAGAGTGGGCGTCCCTGCGTCTTGTCACTATGCAGACCCAGAATTGCTTTGGTACAACTGTGTGTGTGTGTTCCCACTGATGACTGAGATTGAATTCTTTCCCCTGTAGTATCATTTTGAGTCTGGATAGGAGCTCAGAGTTGCAGGGAACTTGTTTGTGCTCATAAACACTTTGTCAGATTAATGCTTTTTTCCATTAGAAAAACATAACTCAGTGAAAACATTGATGTTTATTGTAGAAAACATGAAAAATATAGGTAAGGAAAAAGAATCTAATAAAAATCACGTTTAATTCACCATTCAGAGATAACCGCTCTCTGAATTTTCATATAGATCATTCTCTTCCTCCTTCTCTGTCTCTCTCCTTCTCTTTCTCTTTCCTTCCCTCCCAAGGGTAGGACAATACTGGACATACAGGTTTTTTTTTTAACCTTACTTTTACACATACACACACACTTGCATATACATACATTGTATTTTATAAAAATGTTTTAAAGTCATTCAATATTTTTCCATAATATTATTTTTAGTGATTCTAAAGTGTTCCACAATTTGAAAAAAACCTCTATTGTTGGACATTGCTATTCTTTCAGTTCTTTTGGTGTCAAAAATATCTCTCTGATAAGAAATGTATAAATCTTTGCATGCAACCATTGATTAATTTTTAAGATCATTTCCACAAACTTTAGAATTTACAGACCTGTAAGGTCTCTAATGATTTCTGGTAGTTTTTTGACCTCAGCTTGTGAATAAATTCCTTTGAATAAATTCCTGAAAGGGGGCATTTCCACCTTGAAGGGGACCCAAGAGACAAGGCTTTTCACGTCACCCCATATGGCCACTTTGCTCTTTGCAGGGTTATGTATTGTGTTTCTAGGATTCTGTGGTCAGATTCTCTTTTGGGTGACATGCTGCAGTGCATGCTCTTCTCCTGTAGATGGCAATGTTTCATCATGTTAAAATCCTGCTCTGTCACTACACAGAAGGGATAAGGACGGTTTTCGCAATTGTATATGGATCTGCTAAAACAGAAGAGACAACAGTGGGGAAGTGGTCACATAAACTTTGTCTCTAAAGCATTTATTTAAGGCCAAGACTCCACAAATTCTATCTTGGCATTAGCTCTTTGTGACATGCCTCTGGGGAAGGGTGTAAATATTTACACGGGTACAGTGAGGATGGAGATCCTGCAGCTTGAAAAGATGGAAATATGCTCCCATCCACAAAGTTGTTTTAGTATGTAACCCTACCACATTTCCTCTCTATTCTCAGGGCAATCTGGCAGTGCACCATCTTGCTTTTCCTCCTTATGCCCAACTACAGCTCTCCAGGGCATCTTCTATCGCCGGGTTCTTCCTGATCTGCAGGTATGAGAATCTTCACTTCTCTGAGGACAGGATTGGTGGTGTGCCCTGTGAATCACTCACCTGCTTCTCTCTTTGTGGTAGCCTCTCTCCTACATGGACAGAGCAGAAATTGAATTTTAATATGAAAATATCTGGATGGATGGCCACCTTTCAGGATAGCCTGAGACGTCTTTAATCCTTTAGATAGGAGAAATGAGTAATAACCTTGTCACTCTTTGGGGACAATCACTCTGAGACAATCAACTAGTAAATTACTGTGCATCTTTCAAGACTCCGCTCTACTCAAATATCTCATCCTCTACACAGCTTCTCTTGGTCCCTCTAGATCCAGAGATAGTTAGCTACCTCCTTTGTGCTCCCAAACACATTCATGCATTCTTCCTTCAAAAATATTTAGTGAGTGTTAACTACTTTTGGGGTTCACGAAAATGAGACACACATGGATTCTGCTTTTCAGAGCTTTGTAGTAAATGAAATGCCCCTTGATTACTAATGATATTTTGGAAAGATTTCATAAAGGACAATTTTCTTACAAGATTTACAAATAAATTCTTACAGAATTTAAAACAATCTAGTTTGGGAAGTCACGAAAGACTAGGAGTTAGTTTGGTGAAAGAACAGGGTGAGGGATCCAGGCATGGAGGAAGGCAGGGCACAGGACCCCAGGTGGGAGGGAACTGAGAGTGGGTCCAGGATGGCTGGTGCCCAGTGGAGAGTGGCATGAGATGTGATCGGCGGGGGGCTGGATGGGGGGGGCGGGGAATCCCTGCTGCCTGTCAGCCATACTATGGACTTTTGAATTTATCTGAGAGCTATGTGAAGGTTTAAAATAAGAAAATAATAAGAAAATAATGGGATCAAATTAGATTTAGAGAAGATCATTGGCAGCTTTGTGGAGAATAGCTCAGTGTATGAATAATAGGAGACTAGGTGGGAAGCTATGCAATCTTCCAGGCAAAAGGTTTTGGTGGTGGTGGGGATAAAGGTGATGGATTTGAGAGATATGTAAGAGGTGGAGGAGTCAGGAGTTAGTAATTGATTATATGGGGAATGAGGAGGAGGGAGTAATCAAGGAATCAAGTAATCATCCCAGCATCTGGCTTTAGCAAGTAGTTGAGTTGGTTAAGACATAGATAACTGGAAGAGAAACAGATGTGGGCACTAGATTATGACATCAGCTTTAGACAAGTAGCATCTGCAATGCCTGGGAAGTATCCAAATGGTATTGTTAAATATATAGATCTGGAGTCCAGAAGAGAGTCGGGTAGGACAGTGATCCTCGAAGTATGATTCTTAGAGAGGTAGCATCACCTGGGAACTTATTAGAAATGCAAATTCTTGGGCTCCATTTCAGACCTAGTGAATCAGAAACTCTGGAGGTGGAGCCCAGAAATCAGTGTTTTAACAAACCTCCCAGGTGATTCTGATTCATGCTAAAGTTTGAGAGCTACTAGAATATATCTGCAACATTTAGTAGTTTTGTAGAGGAGGGTAAGGAAAGGATCTAAGGAATGACAAGAGTTGTGGCAGGAACACTGGAAAAGTATGGAGTCATAGAAGCCAAACAAGGGAGAGGTGACATGGGTGGACTGCTTCCCAGAAGTCATATAAAACCAGGAGTGAAAGAAATCCATTGGCTTCACAACATGAATGTCATTGGTGATGGTAGCTGGACCTATTATGAGGGAATCATGGGGCAAGTAGCCCGATGAGTGTGTCTTAAGGAATGAGTTGAAGATGATAAGCTTGGCTTAGAACAGCAAGTGAAAGATGGGTGGTAGTTGATGGAGAATGTGAAGTTGAGTTTTTTAAATTGTATGTATTTTAGCATACGTATAGAAAAGTGGACAAATCACAAGGACTTGGCTCAACTCAGACAAGTTGGTGACCAAATTCAATTGTTTTAGATCAGAGAAAGGGAGAATGACATGGAATGATAGTCTTTCCTTAGAGCACAGCTGTACCCTGCATACAGCTACGCCAGCCCAAGCCTGCTCTCCACAAGACAGTGTTAACCTGAGCCCCTCACCCAAAAGGCATCTCTTTTTCCTCCAGGCAGCCTATGAAACTCCAACTCAAGGGGATGGATCCTAATTATATTAAATGAATCATGGTAATATTATTCTCCTCAGTATCTAGGCCTTGGCCAATCAGAGCAATTTTCACTGGGAAAGGGTAGGGCAAAGCAAACTAAGTTGATCCAATCAGAATGAAGGAAAGGCTTTATTTCATGGTTCAGGTGAAAGCTATTCACTCTCTTCCACTGGAAGGGAACCAGAAGTCATGTTGCCATCGTTGCTGCTCATGATCTTCTTTCAATAGTGAAGCGTGTTGGCTGCAAGACAAAACCTACACACAAAGGAGGGCAAAGCAAAGCAAGAGAATTGTAGAGAAATGGTGCTGGAACTCTGGTTGGACTTCACTCAGTCCACACGACCTCTGAATTTCCTGCTATACCAGGTAAACATGATGATGATTTTGGTCAATTTGGTTCAGATTTTCTGTTTCTTAGAGCTGAATGCATCTTGTATGTAGGTATCATTGCTCTACCGGTACTAGATAAGAAAACTAAGGCTCATAGAAGAGGTAAAAATCACTTGTTTCAGGTCATGCATCTAGACATTTGAAATCAGATCTGCTTGATTTCTAATCTCCTGAACAGTAGGCTCTAGCTGGTCTGTATTTTTGAGGGGACAGCAGGAAGCGTTGCATAGTCAAGTAGGGTATTAACCAGAGTTTATTAAGTATGCCCTTTACAAAGGTGTGATCAGGGTTAAGGGAAACCCCTCAAAAAAGTGAAATGAAACTCCCAGGGCTAGCAATAAAGAGTCATTTATACTCCTAGATCCAAAGGTATAAGTGAGGATGTGGGGGACAATTAGGGGAAACTAGGGAGAGCTGTAGCTCTAGACATAGGAGAAGGTCACCCTCTGGAGCTAAGGTCTTCAGTAGAGGATTGCAGTCATGACCCAACCTGTGGCAAGACCGTGAGGGAGGCTTTGCTTTCTTCTCCCACCTGTCAATCTCCTGTTAGTTTCCCTTGAGAAGCCAGTGGGCAAAAGGGGCTTAGATGACACAGTCCAGAGGACAAACAGAAAGAAGCGGGGAGAACAGACCAGGAGGAGATCACACACAAGGAACCTCTCATTTCCCACCAGTTTCCCTTACTCACCCAGTGTTGTAGATTAACCTGGGAGTGAACTCTGAGAAGACTAGCTTGCAGGATTCAGTATGAAGTGTTTTTGCAATCAATACCCACAGGTGGAAGAGAAGGAGGAAGAGTTGGGCAGAAAGAGATGAGATGCAAAGTAGTCCCAAAGAAGGCCTCAGCCAAACACATGGGGAGCTCTGGGCCTGGATAACCCTCCAGAACCCCCCTGAGTTTCTGGTAAGGGGCCTGGTCGTGTTTTAACTGTGTCGACCAGTCACTGGATGCAGACTCTTTGAGTATCCAAGTGTCACTGTCAACTCAGACCCTTTGTCAAAAGTCCTTAAAATGTTTGGATTTCCCTTTCTCAAGTGTACAGTTCCCTGAATCCATTGTCTATGTCTCTGGGAAAAGATTGGGGGAATCATTTCTTGATACTTGCCACGGGGTTGCTGGGTTCTTCCTCCTGGAGACCCAGCACCTCCTTCAATCAGTGGGTTCTGATTCTGAAACCTGGCTCAGATTTAGAAACTGATGAAGGAATCATGATTTTGTATTGGGGTGACTGCCTTCAGAGTCCTGATTAACCGTCTTGGATTTCTTTTAATTATACAGATTGAAAAGCACCCTTGTAACGCCCATCTAGTTCACCCCTAGCGAAACGCCTCTCTATTAACGATCTTCATATCCCGCAGCTGGTCAGCCCTCCGTGCACGGCCACGTTGACCTCGCCACTCATCACAATACTTGCATCCACCTGGCTTCTATTGTTTAAGTGCTGACAGGGGCTTGCTTGCTTCTGAGAGTTAACATGCTCATTGTTATCAGATGTGAGCCCACTTCTGCGTCTCCTGGCCTTTGTAGAGGAGCTACCACCAAACTTCTAGCGATGTTCTTGCCGCTCTCACCGGTCATTCCTTGTTGCTTTGGTAAATGGTATACCCTCTAGCTCTCCTGTGAAACAAAGTGATCTGGTGGATTTTCTGGTCTTACGTAGTATATCCATGTGGACATAACCACTTCTCTGCATCTTTTAATCCCTTTTCCATTGTCTGGCACAGGAATGCTGCTATTTCTATCTCACTTAGTTTGGGCCATTACCTTTTTCATGCTTCTAGAGGCCATCCTAGCTGTGTTTGCATTATTTCCAAGGGTTCTTGTCAGATTAATTGTTGTATCATGAAGGACTACTCCAATATCAATACTTTTATTCCCATTTATGTTTTTTACCCACCTTGGTCCAGCACACTCAGAATCCAGTCCTATTTATACTTTTTCTGGCTACTGAACCAGGTGGTTACTCTGGGGTATTGCCTCCCTCCTTCTAGCATGTCTCCAACTGAGTTATGTTGTGATTTTACCATAGTTATTGGTCAAGTGGGCAGGAGGGAGAGTGGGGGCAGATTCTGAGCTGCACATATTTTTTGGCATGGGTGAGATCTCTGCGTGACTTTTAAGCAAATGAAGAGGGCTAACCCTTCACTGGGAGGATTGGGCCACTTTTGCCGGCTTAGAGAGTTTACAGCAGTGATTCAAGATTTTTGAGTCCGTCGGCATCATGTCCTCATCCCATGTGTCAGCGTCTCATTCCTTTGAAATCAGGGTCCTGACTGTGGCACAGCTGATCTGCCTTAGTTGGGAGTTTATTCTGTGAAACTTGACTGTTCCTAGGTGAGGTCCATAGCTTTTTCTTCTCTCCCGCTGAGGAGATAAGAACCACTTCATTCAAGACCAAGGAAGTACTCTGCCTTTTAAACTTAGCTTTTAACTGCCAATTTGCCCATCTCAGCTTTTTGTTGTCTTCATCCAGAGTATCAACAGCTGGCAACAGCCACCCTATTTCACTGTCCTTAGAGTTTCTATTTCCCCTCAAAGTTAGCTAATGCATTTCGTTCCACCAATTCTTGTTCACCAACTGTAAAAGTTTCAACAATTGCACTGATTTTGTGCCAGACATTGTGCTAAATACCTCCTAGTGTCATTACCCTGCATAATGCTCACAGGTATCTTGATTCCAAAGCCCACATTCATAACCTCTGCCCCATGTCCCCTTCCAGTGGCTAGTGTTGAGGGCCACTGTTCTTCACCGCATAAGCTTACTGAATTCATTGACAGCCACGACTGATAATGGTCATGAAAAGAGCCTTCTAAGTCCACTGCTTTTACTCTTACATTAAGTGAATGCATTTGGATCATCTAGAAGCTGATTGTTGTCCATCAAGAGTCTACCCAAGAGGAAATAGGAAAATGTTGAGGGTGGTTACAGGATTTTAGTTCCCTGAAGAACTCTGCTATCTTATGTCTTTGGAGCTTTGCACATGGTATTCCTTTAGCTGAACATGGCTTGCCTTGTCTCCTCCATTGCTGACCTGACAAAATCTTCCCACCCTTTAAGTTTTGGTTCAAACATTCCTTCCCATTTCTGTGACACCTCCTGAATTTCCTAGGCTAACAGAGACTCTTGTCTATGCTCTTAGTTCATTTGTTCACCCCCTCTCTCCTCCTCCCTCTGTGGGTACATATATTGTGTATATATGTGTATGTTTATATATATATGTATATGATAGGAATGATTGCCTTTCTAAAATGGAATTATCTGTAGAGCTTTCTATTAGATTATGAGACACTTCAGGGTGTGTTCTGGATCGTTTAATCCTTTCTAGCATTTTGTATAGTATCTTACCCAACTGTTGTCTGAATGAGTAAATGCAAGAATAGGTCAAAGCTCAGAGAATGCTAGGACTGAAGGGATATGTAGGCAAAAATAGCCATCTTAGGGGATAAAAGTGTAAATGTGGCTTAGTTATTAGTGCACAAAAATGGATGTGTCATCAAAAACTTCGTTCTCCATCCCAGGAAGCACTGCTTGCAGCCTTTTGATACTTGCTTCTCTGGGTTGTAATAGGAATCTCTTTTCTCTGGTAGCTCATATGCAACAGGTACAAGATGCCAAACAGCTAGTTTAACTCTCATCGATGACTTGTCATTTGGTTGACTGACTTAGTGTCACTGTGAACTTATAAATGCCATCTCTTTGTAGAATTCATTTACCGCCAACTGTTAAAGACATTTCTTTCTTTCTAGTGACTCTTTAAATATTTTACTAAATATATTCTTCCACTTTTAGGTTCTATCAGGCCTTTAGTAGCTGTTTGCCTCTTTTTTTTCCTTCTACTGTTAAACACATACCCATTAGGAGAAGGAGTCAGTACCACACCCCTTTTCTAGTTCCTCATGTGATCAGATTACCCCTACATTAGAAATTCTTCTGTAAAGAAGAGGCAACAACTGGGAGATGAGAAAGAACAGGACATTGGAAAGAATCTTTAAAAAGTGGACTTTAAAGGAGGAAAACTCCAGAGACCTAATGGAATTACATCCCTCTCACAATCCATGTGGCGGCACAGTTGGCATTCTGCCAGGAGATGATGAGTTAGTGGCTGTGCAAATTAATGAGATGGAGAGAAAGGTTAGTAAAGCTTTTCTTTTTCTTCCACTGAAATATTTTTGCCCCCCTCAGCATCTTTCTTCTGTGTTCTCTGAGAGAAACAATGTTGGATCAGAGAGTCCGAGTCTCCCTTTGCCTTAACCTCAAACAACCGCATTGTGACATGTGGCGCCCCGGCTCTGATGTGTAGGTGCCGAAGGGCAGGTTCTGAGCGGTTCATCTCTGATGTGCAGGACAATTATTCAGGTGATTAACTAGAGTCTATTCAGGTCAGGAAAGAAGCACTAGCCCGAGATTTCCTCAGTCCTGTCACAGGTCAAGAGTATGCACCGATTAAGTTTGATTGAGCAATTCATTAGTGGATGCTTTCGACCTCACACTCTCAAATTGGAAATTCTTGCTCAGTCTAAATCAATAGCTGATTTTTCTGTTTCCTGCATTATTTTAAGTGAACATGAAGCAGGGTGACCTGTTCTCGAAATGCCACATCAGCTCTTCTTTATGATGAAAATGAGGACTCAGAATCTGGCATTTCCCTCCATTTCCAGTAACTGTCTTCATTAGAAACATTGCTAGGGCCATGCTAAATATTCTAATATAAAATTTAATATAAAAATATATTAGGATTCAGGGTGAAGGTAATAAAGTGGTAGATGATTCTGAGAACTATTATGTGGGTAACCTCAGTAGAATTGGGAATACATTTGTTATCAAGTGAACTGAGAAGGGGTTTATTACTTTATTTGGTATAAAAAAACAATTTTGGGACAAATTGTCAAGTCATTAATATAGAGTCTGAAGCTAAGGAGTTGATGTTCCTTAGGCACTAATTTTTATTTGTTTTCATGTCATGTTGATGACCAGTTTCTATGACACTCACTGGGTCAGAAATCTATTGTTTCCTACTGGGTCACTGAGGTTTGTTTATCAGTTTGTTGACTTAAAAATTGCATTTGGGGCATAAGAACATAGCCAATGAAAGACAAGTGTAATGTACCACATACCCAAGCAGGAATGGACTTGTTTTAGGCATCTTTTTAAATTTAAAGGAATTATTTTAAACTTGGGATTTTATGAAGACCACATAAGTGATGAAATGGAAAGAGACCTTGGAAAGATTTATGTTCATTTTCCTAAACAGGTTTAAATACACCCAGAAAACACATTATAAATAACACACAGCTATAACTACATCTACAATATGTTCCTTCCTCACTAAAATCTGGGAAGAGGCTTCACCCAGAGGAAATGTCTCATTCCTGGTTCTCTGTGCATCTCCTTCCTTTGTCAGGGCCGATGTGTTCCTACTCTGATTCTCTTCTGCTTTGCCTTCTGGTCTGAGATCGCTCACATTCAACTGTCAGGATCAGTTTACCAATTCTAGAGCATTCTCAGTTTCGCTGTCTGCAATTGTTCAAAGCTTAAACTTTAAATTGAGTTTTTACCAACCGCATTTCTCTGTATTGGGACATAAAGCTGGGGATTTCAAGGCACCTCCTCTCTGACTCTATAAAATGCTTATTGTAGCTACTGCTGACAAAATATGTATGCTGCAGAGGTGGAAAGGCTTTATAAGCTTCTGTTGTTTTTGGAGGAGAAGGGAATGACTTTCAGCCAGAGTACATCTAAAACGATCTCTCTCGCTGCTGAAAGCCTGACATGAGTTTATTTCTTTTTCGCTCTATCGGTTTCCCTAACTGACATCAGCAGTTAAAATGACCCATTTGCTACTTCATGGGGTTTTGCTGCTTAACCAGTTCAGGTATCCTCTGCTTGTGATTCACAAACTCTCAAGATAGAGACCTCTTAAGAGGCAAGTGGTAAACAATGGTATGGAGGTTATTCTAGGCTGCAGACTGTACTATAATGACTGTATTGCAGATTCCAGCATCCACTTGATTATTGGTTAATATGAAGAAGTCACTGAACTCTCAATAGAAATTTTGGTTCATTCCCTGATTGTAGGTACCTGACAGAATGGGCCTAAGGGACATACACAAAAATACAGGCATGTACAAGCACAAACAATTTGTGTTTACTATGTTCCAGACATTGTTCTAGCTGCTTGACATATTTTAATTCCTCTAATTCTCCGATTATTTCCATCAGAATAATAACAATAATTATTAGTAGTTCCCCCTTGCACTTTCAAAGTGTCCTCACCTCTGAGGTAGGTTATATTGTTACCATTATTTTATAAACAATGAAACAGGCACAGAAAGTTAAGTAATTTGCCTAAGGCTACATAATTCCTAGGCAGTCAAGTTGAAGTTCATGCCTTAAAGACTATACTGATGATCTATACAATCCAATTTGGGAAACCCTCTCAATTCAGCCCCAAATCAGCAGTTAAGGTAACAAAACAAAAACAAAGCAAAACCCAAAACCTATTTGAAACCTCATGACATTTTGCTCTTTAACCAGTTAATAAGTATTATGCTTGCTCTGTTCTGCTTTTCCTGCTTCTCCCTCCTACTCCAAGCCCTTGACTGCAAACATACTTGGAAAGGAATTAATATTACACTTTAGAAATAATTTTACAAGATTACGTCCCCGTCTTAATCTGAGACAGTTGGGTACCTATGTATGATGGTAATAGGACAAAAGGTAGAGGTCATAAGGAAAGTAGAGGCATGAAGTAGGAATAAAGAGAATCCCTAGGATTAGCTTCTGTGTGGCACATTCATTGTTTCCTAATCAAAATGAACTGAGAGAAATTACTAGAACATGCATCGTCCTTGGGAAACTCCTAAACATGTCAACATATCAAGGGATAGGCTCTTGTGTGTGTGTGTGTGTGCGTGTGCAAGATACAAAGGTGTATTACACAATATCTCTGTCATCTGTCCTCTCGTGAAATAGATTTAAACTAATCAAACCAAGGGCAGGAGTCTCATCTTAATCATCTTACTGTCTCCCCACTGGCTTAGGGTGCAGCTGGTTCACAGTAAGTGCTTGTTGAATGAATGCTTGAAATGGTGGTTCTGTGGTTCAGCACTGGCATAAGTTGAAGAGTCTGGGTTCCTGAAGACATCGTGAAGCGCTCAAATGCCTTGAGCCCAGCTGCTGTCCTCTCCTTGGTAGAGACTCATCTTCACCAGCAGGGGGCAGCAAGCCTTTGCTTTTGCTCCCCTCCGGAGTGAGTCTCAGCCAAATTTGAAGGCTCACAAGTGTCGCACCTTTTCTCTTTGATGCCTTAGTTTGCTAAGAAATTCATCTCCATACACGCTATCCTCAACCAGCACTCCCTTCTGAAGAAATTAGATGAAGAAGGAAATAAATCTGAATTAAGACGAGCCAACCTGCTTTGCCAATTGTTGCCCTTGTAGGTTCTATGTGTCAGGGATGGTGGCCACCTGGGGAGATGCCGTGGGCGTGGACAAGAGCCCCCACTGGGAAAGTGCTGTCCCTGCAGATGGACCGTTTTCCTCCCCTGCCCGTTAAAATGTTGTCTTGCAGAGACAGCAACAGGGAGATATTACAAGGTGACTATTCATCGAGGTGGCCGAGGACAGTTTGTCTTCTGTCTGAATGTCCCAACATATTTATTAATAATGCTCCCTTACCCTTATCAAAGTGTCCTTGTTGGGATGATAAACTTTACAGTCGTGAGTGGTCTTCAGCTAGGTCATCCGCTAAGAGAAGGGGGTCAGAAAGACTCTAGGACTTGAGAGGAGGGTGAGGAGAGGTTGGGGTATGAAGGTGAGATTCCTCAAGAGAGGAGAACTTGGGGCTTGAGGAAACTGCTTTTTTTCCCTTGTCTTCAAAGTTGGACTTGTTTGTGGCAGAGTTGTGAGGGAGGTGGTACATTTGTCCTGCCCTCTAGTATGCCACTTTGCTTCCTGTTTCCTTCCCCTGAAGACATCCTAGGTATCTACACTTGAAGTCTATAGGAAAGTGCTCTCCAATGGGGACAATCTAGCCATCAGGTGACCTTTAGGAAAGGGCATTGCTGACCCTGGTTAGAAGGTGTGTAGACTCTTCCTGTGGTAAATTGATAGTGAATCCTAGAGATCTGAAGTTGGGCAGCAGTGTGTGGGTGGGTGTGTGTTGGGGGGGATTGGAGGTGGCTGGGTGTGTGTTGGGGGGGATTGGAGGTGGGTCACAAGGATAGGGGATCTACTTTTGGCAGGAACCTGAGCTTGCTGCAGGACCCTAAAGAAATCCAGCCATCCATGGAGGGTGGTGTGGTTCAAAGAGGAGGTGTATAGCATTGCGGCTAAGAGGGTCCACTTTGAACACAGAGTGACCTGGATTCAGACTCTGCCTCCTACTAGTTAATGAACTCTTCAGTGACTTACCCGTATTCAGTTACTCAGTTATACAGTTATTCAGTTATTCCTCGGCCTTGATTTCTAAAATGGGGTTAGCAATGTCCATATTCTTACCACCAGTGCTTTACATGTGGTAAATATTCAATAAATTGTAGTTGTTGTGATAAAGCTGATTCCATAGGAAAGCTATAATTAATTTTGTGAATTTTTAAACTATTTTTGCATGTGTGTGATATCAGAAGGCTCTTTACATGTATTTATAATATTTTAATTTTTGCTGAAGGCATGTCACATATCTTTCTTAATTACTTCCATCATTAGAGTTTAAAACCTAGGAGCTGCAACTTGGGCATTGGTCCTGGCTCTGCCATTAACTAGTTACATCCCCTTTTCCAGGTCCTTGAACTTCTCCAGGCTTTAGTCCTTTACCTGCAGAGAAGTGTAGGGTCTGACAGTTGCTTCTGTACCTTTTGGCACTAACAGCCTGTGTTTCCCATGAAATGCCTTCACACAGTGCCGGGGGGGTGCTTTGCCCCCTGAGTGGCTCGCTGGTTGAGGTTATAAGAGCCTGGAGTTGGAGATGCTGAGACCATAGTCTTGATTCCTGTGTGGCTGGGTTAGTTTCTTTTTCAAGGAAAATGTTCAAAATTTCCTATTTCAAGATTGTCTGACCTCAGCCATATGTTTGACAAGCACAAAGCAAAGCACTTCTGGAAGTATGGGGTGTTCAGCCATGCCACCCTAACTTCTAGAGAAGGACAGAAAGATGGAAAAAGGGGATCACCTAATGCTTACTAGTTAGCCCATCAAATCTCCCAGGTGTGAAAAGGACAGTGCCATCTTCCAGGGACCACTTACCATGGTGGTCACTGCCTGTTGATCACTGGCAGCTTCTTAGTAATCTGCCAGACTAAGTGGTGTAGGAATTTGATTAAATCTTAGGATTCTGAATTGGCTCAAAACAATTCTTTCATTAAGGGCAAGAAATTTGTTAGTTAGAAGTGAAGCGTATCAGAGATAAGATTTCTGACCACTTGGGAAATCTGTTTTAAAATATAATAAAAGGGGGCTCCAGCTCATGGTGTGATTTACATGTTCTGAGAATGCAGAGATGGTGCATATGGGCCTGGACCTGGGCTCCCAGGAGCTCAAGGTGGGCGGGCTTTTAATTAGCAGTAGAATCAGTCATTGAACAGCTACTTTCTGTAGACAGGAAGTTGGTTGCCAGAGGTATTGATTCTTGTGCTGTGCTGTTGACCAGCCAGCCCTGGAGGGCCTGCAAGGGAAACCTAACTAGGGTATTTAATGAGCCGAAGGCCTTCTGCCAGACGCTATTTCCTACTAGAAGATCCATCTTCCTCTGAATATAGTAGTTTTTTTTTTCCCCCTTTAACAAGGAAAATCTGACTTGCCGAAAAGCAGTACATCGAGACAAAAAGGTGAGACTTTCTGCCTTCAAGATTAACGAACCAAAAGGTTGGTGTGTGTGCACAACCTTCTCATTCCAGTGGCCTGCAGAGGAAGACGGAACAGCCTCCATGTTTGGGGGTGATAATTTTATTCTTACCTAAGGCCAGAATGAGGTTTTTAGAGTCCCCAAGCTCTGAAAAGATGATAGTACCCACCCCTGTCATGTAACTTGTAATAATGGAGGACAATTCTAAACCAAAATGCAAGAAAGTTAAGCAAGATAAACGGTTAAGATTTCCTATCAGACTATTTTGATAATTTTTTTGAATGTCAAAAATACATCTCGGATTTTTAAACTCATCCTCCCCTCCCCACTTTTGCCCCCGTTCTGCTGGTACACTGCTGGGGAGCTATTCCTAATCTGCCTATTTGGTAACAGCACTTTCCTCACAAGAGTGGTATTTCTCCAAATGTGGTACTTGGCTCATGTGCATCAGATCACATGATGAATGAAGGTTCCAAGGGACTTCAAGCCAGAAGTCTAGAGCTAACTCATCAAAATATCTGGGGCTAGAATCTGTCTCTTAAAGTGTTCCTCCCCGGTGATGATTATATAAACTAAAATAAAGCTTAACACACTTTGAATGTTCTAAAGCAGAAATTATGTGACCCTCATAATCATTGGGAGCTTCCTAAAAAAAAATACAGAGAGTCCCTCACAGATTCTGCTGATTCAAGTAGACTGGGAGAGAACTCTGAAATGTCGAGATGGGAAAAGCTCCAGTGAGTTTCTACCGAGAATTATACATGGGACCAGTGCAGTTCAATAGAAATATAATACCAGCCACATCTTTATTTTACTTTTTAATGTGGCTACTGAAAAAATTAAAGTGAAACAGGTGAAATTAACTTAAAAATATTTTTATTTAACTCCATATACCCCAAATAATGTCATTTCAACATGTAAGCAATATAAAAATTACTGAGATACTTGACATTCTTTTTTTCACATTAGATCTTTGAAATATGGTGTGTAATTTACAGTTACAGCACGCCTCAGTTTGGATGAGCTGCATTTCAAGTGCTCAATAGCCACATGTGGCCAGTGGCTACTGTATTGTATAAGGAAGCTCTAGACAATTTTTCTCTTATTCTGGATGTGCTGGAACTGAGATGTTTCAAATAAGCGATTTCTCCTATAATTCAGAGTCACATTTAATTCCTAAATATTCTTCTTAAAAATTCTTCCATCACAAATTTTTTTAAATTACTATCCCACTCCCTCTCTTCTCCACTGCTCCCATCTTAGTTCAGGCTTTCCCCACCCCATGACTGCATCCTAGGCTATTAAGAAATCTCTCCCCATCTCTACTTTCTCTTCTTTCCAAACTTATTTGCCTTATAAATATTCCATTTTTATTACAACGTAATTTTCATCATGACACACTCTTCTGGACCATAACACTTCCAGGATATAACCAAGAAATTGAAAGTTGGAATGGAGTTGGTTAACATTCATTAATACTAACTATAATGCATTATACTTTTACAAAGTAGATTCCCACATTGCATGTATTTGGAATGTCCAATCACCCTGTGAGGTAGGTAATATTATGCTATTTTACAGTGGATGAAATGAAGCTCATGATGATAATCACAAGGTGACAAAAGCAGTAAGAGGCAGCTGCTCTCAAGTCCAGGTCTTTGACTCCATCCACATTCTAAACTCCTCTGTATCACCGTCTCTGTTGGATCATCCAATCCTGCATTCCGTAACACAGGGCAGAAAAACTCCAATTGCTCACCCCTAACAGATCTAGTGTTAGCTGACATACCTGTAATGATGTAAGGACATTGCATTGGAAGTCCGTTCCACTATTGATAGCTGATTTTTTGAGGGCTCTGTGTCCTTAAAGTTCAAACTTTGCAGCCTGATTCTCAATGTGCTCCATAATCTGGGACTAACCTGCATTTTCAGCCACGTCTCCTACTTTTTCTCCAGCTGTGAGGCATATTTTATGTGATCCTCATTCTGTTATTTCCTGGCCATCCTATTCACTTTGACTGGCTTCTTGCTTTCTCTTCTGAGCACAGAATTCTACCTGTCCTCCAAAGGCCAGCTTTGAGCCCCCTCTGTCTGCAGGGGAGCCCTCCATCCTCTGAATCTGGTACTATTCTGGGCTCCTTCCTGTCATTGGTTATATGCTATAAGCTCTTGGATTTTTGTTTTTTCATGCTCTTAGTGGAGGATCTAATTCTTCCAAGTGTTAATGATAAAAATTCCCCTCCATGTCTACCCAGAGGCTGAGACCTTGGATAAAACCTTGACAACCTGGCAATATTCCATTACCATTAGGTATTCTCATTAATGTGTGTACGTTTGAGCCCTAAAGGAGGTCACCCCAAACTGTGCTTAAATCATTGCTCTGCAGGTGAGCTGGTAGTTTCTATGAGCCTGAATGGAGTTGTGAGGGTGAAAGTGTCTGAGGAAACTGGGGACCTGGTACGAATTTTGGTGTTGGCTACCTGCAGAGATCACTAAGTCACTGGGCACGTGGGAGGTGTGTCAGAGCCTGCTGGATGGGCTGCCAAGTAGGTTTGATGAGATCAGTGAGTATTAGTGAATTCCAGGAAGAGCTCCCTCTGTCTGAAGGAATCTTCACAGCAATTAGAAACAGGGTTTGCCCTAGCTCTTCAGGGAAAGTGCAGAAACAGTGAGATTTGTTATACCTGAGCGGAAAACTAGTTCACTCAACACAGAGCACCTCTGGAGATAGCCAAGTGTTTTTTCTTCAGAACAAAGTGGGAGTTACTAAATCAGGAGTTTCAAAGGAAAAACAAAACAAAACACAAAAACATTGGCAAGCCTTTTATGAGTCCTCTGTTCTCTTTTCCCAGCCATGTAATTAAAATCATATTACATTAATAGACCTTTACTCTGCACTGGCTATGAGGATGCATTATGGGATACACTGAAAAAGAATGTCCTGTACGTGCCCCCATGAGGCTTATGGAATAGTTGTACATGGAGATAGAGCCATCCAAATACCATGGAGCAGATGGCATGGGAAGGGAAGGGGAGGGTCAGTGGAGTTTGGAAGAGTTCAGGCTGCGGTTGTGTGGAATTTGTAGATGTAGAAACTGAATCTTAGAAAGAAAGGTTGGGGACTTCCCTGGTGGTCCAATGGTTAAGACTCCATGCTCCCAATGCAGGGGGCACGGGTTTCATCCCTGGTTGGGGAACTGAGTTCCCCCATGCTGCAAAGCGCGCCCCCCCCAAAAAAAGAAGGGTTCATGGGGGACTCATTTATCTTCCAAGTAACTCTTTTAAGTTTCAAAAGAGGATTTTGGAGACAGTGAGAGAAGGTAACAGGAGTGGTGAGTGTGTTTACTGTCTAGAGACAATAGGAGAAAAAGTAGGAATGCTTACAGCTTGAACACCATTTACCTGGCTCTCCTGCCCTATAGAGCAAGAATGAAGTGGGCTTTGCACTCCACTTGGGGCCTTTGTGTGAATCACAAACGCTGGAGCATATTCTTCCAGGGGAAGAAGCTACCTCTGCCCTCTCTGAAAGTCTCTGTTAAGTTAGAGAGTTATTATGTTAACCTATTCCACTGAGCACCAAAACCCACAATCTGACTCCAGGAATGAGAAATGCACCCACCAGCATTCTGCAATTGCTCTTCTCAGTGATGGTCCTAATTCATTCCATTATTTCAGACCCTGATTTCTATCCACTGCTAATTCTTAAGGGAAGAACTCCTGAATGATGCTATCCATGTGGGTGATTGGGGTGAAAAATCTTGAATAGTAAGATGAAGGCAAGGCATTCTTGGTGTGTTAGTATCTACAAATCGTTTACCCCACAAACTCACAAACTTCAAGTTTTTCAGGTTTCTAGAGAGCAGCAATTTTTCCTCTAAACTGGGTGTGTGGTGGCCCTGGACAAATCCATGGGCTAGAAATTATTCCTTATTTATTAGCTATTCTGAAAGTCTAGAGGTCACCTCCTCTACTGAACCCTACCAGATGCTCTTCTGGAAAACAGCTGCTCCTTTGAACTCCATCATTTTATAGAGAATCACAGTTGTCAGCAAGACCACTTAGATTCTAGTGGCAACATCTGTCTTTTCTCTGCTCAGTTCACTCTGGTCACTTCTGGAAGGCAGGTTCTTGCCTGACTTTTTTTTGGGTCCTTTGTAGAGCCTGATACAATTTCTTTGCAAACAGGGGAAGCCATGATGAAGTTGAAAGAGCCATGGATGAGCAATCAGAAGATGAGTTCTAATCTTGGCATTGACACTACAAAGCATTCTCACCTCAGGTAAATTATACCATGTATCCATCTGTGTGTATTTCCCTCCTAATAAGTGAGCTGTTACCGACGATTTCTGCCATGAAATTCTGTAACTCTGTGTAGTTACTTTCACACCTGTTTGGATATGATTTTAGATGCCAGTAACATGAAAATAATGGCTAGTAGTGTAACTCTATTGAAAATAAATTGGGAGGCAGTTAAGTGTAGGGTTTGAGAGTGTAGGCTCTGGAGTCAGGCTGCCTGGGTTCAGATCCTGGTATCACCATTGACTTGATATGTAACTTGTCTAGTTCTCAGTCACTGAACTTTCCTTCATCAGAAAATGGGGCTAATAATGCTCATTATTGAGTTGTTAGAATTAAATGCATTAATTTGGGTTATACACTCTGAATGGAGTCCAGCACATGGTGTTCCATTGAATGTTAGCTATTACAATTGTGATGATGGTGATTTCTCCCAGAATCGGAGTTCTTATCTGTGAAAAGGGAAGACTTAGGAAAAGTCACTCCTCCAAGATGTGGCATGACACTTAGTTTCCTAGATGTACGTTGGAGTCACCTGTCTTGGTGGTAGGTCCATAGTATGCTCATTAGTGTTTTCTAGTTGGTTTGTGTATATTTCCTCTTTCCACAGCAAAGTAGATGCTTCAAACTCCCAAGACTTGTATAATTATATGCAAGGAACTTCCCATCCCTTGATGGGCACTGTCTCATTTGCAGGTCTACACACAGAATGTATTGCATGCTGAATACTTTGTTTGCCCCTCCAGATTTCCCTTAATCCTTCTCCACCCAATTTTTTGCCCCAGGAGGCTGACCTCTATGGATCTCCTAGCTCCCATGTCTTCTCTCTTCTGGTTAGGTTCAGCCAAGGGGAAGACAAGGAGACAGAAGGCAGCAGGATGAGAGAGAGATTACAGTATTTGTTCCTCCTCCCCAACGTCCCCAGACCCTATTCCCCTCCCTTTCAGCTGGACTGTGCTCAGGAAGGGGCTGCCTTCCTCTACTAAATGCCACGTCTCCTCTCAAGTGGCTCTTCTCCTATAGCTTATTGCTATGTTCCACTGACTGCTTCATATCTAAAGGACTCCTCACTGTTGCTAGTTCTAGGGGCTGTCCCCTGCTTGTTCCCTTAACTTTTGACACCTCTTTACCGAATGCCCTTCAGCTCCCTCTACTGAGGGAGCTGGTACACATTGATAAGGTTGATGCTTCCCTACCTACTTACTGATGGGAAGTAACTGGAACATTTTAACCTGACCCTATAATCTCAAGGTTCAGATTCAGCCCTTTCAGAATCCAGCTGCATAGGATATGGAGAACACTGCTTGAAGACCAAGACACAGATTTACTAGATGGTTAAATACTATTCTTTCCAGTGTAAAAACCCAAAATGTAAAAGAGGAACTAAATGAATTGGGGTGAACACAAGTTTTATTACTCTCAGAATACCCTGGGTTATAAAGGAACTTCTGAACATCAGTTTTGTTGTATTGATACATTCAGTGCCCATTGGATGAAAGGGCCAGGAATAAAATGTCTGGGTTGGAATAGTGGTGGTGTTCTGGTGCTCATGGCCAGGAGAAGGTTTGGCGAGAGAGATATGACAGTGGTCTACCACTGGGAGGACACTGACCTAAGTACTCCAGACCGCACTGGTTTTGATAGGTTCTTTGGAGAAATCTTCTCTTGGTGAGTGAGAAAGTTTGAAAGAGTTGAGGGCTCTAATTAGATAACATTTAGGAGAAGGTAATGTATAACATTGGTACCCAGAGGAAAGAGGGCAATGGTTTGTAAGAGCTTGATTCTGGCTGTCACCTGAGAGATAGGGAAACATAAATCCTCAGTCAGATGTTTATATGGGAAGCACTTTCCTTGATGGTTTGGTTTATATGAAAGCTCCAGTGAAGAATAGCACAGAAACCTCTGTGCATGTTTGATTTTTCTGTTAGAATTTTATTAATTGGCTCAAGAGTGAACTGGTCCAGGATGTACTTGTGTGGTTGAAGTCACATGTGGTTTATTCAACTTGTGCAATTTTCCAACTCGGGGTTTGTATTTCAAACCCTGACACTGAATCTTTCTTCTTCTGTTTGTCCATCTCTCTGGGCTCCACCCCTAGAATTAGCATCATGGTTCCCATGGCAACTAATGTACTTTGAGGTGGGGAAGGTAGGAAAGGGACTAAATAAAAAAATGACAGAGCTGCTCCTGAAAAATAGGAATTAATTATGAACTTGAACATAGGGTCATAAAGTGAGTGGGTGGGGAGAGGGTATTAAGCATATAAGGTCTTTGGTGTAAGACCTCTGTGACTCATCAATGCCGTATTGCTTTTGGTTTCCTCAGCTGCCTCAAACTTACTGCTAGTCTTCTCTCTTCCTCCTACCCTCCTCTCAGATTCAATAGAGAACATTATCAGGGCCAGGACTGCACGTAGTCCAGGAAACAGCTTACCTCTCCAGGGTACGTTGTATGAAATCTCGCCAAAGTCATATGGACCTTCCAAACAGGATCTCTAGACTCCTGCTGTTTATAGTCTATATCTAGCTTCTTATAATTTACTTTATTTTGCCTTATTCGGGAATAGTGAAAGTAGGGTGTATTCTGTTCAGAGAAAGGTTTGTTTATGTTCTATTGAGAACTTTGCCAGCTTCTTTTTTCCTTAGTCTTTTTTCAAATGTATGTGGAGACTGGACAGTAAGAACTGACCACTACTGATCAGAGTATTCTGAGCTCCTGAAGAAAAATATGTCCTATATGCCAACTAGCCGTGATACAATCAAGTCTTAACCCAGACTTGGGAATCAACCAACAAAGTAGGAAGAGCTGACTCAGCAATTTTGCCCTTAATGCATGTCAACCTGCTTTTCCTACTGTGTCAACCTCTACTAATCTGAGATTTAAAAGCTCTCCTTTTCTTCCAAGGTGTATTACATCTGCCAACTCAGCCTGTACATCTTCCTCATTCTTTTTAGCATAGAATACCCAAACCTTTAGTAATCAAGAGCAAGTAAAATTTCCAAAGCAGTTTGGGGACTGACATAGGTTTTCTAGCCTTTTAGTTTGCAAAATGAGGACATCGAAAGGAAAACCAACCATTTACTAATACTACACTTCATAAAAACCTTTTTTTAATACCAAAAATATTGGTTGGACTAAGATTAGAATAAAGAATAATTCTTCCAAGGAGGCCACCTTACCCGACTCCCCACACCACGTTCACATACATCTGATTCTTTTTCATTTTGCTGTGGCCTGGGAGAATTTGTCAGGAGTCAGTAGTCGACCAAATTATTCTGTTTGGAATATTCTACTCCATCATGCCTTCTTTACCATGGTCCTGCTTAAAATAGCTCACTTTGTTTTAAGTCAGTTTGGGGAGAAAATCCAAAATAAACTCCATCTTATTTATTACCATAACCCCTAATTCTTAACACCTACCTACCTACCTACCATATAGTAGGTACTCAAATAATTCTTGTTGAATAAATGAGGGAATGAAGGATTAAGCCTGCCTATTTTTTCCCTAACTCATGACTCTTTGGCCAGTTTGTGACTTAATGCTTCTGTTTTTCTGTGGTTATCCTATGGGATCATTTCAATATGGGCAAACAAAGCAGATTAAGAAGAAATGAATTTCCCCTTTGGTTGAAGGCCATGCTATGTCTGTGTTAATGGGTATCTAAGTCAGTTTGGGCTGCTAAAACAAAGTACCGCAGGCTAGGTAGCTTATAAACAACATTTTTTCCTTACAGTCCTGGAGGCTGGAAGTTTGAGATCAAGGTGCCAGCATGGTCAGGTGGAGGCCCTCTTCTGAGCTGCAGATCTCTCATTGTATCCTCACATGGTGGAAGTGTCTAGGGATCTCTCTGGAGCCACTCTTATAAAGCCATGATCACATTCATGAGGGGTCCACCCTTACAGCCTAATCACCTCCTCACGTCCCCACCTCCTAACACTATCACACTGGGCGTTAAGATTCTAGCATATGAATTTTCAGGGGGATACACATTCAGACCATAGTAATAAAAATACATTCTTTTGGCAGATTCAAGCCTTACTGTAGGTAACATCCACGCTTAACCACTACCTCTCCTTGGCTCACATCCAGACTTGGGCTCCAAATTTGGCAGCTCATCTGGGTCTCGTTTATTTATATTCTGTCCCAGGTGACTCAAGTTTCAAAATGAATAATCCATTAGAGTAATAGATATGAGCAAATTGCATGATATGAATAAAATTGCTAAGCTATCTTCTAGACCACTGTGTTTTCATAGAGAAGAGAATTATAAATCACGGCTTAATGTTGCTCTTACTTGAATGTTTAATTAATCAACTTTTACAAATGATTTAGCATTTAGCTTTTCAGATTTTTTTCTTGGATTAGTAATGACACTAAATTGCTCTAAAATGTTTTGGCCAATTTTTCATCCTATTCATGTACTGTTTGTTTTAACTTCAAGGTTGCTGAACATATGTAGTGAGTGGTGATAACTTGGGGTAAGTGACAAACAGAGAAAAGTTTCAGGCCTGGAAGAGACCAGAGGTGATTGAATTCAGTGGTTCTCAAGCCGTTTGAATGTGGGCAAAAGCCTTCCCTGATAATTACAACAGATCAGCTTTATTGGGTTATCACTAATTTGGAACAACACGCCATCGTAAAGATGAGGAAACTAGATCCAGTTTCCTCAGTAAGTGGTCCCCTCTTTGCCAGATTTACAGAGGTAGTTGTGATGAGGACTAGAATGCAGGTTAAGACCCAACACAGTGGGCGAGCAGCTTATTCCCCCTTCTCTGCTTCCATCAAGAAGGATTTTCTATCCACTCCTGGCCTCTCTACCTGCTTTCACACACTTCTACGATCAGTTGGGTAAGCTGAGAAAGGGAGCTATGTGTTTTCAAGTTGCTGTCTCTCCCTCTTTTGATCTCTAACAGGGATTACCCTGCCGGTAGCATGCAAGCAATCTAAGGTGTTCCTCCATGCTACAGATTTATTGGGGTGCCTCCAACACACAGGCCTGCAATTTCAGAACTACCTATGTCTGGCTGCCTAGGACAGAGCTGTCTAATTTTGGGGTTCAGTGTCAGGAAACTCAATATTGCCGCACCTAGAGAATGTTCTCCAATAGTTTTATCAAAAACAAAGCTGACATTTTAATTTTCATCTTTTCAGCTTCTACGTCACTGTAGACCTTAAACTCAGGCAAGGAGAAGGCTTACTATTGCTTGGATCTCCATAAACCCTAAACATAAACTGCTAGCTTTCAGAGGAGCAGTAATCCTTTTCATGTTGGCTACAGAAGGACACGCCAGAGGCCCCAAATGCCAGCATTAGAGGATCAAGCAGAGACAGCTGTGACTACTTCTCCCTCTCCTACGCTTCTGGGCAGCTTCACAGGCCACCAACATGCTGAGAAGAGATTCCTGCTTTGAAAGCTCTAGGCTCACCTAATGGTCTACCACCAGCAGACGTGGTAGTATGCAGAAAGGCAGTTGGGAGAGTACTGGAGAAACCCCTGTCTTGCGTTTGTTACTGTCTTCAGCTGAGGGCTCCCAGGGAAGTTGACTTGCTTTGATTGTAACCCTTGCCCACTGGACCTTTTAGAGAAGGTTTTACACATGCAAACACGCATGTGCATGAACACACACACGCCCATGCACACAGGCCACAAGTACATGAACAGTTTGTCCACAGAGAACTGAAATCCAGCTTCGTTGTCACTGCTATTCAGTTATTGATGCCACACAGTCTCCCATTCCCTTCTGCTTGGAAATTCAATCTGAAAGCCAGGAAGTGAGCTTATTTCAAATAAACAGTTCCAACAATCAAATGAATCAGAATTGGAAAAAAGTAGAGTATCTGCCAGTTCCAAAATATGGCCATTTTAGAGCTCTTTTTCAAGTTAGGGGACACACCCAATCATCTTTCTAAAATTCCCCAACTCTGAAGTAACATTTAAATATTGAAAATAGCTTTGTTATTTTGTGCGATTAAAGGGGAAATAGATGTAGGTGGAAAAATCAGAAAACACATCAGCATAAAGCAAATAAAGATAACCAGTAATCCCACCACACAGAGATAATCACTGGTAGTACCCTGTATTTTTCTAGACTAGATTGCTATGCACACATATACTCCATTTGAGGGGCTCATATCAAACAGACCGTTTTGTAACCTGTTTTTCCTGTGACCTAATTTTAATGCTTATCCTGATGGACAACCTCAAGCACATTTCTGTGTATCAAGATACAGCTGGAAATAGGCAGCCACAGAATTAATGTTTCTTGAAAAGAGGCTCAGCCTCTGGTGTTTGATGACACCCACTCACAGTGTGAGGTGACAGGGGAGTTAAATCTCAGGACGAGAATCACTGAAGCAAATACCAATTTGGACAAGATAGATAAAGGGATGTTGTCAGAAGGACTGCCTTCTCAAAGATAATTAAATCTTTCCAGAGGTTAATCTGGCCAACCAGCATAATACCTGGAGATGGAAAACCTTTCTTTCATTTTCACTGAACGGCTGCCAAACACGAGTGATAAGAAGGTGGAGAAAATGAGTGATAATTGGAGTTTGAGGATCTGTGTTGTAAGTTTCAGTGACAGTGTTGGCATTACTCTGGAACTCCCTTGTCAGCAAATGGGATCTTCCTGCACACTTACCAATCAATTTGCTTCCTGCAGCCCTCATCTCAAGCATGGCATAGCACAAGGCTAAAAGCCCACAGTTCTGGCTGCTTCAGAACCCTGCCTAAATTGTAGAGTTAAAAATATCAGACACAATCCAGAGCAGAGGAGAATTGTCATAAACAGACCATGGTGGTTTCTTCCCACTTAACTACTGATGGATGAAAGGAAGAATATACAATTGCTTTGTGAAAACAGTATCAGTTATATTTGTCCTGATTCTTCAGAAGTATGTAAAGTAACTGGGGACTTATCTGAAACACATTTTTTTTTATTTTCCGAAAGATGGCTTCCTATAATATCTAGAAACACAGGGAATCATTGCTTCTTTACTTTTTTCATACAGCAGGTCCTTATTAGTCATCAGTTTTATACACATCAGTGTATACATGTCAATCCCAATCGCCCAATTCATCGCACCACCCCCTGCCCCGCCATTTTCCCCCCTTGGTGTCCATACGTTTGTTCTCTACATCTGTGTCTCAATTTCTGCCCTGCAAACTGGCTCACCTGTACCATTTTTCTAGGTTCCACATATGCGTTAATATACGATATTTGTTTTTCTCTTTCTGACTTACTTCACTCTGTATGACAGTCTCTAGATCCATCCACGTCTCAACAAATGACCCAATTTCGTTCCTTTTTATGGCTGAGTAATATTCCATTGTATATATGTACCACATCTTCTTTATCCATTTGTCTGTCGATGGGCATTTAGGTTGCTTCCATGACCTGGCTATTGTAAATAGTGCTGCAGTGAACACTGGGGTGCATGTGTCTTTCTGAATTATGGTTTTCTCTGGGTATATGCCCAGTAGTGGGATTGCTGGATCATATGGTAATTCTATTTTTAGTTTTTTAAGGAACCTCCATATTGTTCTCCATAGTGGCTGTATCAATTTACATTCTCACCAACAGTGCAAGAGGGTTCCCTTTTCTCCACACCCTCTCCAGCATTTGTTGTCTGTAGATTTTCTGATGATGCCCATTCTAACTGGTGTGAGGTGATACCGCATTGTAGTTTTGATTTGCATTTCTCTAATAATTAGTGATGTTGAGCATCTTTTCATGTGCTTCTTGGCCATATGTATGTCTTCTTTGGAGAAATGTCTATTTAGGTCTTCTGCCCATTTTTGCACTGGGTTGTTTGTTTCTTTAATATTGAGCTGAATGAGCTTTTTATATATTTTGGAAATTAATCCTTTGTCCATTGATTCATTTGCAAATAATTTCTCCCATTCTGAGGGTTGTCTTTTCGTTTTGTTTATGGTTTCCTTTGCTGTGCAAAAGCTTTGAAGTTTCATTAGGTCCCATTTGTTTATTTTATTTATTTATTTTTTTTAAATTTATTTATTTATTTATTTATTTTTGGCTGTGTTGGGTCTTCGTTTCTATGCGTGGGCTTTCTCTAGTTGCGGCAAGCAGGGGCCACTCTTCATCGCAGTGCGCGGGCCTCTGACTGTCGCAGCCTCTCCCGTTGCGGAGCACAGGCTCCAGACGCGCAGGCTCAGTAGTTGTGGCTCACGGGCTTAGTTGCTCCGCGGCATGTGGGATCTTCCCGGACCAGGGCTCGAACCCCTGTCCCCTGCATTAGCAGGCAGATTCTCAACCACTGCGGCACCAGGGAAGCCCCCATTTGTTTATTTTTGTTTTTATTTCCATTACTCTAGGAGGTGGATCAAAAAAGATATTGCTCTGATTTATGTCAAAGAGTGTTCTTCCTATGTTTTCCTCTAAGAGTTTTATAGTGTCCAGTCTTACATTTAGGTCTCTAATCCATTTTGAGTTTATTTTTGTGTATGGTGTTAGGGAGAGTTCTAATTTCTTTTACATGTGGCTGTCCAGTTTTCCCAGCACCACTTATTGAAGAGACTGTCTTTTCTCCATTGTATATCCTTGCCTCCTTTGTCATAGATTAGTTGACCATAGGTGTGTGGGTTTATCTCAGGGCTTTCTATCTTGTTCCATTGATTTATGTTTCTGTTTTTGTGCCAGTACCATATTGTCTTGATTACTGTAGCTTTGTAGTATGGTCTGAAGTCTCGAAGCCAGATTCCTCCAGCTCCGTTTTTTTCCCTCAAGACTGCTTTTGCTATTCGGGGTCTTTTTTGTTTCCATACAAATTTTGAGATGATTTGTTCTAGTTCCATAAAAAATGCCATTGGTAATTTGATAGGGATTGCCTTGAATCTGTAGATTGCTTTGGGTAGTATAGTCATTTTCACAATATTGATTCTTCCAATCCAAGAACATGGTATATCTCTCCATCTGTTGGTATCATCTTTAATTTCTTTCATCAGTGTCTTACAGTTTTCTGCATACAGCTCTTTTGTCTCCCTAGGTAGGTTTATTCCTAGGTATTTTATTCTTTTTGTTGCAATGGTAAATGGGAGTGTTTCCATAATTTCTCTTTCAGATTTTTCATCATTAGTGTATAGGAATGCAAGAGATTTCTGTGCATTCATTTTGTATCCTGCAACATTACCAAATTCATTGATGAGCTCTAGTAGCATTCTGGTGGCATCTTTAGGATTCTCTATATATAGTATCATGTCACCTGCAAACAGTGACAGTTTTTTTTCTTCTTTTCCAATTTGTATTCCTTTTATTTCTTTTTCTTCTCTGATTGCCGTGGCTAGGACTTCCAAAACTATGTTGAATAATAGTGGTGAGAGTGGACATCCTTGTCTTGTTCCTGATCTTTGAGGAAATGCTTTCAGTTTTTCACCATTGAGAATGATGTTTGCTGTGGGTTTGTCACATATGGCCTTTATTATGTTGAGGTAGTTTCCCTCTATGTCCACTTTCTGGAGAGTTTTTATCATAATGGGTGTTGAATTTTGTCAAAAGCTTTTTCTGCATCTGCTGAGATGATCATATGTTTTTTCTTTTTCAGTTTGTTAATATGGTATATCACATTGATTGATTTGCATATATTGAAGAATCCTTGCATCCCTGGGATAAATCCCACTTGATCATGGTGTATGATCCTTTTATTGTGTTGTTGGCTTCTGTTTGCTAGTATTTTGTTGAGGACTTTTGCATCTATATTCATCAGTGATATTGGTCTGTAATTTTCTTTTTTTGTAGTATCTTTGTCTGGTTTTGGTATCAGGGTGATGGTGACCTCATAGAATGAGTTTGGGAGTGTTCCTTCCTCTGCAAATTTTTGGAAGAGTTTCAGAAAAATGGGTGTTAGCTCTTCTCTATATGTTTGACAGAATTCACCTGTGAAGCCATCTGGTCCTAGATGTCTGTTTGTTGGAAGATTTTAATCACATTTTCAATTTCATTACTTGTGATTGGTCTGTTCATATTTTCTATTTCTTCCTGGTTCAGTCTTAGAAGGTTATACCTTTCTAAGAATTTGTCCATTTCGTCCAGGTTGTCCATTTTATTGGCATAGAGTTGCTTGTAGTAGTCTCTTAGGATGCTTTGTATTTCTGCTGTGTCCATTGTAACTTCTCCTTTTTCATTTCTAATTTTATTGATTTGAGTCCTCTCCCTCTTTTTCTTGATGAGTCTGGCTAATGGTTTATCAATTTTGTTGATCTTCTCAGAGAACCAGCTTTTAGTTTTATTAATCTTTGCTATCGTTTTCTTTGTTTCTATTTCATTTATTTCTGCTCTGATCTTTATGATTTCTTTCCGTCTGCTAATTTTCTGTTTTGTTTGTTCTTCTTTCTCTAGTTCCTTTAGGTGTAAGGTTAGATTGTTTATTTGAGATTTTCCTTGTTTCTTGAGGTAGGCTTTTATAGCTATAAACTTCCCTCTTAGAACTGCTTTTTCTGCATCCCATAGGTTTTGGATTGTTGTGTTTTCATTGTCATTTGTCTCTAGGTATTTTTTGCTTTCCTCTTTGATTTCTTCAGTGATCTCTTGGTTATTTAGTAATGTATTGTTTAACCTCCATGTGTCTGTGTTTTTTACATTTTTTCCTTGTAATTCATTTCTAATCTCATAGTGTTGTGGTCAGAAAAGATTCTTGATATGATTTCAATTTTCTTAAATTTACTGAAGCTTGATTTGTGACCCAAGATGTGATCTATCCTGGAGAATGTTCCATGTGCACTTGAGAAGAAAGTGTAATATGCTGTTTTTGGATGGAATGTCTTTTAAATATCAATTAAATCTATCTGGTCTATTGTGTCATTTAAAGCTTCTGTTTCCTTATTTATTTTCATTTTGTTTGATCTGTCCATTGGTGTAAGTGAGGTGTTAAAGTCCCCCACTATTATTGTGTTACTGTTGATTTCCTCTTTTATAGCTGTTAGCAGTTGCCTTATGTATTGAGGTGCTCCTATGTTGGGTGCATAAATATTTACAATTGTTATATCTTCTTCTTGGATTGATCCCTTGATCATTATGTTGTGTCCTTCCTTGTCTCTTGTAATATTCTTTATTTTAAAGTCTATTTTATCTGGTATGAGTATTGCTACTCCAGCTTTCTTTTGATTTCCATTTGCATGGAATATCTTTTTCCATCCCCTCACTTTCAGTCTGTATGTGTCCCTAGGTCTGAAGTGGGTCTCTTGTAGACAGCATATATATGGGTCTTGTTTGTGTATCCATTCAGCAAGCCTGTGTCTTTTGGTTGGAGAATTTAATCCATTCATGTTTAAGGTAATTATTGATATGCGTGTTCTTATTACCATTTTCTTAATTGTTTTGGGTTTGTTTTTGTAGGTCCTTTTCTTCTCTTGTGTTTCCCACTTAGAGAAGTTCCTTTAGCATTTGTTGTAGAGCTGGTTTGGTGGTGCTGAATTGTCTTAGCTTTTGGGTGCCTGTAGAGCTTTTGATTTCTCCATCTAATCTGAAGGAGATCCTTGCTGGGTAGAGTAATCTTGGTCATAAGTTCTTCCCTTTCATCACTTTAAGTATATCATGCCACTCCCTTCTGGCTTGTAGAGTTTCTGCTGAGAAATCAGCTGTTAACCTTATGGGAGTTCCCTTGTATGTTGTTTGTCGTTTTTCCCTTGCTGCTTTCAGTAATTTTTCTGTCTTTAATTTTTGCCACTTTGATTACTATGTGTCTCGGCGTGTTTCTCCTTGGGTTTATGCTGTATGTGACTCTCTTGCTTCCTGGACTTTGGTGGCTATTTCCTTTCCCATGTTGGGAAGTTTTCGACTATAATCTCTTCAAATATTTTCTTGGGTCCTTTCTGTCTCTCTTCTCCTTCTGGGACCCCTATAATGCAAATGTTGTTGCATTTAATGTTGTCCCAGAGGTCTCTTAGACTGTCTTCATTTCTTTTCATTCTTTTTTCTTTATTCTGTTCTGCAGCAGTGAATTCCACCATTCTGTCTTCCAGGTCACTTATCCGTTCTTCTGCCTCAGTTATTCTGCTATTGATTCCTTCTAGTGTAGTTTTCATTTCAGTTATTGTATTGCTCGTCTCTGTTTGGTTTTTCTTTAATTCTTCTAGGTCTTTGTTAAACATTTCTTGCATCTTCTTGATCTTTGCCTCCATTCTTTTTCCGAGGTCCTGGATCATCTTAACTGTCATTCTGAATTCTTTTTCTGGAAGGTTGCCTATCTCCACTACATTTAGTTGTTTTTCTGGGGTTTTATCTTGTTCCTTCATCTGGTACATAGCCCTCTGCCTTTTCATCTTGTCTATCTTTCTGTGAATGTGGTTTTTGTTCCACAGGCTGCAGGATTGTAGTTCTTCTTGCTTCTGCTGTCTGCCCTCTGGTGGATGAGGCTATCTAAGAGGCATGCACAAGTTTCCTGATGGGAGGGACTGGTGGTGGGTAGAGCTGGCTGTTGCTCTGGTGGGCAGATCTTAGTAAAACTTTAATCTGCTTGTCTGCTGATGGGTGGGGCTGGGTTTCCTCCCTGTTGGTTGTTTGGCCTGAGGCAACCCAACACTAGAGCCTACCTGGCTCTTTGGTGGGGCTAATGGCAGACTCTGGGAGGGCTCATGCCAAGGAGTACTTCTCAGAATTTCTGCTGCCTGTGTCCTTGACCCCACGGTGAGCCACAGCCACCCTCCGCCTCTGCAGGAGACCATCCAACACTAGCAGGTAGGTCTGGTTCAGTCTCCCCTGGGGTCACTGCTCCTTCCCTTGGGTCCCGATGTACACACTACTTTGTGTGTGCCCAGCAAGAGTGGAGTCTCTGTTTCCCCCAGTCCTGTCAGAGTCCTACAATCAAATCCCTCTATCCTTCAAAGTCCGATTCTCTAGGAATTTCTCCTCCCTTTGCCGGACCCCCAGGTTGGGAAGCCTGACGTGGGGCTCAGAACGTTCACTCCAGTGGGTGGACTTATGTAGTATAGGTGTTCTCCAGTTTGTGAGTCACCCCCCCAGCAGTTATGGGATTTGATATTATTGTGATTGCGCCCTTCCTACCATCTCATTGTGGCTTCTCCTTTGTCTTTGGATGTGGGGTATCTTTTTTGGTGAGTTCCAGTGTCTTCCTATTGATGATTGTTCAGCAGTTAGTGGTGATTCTGGTGTTCTCACAAGAGGGAGTGAGAGCACGTCCTTCTACTACACTATCTTGGTTCCATATCGGAATCATTGCTTGTAATTGACATTTTAACTATAAATGTAACATATACACATGGTAAAAATTTGAACAGTGTTCGAGGGTATAAAACGAAAAGTAATTCTCCCTTCCTCACTGATCACAAGCCACTGTCCATGAATAAGCACTATTGTTTCTCATGTATCTTAAACAGAATAAAACCCTTATTACATTACTTTGGATCTTTTTTTAAAACTTTACTACTACTTTAGATGGTTTTCTTCAGCCCTAAGCAGTATCATTTTCTCAAATATTGCTTCATATTTTAAGTGTACTTTTTTGTTGGGGCTGGCAAATTGGATATATCCTGCCTTCGCCCCACCCAACCCCTGTCCTTTAACATGCTCTGTAGCCTCTCTTTTCTGATATCTTGGGGGAAATCCTGTAGTTTTGACCCTTTTAATTTTAAGAATGATCTCCTTTTGGCCTCTATGACTTGATTTCAATGATTAAAATCCTTACCAAGTCTAAATAAAAACTTGAGTCTCACATACGATTCCTAGTGTTTTTCCTCCCTTCCAATCTTGGGCCACACACACAGCTGGGACCTATAGAGGGGAAATGACATGGTCATAGCCTTCAATTTCTCTATATTTCCTCTACCTCCATTTCAGTATTTGGAGGGGAGAAGAGATTAGATGAAAGAGGCAACATCTTTTTTTAAAAAAAATAAATTTATTTATTTATTTATTTTTGGCTGCATTGGGTCTTCATTGCTGTGTGTGGGCTTTTTCTCTAGTTGTGGTGAGTGGGGGCTACTCTTCGTTGCAGTGCGCAGGCTTCTCACTGCATTGGCTCCTGTTGTTGCAGAGCACGGGGTCTAGGTGAGTGGGCTTCAGTAGTTGTGGCTCGTGGACTCTAGAGCATAGGCTCAGTAGTTGTGGCCCACAGGCTTAGTTGCTCCGCGGCATGTGGGATCTTCCTGGACCAGGGCTCGAACCTGTGTCCCCTGCATTGGCAGGTGGATTCTCAACCACTGTGCCACCAGGGAAGCCCCCAAATCTTTTTTTCTTTTCTAGTACTATCATTAAGGTTTTTGCTTGATTAATACTGGCTAAATGAAGCCCTCTATGGTATGTGTCCAAATGTTACTTCTTTGTCAGCTGCATAATTGGGGCCCCTACACCAGAGCTCTCTGACGTGGGTGATACGTATTCTGGCTGAGATTACCTGTGTCCCTGTCCCTTGCCCTATTTCCACTTCTACCTCTGGTGGTACCTGCACAGTAATTTTCTTTTCTAGTATTTATCCTTCGATCAGTTGGAGGTGGGTAATGAGGGGATGCTCTCAGCAGACATTTATTAGTTCTGCAAAAATGTGTTTAGCTCCTGTTCTTTAGAATGTCCTTACTGACTATTATTTTCATTATTGGGTCTTTAGCAAAATTATTAGACAATAAGAAAATTTCATTCACATATGACGTTTGATAAGTACTATGAAATAAAATTCATATTTATGGCAAGACAAGAAAAAAATTTAAACATAAAAATTATCCTCTGCCTTTTGGCCTCCTCTCCCCCCACTGTGCATTGTGTGTCCGCCTTATGCATTGACCCAACCTCCCCCATCAACAGGAGTATCTGCTCAACCATAAACAGCAACATTCTCCTAGCATCAACAAGACAACTCCTTAAATGATAACGTTCTTTCTTGATCTTGTAAAGGGTCACATGACCCACCACAATGTTGCTTAAATCTTGATTATGTCAATAATTATTGATTATGTCAATAATACGTCATGTAATGTACAGCCCTCTGTCTCAAAAAACTTACATAAACTGTGTCTTGACTTCTAATGGGCAGAACAGTTCTCAGAGCTTTCTGAGATGCTTTTCCCGGGTTATAAGCCTCAAATTTGGCTCAAATAAAATTTTCCAATTCTTAGATCAACTGATTAATTTTTCATCAACAGTACCTTTGAGGTCAGATAAATAGGAGTTCCTACCTGAGCTCTACTGTATACTAGCTTGGGCAGGTGACTTCATCTCTTTGGGGCTTTGTTTCCTTATTTGTAAAATGGGAAAAATTATAATTACCTGGAAGGGCTGTTGCAGGGATTATAACACAATGCCTGGTACTTAGTGGGAATGCAACCCAATGTGGCTGTGATTTTAACTATTAAATAAAAGATGCAAGTGATGAAGAACAATTGAGTTAATAACTTTGATATGGGAATAGTCAGTTATAAGAAGTTACCAAATTGATATGTAAGAATATATATTTGTAGAAAAAGCAATGGTGTCAGATCTCAAAAGAACTCAGTGCCAGGACAGTCTCCAAAATTTCCTGTGCCAGTGGCTGATACAAAGAGGAAATTGCAGAATTTCTCCTGGGGATTTGGGGGTAGCATTTATCATAGCGTGTGATTTTCTTTTTAATTGTTGTCATTACAAAATGAAAACTTCAATTTGAAATGACCTTTCTTAGGCTGTGATAAAGATAGCTTCTCTATGCATTTGTGTAAGGAAAATAGTGTGACTAAATTTAGGAGATAGAAAAAAAATAGAGTTAGCAATAATTCAGGTAGTCGTTTGTCTTTTCTCTGATTCACACAATGTCTTACAACTGTGTTAGAAGTGCTTAGCCTGAGATGACTTTACCACCAGCTTTAATCCCAAACATCCATCTTTCTTCTAAGAGATATCACTGTTTGGAAAGGAAAGTTGTTTTTGCTACCACTGGAAAAAAAGTAGTTGAACAAACCGTAAGCAATGTTATCTTCAGGAAGATGAAAATGTCTTTCGAAAGGACACTGTAAGTCCTCATCTGCTATGTGTAAAGATTTCTATAATACTATACTATGCAAGTGGCAATTGTTAGAACAAAAGAAAGACTAAAAGAGATTATCTTCAATAAAGCTTTTCTGATTCCCACCTTACCCCACCCATTTCCTCCAGATGTACCTCTCCTGTAGCAATTCATACCTCTCTCAGGCATTTAATTATAGGCTGTCTAGAGTATTTATTTGTCTCTTGCTAAGCCCCTAAGGCAGGGTATTTGCCTTATTCGTTTTCTTTTTTGTAACCTGTATGTTCCAGGTCTCACCAGCACACAGCTGCAAAATAAGGTCACTACAGTTTTGTTTTCCCACAGAGCAAAACTTTGTGTTTTATTCCACTGTGTTTATGACAACAAAACTGAAGAATTCAGAAAGCTAAATTATTCTAGCAAATTGCTATTAGAAAGGGAAGGAGCGTCTTTAGTAATCAAACTGAAAACATTATAGTTGAAGTGTATTCTTGAGACCTTGGAACCATTCTTGCTTTTGAAAGAATGGACTGTGTTCAGAGACAAGATTATACTACAGGGCCAGTGGGCCACTTCTCTTCCTTAGCTAGTATTGGTGGGAGAGCCTGAATTCATCCAATACATAGTTTTTGAGGATTCACAAAGTGCAATCTCTTGTCCACTCCTATCTCATCCCTCAGTGGACATGGTATACTCTTGTTTAGTAATACATCATATTCACAGTGATCTTTGATTGCACGAAGGGAGATACAGATTTTACTTTCTCTCTCTTAACACTGACTGTCCACTACTGATAAGGCACCATGGAGTAGATTCTGTGCCAGTGAACCTGGCTGCCACATGCAGCATTTATCAGTTATTCAGTCCCATTAATATTTACTGAGAACAATGTCAGAGCCTGAGATGGGTAATACAAAGATAAGCAAGACATGCTCCCCACCCCAGAGGTTGAGGGGGGTTGAGTCTCTGCCATCAGACTCTGTGTGTGTGTGTGTGTGTGTGTGTGTGTGATTTATTGTCTTTCTCACTCCATTAGACTCTCAATTCCTTGAAGAACAGTCTTTATTTTTTTAATTTTATTTTTTAAGTTAACATGCAGTAAAACTGACTTGGGGTGTACAGTTCTATGAATTTTAATGCATATATAGATTTAAATAACTGTCACTACAATCATGATTCAGAAAAGTTCCATCTCCAAAACTCTCTCATGCTGCTCCTTTGTAGTCAAGTTCCCCTCCCACCTCTAGCCCCTGGCAACCAGTAATCTGTTCTCTCTATATAAAGTTGTTCTTTTTCAAGAATGTTATACTAGAATCATACAGTATGCAACTTTAGAAACTGGCTTTTTCATTCAGCATAATGCCTTTAAGATTCATCTATATTGGTAATAGATCTGTCTCTCTATATAAAGTTGTTGTATTTCCAGAATGTTATATACCTAGAATCATACAATATGCAACTTTTAGAAACTGGCATTTTTCATTCAGCATAATGCCTTTAAGATTCATCTATATCGTTGCATGTCTCAATAGTTCATTTTTTTTTCTTGCTGAGTAGTATTGCATTGTATGGGCATAATACAGTGTATTTATCTGTTCAAGTATTGAAAGACATTTGTTTATTTTTATTTTTTGGTGACGGTGAACAGAATTGTTATAAACACTCACATGTCGGTTTTGGTGTCAACGTTAAGTTTTGATTTTTCTAGGGTAAATACCTAGGAGTGAACTGCTGGGTCATATGTACATTTATAAGAAACTACCAAACTGTTGTCTAGCTTGTAATATTCTGCATTTTCTCAGGCAATGCATGAGGTTCCAGTTGCTCTGTATTCTTGTCAGCACCTGGTATTGTTAGTATTTTCCATTTTAGCCATTCTAATTAGTATAGAGTGGTATCTCATCCTGGTTTTAATTTGATTTCCCAGAATGGCTAATGGCTAGTAATATTAAACATCCTTTTATGGGCTTATTTGCCTTCTGTATGTGATCTTTTGTGAAGTCTTTTGTCTATTTTTAAATTGGGTTGTTTATTTTTTTACCATTGAGCTTTGAGAGGTTTTATATATATATAAAACCTCATATATATAAACCTTTTACATATTTTATATATATATATATATATATATATATAAAAAGTTACAGAGCCTTTGTTGTATATGTAATTTCCAAAAAATTTTCACCGGTCTGTGTCTTGTCTTTTTACTTTCTTTACTGTCATTTTAAGAACAAAAAACTTTAAATTTAAAGAAGTCTAATATATCAATTTTTTTCTTCTCTGATTGTACTTTTTGGTGTCATGTCTGTAATCTCTTTTCCTAACTCAGGTCATGAAGATTTTCCCCATATTTTCTTCTAAAAGTTTTACAGTTGTGGGTTTTATATTTACATCTCTGATCATTTTGACTTAATTTTTGTTCAAGGGGTAATATTTAGGTCAAAATTCATTTTATTTTTTATGCATGGATTATCAACTGATTGTTCGAAAAGACTATCCTTTCTCCATTGAATTTCCTTTTCACCTATTAAAAATCAATTGGCTGGGCTTCCCTGGTGGCGCAGTGGTTGGGAGTCTGCCTGCTAATGCAGGGCACACGGGTTCAGGCCCTGGTCTGGGAGGATCCCGCGTGCCGTGGAGTGGCTGGGCCCGTGAGCCACAATTGCCGAGCCTGCGCGTCTGGGGCCTGTTCTCCGCAACAGGAGAGGCTGCGATGGTGTGAGGCCCGCGCACCGCGATGAGGGGTGGCCCCCGCTTGCCGCAGCTGGAGAAGGCCCTTGCACGGAAACGAAGACCCAGCACAGCCATAGATAAATAAATAAAGAAAGAACTGATTGAAGGACTTTATTTGGAAATACAAATATATGTTTAAAAAAAAAAAATCAGTTGGCTATTTTTCTGGGCGTTTACTTCCAGACTCTATACCATTGATCTCTGTGTCGGTCCTTTCACCAATATCACACTGTCTTAATTACTATAGCTTTATTTCATACTCAATAATGGGTAGTGTGATTCCTCCAACTTTATTCTTTCTTTTCAAAATTGTTGTGGCTATTCTGCTTCCCTTACCTTTCCATATAAATTTTAAAATCAGCTTGGCTAATTCTACCAAAATTTCTGCTGGGGATTTTATTGGAATTACATTAAATCTATAGATCAATATGGGGAGAGAAAATTGAGATCTTTGCCATGATGAGCCTTCCAGTCCATGAACAAAATGTGTTTCTTTACTTAGGTCTTTGAATTTTTCGTCAGTGTTTTATAGTTTTTATTTTTAATTTTTTAAATTAAAAAATTTATTTATTTATTTTTGGTTGTGTTGGGTCTTTGTTGCTGCTCGTGGGCTTTCTCTAGTTGTGCAAGTGGGAGCCACTCTTTGTTGCAGTGCACAGGCTTCTCATTGTGGTGGCTTTTCTTGTTGTGGAGCATGGGCTCTAGGCGCATGGGCTTCAGTAGTTGTGGCATGCAGGCTCAGTAGTTGTGGTGCACGGGCTTAGTTGCTCCATGGCATGTGGCGTCTTCCCAGACAAGGGATTGAACCTGTGTCCCCTGCCTTGGCAGGCGGATTTCTAACCACTGCACCACCAGGGATGTCCCTATAGTTTTTAGCACATAGATCCTGTCCATGTTTTGTTAGATTTATTCCAAAGTATGACATATTTTTGGAGCTATTGGAAGTGGGCTTATTTTTTATCTCTTTCCAGGTATTCATGGTTAGTATATTAATTGTCAAATTACCATGCACTTAATGGCTTTAAATGATGAAAATTTATTATCTTACAATGCTATAGGTCAGAAGTCCAACACAGGTCTCATTGGACTAAAAACCAAGGTATCAGGAGGGCTGCATTTCTTATTGAAGGCTCTAGAGAACAATCTTTGCCTTCTCCAGATTCTAGAGGTCAACCACATTCCTTGGTCATACCCTCCTTCCTCCATCTTCAAAACCAGTAATGGCAGGTCAAGTCTTCTGACCTTGCATCTTTTCTTTCATCTTTTTTTGACCTTAGCTGGAAAATGTTCTCCAACTTTAAGTGGTCATGTGATTATATTGGGTCCACCTGGATAATCCAGGATAACCTCCCTGTCTCAAGATCTGTAACCTTAATCACATCTGTAAAGTCTTTTTTTCTATGTAAAATAACATTTGCAGGTTCCAAAGATTATGCCGTGGACATCTTTTGAAGGCCATTACTCTGCTTAGCACAGCTAGTATATAGAAATTTGGCTGATATTTTGTGTTGACTTTGTAGTCTGTGACCTTGCTAAACACAAACACATTTATTAGTTGTAGTTCTTTCTTTTTCTTTTCTCCCTCCTTCCCTTCTTTCTTCATTTCCTTTGTTTCCTTCCTTCCTCTCTCCCTCCTTCCCTCCCTCCCACCTTCATTTTTTTCTTTTCTTTTCTTTCTTTCTTGTTTTATACACAGACAATCATATCATCTATGAATGGGGAGAGCTTTATTTCTTTCTTTTCAATCTGGATGATCCCTTCTGCCCTTCCACGTCTTTTTCCTTTGGCTAGAATCTTGAGTGTTGAATAGAAGTTGTGAGAATTGACATTATTGTCCTGTTGTTGATATCAGGGGGAAAACATTTGTTTTTTCACCCTTAAGGATAATGTTAGCTATAGGTTTTTATAGATGCCCTTTTTTTTTTGCTGAGGTTTTCTTTTCTTTCTTTCTTTCTTTTTTTTTTTTTTTTTTTTTAGCATAAGTAGACATTGAATTTTTTCAAATGCTTTTTCTGTAGTGATTGATGGGATTATCTGGGTTTTCTTCTCTAGACTTTAATGTAATGGATTCTATTGACTGAGTTTTATGTATTGAATCAGCTGTGTATTCCAGAATCAACCACAATTGGTCGTAATGTATTTTCTTTATATATTGTTAGATTTGCTATTTTTTGGAGGACTTTTACATCTATGTTTATGAGGGATATTGGTCTATAGTTTGCTCATACTGCTTTTGTCTGGCTTTTGTATTAGGGATAGCTGGCCTCATAATAGGAGTTGGGAAGTATTGCCTCATCTCATATTGGGTTGGCCAAAAAGTTCGTTCAGGTTTTTCTGTAAGGTATTATGAAAAAACCAAATGAACTTTTTGGCTGACTCAGTATTTTCTGGAAGAGTTTGTATAGAATTGGTGTTAATTCTTCCTTAAATGTTAGGTAGGATTCTCCATTAAAATAATATGGTCCTGGAGATTACTCTTTTGGGAGCTTTTAAATTATGTATTGAATTTCTTTAATAGTTGTAGGACTTTTCAGATTATATTTAATTTTAAGTGAGTTTCTGGTTGATAGTCTTGTTCTTAAAGAATTGTAAATTGTATACTCCCTTATTATCCTTTTAATGTCTGTGGAATCTGTAATGATATTTTCTTTTATTCCTGATATTGGTAATTGTCTAAGTGCACTTGAAAAAATATATATTTTTCTCTTGTTGGGGGAGTGTTTTGCACATGTCAATTAAATTCACTTGGTTGGTGGTGGTGTTCAGTTCTTAAATATCCTTGCTGATTTTCTATCTACTAATTCTGTCTGTTACTGAGACAGGGAGGTTATAATCTCCAGCTATAATTATGGATTTGTCTATTGCTCTTTCAGTTTCTGTCAATTTCTAATTCATGTGTTTTGAAGCCTTGTTGTTAGGTACATGCACATTTTGGACTGTTATGTCTTTCTGGTGAATTGACCCTTTATCATGTGATATCTCTTTTTATCCCTGGTCTCTGAAATCTGTTTTATCTGTTATTAAAATAACTACTCCAATTTTCTTTTGATTAGTGCTTACATTTTATATGTTTTCCATCCTTTTCGTCTTTATCATTATATTTAAAGTGTGTTTCTTGTAG
This sequence comes from Balaenoptera acutorostrata, assembly GCF_949987535.1. Lineage (NCBI taxonomy): Eukaryota > Metazoa > Chordata > Mammalia > Artiodactyla > Balaenopteridae > Balaenoptera > Balaenoptera acutorostrata. The sequence continues at coordinate 141,767,698 of NC_080066.1, forward strand.
ACAGTATGTAGTTGTATTTTTAAAAAATTATATTCTGGCTATCTCTGCCTTTCAACCGGTGTGTTTAGATAATATTTTGGAGAATATTTTTTATAATTGCTGTGTTACAGTCAGTTGGACACTTACAACACCTTTGTCATCTCACTGATGACATCTGTTGATTTTCTTTTCCCACGTGAGTTGAGGTTTTCCTGGTTCTTCATCTGCCAAATAAGTTTGGATTGTATCCAGGCCATTTTGGGTATTCTGTGATGACACTCTGGGTCTTATTTAAGTCCCATGGAAAATGTTTATTTTTGTTTCACCACCCAGTTGACCCAGTTGATTTCAGACAAATTTTCTGTAGCTTGTGATTTCAATGGAAGTTTTGTTTTCAAATTCTTTGCCACGTTATTCTGATATGTCCCATGTGGGTGCCACCCAGTGACCAGTCTTAGACTCAGGAGATGGTTTATCACTTAGTTCACTTCTTAAAGTCTTTGGTAAGCTTTAAAGGATCAGATCCACACATGTACTGCTCAGGAGTGTGCAGAAAATTAACAGATAATTTTATGGGGTCATTGTTCCAATCTCTTCCCTCTCCATGATCTCTCTGGTACTTTCTGCCTGTCACAATCCTTTGAGTTTCCTGGACAGAAAGCTGGGCCTTTACTTACCATGGTCTACCACATACTTCCCTTGGGAAAATGGAGAAAGAAAAAGAGACAACAGGGATTTACTACACCCTCTTGGGGCCACAGACCCTTGGATCAAACTGGAACATTCCCCTGCATTTTAGACACCTGCTTGCCTCTGTTTCTGCCACTGTCAATGCTGCTACACCCATGGGACTGTCTTGGCACTGGAGGGTAAGAAGATAAAGGAAGAAACACCCCAGATATCTCCTCCACTCCCTCTGAGAATTAGGAAGCCCCTTTCCCATTCTTGTAGACAGAACTAGAGGGCTTCTTCAGGAACTGTTTCTATCTGTGCCCATGGTCACTTTTGGGATTTGGGCTGCTTTAAATCCAGACTGAGGGGTCCTGGGGGGAAAATTAGTAAACTCACTGTCACTTCATTAGTGCTTTAAATTTTGGTGTTCTGTTCCAATTTACCTGCTACTATTTTTTTCTTTTAAAGACTGTTTTTTCAGAGAACTTTAGGTTAACCACAAAATGGAGAGGAAAGTACAGAGATTTCCTATATATCCTCGGCCCCCACAAATGCATATCTTCCTCCATTATCAGCATCACTTACCAAAGTGATACATTTGTTACAATTGATGAGCCTACATTGACACATCATAATTGGGAATCATAATTCCCAAAGTCGATAGTTTCCTTTAGGGTTCACTCCTAATGTATACATTCTATGGATTTCAACAAATTTATATAACATGTATCCATTGCTATGGTATCATACAAAGTATTTTCACTGTCCTAAAGATCCACTGTGCTCAACCTGTTCATCCCTCCCCACACCCAAACCCCTGACAATCACTAATTTTTTTTTTTTTTTTTTTTTTACTATCTCCATAGATTTGCCTTTTCCAGACTGTCATTTGACCCTTGAACAACACAAGTTTGCACTGCATGGGTCCACTTATGTGTAGATTTCTTTCAATAGTAAATACTACAGTACTACATGATCCAAAGTTGGTTGAATCCATGGATATGGTGGAGGAACCATGGATACTGTGGACTGACTACAGTTACATGTGGATTTTCAACTGCATGGAGGGTTGGTGCCCCTAACCCCCACGTTGTTCAAGGGTCAACTGCAGTTGGTATCATACAGTGTATAGGCTTTTCAGATTGGCTTCTTTCACTTAGTAATTTGCATTTGAGGTTCTTTCATGTCTATTCGTGGCTTGATAGCTCATTTCTTTTTAGTACTGAGTAATATTCCAGCACAGATGTACCACAGATTATTTTTCCACTCACCTACTGAAGGACATTTTGGTTGCTTCCAAGTTTTGGCAGTTATGAATAAAGCTGCAATAAACATCCTAGTGCAAGTTTTTGTGTGGACACAAGTTTCAGCTCCATTAGGTAAGTTCTAAGGCAAGTGATTGCTGGATTGTGTCGTAAGAGTATGTTAATTTTGTAAGACACCAACCGTCTTCTAAAGTAGCAGTATCGTTTTGTATTCCCACCAGTAATGTGTGATAGTTCCTTTTATCCACATTCTTGTCAGCTTTTGGTGGTGTTAGTGCCTGGATTTTGGCCATTCTAATAGGCATGTAGTGGTATCTCATTGTTTTAATTTGCATTTCCCTGGTGATAGATGATGTAGAGCATCTTCCCATATGCTTATTTACCATCTGAATATCTTTTCTGATGAGGCGTCTGTTAGGTCTTTGGCTCATTTTTTATAAGTAGATTGTTTTTCTTATTCTTGAGTTTTTAGAGTTCTTAGTATATTTTGGATAACCATTCTTTATCAGATGAATCTTTTGTAAATATTTTTTTCCACTCTATGGCTTGTGTTTTCATTCTCTTTTCTCATTTTCATTTACAGGACAAAAGTTTTTAATTTGAATGAAATAAATTTTTTAGTTATTTGTTTTATGGATTGTGTCTTGGTGTTGTATCTAAAATTCATTGCCCTACCCAAGGTCATCTAGGTTTTCTCCTATGGTGACTTAGAGGAGTCTGGAGTAGTTATGTTCACATTCAGGATGACACTTGTCAGCTGGGCTCAGGCTGGAAAGCAGCTTACCCCACAAGGTCTCCTATTATTGATAAAATATTTGGTTGGACCATGTTAATTTGTCCTTCTCCATGTTGGCCTATACTTTATACATGAACATTATTGGTAGTCATTCTATCACTAGAGGACAGCTTTCCAGCAGTTGGCTGTTTTGTGCTTAGCTATAGAACCAAAATCTCCGATAGTGGTCAGATTCTTATTTCAGCTCCTAATATGGCATTCAGGCATTATATTGAGGTTTACAGTTTTTGTTATTACCTTGAGCTGAGCAGTGACTAACTGGTAAGCTTCCTCCCTTGAGTCTCTTAGTTTGGCTGTGCACGAGTAAGGGTCTTCAAACCTTTACTCTGTTCAGTTTTCTGATGTAGAATTGATAGGTAGTTAATGCTTCTACACAAATACTTAATTTAAAAACGGTGGTGAGTGGTGGGTTGTATAGCTAATGGCTTCACAGGTGAATTTAGGAGTGAGGCAGAAATGGAACATGCTATTATTAACTCTGTTACTCATAGAACCTTCTATCGCATTTTTAATAATATTTGGTTGACCCAGGGTTGGGTCTCCCTGGAAGTAAGCTTGGACTTTGGATCCTAGCTAACTGAGCATTGCAGTAAGCAATTGTCTCTCGAAGTCTCTTTCTTTCTCTGAGAGAATTCTAGTGGGAAATCTGTATACTGAGCAGCATTTCTCCCATAACACCTGGGTGATTTAGAATGATTGTGATGCTTGGTGGGATGAGTTTGTGCACAGAGGGAAAAGCAATCTGTTACCACAAACATGCCTCCAGTTTCTGTTACCCAGTCCCCTGGAACTAGGGTTTTATAAATACTAATTCTAAGGGCTTGCCAGGTTAATTTCAAGATAAGCTGCCTAATTGACACAGTTTTCCTGTGGAAAATCCGCCATTATTCATTTTAGCACCCTTATTCCAGAAAAAAAATAAAGTTACATAGGTCCTCAGGAGCAAACCCAGGGTTTACACTTATGTGACATACTGAGTTCTCATTCATGTCAGTCTGGTCTCCATCCTTGCAGACTTCACTACCCTGGGAAGCTCAGGGCCTGCTCATTGTCCCCCTCCTGCTACTTGACTCCCATTGACAGACCGCTCTCTGTTTCTTTTCCTGCCATCCTTAAATGTCTAAACGCTGGATTCCTCTCTTTTTAAAATTTTATTTATTTATTTGTTTGTTTATTTATTTATTTATTTTTTAACATCTTTATTGGAGTATAATTGCTTAACAATGGTGTGTTAGTTTCTGCTTTATAACAAAGTGAATCAGTTATACATATACACATATCCTCATATCTCTTCCCTCTTGTTTCTCCCTCCCTCCCACACTCCCTATCCCACCCCTCCAGATGGTGACAAAGCACCAAGCTGATCTCCCTGTGCTATGTGGCTTCTTCCCACTAGCTACCTATTTTACATTTGGTAGTGTATATATGTCCACTCTCTCATTTTGTCCCAGCTTACCCTTCCCCCTCCCCATATCCTCAAGTCCATTCTCTAGTAGGCCTGCGTCTTTATTCCCGTCTTGCCCCTAGGTTCTTCATGACCATTTTTTGGGTTTGTTTTTTAGATTCCATATATATGTGTTAGCATACGGTATTTGTTTTTCTCTTTCTGACTTACTTCACCCTGTATGACAGACTCTAGGTCCATCCACCTCACTACAAATAACTCAATTTCATTTCTTTTTATGGCTGAGTAATATTTCATTGTATATATGTGCCACATCTTTATCCATTCATCTGTTGATGGACACTTAGGTTGCTTCCATGTCCTGGCTATTGTAAATAGAGTGGCAATGAACATTGTGGTACATGACTCTTTTTAAATTATGGTTTTCTCTGGGTATATGTCCAGTAGTGGGATTGCTGGGTCGTATGGCAGTTTTAATTTTAGTTTTTTAAGGAACCTCCATACTGTTCTCCATGGTGGCTGTATCAATTTACATTCCCACCAACAGTGTATGAGGGTTCCCTTTTCTCCACACCCTCTCCAGCATTTATTGTTTCTAGATTTTTTGATGATGGCCATTCTGACCAGTGTGAGATGATATCTCATTGTAGTTTTGATTTGCATTTCTCTAATGATTAATGATGTTGAGCACTCTTTCAAGTATTTGTTGGCAATCTGTATATCTTCTTTGGAGAAATGTCTGTTTAGGTCTTCTGCCCATTTTTGGATTGGGTTGTTTGTTTTTATGATATTGAGCTGCATGAGCTGCTTGTAAATTTTGGAGATTAATCCTTTGTCAGTTGCTTCATTGGCAAATATTTTCTCCCATTCTGAGGGTTGTCTTTTCATCTTGTTTATGGTTTCCTTTGCTGTGCAAAAGCTTTTAAAATTCATTAGGTCCCATTTGTTTATTTCTGTTTTTATTTCCATTTCTCTAGGAAGTGGGTCAAAAAGGATCTTGCTGTGATTTATGTCATAGAGTGTTCTGCCTATGTCTTCTTCTAAGAGTTTGATAGTGTCTGGCCTTTCATTTAGATCTTTAATTCATTTTGAGTTTATTTTTGTGTATGGTGTCAGAGAGAGTTCTAATTTCATTCTTTTACATGTAGGTGTCCAGTTTTCCCAGCACCACTTATCGAAGAGGCTGTCTTTCTCCACTGTATATTCTTGCCTTCTTAATCAAAGATAAGGTGACCATATGTGCATGGGTTTATCTCTGGGCTTTCTATCCTGTTCTATTGATCTATATTTCTGTTTCTGTGTCAGTACCATACTGTCTTGATTACTGTAGCTTTGTAGTATAGTCTGAAGTCCAGGAGCCTGATTCCTCCAGCTCTGTTTTACTTTCTCAAGATTGCTTTGGCTATTCGGGGTCTTTTGTGTTTCCATACAAATTGTGAAATTTTTTGTTCTAGTTCTGTGAAAAATGCCAGTGGTAGTTTGATAGGGATTGCATTGAATCTGTAGATTGCTTTGGGTAGTATAGTCATTTTCACAATGTTGATTCTTCCAATCCAAGAACATGGTGTATATCTCCATCTATTTGTATCATCTTTAATGTCTTTCATCAGTGTCTTATAATTTTCTGCATACAGGTCTTTTGTCTCCTTAGGTAGGTTTATTCCTAGGTATTTTATACTTTTTGTTGCAGTGGTAAATGGGAGTGTTTTCTCAATTTCACTTTCAGATTTTCCATCATTAGTGTATAGGAATGCAAGAGATTTCTGTGCATTAATTTTGTATCCTGCTACTTTACCAAATTCATTGATTAGCTCTAGTAGTTTTCTGGTAGCATCTTTAGGATCCTCTATGTATAGTATCATGTCATCTGCAAACACTGACAGCTTTACTTCTTTTCCGATTTGGATTCCTTTTATATCTTTTTCTTCTCTGATTGCTGTGGCTAAAACTTCCAAAACTATGTTGAATAATAATGGTGAGAGTGGGCAACCTTGTCTTGTTCCTGATCTTAGTGGAAATGATTTCAGTTTTTCACCATTGAGGATGATGTTGGCTGTGGGTTTGTCATATATGGCCTTTAGTATGTTGAGGTAAGTTCCCTCTATGCCTACTTTCTAGAGGGTTTTTATCATAAATGGGTATTGAATTTTGTCGAAAGCTTTCTCTGCATCTATTGAGATGATCATATGGTTTTTCTCCTTCAATTTGTTAATATGGTGTATCACATTGATAGATTTGTATATATTGAAGAATCCTTGCATTCCTGGGATAAACCCCACTTGATCATGGTGTATGATCCTTTTAATGTGTTGTTGGATTCTGTTTGCTAGTATTTTGTTGAGGATTTTTGCATCTATGTTCATCAGTGATATTGGCCTGTAGTTTTCTTTCTTTGTGACATCTTTGTCTGGTTTTGGTATCAGGGTGATGGCCTCATAGAATGAGTTTGGGAGTGTTCCTCCCTCTGCTATATTTTGGAAGAGTTTGAGAAGGATAGGTGTTAGCTCTTCTCTAAATGTTTGATAGAATTCGCCTGTGAAGCCATCTGGTCCTGAGCTTTTGTTTGTTGGAAGACTTTTAATCACAGTTTTAATGTCAGTGCTTGTGATTGGTCTGTTAATATTTTCTATTTCTTCCTGGTTCAGTCTCAGAAGGTTGTACCTTAATAAGACTTTGTCCATTTCTGCCAGGTTGTCCATTTTATTGACGTATAATTGCTTGTAGTAACCTCTAATGATCCTTTGTATTTCTGCAGTGTCAGTTATTACTTCTCCTTTTTCATTTCTAATTCTATTGATTTGAGTCTTCTCCCTTTTTTTCTTGATGAGTCTGGCTAATGGTTTATCAATTTTGTTTATCTTCTCAAATAACCAGCTTTTACTTTTATTGATCTTTGCTATCATTTTCTTCATTTCTCTTTCATTTATTTCTGATCTGATTTTTATGATTTCTTTCCTTCTGCTAACTTTGGGGGTTTTTTTGTTCTTCTTTCTCTAATTGCTTTAGGTGTAAGGTTAGGTTGTTTATTTGAGATGTTTCTTGTTTCTTAAGGTAGAATTGTATTGCTATAAACTTCCCTCTTGGAACTGCTTTTGCAGCATCCCATAGGTTTTTGGTCATCGTGTTTTCATTGTCATTTGTTTCTAGGTATTTTTTGATTTCCTCTTCGATTTCTTCAGTGATCTCTTGGTTAGTAAGTAGTGTATTGTTTAACCCCCATGTGTTTGTATTTTTTAGTTTTTTTCCTGTAATTGATATCTAGTCTCATAGCGTTGTGGTAGGAAAAGATACTTGATACGATTTCAATTTTCTTAAATTTACCAAGGCTTGATTTCTGACCCAAGATATGATCTATCCTGGGGATTGTTCCTTGAGCATTTGAGAAGAAAGTGTATTCTGTTGTTTTTGGATAGAATGTCCTATAAATATCAATTAAGTCCATGTTTTTTAATGTATCTTTTAAAGCTTGTGTTTCCTTATTTATTTTCATTTTGGATGATCTGTCTATTGGTGAAAGTGGGGCGTTAAAGTCCTCTACTATGACTGTGTTACTGTCGATTTCCCCTTTTATGGCTGTTAGTATTTGCCTTATGTATCGAGGTGCCTCTATGTTGGGTGCATAAATATTTACAATTGTTATATCTTCTTCTTGGATTGATCCCTTTATCATTATGTAGTGTCCTTCTTTGTCTCTTGTAATAACTTTGTTTTAAAGTCTGTTTTGTCTGATATGAGAATTGCTACTCCAGCTTTCTTTTGATTTCCATTTGCATGGAGTATCTTTTTCCATCCCCTCACTTACAGTCTGTATGTGTCCCTAGGTCTGAAGTGGGTCTCTTGTAGACAGCATATATACGGGTCTTGTTTTTGTATCCATTCAGGCAGTCTCTGTCTTTTGGTTGGAGCTGTTAATCCATTTACATTTAAGGTAATTATCGATATGTATGTTCCTATTACCATTTTCTTAATTGTTTTGGGTTTGTTATTGTAGTTCTTTTCCTTCTCTTGTGTTTCCTGCCTAGAGAATTTCCTTTAGCATTTGTTGTAAAGCTGCTTTGGTGCTGCTGAGTTCTCTTAGCTTTTGCTTGTCTGTAAATGTTTTAATTTCTCTGTCAAATCTGAATGAGATCCTTGCTGGGTATAGTAATCTTGGTTGTAGGTTTTTCTCCTTCATCACTTTAAATATGTCCTGACACACCCTTCTGGCTTACCGTTTCTGCTGAAAGATCAGCTGTTAACCTTATGGGGATTCCCTTGTGTGTTATTTGTTGTTTTTCCCTTGTTGCTTTTAATATTTTTTCTTTGTATTTAATATTTGATAGTTTGATTAATATGTGTCTTGGCATGTTTCTCCTTGGATATTTTCTATATGGGACTCTCTGTGCTTCCTGGACTTGATTGACTATTTCCTTTCCCATATTAGGGAAGTTTTAAACTATAATCTCTTCAGATATTTTCTCAGTTCCTTTCTTTTTCTCTTCTTCTTCTGAGACCCCTATAATTTGAATGTTGGTGCATTTAATGTTTTTCCAGAGGTCTCTGAGACTGTCCTCAATTCTTTTCATTCTTTTTTCTTTATTCTGTTCTGGAGTAGTTATTTCCACTATTTTATCTTCCAGATCACTTATCCGTTCTTCTGCCTCAGTTATTCTGCTATTGATCCCTTCTAGAGAATTTTTAATTTCATTTATTGTGTTGTTCATCAGTCTTTTTTTGTTCTTTAGTTCTTCTAGGTCCTTGTTAAACGTTTCTTGTATTTTCTCCATTCTATTTCCAAGATTTTGGATCATCTTTACTATCATTTTTCTGAATTCTTTTTCAGGTAGACTGCCTATTTCCTCTTCATTTGTTAGGTCTGGTGTGTTTTGACCCTGCTCCTTCATCTGCTGTGTGTTTTTCTGTCGTCTCATTTTGCTTAACTTACTGTGTTTGGGGTCTCCTTTTCTCAGGCTGAAGGTTTATAGTTCCCATTGTATTTGGTGCCTGCCCCCAGTGGCTAAGGTTGGTTCAGTGGGTTGTGTAGGCTTCCTGGTGGAGGGGACTAGTGCCTGTGTTCTGGTGGATGAGGCTGGATCTTGTGTTTCTGGTGGGCAGGACCGCATCTGGCAGTGTGTTTTGGGGTGTCTGTGACCTCATTATGATTATTACGATTTTAGGCAGCCTCTCTGCTAATGGGTGGGGTTGTGTTCCTGTCTTGGTAGTTGTTTGGCATAGGGTGTCCAGCACTGTGGCTTGCTGGTCGTTGAGTAGAGGTGGGTCTTGGCGTTGAGATGGAGATCTCTGGGGGATTTTTGTCATTTGATATTATGTGGAGCTGGGAGGTCTCTTGTGGACCAATGTCCTGAACCTGGCTCTCTCATCTCAGGGGCACAGCCCTGACGCCTGGCTGGAGCACCTAGAGCCTGTCATCCACATGGCTCAGAATAAAAGGGAGAAAAAAAGAAAGAAAGAAAGAAGATAATATAAACTAAAGTTATTACAAGAAAAAATAATTATTAAAAAAAGTTTAAAAAAGTAAAAAAAAAAAAAAAAAGAAAGAAGAGAGCAACCAAACCAAAAAACAAATCCACCAATTATAGCAAGTGCTAAAAAGTATACTAAAAACACACACACACACACACACACAACAGACAGAACCATAAGACAAATGGCAAAAGCAAAGCTATACAGACAAAATCACACACAGAAGCATACACATACACAGTCACAGAAAGAGAAAAAGGAAAATAAGTATATATATATCATTGCTCCCAATGTACATGTCCTCAATTTTGGGATGATTCATTGTCTATTCAGGTATTCCACAGATTCAGGGTACATCCAGTTGATTTTGGAGATTTAATCCGCTGCTCCTGAGGCTGCTGGGGGAGATTTCCCTTTCTCTTCTTTGTTCGCACAGCTCCTGGGGTTCAGCTTTGGATTTGGCCCTGCCTCAGAGTGTAGGTCACCTGAGGGCGTCTGTTTCTGCCCAGACAGGACAGGGTTAAAGGAGCAGCTGCTTCGGGGGCTCTGGCTCACTCAGGCTGGGGGGAAGGAGGGGTACGGATGCGGGGCGAGCCTGCGGCAGCAAAGGCCCATGTGACATTGCACCAGCCTGAGGCGCGCCATGCGTTCTCCCGGGGAAGTTGTCCCTGGATCACGGGACCCTGGCTGTGGCGGGCTGCACCAGCTCCCGGGAGGGGTGGTGTGGAGAGTGACCTGTGCGCGCACACAGGCTTCTTGGTGGCGGCAGCAGCAGACTTAGCGTCTCCTGCCCGTCTCTGGGGTCCACGCTGATAGCCGCGGCTCGTGCCTGCCTCTGGAGCTCCTTTAAGCGGCCCCTGAATCCCCTCTCCTCGCGCACCACGAAACAAAGAGGCAAGAAAAAGTCTCTTGCCTCTTCGGCAGCTGCAGACATTTTCCCGGACTCCCTCCCGGCTAGCTGTGGTGTGCTAACCCCTTCAGGCTGTGTTCACGCCGCCAACACCAGTCCTCTCCCTGCGATCCGACTGAAGCCCGAGCCTCGGCTCCCAGCCCCCACCCACCCCAGCAGGTGAGCTGACGAGCCTCTCGGGCTGGTGAGTGCTGCTCGGCGCCGAGCCTCTGTGCAGGAATCTCTCCGCTTTGGCCTCCGCACCCCTGTGGCTGCGCTCTCCTCCGAGGCTCCGAAGCTTCCCCCCTCCGCCACCTGCCGTCTCCGCCCGCGAAGGGGCTTCCTAGTGCGTGGAAACCTTTCCTCCTTCACAGCTCCCTCCCACTGGTGCAGGTCCCGTCCCTATTCTTTTGTCTCTGTTATTTCTTTTTTCTTTTGCCCTACGCAGGTACGTGGGGAGTTTCTTGCCTTTTGGGAGGTCTGAAGTCTTCTGCTAACATTCAGTAGGTGTTCTGTAGGAGTTGTTCCACATGTAGATGTATTTCTGATGTATTTGTGGGAAGGAAGGTGATCTCCGCGTCTTACTTTTCCACCATCTTGAAGCTCCTCCTGCTAAATCCTGGATTTCTTTCTAAGCTCAGTTCTTCTGTGAAGCATCCACTGATCTGGGCCAGGGCACTGTGTGACTTTAAGCAACGGGGAATGCCCTCTATCAGTACTATTCTTTTCTTTTTTTATATCTTTATTGGAGTATAATTACTTAACAATGTTCTGTTAGTTTCTGCTGAACAACAAAGTGAATCAGCTATATGTAGACATATATCCCCATATCCCCTCCCTCTTGAGCCTCCCTCCCACCCTCCCTATCCCATCCCTCTAGGTCTTCACTAAGCATCCAACTGATCTCCCTGTGCTATGCAACCGCTTAGCCCTTGACTTTGTTTTATCTTGACCTCAAATCCAGTTAACTTCATTTCCCTTAAATAAAGCCAAGGAGAAACTAGAAGCAGTCTCAACTACAGTTCTTCATCTCTATCTCTATTATAATTATCTTTTCTCCACTAGACAATAAACTCCTCAAGGGTGTTTATCATCAGTCTCCTGAAACAACTTGGTCAAGCAGCCCCAGTGCCCAAATACTTTATGTTCATTGTCTTAGAACTCTTCAGAAATGAAGAGTTTAGGCAAAATATCCCAAATTGGCTTAGAAATCATGATTCTACATATTTCATGAAGAACTAGATGAACTTAGTAAAGTAAGTTTAAGCTCAGTAAATATTTGTTGAATAAATAAAAAACAATAAGAAGAAATTATTTAATATGCCATGGATGAATATAGAATAAGTCACATTTTCACATTTAAGTCTGAGAGCTGTGTTTTGTGGTTTCTCATCTTGTGACCTATCCTCAGATTCCTAACTTTTGGAGTCATCTATAGCTGAATCAACAAGGAAATGATGTACTGCCGTTTTTGGATTTTATTAGAAGCTTTTCCTTTTATTATATTAAGAACTCTCTGGAGATGAGTCAGTTTCTTGGTAAATGAAATGTTTTGTAATCCTCCTTGGGACATTTCCTTTGTAGTGCATTTTCAATGCATTGTTTGAACTAATTGGTATCAATAAATTAGGTGACTAAAAATGATAATCTTTGCACTGTGTTCACATAAGTGAACTGTGGTGAAATGTACAGGGGTGAGTGCAATAATTTCTTCATAACTGGGTAATTTATTTATTAAGAGATTGCCATAGTGACTTCAAATGACTCCTAAAAACTTCTAGGTATTAAAATTCTGAAGTTCTGTACAACTCTTTTGGACATTCTCTAATTTTAACAAAGGGGTTAAATATATTTACATAATAATTTACACAAATAGATGGGTAAATAAGGGAAATTTTATAATTCAATTTACCCTCTAATCTATTTATACTTGAAGTTCAATATTAAAAATGTGGGATGGTTCAAAATTTGTGCCTTACCTATCTTCCAGTAAAGTGTAAAGGGTTGTAACTTTTTTTAAAATGGGTAAAAAAGGGATTTTTTTTCATTTCGTCAATAATTCCAACCTTCTGAAAAGTCAGTTGATTTAAAATCTAAATTTAGTCTTCCACTCAGTATATTAGATTTATGAGTGAGTTCTACTGTCAGCAAAATGTGTTCTTTCTCCCCTGCTGACTTTGCAAACTGCATCTGCTTTTGGATACCATGAAAGCAACAACATAAAAACACAATTTTATCAAAGCCTTTAAAACGGGTGATATAGACAAGTAAGTATGTAATTTGCAGATAATGATAATTATCTTGAGTTGTGTGAGGACCTTCTAATGCTTTTCCTTTCCAGGGCTTAGTATTCTGTAGGGGATCTAATGGAAAAAGTGGGATTAAAGGGGAGAAGGACTGCTGGGGAGGGGAAAAATAGTTTGAGATTTGGCACCTTTTCTTGTGAGGATGGGAACAGAAAAGAATGAACTTGTCTTTTGGTAAATACCCTTACTTTCTTTTTGACAAAAGTAAGCTGCTACCCATTTAGTTTTTCTACAAAAGGACTAAACATTCAGGTTGGATCAATGAAAAGAGCATAAATTTGGAGGCAGCCAAAATATACTTGAATTCCAGCTTGGCCATTAACCACTAGTGTGACCTTTGGTTAGGTCTTTAGCCATTTTGAGTGTCAGTTTCCTCGTATGTAAAATAAGGGTGAACTCATCATCTCACCGACCCCCTAAATTTGCTCAAACAGACCCTATCTGAGATATTGGCATTGTCATTTACTTCCTAGGCCAAGACTCCTCTACTTTTCCTTTTCTTTACATCCAGTTAGCAAACAGGAGCTCTTGGTTCACACCACTCATGTCTTCATTCCCCTTCCAGTCACCTGCTGCTTGGACCCTGTGAAAGGCTCCCCCTGGTCAAGCAGCCTTGGGCAGCTCAGCTGCAGCCTCCTTAAGGAAGCCCTGTCTGATCTCTCCAGATAGTTTGCACTTCCCTCTGGCTGTGACTGCAACTCACATGAGCATCTCTTACAGTTCAGTCTGTTCTCCTCATCAAGGTCTGTGTGATAGTTACCCTTGTAACCTGGGTCTTAGCTCAGTGCCTGGAACAGAGTAGGAGTCCAGTAAATATTTGTTGAATAAGTGAATAAAGAAATGACATCCATTTTGCATGGTTGTTGTAAAAGTAATTTATGTCAAAAGACAGGATTTAAATAAATGGTGTTTATTTATTAATATAATTACTATTTTATTCTCTAAAAATGTTTGTAAGTGTTCAGCATGTTTTCATGTGGCTTGAGGGTAATTATTAAAGGTGATCTATTAATCCAGATATCAGTGCCGCTGATTAGTAAATCAACCTTATAAACTGGGATTCTCAAATTAGTTAATTGCTTTCTGCCTCATGGCAAATGCCAAATAATTTGCGAGGGGCTACCCATCCTTTGTTAAACACAGGAAAAACTCTATCCTCCCGAAGTGTTATAACTTTGGAGTTTTCCAACTTTTTTTTCCCCCCGCTTATACTGCCTGTGGTAGAGAAAATTCTTTTTGGACACAATGTATTTATGGGCCTACTTTGGAAGTAGTCTTATTTGTATTCTCCTGGGACTCAGGCTGCATGAAACCTTACTCAGAACAAATCCAATGCTTCACTAAAATTAAGGACGACTCTAAGTCAAGGAAGAATGGGCTTAAAGTGGTTAGATGGCAAATTCCTGCCATCGTGGTGGTGGTGAGAAATCTTTGACGATGGGCAGCAGCAGGTCTTCTGCAGAACATATACCAGGATAGAAGGGACCTTGAATGAGGAAGGACTAGAGCTACAGATGTGTGTCAATGGAAGCTCTGAACTTGAGCAATGGCAGACAGAGGGAAGAAGAATTCATGTACACTGGTGTAAACAATCTTGAGCTAAGGAGTAGTCTTTTCCAACTGGGATCAGAATGGAGAGGCAGAAGTAAAAGGGACACAAACGATGAAAATAAAACCAGGATGAGGAACAAAGGAGGATTCAGATGGGATCTGGGTAGAGGCAGTTCTCTGAGTCATAGCTGATGCAGGGTTTTATTACCAGTTCCCTGGTAAGGAAGAGCCCAGGCAAATTTCACAGCCACTCCTATGTATGAGTGTATGTGTAAGAATAATCAAATTCATGGCTTACAAAAATGCATGAGGTATATTTTACAGGATAGAATCCATCATTCGCAGGAAATTTTTTGTTGTTATAGAGCCTAGAGTATGGGTACCCATTCCAGGATCATTAACTTTCATTTAATGGATCAACTGATATGTGCTCTGACGCTCAGAGAGGATGGACTGAGAGAGACCCCTGTCCCTTACAGTCTGCTGCTTGCATATGATAGAACCCTTTTTTGAAATGCCAGTCATATGATCCCCTGCCAGAGGATTAGACCCCTCCTTCCCCTTTGATATGTACTCTGTACAGGTAAACTGACAGGAGGGGTGTGGTGCTGATATGAATTTAGAGTTCAATAATCTGAAATGTGAACTTCTGATCTCAGTTGTTTCTCTTCCCTGTATATTGCTAAGAAGTTAACATTCCCATGTATACATTCCCCTTATCCAAGTTAGAAGAAATATGAACAGCTCAGAAAAGAGTGTTTTTGTAACTCTGATTTGACCAGAAACACCTTTTTAAAAGTTGTTAGTGGATATTGGAAATCTTTGTAAAACTTCCTTGCCTGCTTTCCCTCTTGCAGTGCCCGCTGTGTAGGATGGCATGCTCCTTCGATGAGGGTGAATCTTGCAGACTTGCACTCTGACCATAAAGGCTATTTGGTCCTAAGACAAAGATGAAGGCAGAGTAGGCGGTTGGGATGAAACCAGTGACTCTACGATGTTCTGTGGAAGAGGTTCCTTTGAAAACAAATTTTCTCACTTGATCTTGTTTTCCTGTCATTTGTCTCTTTCTTCTGAAAGAAGAGAACAACAAAGTAATTTCTTTAACACAAAGTCCCTGCTGCTGGTTCATCACTCTCTTACTGGAATGAGTCCTGGCCTTTAGTGGTACTGAGAAAGCCAAAGGATGATTTTAAGCAGAAGGTCAATTTTAAAAGTATTATTACCAGAGCCCATACTTTTTAATTAATGTAGAGTATTATAATTGTACACTTAGTTTGATTGCACATTCAGTGTCCTTAATAATGCTTTGATGAACATCTTTATGTCTAAAGCTTATTCTTTCTTTAAGATAGTTTTTCAAGATAGCCCCAGAATTAGAATTATTAGAGACAGTTCTCTGAGTCATAGCTGATGAATCAAAGGGCATGAAAATTTTAATACTGTTGAGTGATTCTGGCAAAGTACCTTCCAAAATGGTAGATTCCACTCTACCAGCACTTTGACCAGCAGTGGATAAACTTGTCTAGTTTCCCATATTTTCTCCAACATTAAGCATTTTCACCGTTCAAGAAAAAAATTATTTGTACATTCATTGAAGAGCCAGAATATTTTTACTGCATTTATGGGCATTTTATTCTTTTGACTTTAGTCTTTATTTTTTAAAAAAATGTTTATATTGAAGGTGTATATTTTTCCAATCATAAAAAGGAAAATATATTTTAAAAAGAACCTCACCTCCAAACTTAAGAGCAGAATAAAGAAGGTTAAACAAATGCAACTAAATAAAATGGGTAGGTGTGAGATAGCTGCATTAGTGAGAGGGAGTCTGAAGAAGAGATGAGGGATGGATACTTTGATTAAAAATTTTTTTAAAAAGTGCTTCTATCAACTAAAACAAGAAAAGGAAATAAGCTTACAACTATATTGCCAGAAAAATAAACTATATATAAAAAAATCTTCTTTTTCCCTAATGATAGCTATTTAGCACAGTAATGTAAATGTTCTTTCAATAGATGGAATCCTCCTGTTCATTTATGTCCTCATCTCTAGGCCAGATTTTACTCTTATTATTCTAGGTAGATGTGAAGTTCCTTTTTTAGAAGATTTCCACCAGGAAAGGAAATAGTCTCCCAGGGTGACCCACTCCTACACTTTATCAGTGACCTGAAGTTTTTCCAGCCAGAATGTATATCCAAATTAAATTTTCTGGGTTTAATGGAGATGAAAGGCAGCCGTGTAATAAGGATCCTTCATGCCTTTGACTAGCATTGTTAGTTCATCTTTTTACCTTCTGAAGATTAAATCACTGCAGCTCTTTCATGATCTTTCCTCTAAGGAGCTATACGTCTTCCTTCAGTGCCTTCATATATGTCTTTGTATTCTCGAAATGCTTTCACTGAATCTGAAGCAGTGGAAACTGGGTCTGTTACATGTTCTTCATTGCTATTCCCAACATTATTTAATACAATAATGTGTTCTTCTCTCATACAAATGCACTGTATGGGTGTTAGAAAAATAATACTGTCAATGATAATAATTTACCATTTTACCATCAATTCTACAAATATTTACTAGCATTGTTCCCATTTCATTGATGAGAAAATTGAGGCTTAGAGTGATTAAGTGTTGGCCAAAGTCACACGGTCAGGTGGAGAACCAGAACTGAAACACAGGTGGGTCTCACTCCAGCACTCAAGTTCTTAACCAATTGAGGACTCTTTCCATGGTATTAAGTCGGTGAGTGTGCTTGAACCAAGGTGTTCTTACATATACTAGCGTTCTTTCCACTTAGATCTGCTGGATGAGTCTTGTCGTTAGTGTTTGCTTATAGATGTGCCTCATGTTTTAGGGATTCATTTCAAATAGTGGGAGAGGCAGGGTGCAGAGTGTTGAGGAGCACAGGTGCTGGAGCCAGCTGGCCGTTTATAACTTTGTGACCCTGGACAAGTTATTAAATATCTGTGCCTCAGTGTTCTCATTAATAAAATAATGGTGACACTAGTATTTTCCTTATAGGGTTGTGTTGAGAATTAAGTGAGTTGACAGATGTAAAGTTCTTAGAAGAATGCCTGACACAGAGAACTACACAAGTGCTGCTGTTATTGTTAAGAGGAAGCTTCCTCTGAAAGCTGCATTTGGAAGAAATCAGGAGAGACACCAGCCATATTTCCCCATCCCCACTCCTGTTCAATTTCTACCTTGAAGACCGTTGGGCAAATGTGGTTCACAGCTGAAACAGAGATACAGGTCCTTGAAGCTAAGTGCTCATACTGTTAACCTCTTCTCAAAGAGTTGGGATGTTTCAATGTTACAGATTGAAATGTTTTCCTGCTTTTGGTGGTGGGGTCCGGAGGGCAGTGAAACAAACAGTGAAGTGTAATAGATGCCATTACACTTGAAACCCCTTTTGCTTTTTTTTTTTTTTTCTTTCTTAAAGCCTTTACTTTTCAGACATGACAGAAAAATCTTACAGGTACACATGGAAAAGCAATACGTGATCACAGTTGAAAGTGAAGACAATCTAGTCAGAAAGCTTTTACTCCTGTCAGCTAATGTTGAAGCTGAAGTTCTGCGTATGACATGCTGCAGGGCTGAAAGGAATGGTAAACATGAAACCCCTTTTGCTTCTGAAAACTCACATGTAAAGTGGTATTAGAGATATCTATTTTGTGTGTGTGACAGCCTGACCCATACTTACATTCATGGTAGCAAGTTCATTGAAAACTTATTTACGGTGGTCCATAAACTTGGAGTATAAAGAGTGTTGGCTTCTCACTGAAGAAGTTTTTGTTAATAAGTTTGACCAGATCATCATGGTGCCGCCATGCACGTAGATGTACTTGCATTCTGTGTGTGTGTGTGTGTGTGTGTGTGTGTGTGTGTATGTGTGTGTGTGTCTAGCCACAAGAGGCCTAGAGATGATGAAAAATACCTTTCCTCCTTTGGAGATAGGTGTTGATAGGATGCGGTTCTGTTGGCAGGTGTGAGCCTTAGCAAAATAATGAGGTGAGACGTGCTCAGCCTCAATGTCTCCAGTTCTTTTGGATTAATCCCCACCCTCCCTCCCTATCTCGCCTTCTCTGAACCCTTCAAGTTGCCTCCCTGTCTGTTCAAGACCCCCTGCCATAGCTCCTTAATAAGACCTGCCCTTCCAGATCCAGCTTTAAGCTGTGCATTTCTTCTATGTTCCTCTACATTTGCAGCATTTCCCCATTCTGCATCCTGTTCTCTCAGAACCCTCCGTGACACCTAGTTGAAATCAAACTTAGCAAATAAAAATTCAGGATGCCCAGTTACATCTGAATTTCAGATAAATTAAAAAATTATTATTTAAATGTGTCCCATTTAGTATTGGGGACATAATTGTACCAAACATTATTTATTGTTAATCTGAATTTTGAATTCAGCTGGGTGTTACTAGAGACTGAAGGAAAGGGGATCCTTTTTATACATATAGTGAAAGAAAATTCAGCTCAGTTGTGTCCTACTCTATGAAAGGCAGAACTTGTAAGTGATGAATTTGAATATTTAGCTGAGATCTCTAAGCAAAGTGTTGAAGGTGTAGCCTAGTTTCTTCTTGCTGCTTACAGCAAAATGGGAGAGGAAAGAGCTAGACTGAGGGAAGAACTCTAAGCAAAAAAGAGCCAAGACTTGATGATTTGGGAAATTCTCAGCCTATTCAGATTGCAAAGATACTACAATAGGAGATTTAATAACAGGAAAGCATGCTCTGGAGGAAAAACAAGGGTGTGGCTCACCAACCTTTTGCTCATTCTTTGGAAGGATCAACAGGTCCAAGTATTCAATCAGTAGAGGTCCCTTTGAAAAGATTATGCATGTGACCCATGGATCCCTTCAGCCATCTCAGGAGAAGTCAAAAATAGAGATGAGATTATTTGGAAGGCTCTCTGGAGGAGGCTTTTGTCTAATGGAATGAATCCCTTAGGCATTTATGGGAGACTCATAATGTTCTTGAGGATGTTATATCATCAGAAATACTGCCAGCTGGGATTACAAGAGGAAATGAAAGAAAGCAGTCAGACTCCAAAAATTCTACATGCAGGAAATAGGCTTAAAAATTACTCAGCTGCAAATACGTACTCTACTTCATGGAAAAGCATGACCCAGACAGTGAAGCTGAGGGCAGAGCCTCAGGCCCAGAGGATGGAACTGAGGGCCCAGAGGGCAGAGCTGTGAATCACAGAGGATTAGTCCCAGGCCTTGAAACCTAATGAATTTTTCCCAGTTGGATCTCAATATTGCTTGGAACCAGTGACTCTTTTCTTTGTTCCATCCCGCACCTCTATTTTTGAATGGAAATGACTATAACGCTTATCTTATATCTGCCCCACCATTGTATTTTAGGATCATATAACTTGTTTTTTATTTTCACAGGTCCAAATATAGAGGAAATTTTGCCTCAAATGAATCATACTGAGAGTTATGACCCAAACATGATTTAAAGAATGAGATTTAAGACTTTTGAGTTGTTGATATTTAAATGAGATTTTGAAATTGCATTGATGCTGTAAAGGACTGAGGCTTTTCGAGATGTCAGGATTAGGTGAATGTATTTTGCATCAGAGATGGATGTGACTCTCTGGAGGCCAGAGGGTGGATTGCAGTAGGCCGACCAGTGGCCTTCAAAGTTTGCCAAGTCTGAAGCCCCAGGGTACGTGAATATGTTACGTTATATGGCAGAAAGGACTTTGCAGATATGAATAAGTTAAGAGTCTTGAAATGAGATTTTCTTGAATTATCTGAGTGGACTAGATAATCACAAGGGTCCTTACAAGGGAGATAATGTAAGAATGGAATCAGGGGTCAAAGAGTAGCAAAGATACTATGTGGTTGGTTTTAAAAATGGAGGAAGAGGCTGTGAGTCAAGGAATTTAGGTGGCCTCTAGCAGCTAGAGAAGGCAAGGAAACAGATTCTCCCCTAGAGTTTCCAGAAGAAACACCACCCTGCAGTTCCATTTTAGACTTGTAACCTCCAGAATTATAAGAGAATGTATTTGCATTGTTTCAAGTCATTAAGTTTATGGTAATTTGTTACAGCAGCAACAGAAAACTAACAGACTTGGTGTCTTGTATTTTACCTGGCAACCATAGTTCTAGCAAGAACTAATTTTGTAAGATATCTGTTATGGGTCAGAAGCCTCATATACATTAGCACATTTAATTCTTTTGACAACTTGGTGAAGTAGTAACTATTTTACAGATAAGAAAAATAAAGGTCAGAGCTGTAGTAGCAGAATTTAATTTGAACCCAGGTCTGAGGGACTGGAAAGTCCACTTCGCTTGTTTCTTTATTTCTCTTTCCTCCTCCCCCTCCTCCTTCTCCTCCTCCCCCTTCTTCCTTTCCTCTTCCTCCCCTCCCTCTCCCCCCTCCCCTCTCCCCTCTCGCCCTCCATTATTATTATTATTACTACTATTACCACCACCACAGTATTGTTTATGAAGAATCTATTTCTGGCACAAAGTAGATTCCTTATCCAATGAGTTGGATGCCTCCTTTCCCTCTGTCCCTATATACAAAGACATCTCTTCTTACAGAATAAATATTTTATTGATTCCCATCCAAAGGACATTCCACTTTAAACTAATGAGTCTCTGAAGAAATAAATTTTCCACCATAGTGAAAATACATATTTAAAAGACTATATACTTCATAGATCAAATATACATTCTTCAATGCCAAAATGTTCTGGTCTGCTCTGCCAGCAAAGAAAAGGGTCCAAGTGTTATAAATTTCAACAAATGAGCCAAAACAATTAGTTTCCTTAGACAATTAAATAAGATAATAAGCCAAAAATGCTCCGCAATCATGTTGGTAGAGAAGCAAAAATCACTCTTTATTAGCAGCTTGCTTATAGACTTTTATTTGAACTAATGAATATCCTAATAGCTCAGGGGAAAAACCACCCAAATGCTGCAGGTTCAGATCGCTGCTAACCAAGGAGCTGGTGTTTAAATGGAGATGGCCAGCTGCACATACTGCTTCTCTTCATTTGCAACTTGAAGTAATTCCACCACCCTCTCCCTGCCCCCCAACCCCTGACTAAAATCCCATAAGTGCTGTGTTGGAAGAATATCCCACAGAGAGCTTCCAGCAGACCGAAGGTATTATCTGTTCATGTATCTTCCAGTTGACCAGCAAAGAGCATCTGGCAGAGCAGCTGGAGGGGTGTCATGATCAAGGTGGTTGGGGGCCAGGAGCAGCTTATGAGACACTAAGGGGAGGAGCCATGACAACTGGTAAATTGCATACTATACATTTCACCAGGACAAATTTGCTGTGAACTCATTGTCATTTTTCAAAGGTGAGCAGCTTTCCCCTTCTTCCTGGTTCTTTTCACTGTATCAGTTAATTATGAAAAGCAGTGCACACAGGAATTAAGGTTAGGAATTAAGTGCTCCGTGAATGCTTGTTGTTATTACTTTTTGCTGTGTTATTAAAACAAGACTGTTCCCTTGACACATGGTCATTGAATATCACAGAGTCCAGTTGCATGGCTGGATTGTGAGCTTTTGTGGGAGGTCATGAGACTGGGTAGTTCATGGGTCACCTAGTCTCTATGCTTTTCAAGCAATTTAGACAACACATTTTGTTTGGAACAGTGTGTCCTAGGAATAAAAACAAGCTCTCTGCAGTGACATTCCAATGAAGGAGGAAGGAGGAATTTGCATCTGGCAGGTGTGTTCACAGTACTTTGAACAGCTGACCTCCAGATCACAGGTCACCACGACAGCACCTCTTAGGACAAGGATAAGTTCTTTTGCTTTCCTGAAAAGTGTTAATTTTTCCATCCTAAACAAGTGATTAAAAGAACCACCGCAGACCTGGAGTTGTGGGGATAATTATGAAGTTAATGTTTTCTTTCCTAATGGAAACCGTCTGGATAAATGGTAGCGATGGGACTTCCTTCAACCTACACCTTCCACAGATTCTGTGCTTTTACGTGAGTTACGTGTGTTATTTGTAAAAGACAAGTAGTGCTCTGTGTTTTTTATTTTTATTTTTTTCCTTGTTTTTTTAGGTTTTGAATTTGATGTTCTGAAATCTGTTGGGAACATTTCAGGTGCCTATTAAGGATGTATGAAAAACAAAACAAAACTGGGTAGATAAAACCTGCAGCCATAGCTCCAGGTTTATAGTGCAGGAGAACTACAGCAAGGAGAGTGATGATGGGGAGGGATGTGTATACATGGGGGTGTTGGTCAAAACTGAAGATTCCTAAGCTCCACTCCAGAAAGTCTGAAATTATATTTGGGGTGGGGGACTAAGACTTGCATTTTAATATTCAGACTCAGAAAGGAGATAGCAGGCCTGTGGGCCAAGAGGGTTAGTGCTGGTGAAAATGGCTTGGTTTACATGGGTAGAGTTTGTGACTAGGAAATAAGTCTGTATAAACTCTTGGTACCTCAAGAGTAATCGTTTATTTAATGTGATGTTGAACAAGAACCCCTTCACCCCAGTTGTAAAGGGTAGCACTTAGGGGACCCTGTTGCTCAGTGGGCATCGCAGACTCTGGGTTCAATTCCCAGGCCCGCCATTTACTAACTGTGCGACTTGGGCTCAGTGCCTCGGTGTCCTCATCTGCAAAGTGAGGATAATCATGGCATCTACTTCAGTGTTGTTATGGACTAATAATTTCTTTTTTTGTTGTTTTTAATAACCCATTAACTTTAATTTTTATTTATTTATTTATTTTTGGCTGTGTTGGGTCTTCGTTTCTGTGCGAGGGCCCTCTCCAGTTGCGGCAAGCGGGGGCCACTCTTCATCACAGTGCACGGGCCTCTCACTATCGCGACCTCTCTTGTTGCGGAGCACAGGCTCCAGACGCGCAGGCTCAGTAGTTGTGGCTCACAGGCCTAGTTGCTCCGTGGCATGTGGGATCTTCCCAGACCAGGGCTCAAACCCATGTCCCCTGCATTAGCAGGCAGATTCTCAACCACTGCGCCACCAGGGAAGCCCCCATGGACTAATAATTTCTAATGATGGTAGAGATTAATATATATGGAGAGAAACTGTGCTACTGCTTGTAAGTACTTTACATATCTTAGCTCTTTTAATACAAAACCCTATGGTATATAATGTTGTTATTCTCATTGGGCAAATGAGGTTAACAATTGCTGGAAGCCACGTGGTTAGAGAGAGGCAAGGCTGGGGCTCAGGTCCAGGCGGGCTGACTCTAATGGGCACCGTCATCACCTGCCTTGCTGTGCAGCCTCTCCAGTGAAGCGCTAGCTCCTCTTTCTCCTCCTCCCTCTCTCCTCCTCCCTCTGTTCTCCTACCTCGTAGCTCCAGATGAGTCGGCTTCATCCCTGTTAAGCAAAAATGTCCTGTCGTTAACTGAGAAAAGTGTACTCTGAAGGCATATCCGCTTGCACGGGTCGGAGAGAGGCTGCAGGAGAGAGGAAGATGCATTGTGGCTCTTAACCAGGTAGCTTTCAGGTGGGCGCTTTGCATCTAAGAGCTCTGAAGAGTCAGCTGTCAGAGAGGAAGGCACAGATTGACGGAGGCTCAGCTTAGCCATTTCTACCAGTTTGGGCTTAGCTTTTCCAGGAGGGAAGGGGCTGAGTCCGCCTCACCCCATCAGGGGAGAAGGCAAGCTCTTGCTGGCCTCGCTAGGACTTGCCAGCACAGTCCTTCCTGGAAGTATTTGTTGGCAGCCCTGGAACTGAGTGGGGTGAGGCCGAGGGCCACATCGTAATACCTGTGGTAGCTACTAATTACTGAACATGTCAGGTCTTCGCTCAGCACTTTCCAGACACCATCGCATTTCATTGTCTCAGTAACCCCACACTTACTTTTAGGACCAGCTGCCCTGCTGGGCCCCCTTTACCTGCGATCCTGTGCATTTGTGAAGGGGCTGTCTGTTGCACACTGGTGCTAGGTTGTCATAAATCTGCCCTCTAGCTTCTTGCCTGTGTCTCCGGTCTCTGACCAAGCTGTGGCCTCGGGGCCCCTGCCTGGTCCTCTTGCCCTGTCCCACTGCCCCCAGTAGCACTTGTGCCCTGCTGGGCCAGGAGCAGCTTCTCCTAAATGCTGGCTTGAAGGAATGGAACTCAGCTTGCTGAGCCAGGCTGTGCTTTTGTTTTTTTTGGTTGCTGGCTTTTCTGTCACCAGCTCGCTCTGGGAGCAGGGATGCTCTTCATTAAGCTGAGATCTGAGGTGCTTAAAATGCAAAATTCACAGGCAAGCTGGCTGATGCCTGAGGCTGGCAAAGGATGTTCTTCAATTCCAGAGCCTTAACTGTGTCAGGCCGTAAAGGCTCCTTCCTCCCAGCGGAGCCAGCTCACAGGACCAAAGAATGAGGCTCATCCCAGGTGAGGGGAGCTTCTAAGGGGCTTGACTCCTCTGCATCTCTCTCATGCCAGCTGGGAGCTTAGGGGCTGAATTCAGCAATGAGGAGAAACCACATAGGGCCACCTCCTACCAGGTGAGGGTAGCCCCAGGCTCATGAGAAGACGAATCTATGAGTTCACAAAGAAACCCCCAAGCAGAATAATTCTGGTTTTTAAAGAGGATGCAAGACAAAGCACTCAGATGTGGACCCGGAGATCACAAGCAAATAGGAAGGTTGCATCCAGCCCTGGGGAAACCTAAGAATTGGGCAGAAATCGTCTAATCCTTGAATGCACTCCCATTGCTCAACATGTAGGTTCTTTCAACTTCCCTTCCACCTCTCATTTCCCAACACGTGACAAAAGAACACGACCTTCTCCGAGGTGGTACCATCACTTAGCTCTTTCCAACCAAATTCTCACCCCAGTCCGCCTCTCAGCTGAACAGGTGCTCAGAAGTATGCACAACATCTGCTTCCTGCTTTCTCTTTCCTTGCTTCTTGGGAATGCAGCATGGGTACTTTCTCATCCTTCTGCATCTAGGGTCTCTGGAGCTACTTAAACTCATCCATGCCTCTGGGACATTGACTAGAACTCTGGGCCTTTCTTTGTTGGTCTCCTTGAGATAATGACCCCTCTGTTGTGAGATCAAAGCAGAGACTCCAAGTTGAGTGCAGGGTCTGTAGGCGGGAAGGAGAGAACCCTCAGCTCTCTATTTTGCTACGGCTCACGCCCAATTAAACTGGACTTGGCATGACTTCTGCTTAGATATAAGGTGTTTTTGTGCCTACTGAGATAAAGGTACTCCTGCTGGGTGGGTCAGTTATTTTACAAAGGCACCCATCTTGGGCAGCCCAACTAGAAAATGCTACCCTTTCTGGAGCTGGCACAATTCTGCCCAATTGCTTGGTTTGCAGCAAGGAGGTGAGTGCTCACTCAAGCTCACTTGGACTGGATATCCTTGTGCAGACACAACCTGTGAAACAGTTGAGGGCAGCCCAGGCTGTTGGCCTGAGTGCAAAGGGAAGAACTTAGAACTTTGGTTTTTTTCCCTTTCCCCTGCACCATCTGTCCTGGATGCCTCAGCTTCTCTTCATTTGCAGCTAAACCGAAAGCCTCTTGATTCTCTGGTGCCCTGGAGCCCAAACCCATGCTTGGTCGTTTTGGAAGTTCTGGTTACTGGGTAGCTTTCATCCTCTAGTTGGATGATTAGGATGTGGGAGAAATACAGACCTTTTACATTTATTGTCTCCAGATCCTGTGTGAATAGGAGATAAACCATCAAGAGCATCTCAATGACTTACTCATGCTATTTGTGAAACATTTCCAGTCAGGGTGTGCAGGGAGCAGCAATATGGCTTGTCTTTTCTGTGGGGTCAGAGTAGAACACTGAGTCACCAACCAGTTCTGAGTCATTTCAGGCCTGAGTTCTGTCTAGCCATGCACAGCTTGTCAGCCTCATACCAGAGGATTGTGCCTTCTCCTGGCTGTTTATTTCTCCAGGTGTCATAGGTGCTGGCCTGGTAGCCTTTGACACCTCTGACTCAAATAAAAAAAAAAATTTTTTTTTGAACGAGACACGGACTGGTAAAGCAGCATTTCTCTCTCCTGCTAAAAATGCTTCCTGAGTAGAAACTGCTTATTATTTCTAATGCCCTGGATACACCTGCAGATCTGCCCTGTCCTGGTGACACAGCCAGCCTGGGAAAACTGGAAAGAACATAATGTGGGCCTTTCGGGCCTTCCTCACTCTTACAGTGGTTGTGTTTTTTCCTCTCCTAGGACTTCTCTCCTTTCCCTTGGTGCCAGTCTGGATCCTTTTCTTGTCTTTACCTGTGGGTGAACTAGTCTCTGACAGGGAATTATTGGATAAACCACGAGTTAGCTTATAAGGACTTAAGGTTTACCTCCTTTTGGGGTGTTGACATTTTAAAATGGGGACTTGCCTCAAATGAATGAAGTTGTAATCACCGAAGGAGAGGTGGTGTCCTTTTGGCATTTTCCAAAATCGGAGTTCTTCCATTCTCTAGGCCAGACTTACTTTTCAGTGCTTAAAAATAACCAGTGACATGGAAGTTTCAGGAGGACCAGAGACCTAGAGGCTAGTCAGTTTGTACCTAATGACATTTTACTCTTGTTCAGACAGTGTACACCATTCATACTGTTCCACACGTCTATGAGGTCTCTGCTACCATCTGTGCATTACCTTCCTTTTCACATTTGAGCAGATCTTGCCCCTCCAAATGCTGGGAGTTGGGTGGGTAAGGAGGGTTTGCCCACAGTCACCCCTGCTCCTATGCTCTGGGTCTTTCTATGCAACTCCCTGAAGGGGATGCAGTTGGCAATGAGGGCGTGTGTTGGTCTCATCTTCAGCAGCTTTAACTGCAGATCTCCTTTGTTCTTGGGGAGCATATTAAACAGTGGGCTGGCACAGATTTGAACTGAGATTTCTTACAAAAAATTTGCAAGTACTACATCTTCCTTTTCCTTTTTTTTTTGCCGTGATGTGAGATTTGTCTTTCTGAAATAAATGGGTTAACCAGGTCTTGATGAGATTTCCTTGGGCTTCGGAACAATAGTTAAGTCACTGACTATCATTTTTATGCTTTTCCCCCTAAGAATATAATTCACTAAACATTTTAGTTGTTAAGGGGAGGTTATATGAAAGCGAATTCAACTAAATATCTTCTAAATGAGTAGTGTCTCTTTGATCTGAACAGGTGTCTCTGCCATTCTTTATTCAACAATATGTACGTATTTGTGTTTATCAAATTGAAAGTCTACAATTTGCTACGTCATGTTCTACAAGCTGAGGTTATAAGGATGGAGAAAATGCATTTTCTTCTCCCAGGGACCTTGCCCTGTAGTGAAAGACAGAATTCTAGAAATCTGGGCTTCAGTTAAGTGGGGAATAATAGTAAAACTACACATAGGCTTTCTGTGAGGATTAAGTGAAACAATATTGCAGAGCCATTAAGATACTGCCTGGCACATAGAAAGGGCTATATAAGTGCTTCAACAAAATAAATAAACTAGAGGACATTAATGTGTGATAAGGACATAGTATGAGAATGTGGATGTAAGTATGGGTATAAATAAAACACTCCAGAAACCTGGAGTAAGAAGATTTTGATGTGATGGTTGGGAGCGGCTTCACTGAGGAGCTGAGATTTAATCTGTATCTGGAATGATGAGTAAGAGTTCAGTAGGTATGTAGTGAAATTGGAAAGGACATTTCCAGAAATGAGAATAGCACAAGCTGTCTTGTAATTCAGAGAGCCCTGTCTAAAACATTCTGTCAAAAAATCTTTCCTGACACCAGCTCACTCACCGGGCCAAATGCGATCAGTTCCCCACCTCTATAGCACTTGTTAAATGCCTCTTTTTTCACCACTATCTTATCACGTTGCAACTATTTTCCTCTAATATTCAACATATATTGAATACTGCCTTGGCGTCAGTCCTCCTGATGGGTGTAGCCTCTGCCCTCAGAGACTGCTAGAAAAATGAGGTGCTTTCTCTGGCACGAGTGTGTTCCCATAGCACACTTCCTGGCTCATTATAGTTCAAAAATACCACTGAGAGAATTTATGCGTATATAAATAAAGTAATCCTTCTCATCCCCTGGTTTTGATACCTTAGGAATTGTCTTTGTGAGAAAGGGACAAAAAAAGATATTTCTTTTGTTTACTCTTTCTGTGATTTCTGTTTGTATATTCAGAGTTGATTCTTGTAAAAAGCTCAGAGCACCTCAAAGGAGAAAGAATCATTGAATATTATTGGTATCAGTTTAGGAGGACTGTCTTTAAGGGTCTGTCAGTTTCTTTAGCTGAACCATTCCACATTGTAGCTGTTTGATGTCTGCACATCTCCTTGCTTCTGTCTGTTCCAACACTGGGCTCACAATCTGTATTTTGAACATAAGACTCTCTGAAGTGAGATTGGAGGATGGAGTGGGGGGCAGGGGTCAATACAAGCAATATCACAAAGCTGTTTGGCATTTTTTCAAGCCTAGAAATCCTGTGTTGGGGAAAAAAATCAGCCTGGCAACTTTCCTTTAAAACAATTTCTCATTTTGCCCTGTTGGGATTATGAGTTTTATTCATGACTATCTCAGTTACAGCAGAAAACTCTGATCTCTAATATAAGATCACAGAGAAGGAGCGGTGGTCATATGTTACATGATGAAATGTGTATTTTCTGAAGACCTCTGACAGAGATGAGGAGGACAGTGCGGAGGGCAGGTGGATGGTGATGAATATTGGTGGCAGGGAGACAAACAAAGAGGTGATTTCAATAATTTGCCCAGGAAGTTGATAGGATGTGCACTAAGGCAGCAGTGGTGAGGATGAAGAGAAGGAAATGCACATGAGAGATTTTTATTCTTTGCAGATAGACTTGACAAGATTCAGTGACTGAGTCAGGGAGAGAGTAGCGGGTGGGCTATGAAGATTCTATGGTTTCTGGCTTGGGTAGCAAATGATGCTGTATTGTTCATGGCGAGAGCATGAGACGTGGAGGAACTGGTTTGGGAGCAAAGGTGATTTCAATTTTGGAGGTGTTGAGTTTGAAATACCTGTGGGATGTGTTTGGAGAAATGCTTATGAGGCACTTGAACAAACTGACTCAATTAGAGTGAGAAGAGCTGAAAACACAGAACTAGGAGGGGGCAACACATCAGTCCTGTTGATACCTGGACCAAGGGGAGATGAGCAAGACTTAGGCAATTGATTTTGTGTATAAATTCATATGACCTTTTAAACACTTATACGATCGTTATAAATACATTGGCAAATAAGGAAAAGAGTCTTTTGTTAGGCTATTTGTTTGGAGTTTTGATTCAGAATATGTGGTCTGCAATGTCGAAAGACTTCTCAAGGTTTCTTCCCACATGATGATTCCATGAGGCCTGGGTAAACAAAAGGAGGTATTTTTAAGTGAAGCTCTATTTTTCAATTACAACTGTAAGACAGCAGAGAAATCAGACTTTGAGCTGAGGTAGCATTTTTCCCCTCCAATGAAATTCAGCTTCCATTGAATTTGGAAATCATATCTTTCTTTATCTGGGTCAAGGACTTGAGAAGAAAAGACCAAGTGAGTTTAGTGGAAAACAGCATGTTCAGATGTTTGCATTAATCCCCTTAAACCACTCACCCAGAGAAGGTAGAAAGGAAGAAAAGGCAAGAATAAAGAAATTTCATAACAGATGGCTATGTTTTGTTTTGTTTTTTTCCTATTTACTTTAAACTTGGCTACTACAATCATTTTGAAACCAAACCATGCCTCTTTGGTACGTGGATAACTGGTATTAACTGCTTTTGTTGTCATAGCTATTAAAATTTTTTCCCTTCAAATCTAGGCTCTTTGTGGAAAGTATTGAATATTCTCAGGATTTGTTTCTTTTGGTAGTTCAAAACCTGGTAAATGTACCATAAGTACAGCAATCTTTTAAGAATATTTAAGCCAAGGGATATGACTGATTAATAAATAATAATTCTATGTTTAACTTTGTGAAAAAAATCTTAGGACTCAGATAATTCAGCATAGGACATACACATTCATTTTCAGGAAAAAAAAAAAGCAAATTAGAATATAGGAAGATTTCTCGCATACCAATAATCAGAGACCTAAAATGTAAATAGAATTTAAGGTACATTTAAAATCTCATTCAATAACAAAAATTTTTTTCATAAATAAAACTCAGTGCTGGGAAGTATGCAATGACTTGTTTTCACCACTATACTCTAGTTGCAAAGGAAGTTGGCACAATAGTTTTATAAGTAACAAAATAATGTACTTATAGAGTCAAAAATATTTTCACACTATTTCGACTTAGCAATTCTACTCCTCTGAAATTTATTTTAAGGAAATATTCTGAAAGAGAAATAATATCTACATACTTGAAATATCCATTGCAGTGTTATCTATAGAGGGCAATTGGAAAGAATCAAAATCCCAAATGATCCAAAATTTGTTTTAGCAAATTATGGATCTTGACTCAACATAATGTTAAAATTATTAAAATTGGCAATCATTAAGACTATGTGGAAACAGGATGGTTGATGGACACTGCAGGAAGGGGGAATGAAAGAAATATAAACAAGGAAACTTTATTTTATACTGTGTTGCAATTCCAACCACAAGGAAAAATGTTTTGCTGTCCTGTTTCTCTTTGGCCAGAAGTGAGCTCTTCACAGCTAGCAGTTCTGTCTTAGTCATCATTATTTTTCCAGTGCTCAGTAAATGTTTGCTGAATTGAACCTAATCTGTGCAGATCTAATATGTACAAATGGAATGGATGGAGAATTTAAATGAACTTTTAACTTAATTTTTAACTTTAATTTTAAATTCCCTACTGTCACTTTTCATACTATATATATGACACAAAGTTGTAAAAGATACATCTCAATTTTCCAAAGATAAATAATTTTGAAAAAAGAATTAAATTCCATGATATGGTCATATAAATATATTTTATGGGAAATATATTATTTGTTTATATATTATACTTTTTACTGCAGTCCAGGTGAAAAATCATATATTCTGGACATGATATTATGATCTTCTGGATATTACTAGTCTACAAATTCTGAAAAAAAGTATAAATTCATATAATTAAAAAGAAATGTATTCACGATGTATTAGGTAACAACAGGCAACAAAACATAATATGTTAACTGGAAAATGAAGTTTCATACCATATACGTGGTTCTATAAAAAAAAATACTGGTAATGCATTGCAGAAATAATATGGTTAATTTTAAAAAGAAGCAAGCCAAGTTATGTAAACACATTTAATGAGTTCCCTATCACATACATTACATAGATTCAAAACCAATATATCACTAAGACTAATTTATTACAAAGTAAGCTGGCACAGACAATAAATTTGCGTGAATTCTTATGCAGGAGCCGTCAGCGTTATTGACATTTTGGACTGGGCAATCCTCTGTTGTGGGGTGGAGCTGGGGGCTGTTCAGTACATTGGAGGATGTTTAGAAGCATCGCTGGTCCCTTCCGACTAGATCCTATTAGCACCAGTTCTCATGTGTGACAACTAAAAGTGTTTCCAGATATTGCCACATGTCCCCTGGGGGAGGCAAAATCGCTCCTGGACAAATGTTAAGTATTTCAGTAAACACTAACACGTGTGTGTGTGTGCATGTGTAACCAATACATAACAAATAACAGAAAAAGTTTAATTTGGATAGAAATATAGCAGGGCCTCCATTGCTTTTTAACTCACAGATTATGGTAGGAACAGACTTAGATCTCATGTGTTCCACATATAACCTAATCTCCATGTCAGGTCAAATAGTGGACTCTTTTTTTGTTAAGAAAATTCCTGCTAACATGAACTTCACAGGGGTGTTGTTTGTGCTTGCTTTTAGTTTATTCTAGTTCTGGCCTTGAGTGCTTGCCCTCCACTCAAAATAACAGCTCAGTTGATGCAAGGTAAATTTTGGATTCTTCTCAGCATTTTGTATTGACAAATACTATATTTTTTAAAATGTGATTAAAAATATGAAGCTACATGCTTTCTACCTCCAGAGCATGCATGGAGATGCTCTTCTGCCTGTGTACACAGGAGTTATCTTTCTCCCAGGCCCTCAGCTTCAGAGATCTTCTAGCCTATAGGGTTCATAGCACTGTAAAAGAACAGTGACTCTGAAATCAGATAGACATGTCTGGAAACTCTGTTTCTGAAATAAATCAGTCAAGTATCCTTAGAAAGCTTCTTAATCTCTGAAACTCACTTATTTAAAAACAGGGTTAATAATGCCACATTATAGGGGTTGAGAAGAGCTTAAAGGGTGATTCTTGTGAAAGACCTAGCACTGTACTCAGGCATATAGTAGGCAATCATGCTAATTTCTTTCACATCTTTTTATATGAAATATGCTTTGTTGCATGAAACGCCAATGCCTTCTAAAGCAGACATGCACTTCTATATAAGTTTGCTTGGGCTGCCATAACAAAGTATCACAGAGTAGATGGCTTAAGCCAAAGAAATCTATTTACTCAAAGTTCTGAAGACTAGAAGTCCAAGATCAAGGTGTCAGAAATGTTGGTTCCTTCTGAGGCCTCTCTCCTTGGCATGTATATGGCTGTCTTCTCCCTGTCTCTTCACATAGTATTCCCTCTGTCCATTATCTGTGTCCAAATTTTCCCTTCTTATAAGGATACCAGTCATGTGGGATCAGGGCAATTCTAATCACCTCATTTTAACTTAATTACCTCTTTAAAGGCCCTATCTCCAAATACTATCACATCATGAGGTACGGGGGGTTTGGACTTCAACATATTAATTTTTGGGGTGGAGAGGGGAGACAATTTAGCCCATGCCCTGCCTTTCTCTTCACTTGGATTTCAGAGAAGTATTTCAAGAGGAAGCTCTGCTAAGATCCCTGCCAAACCCACATTGACAGTACCTCCATTCACTGTTATCTACATTGATTCTTTTTATGTGTTCAAAATGTTTTGGCAGTAATTGAAAAGCACACACATAGAGAAAAATAAAATACGGAGTTGACATATGTTTAGTGAATATGCTACTGAACATGCTATGCATTCTTTTAATTTTTTACACACATTGAGTGGGTCTGTCCACAGTATCAACTGAGCGTTCACCATGTGCTAGGCATTGCCCTGGACCTTTGGAGAATAACACACAGTGTTTGCCTTTGGGAGTTCTTAGTCAAGAGGGAGAGGAGAGAGCCACAGAAAGAAAGAGACTCACAGATAGCTAGTTCTGAAACAATGTAGCTGTGCAAGAGGAAGATAAGCACCAGATATTACACCAAATTTAAATATTTCTAATATTAGAAATGCAATTGGAAAATTTCCTATGCAGAGTGAGGCTGAGAGATAAGGGTTAGGTTTTGGGAACTACAGTTTAGCCACCTCTTACCCACATCCTAAAATAGACCTAACCTAGAGTACTAGCTTGCTGATTGTAAGAATAAAAGTCTGAAAGTTAGCTAATTTGGAAATTGGACTAATCTCCATGCCTCGTAAATTAACTGACCCCTTCCATTTATAATGGAGTCATCTATACTTATAAATTCATCTTAAATTTACAGGTAGCAGAACTTTAGATGCAGGATCTTATAATCTTGAGTCCATTCATCAAATACTAAAGTTCTAAAATACAAAAAAAAAATACGAGAAATACTAAATACAAATACTAAAAAAGTGCAAAGGATAACAGGAGCTAGGGAATAGCAAGAGTGCTGGAAGGCAGCGGTAGCAAAGTCAACACTGACTCTTGTATCCCTAATTAGCCGGATCACACACATAGTTTTGATTCCATGAGCTTTGGGTGGGTGGGATACTGAGGGGATCTGGTTGAGGGGTATCAGGTGGTAAGCATCATGGGTCTTCTTTCAGGGAGCACTAGGAAAGAGCAGCCCTAAGAAAGACTTGAAAGAGTGAGCTACAGTGGGCTCCTATGGAATCATAGGTGAGACTCCTGGAGTAACCAGGAACAAGCATCCCTGTGGGTGTTTGCAGGGGAAGGGGCCGCTGTCTTCCATAGCCACTGTCGTCAGTGGCTACTATGAAGATGGTAGGCATGGTTGAGGATTAATTTTTTAGTGGAATTTGTTTTTAGGGCAATATTAGGTTCATGGCCCAATTGAGAGGAAGATACAGAGATTTCC
The DNA here is from genome assembly GCF_949987535.1 of Balaenoptera acutorostrata. Taxonomy (NCBI): domain Eukaryota; kingdom Metazoa; phylum Chordata; class Mammalia; order Artiodactyla; family Balaenopteridae; genus Balaenoptera; species Balaenoptera acutorostrata. Next base: position 141,802,036 of record NC_080066.1, read on the forward strand.
CGGTTCTCTCTTGCCCACTCCACACACATAGCCTTCCCCATTATCCACATCACTCGCCAGAGTGGTACATTTGTTATAATGAACCTACACTGACACATCATTATCACCCAGACTACCTCATTTACATTAGGGTTCACTCCTGGTGTTATACACTCTATGGGTTGAGACAAATTTATAACGACAGTATCTATCATTATAATGTCATATAGAGTAGTTTCACTGCCCTACAAGTCCTGTGTTCTCTACCTATTCATTCTTCTCTCCCCACCAACTCCTGGCAGTCACTGATCTTTTTATAGTCTTCATAGTTTTGCCTTTTTCAGAATGCCATGTATTTGGAATCATACAGTATGTAGCTTTTTAAGATTGGCTTCTTTCAGTTAGTAATATACATTTAAATCTCCTCCATATCTTTCAGTAGCTTGATAGTGCATTACTTTTTAGTGCTGAATAATAGTGCTATTGTGCTATTGTCTGGATGTACCATAGATTATTTATCCATTCACCTACTAAAGGATGTCTTGGTTGCTTTCAGGTTTTTGACAATTTTGATCAAAGCTGCTATAAACATCTGTGTGCAGGTTTTTGTGTGGACACAGTTTTCAGCTCATTTAGGTAAATACCAAGGAGCGGGATTGCGGATCATATTGTCAGTGTATGTTTAATTTTGTAGGAAACTGCCGAACTTTCTTCCAAAGTGGTCATACCATTTTGCATTCTCACCAACGTTGTATAAGAGTTCCTGTCATTCGGCATCCTCATCAGCATCTGGTGGTGTCCGTATGCCGGATTTTGGCCATTCTAGTTGGTGTGTAGTGGTATCTCATTTTTAAAATTTGCATTTTCCAGATGACATATGATGTAGGGCATCTTTTCATATGCTCCTTTGCTGTCAAGATTCAATTTTGAATGAACTTTTAAGAGTTCTTTTTTACCATATCGTGGAAAAGAGATTGCCAGTCATTTCCCCTGAGACCTGGAAAGTCTAAAGAATTGTGGCTGTCCCTGGAAGCAGTAGTTATTTGCAAACACAACAATTATCAGTGAGTAATTGCTATCTAAAAAGCCAGCTGTAGCTTGCTCCAGCTGAAAATGTCCTTAGGCTCACCTTTTGAATCAATCTATTCCCGAGTGACAGCCAGAGATGCCTAGGTTTGCTCTTTTACCTTTCATGAGGAGTCCCAGGTTGGGAAATCAGTTTCTATTTCAGCCCAGGATCTGGAAACAGGCAGACATATAGGAGGGTAGAGGGGGTGGTTAGGGATGAGGAAGGCTCTGGCTGGCTTGCTACACAATTTGATTACTATAGGCATGGTGTTTTATTCCTATGGAAAGGTACGAACACTACTATTTATTTAATCATGATGTTCTGAAACTGGTTGTTTGCAAAATATTTTGAGCACCTTAGAAAAGTGGCATTATTTGTACAAAATATTACTAAATGTGCTGTTTGCCAAATAATTCAGAGAAGGTTCAGCTGACTTTCTTTGCTTTGCTGATTTAGAAGCTTTTTGCTTCAAAGTAGAAGTAATGATTCTTTTGCTTAAATGTAGCTCTGGGCACAGTTACAAATTTTCAGCATGTTTTTGGCTTCTAATACTTTACATCAGCTATTCAGCAATTTGGCATTTTTGTTGTTGATTTTTTTCCTAATGAAAAATGTTATTTGTTAAATGTTCTTTTTGCTAGTAGTAAAATATGGTTACTTTGAATAATATTTCTGCTACGAGAGGTAAAAGGAAAACAGCTTTGCTGATATCTAAGTAGAAGGGTGGGCGGAGCTGATACTATGTATTTTGATGAAGATTAGCTGAATAAAAACGGAAAGCAGAAAGTAGGAGGATTTTATCTCTTGACTCTGGAAATGTTATGGACCCTGTAGTATCTATATCTGGTAACATATTACCCTTAACAGCAGTAACACACAGTTTATATCCTGTACCATAAACTACAGAGCATGTCATCCTCTCTATCTTTCCTTTCCTCCACTTTGCCTCTCATCTTACTTTCCACGGATACTTTTTGAGTATCAGTTCTGTGCCAGATACGTTATCATTAAGACGATGCTTGCTGTCTGAATGACAATGCAAGCTACATACGATCATTTGTTTTTAAAATAGGGAAACTCAGATTTCATGGTTTAATCACTTGACCAAGGTCAACAGTTACTGAACATTTACTGTGTATGACTCTGATAATATTTTGAAGAAATAAGAGATTTCAGATATTGATCTTAAGGGGATTTATAATCTTAATGGAAAGCCATAAAAATGTCATACATATACCCATGAAGAAATCCAGGGTTGTGTAGATAAGTGCAGCAAAAGCGATGTGATATAAGACTTACAGACTCCTCCATTTCGATGATTCTTCAAAGGATGAAAATATCTAATTCCTTATTTCAGGATTCAGGTGTAGTTTTTAATTAGTTCAAGATTAAAAATTAAATTGTTTTAACACTTACTTGTTCCTGTACTCACAATATTTCTGTGTACCTCCCTCATTAAATGTCTTTCCATAAAATATGAAACACATCACCTTATATAATTTATCACTTATCCACCTACAAATGGACAGTCCTGTATATCATGTGAAGCACCCAAATCAACAGTATTCTCTCCTCCAAATGTCCACAGTATCCCTCTTTTCTAAATGCTTATATATCTTCTATACTCAACCCTTAATAATGTGCTTTTTAAGATGCCTCCAAGAAATGTTCAGGGTATGAAAATGTAATCCTCCTACCTCAGAATCATATATATATATATATATTTATATATTTTTTTCACTAGGATGCAGTGCTGTGTTTGATTTGTGTGGAGGATAATGAAGTCTGATTTCAAAGAGCTTTAGACTAGTTTGGGAGACCAGGACCTACACATTTTAGAGGTTAAGTCATTCAGAATAAAAATAACTGTATGCACCTTTGAGACAAGAAGTGTCTCAAGGCAGGATGATGTGTTTGTCAAAAGAGCCATCCAGAGAGTGGAGAGGCTATAACAGCTCAGAGCTGAGCAGGACACAGCACTGTGAGTTCACAGTGGGAGGCGAGAATTCTTGTGATCCTCAGAGAATAGCTATTGTAGGAACAGGTGCAGAGGAGTGGGGAAACTTTTTGGGTAGAGTGAATGGTATCAGTAGAATTGAGCAAGTCTAGTACATTAGCCAAGGGAGGAGAAACCATCAGCTGGTGGAGGTGAGGTGAGAGAAGGTGAAGCACAGGTGAGAGCCAGATTGATGAGGGCCTTAAAAACCTAGGCGGAGAGCATTGTCTTTATTGTATCAGTACCAGACAGTCTGAGTAATGATTATGAACAAATGAGTGACTACAGGGTTTTATAACAAAAGGATTTTTTTCTTGTTAAGAGCAAGCTTAAAATAATAGCTACCTTTTCAACTTTGCATCTGTGTTTCAAAAGATGCCAACATAGTGCATTTCTCAGACTGTGTTATCACAGGCAACACATGGTTTTCATTGTTTTAGGATAATGCATGCTTTACTCTGCTCTTTGGCAGGGTAGCACAATGGGGCTGGGGAGAAAGAGCCAAAGATCCTGGTTTCTTCCAACCCTTCTAAGTTAGTCTAAAGTCTGTGCAAGAGGTTCATTGGCTCCAAGAAGATGCAGTTATCCACCAGTTTGCATAATTTAAGGATAAGCCCTGACTTACCATTCTCTGACATTGAAGCTAAGAACCAATATAGATAGGAGGAGCCATGTGTCCAGGAATTGATTTACCTAAAGATGATTCATGAGTCTGTCAATTCATTAGTTTATTCACTTCATTCTTTCTTGCATGAGTTTACTATTTATGCTATGTTCCACATAACTGTGTCATGACTAGGCTTATTCCTAAGTATTAATGAGGGCCTTGTTTGTGATTCAGTACTTCATAATAATTATTTAAAATATAACAACTAAATGTAGACTCTATCCTTGGAAATTTTTAATATGCACACCCTAAAGAAGGAGAGGAGAGGGAAAAGATGGCTTATGACAGTGGCTTATGAGAACTCTTGAAAAAGGATAGAGTGACACTTTTTCAGTGTGTTTCTAGGGATAAGTGTACGGTATGGCTGTCAGCATGCCATGGTCTTGCCATACTCATCCTTGAATCCTAGAACGTAGCCAAGGTATATATAAGAGGCACACTGGTTGTTTGCTGAACTAAAGTAATATGAGAGATAGGTGAATTAGGCTAGCAAGATCGAAAATTCTTGCTCAGGAGGCCCCCTACACATGTTAAGCATTGGGAGTAATGCACAAAAAGTCCTAAATCAAGTTTCTAACTGAGGGATAGAAAGGTTGCCATAGTAATTGGATGCTGGTGAGCATTTGCTTTCTTTTCGCCTAAAAGCTAAAACATGTAGTGCACGTGATTCTGAAAGGATGAATTTCATGCGTAACTAATAAAAGGCTATTTAATTCCAGTGCATCTGTCATGCATCATGGATTACTTTTCCTTTCACCCTACTTCCTGCATCTCCTCCTGCCCCTCAGAAGTAAGAGCTGAGGATAGCAGCAGCTGTGATGACAGCCTCTATGAGCCTGGCAGTTGACCAGTGCATCACTGAGCTGGTGGAGGTAGAAATACCTCCACCGTGGCCATGAATAACACTGCCTTTGGGAGAGAGAATGCATCTGTAACTGGTCACTTCTCAAGACCGTCATGACTATTTGCACCTACTTCAAGTTTGGAGGGCAAACTTGAATCCAGAGTGCATCATTTCCTGAAGATCTTTTTGACTTGACTTTGATATAAGACATAAGAATGAGAATTTAGAAAAAAAATTTTCTGAATTAATATTTGTGGGAATTGGGCTGATAAGAATCATGCAGAGACAATCGTGTGTGTTGCAGCACAAAGGTGATTCACTGATAACAAATATAAGTAACCTAGGACTAAAATACCCCAGGGGAAGAGTAATTCCTCTGCGGTAATTGGTAGAGATTAGAGATGATGCAGGTAACTTTTAAGCCTTTTATCTCCATAAGTTACCTCCATCTAGACTTCCAGCACAGAAATAATATGCCTGCATTCCCAGGGCAGGAATGGGCTTCATCTCCTTTACTCTTCGCTTTGTCCTTTTTTTAAAAAAAAATCTCATGGCCTTTTCAGTTAAAATCTCCATATAAGTATGATCGTCCTCCTATCCACTCACTTCCCTTAGAATAACTGTAAAACAATGAATGACAGAAACTCATTTGGTTGTTAGATTTTTTTTTAAATGTACACTCTACTATATTTTTTTAAACTGGAGATAGTTGTTTTACAATGTTGTGTTAGTTTCTGCTGTACAGTGAAGTGAATCAGCTATATGTATACATATATACCCTCTTTTTTCAGATTTCCTTACCATTTAGGTCACCACAGAGCAGTGAGTAGAGTTCCCTGTGCTATACAGCAGGTTCTCATTAGTTATCTATTTTTTACATATTAGTGTATATATGTCAATCCTAATCTCCCGATTCATTCTACGCCCCCTTTCCCCCCTGGGGTCCATACATTTGTTCTCTACATCTGTGTCTCTATTTCTGCCTTGCAAACAGGTTCATTTGTACCATTTTTCTAGATTCCACATATATGTGTTAATATGTGATATTTTTCTCTTTCTGACTTCACTCTGTATGACAGTCTCTAGGTCCATCCACATCTCTACAAATGACCCAGTTTCATTCCTTTTGATGGCTGAGTAATATTCCATTGTATATATGTACCACATCTTCTTTATCCATTCATCTGTTGATGGGCATTTAGTTTGCTTCCATGAGCTGACTATTGTAAGTAGTGCTGCAATGAACATTGGGGTGCATGTGTATTTTTGAATTATGGTTTTCTCAGAGTATATGCCCACTAGTGGGATTGCTGGGTCATATGCTAATTCTATTTTTAGTTTTTTAAGGAACCTCCATACTGTTCTCCATAGTGGCTGTATCAATTTACATTTCCACCAACAGTGCAAGAGGGTTCCCTTTTCTCCACACCCTCTCCAGCATTTATTTTTTGTAGATTTTTTAAAATGATGGCCATTCCGACTGGTGTGAGGTGATACCTCATTGTAGTTTTGATTTGCATTTCTCTAATAATGATGTTGAGCATCTTTTCATGTGCCTCTTGGCCATCTGTCTGTCTTCTATGGAGAAATGACTAATTAGTCTTCTGCCCATTTTTTGATTGTGTGGTTTGTTTTTTTGATATTGAGCTTCATGAGCTGTTTGTATATTTTGGAGATTAATCCCTTGTCTATTGCTTCATTTGCAAATATTTTCTCCCATTCTGAGGGTTGTCTTTTCATCTTGTTTATGGTTTCCTTTGCTGTGCAAAAGCGTTTAAGTTTCATTAGGTCCCATTTGTTTATTTTTGTTTTTATTTTCATTGCTGTAGGAGATGGGTCAAAAAAGATCTTGCTGTGATTTATGTCAAAGAGTGTTCTTCCCATGTTTTCCTCTAAGAGTTTATAGTATCTGGTCTTATATTTAGGTCTTTAATCCATTTGGAGTTTATTTTTGTGCATGGTGTTAGGGAGTGTTCTAATTTCATTTTACATGTAGCTGTGCAGTTTTCCCAGCACCATTATTGAAGAGACTGTCTTTTCTCCATTGTATATTCTTGCCTCTTTTGTCATAGATTAGTTGACCATAGGTGTATACGTTTATCTCTGGGCTTAGATTGTTTAGACACTCTACTTAAGGTCGTAGCACAGAACAACTTCTCTTGGCTCCACCTTACTTTTTCTGCAAATTGTAGGGACTTTATCAACTTTAGAATAACATCACAAAGTTAACTAATTGTTTTATAAAGTTACTCTCAAGGTCCAACTTGTTTAAGCTACCCCTCTGCCGTGGAAATTATCGAGACTTGAGCCAAGAGATACCAGGAAGAAGAAAGAATCCAAAGGGAGCCTCTTGATCTTGGTCCTTACCTTTTAATATAGAGAAACCAATTTGTCTTTTATTTCCTCCCTCCAACTTGGCAGTGATTGGTAAGGAATAGCAAAGAGAAAAGCCTGTATGCTCTAAGTTGACTTGCTTGAATGGAAAGTCCCCCCCAAATAATGTGATCTGAAATGATTTTAACTTCTCAGATTTGGTGTATTAGTTTGTTAGCGTTGCTATAATGAAATGCCAGAGACTGGGTGGCTTAAATGGAAATTTATTTTCTCATAATTTTGGAGCCTGGAAATCTAAGACCTAGGTGTCAGCAGTTTGGTGTCTATTGAGGACTCTCCCCTTCGCTTGCAGATGGCTGCCTGCTCACTGTGTTGTCATATGGTCATCCCTTTGTCTGTGTTTTCCATGTACTCACATGACCTTTTCTCTGTGCTTCTCTCTTCTTTTTCTAAGGACACCAGTTATATTAGACTAAGGCCCCATCTTTATGATTTCATTTAACATTAATGACCTCTTTCAAGGCCCTATTTCCAAATACACTTGCATTCTAAGGTATTGGCAGGGGCAATTTAAGGCTTCAATGTAAGAATTTTTGGGGAGACACAAGTTCATAGCATTTGGCTATATACAATTTGCCTTGTTCATAATTTATAATGAACAATGAGGTAAACCATCAAAACCACATTGCTTCCAGATATTGAGACTTCTTTGCCATCATTCTGTTTCTCAAAATAAATAGAATCTTTACTCATTTTAAATTTACCCTGAACTATAAATATATAGGCCATAAATGAAATCTCATTATTATTTTATAAAGAACAGGGGATATTTTTCTCTTACATACCATCCCAGTTAAATTTTCATAAGTGCTTCTTGCAAACTGACCTCCTTTCACACTTCACATAAAACTCTCAGCTACGAAATGGGGAGGCTAAAAGCCTTTAATTTGTCATTAGTCCCACAATGCCTAACCTATGAAGTAGACTCACAAACAAGTGAGTCTAGGACTAGAGGAAACTAACTTACCCCTAACCAAAAAAACAAAAACAAAAAAAACAATGGAAGTATAACATTGTTTCTCTTCCTTAATAAAAAAAGTATTGCCAGTAGAATATCAGATTTTGGCAACTTCAGGTAGTAAGTGACATTTTTACTATTTCTATTGAAACTTCTACAGGATGATGGAGAACATAAAATATATTTCTAAATCAAAAATAAATTTTTCAGCAACACTATTGAAGAGACTGTCTTTCCCCAGCAATTATTTTTGCCTCCTTTTTCATACATTAATTGACCATAAGTGTGTGGGTTTATTTCTGGGATCTCCATTCTGTTCCATTGATCTATGTGTCTGTTTTTGTGCCAGTACCATACTGTTTTGATTATTGTAGCTTTGTAGTATAGTCTGAAGTCAGGAAGCATGATACCTCCAGCTTTGTTCTCCTAAGTCTAACAGAAGTGACCTTAACTATCAGGCAGTAAGGTTATACATATTTATGCTTCAATGTATCTATTTAATTGTTATATATTAATTGATGTTTCCCAAGGTTAGTTACTTGCAATTTGTTCTAATTTGTCCTGTGTATTTTTCACCAAATATTCAAATACTGTTTGTCACTCCAATAATGTATTAAAACACTGAGCTGTGATATCTGGTTACTGAACACCTGTTTTCTAGAATGCAACTGGTGATAGAAAGTGACAACTCATTGTCTTTGCAGATGGCAGAGTCCCTGCGTCATTTCCATTCAGATAATTCAATTTTTATTCTGAAATCATAAGGGAGAGGATCCTAGGTTTATTTCAGTAACTCCAGGAATGCAGTCCTTTTGAACTCAAGATTGTAAAGTCCTTCCTTGAATATGTTTAATAAGATAATTCAAGCAATATATTCTAATTTAATTTTAACTCAGTATTCGAGATTTGCTATTCATGAAATACATAGCTTGATTTTAAAAAAATCAATGAATTTGATCATATCTCGAAACCTCATTTCATTCTCTCTGGAGTTGTCATGGCAACAGAGAAACCAGGGTGCTATGGGGAGATGTGATTTCAGACTTCTGCTGCAGTTATTCCTATGTGTGGTCCAGAGAGAATAATGTGGTGACTACTTTATTCAAAAAATTGTACTTAATATGTATTATGTTAATATAGCAGTCATAGAGAATTCAGATGCTATAAAATGCCTGGCCTTGCCACTTTGCCTAATAGATGGGTTCAGGTTTACTTTTTCCGGTTTAAGCTCCTGTTCAGTGACTGGTAGAATTATTTTTGATATGTATAGTGTCTAGTTAGGGGTATTTATTGGATCTTGAAACAAGCAGGATGGAAAATGGAGAATTCAAACAGTTGAATTTATTAAATGTTTAAGTGAAGCATTTGAATTAATTACAAATTTATTACATAAATATGAAGCCACCTTTGATTACAGATCCTGTTCCACTGATGATCTGGACAGCTCACTGTCTTAACCAATATTGTTGCCTTCCTGACAGTGACTCACTCTCCAGTTACATGACATCACAGCTTTCCCACTCTGAGTGCAAATATTCATAATATCCTTTTTCTTGATCCTTTATTTTCTTTTTCCTAACTCCTTTCTTCTCTCTCTGTCTCCTTCCTGCTTTCTCTCCTTGCCTGCCTCCTTCCTCCTTTCCTCATCCCTTCCCTTGTTCCTTCCTCAGTTGCTTTTTCTTGCACATTCATTGTATAGAATTTACATGCCACTCTGCTAAATAGGCTCAATTATCTTCCCTATGTTCCCACCTCCCTCTCCTATCTTCACCCCCTCCCTGTACTGAACTCAAACCCACAGGTCAATCTGTCCAGTGGCCTCTTGCTTGTTAATGCTAGGTTTCTGTTCATGGTAAATGGAGTCCTTGTGGAATTTTATAAAAATTCTAAATATATGCAGCAGAATTGTATGCAAAATTTGGAATCAGAGAGCAATAGGAAAAATTAAACTCTATAGTTTAATTTCTGCAGTGAGCAGAAATCATGAAGGTTTTAGTCATCACAAAGTAGAGAATTGGAAGCACTCTGAGCTAATCATAACTAAATTGCCAAATGGGCAAGGAACTCTGACCATCTGGGTTGTACAGGTTTAAGATTTAAGAAAAGAGCAAATATTTAAACACATTTTAAACAAAGACGTACCAGGGCAGCAAGAGGTGGGCTTATAAATGCATCTTTGTAATATGTATATTTTAGAAATATACCATATTAAGAATTTTCTTTTTAAAATTTTATTTATTAAAGTAATTTACAATGTTATATTAGTTTTAGAGTATAATGATTCAATATTTTTATAGATTAAACTCCATAAATTTATTATAAATATTGGCTGTATTCCCTATCCTATACAATATATTCTTTTTTTTGCATATTTATCTTATACAAATAGTTTGTACCTCTTCATCCCCTACTCCTATCTTGCCTCTCCCCCTTTCCTCTCCCCACTGGAAACCACTAGTTTGTTTTCTATATCTGTTTCTGTTTTGCTATATACATTAGTTTGTTTTATGTTTTAGATTCCACACATAGGTGATTTCATATAGTATTTGTCTTTCTCTGTCTAACTTAATTCACTAAGCATAATAATCTCTAGGTCCATTCATACTGCTGCAAATGGCAGAATTTCATTCTTTTTATGGCTGAGTAATATTCCATTCTCTGTGTGTGTGTACACACACACACACACACACACACACACACACATATATATATACACACACACCTCATCTTCTTTATCCATTTGTGTGTTGATGGACATTGGGTTGCTTCTATATCTTGGCTATTATAAATAATGGACATTAGGGTGCATGCATCTTTTCAAATTAGTGTTTTCATGTTCTTTGGATATATATCCAGAAGTAGAATTGCTGAATCATAGGGTAGTTCTATTAGTTTTTTAAGGAACCTCCATGTTGTTTTCCATAGTGGCTTCATCAATTTATGTTCCCACCAACAGTGTACAAGGGTTCCCTTTACATCCTCACCAACGTTTGTTATTTGTGGTCTTCTTGATGATAGCCATTCTGACAGGTGTGAGGTGCTATCTCGTGGTTTTGATTTGCATTTCTCTGATGATTAGTGATGTTGAACATCTTTCCATGGGCCATCTTTGTGTCTTTTTGGAAAAGTGTCTATTTAGGTCTTCCAATTTTTAATCAGGTTGTTTGTTTTTTGGTATTGAGTTGTATGAGCTATTATATTTTGGATAGTACTTATCAGTCATATCATTTGTGAATATTTTCTCCCATTCAGTAGGTTGTATTTTTGTTTTGTCAGTAGTTTCCTTTGCTGTACAAAAGCTTTTAATTTTAATTCTTTCCTATTTGTTTATTTTTGCCTTTATTTCCTTTGCCTTAGGAAACATATCCAAAAAAATATTGCTACAATTTATGTCAAATACTGTTCTGCTTACATTTGTCTCTAGGATTTTTATGGTTTTCAGTCTGACATTTAGGTCTTTAATCCATTTTGAGTTTATTTTTGTGTATGGTGTTAGGGAGTGTTATAATTTCATTCTTTTACATGTAGCTGTCCAGTTTTCCCAGCAACACTTATTGAAGAGACTGTCTTTCCCCAGCAATTATTTTTGCCTCCTTTGTCATACATTAATTGACCATAAGTGTGTGGGTTTATTTCTGGGGTCTCTATTGTGTTCCATTGATCTATGTGTCTGTTTTTGTGCCAGTACCATACTGTTTTGATTACTGTAGCTTTGTAGTATAGTCTGAAGTCAGGGAGTCTGATTCCTCCAGCTTTGTTCTTTTTTCTCAAGATTACTTTGGCTATTTGGGATTTTTTGTGTCTCCATACAAATTTTATGAATATTTGTCCTAGTTCTGTGAAAAATGTCATGAGTATTTTGATAGGGATTGCATTAAATCTGTAAATTGATTTGAGTAGTATGGACACATTAACGATATTAATTCTTCCACTCCATGAACACAGGATATCTTTCCACTTCTTTGTATCATTTTCAATTTCCTTAATCAGTGTTTTATCGTTTTCAGAGTATAGATCTTTCAACTCTTTGGTTAAGTTTATTCTGAGGTATTCTTTTTGATATGATTTTAAATGGAATTGTTTTTTTCTCTTTCTGTAGCTCATTATTAGTGCATAGAAAAGCAACCAATTTCTTTATATTAATCTTGTATACTGCAACTTTGCTGAATTCACTTAGTAGATCTAACAGTTTTTTTGGTGGCAACTTTAGGGTCTTTATATATAGTATCATGACATCAGCAAAGAGTGACAGTTTTTCTTCCCTTCCAATTTGGATGCATTTTATTTCTTTTTATTGTATGATTTCTGTGGCTAGGACTTCCAATTCTGTGTTAAATAGAAGTGGCAAAAGTGGGTATCGTTGTCTTGTTCCTGATTTTAGAGGAAAGGTTTTCAGTTTTTTGCCATTGGTTATAATGTTAGCTGTGGGTTTGTCATAAATGGCTTTTATTATGTTGAGATATGTTCCCCCATACCCACTTTGGTGAAAGTTTTTATCATAAATGGATTTTGAATTTTGTCAAATATTTTAATGCATCTTTTGAGATGATCATGTGATTTTTATTCTTTTGTTAAAGTGGTGTATCATATTGAGTGATTTGCAGATATTGAACCATCCTTTCATTCCTGGCTGGAATAAATCTCACTTGATCATGGTGAATGACCCTTTTCATGTATGGTTGAATTTGGTTTGCTAATTTTTTGGAGGATTTTGCATCTATATTCATCAAAGATATTGGCCTGTAATATTCTGTTTTTGTAGTGTATTTTTCTGATTTTGATATCAGAGTAATGGTGGCCTTGTAAAATGAATTTGGGAGTGTTCCCGCCTCTTCAGTGTTTTGGAATAGTTTGAGAAGAATAGGTACTAGCTCTTCTTTATATGTTTAATAGAATTCCCCTGTGAAAATGTCTGATCCTGGACTTTGTTTGCTGGGATTTTTTAATTACTAATTCAATTTCACTAATAGTGATTGATCATTCAGCTTGTTTATTTCTTCCTGATTCACTCTTGGAAGATTGTATTTTTCTAGAAATATATCCATTTCTTCTAGGTTGTCCAGTTTGCTTGCTTATAACTGTTTTTAGTATTCTCTTATTTTTTATCTTTTTGATATAAGTTGTTATTTCTCTTTTGTTTCTTACTTTGAGTCATCTCTCTTTTTTTCTTGAGCCTGGCTATAGGTTCTCAATTTTTTTTTATCTTTTCAAAAACATAGCTCTTGCTTTCATCAATCTTTCCATTGTTTTTTGGTTTCTATTTTATTTATTTGCTTCCTAATCTTTACTATTCCCTTCTTTCTGCTGACTTTGTGCTTTGATCTTTTTCTAATTCTTTTAGATTGTAGGTTAGGTTATTTATTCGAGATTTTTCTTGTTTCTTGAGGTAGACATGTATCCTTATAAATCTCCCTCTTAGAACTGCTTTTGGTGCATCCCATAGATTTTGGAAAGCTGTGCTTTTATTTTCATTTTCCTTGATGTATTTTCCAATTTTCTGTTTGAATTCTTCATCCACTCATTGGTTTTTAGTGGGATGTTATTTAGTCTCCACATGTTTGTGTTTTTCCTATTTTCCTTCCTGTAATTGATTTTGAGTTTTATACCATTGTGGTCAGAAAAAAAAAAATGCTTGCTATAATTTCTGTCCTCTTAAATGTGTTGAAACTTGTTTTGTGACCTATCATGTTATCTGTCCTGGGGAATGTTCCATGTGCACTTGAAAAAAAATCTATTGTGCTGTTTGGGGATTGAATGTCCTGTAGATATCTATTAAGTTCAACTGATCAAATGTGTCATTTAAGACCACTGTTTCCTTATTGATTTTTCTATTTGAATGATCCGTCCATTAATGGAAGTGTGGTGTTAACATCCCCTACTATTATTGTATTGTTGTGAACTTCTCCCTTTATGTCTATTAGTATTTGCTTTATATATTTAGGTGCTCCTGTATGTTTGCATATATGATAAGGAGTGTAATATCCTCTTCCTATACTGATCCCTTTATCATTATATAACACCTTTCTTTGTCTCTTGTTATAGACTTTGTTTTAGTATCTACTTCATCTGCTATGAGTATTGCTACCCCTGCTTGCTTGTTTTTTCCATTTGCATGAAATATTTTTTACCATCACTGACTTTCAGTCTATTAGTTGTTTTTTCAGTTGTCTTTTCTGCTTTTTTCATTTTGAACAAATTTGTATCTTCTCATTTTGCTTAATTTTCTCTATGAAATTGGGTGGAAGAGTTACACATCATTATCGTGAATATGTGTCCCTGTGTGGGAGCACCCCTATGCAATATACGTGTGCCCCGTGGCTTTGGTCAGAAAGGCTGGATCTGAGGTGAGCACAGATCACCATTTCCTCCAGGCTGTGCTGGCAGCTTTTTACCTTGGTGGTAGAGGTGGGTAAGGAGATGGAGAGGCTAGAGGCAGAGCCAGATGTGAGCTGGGGCTTCTATGCTCAGTGGTTGTCACCACCCTAGCAGAGGCAGGGTCAAGGTCAGGATCAGGTCCTAAGGTGCTGGAGCAGAAGTTCTGAGAATTGGGTCTGAGCTAGTTCTCTTCCCTCTGAGTGCATTCTTTCCCCATCACAGCAATGGCAACTTCACCCCAGAGGGGAGCAGTGATAGAGCAAGAAGGGCTGAAGTGGGCACTCTATGTGGGCTGGGGCATGTGCAGGAGTGGTTGCTGGAAATGACCAGAGTCACAGGCAATTTCAATGTGCTTCCTTTGCTTTGTTACTGGGAGTAGGCAAGCATGTGTCTGCTCTTCATGAGTGGAATCTAGGTTTCTTTCAGCTCTCCTGTTATTCCCACTGTTTTTCAAACCAGCTAAGGGGACTTATATTCCTGGTGTTAGACCACAGGCCTGGAGTGCCCAATAAGTGGTTCAAACTACTTACTCCCCAGGGAAGATCCCTTTTAATACCTCTGAGCCCTTTTAATACCCCTCCTCTTCTCTGTCCCCTCCAAGGGGCATGGGTCCTGACCCTATCACTTCTCTTCCCTTCCTACCCAACTCCGTGTGGATCTTTCTTTACATTCTTGGTTGTATAAGAGCCTCTGTCAGGCTCCAGCTTGTTTTCAGTGAGAATTGCTCCACATGTAGATGTACTTTTGATGTGTTTGTTGGGGGAGGTGAGCTCAGCATCCTCCTATTCCACCATCTGATCTCCTCTCAACAATTTTCATTGTTCAACTCAAGACTAAAATAGTTATTACATTGATTCCTTGGGAGCATTTTCTCCCATAAAGGCTAATTTGGAGACCAAAACTCTTACAAATTAGAAGGACAGAAGAAAAAAGACATGGAAACATTTTGTTGGTATGTGATAACGCTTAGTATTCATAGGTCAAGGTCCAGATCATTTCTAAGTTGCTAAAAGAAGTCATACTCTTGGATCACAAGAGTATCAGGCATACTAGGCATTTATTGGAAGGATTTGTTTTATTTCCCTATTTAAATAATGACGTTAACAATGGACTATGTTTTAACTATTGAAGAAGTTTTGTGTATTTAGTGAATGCCTATTATACACCCACAGAAGATTTAGATACTATTTAGGTAACCCATACTGCAAAATGCATTGAATGGTAAAGATATTTTCACTAAAAACAGACAATGTGAAAAATTTAAGGTGATTAAAAGGCTTGAATTAGTGATAAACTCAACCCTATGCTGATATAATTAGTTCTGAGCTTCAGACACACCGAAAAATGTCAGCTTGCCTAGTCGGCACTTTTAAAGTTATAATAGGTCTTTACTATTAAAAGAACTAAGGCAACTTCCAAAATATAAGCACTTTATTCTAGTCAACTCTGGTCTGCTAGAATGAAATAATGGACAGTGGCCTTAGTTCTGTACTCTCAGTTCATATGAAATGGGGGAGGAGTCACTAGAAGTTTTAAGAGTATTTGCCCACAGAAACATGCTGATCAGTACAGAGCCAAGGATAATCAAGAGGGTGTTATATTAGCTCACTATGTTGGCTGGGAAGGGAAAGTCTCCCACTTTCCTTTTCTCCCCTGCTCTTCTATGCCACAAAACCTGAGGATACGTGAGCTACTGGATGGGTACCAGCTCTAGCAAGTATTAAGTGCACTGCTTACATCCCCATTTAAATATCTTGTACCACTGAGTGTCTTTCCCATCTCAGTTGATGTCAACTCCATCTGTTCAGTCACTCATGCCCAAACCACTGGAGTCATCTCTGGTCCTCTCAATCTCTCCCACCTTATGTCTAGTCTAACAGGAAATGTTATTAGCTTTATCTTCAAGGTATATCCAGAATCAAATCATCTAATTCCCATTGTCTCTGCTGTGACCACCCTGGTTGGGACTACTATGATTTCTTTCTTGAAATATGGCAAATTCTCCTTCTCTTATCTACTTCTGAAAGTCTGCTTTCAAAAGCATACAGAACAATGTTTCTCTCCTTTAATTTTGATGTGATTTCAGACTTACAGAAAAGCTATACGAATAGTACAAACTGTTACCTTAAACGCTTCATCCAGATTCCCCAACTGTAAACACTTTTTTCATTTACTATTTTTCATTAAATACTGCTATATTCTCATCCATAAGGGTTGCACTATTTTGCATTTTTATCAGCAATATATTACAGAGTCTGTTTCTGCATAGTCTTGCGGATACTGTGTTACTAGATTTTTGAACTTTTACCAATCTGCTTAAGGAGAAATGATATCTCATAATAGTCTTAATTAGCATTTACATTTCTACAGATAAGGTTGAATGTACTTTCATATGTTTAAAGACACTTTAAAACTTTTGGATAGCCCACTTCTGTTTTTCACTCATTTTACTCTCAGGATTTTGGTCTTTTGTCCCCCAGAATTTTAAGCATTCCATATATTATTATTATTAGCTAATAACTAATACTAGTTACTATTAGCTAGTAACTAATACTAACATAACTATTATCTGTGATATAGGTTACCAATATTTTCTTCTAGTGTGTTGTCTTATGACTTTGTTTATGGTGGGTTTTTTTTGTTATGCTAAAGTTTTAAATTTTGATGGGTCAAATTTATCAATTTCTGATTTTCTCTGGAATTTGAGTTACTGCTAGAAAACCTTTTCTTACCCCCAGGTGTTATAGGAATTCATCCATGTTTTCTTCTGGTACTTCTGTGATTTCATTTTTTTTTTTTAAACATTTAGATTCCTGAACAATTTGGAGTTTATTCTTGTGTGAAATGAGGCATAGATTTAATTTTATCTTTTCCCAAATACCCATTATTTCAGCACCATTTATTAAAATGCCCATCCTTGGCTCTAGTGATTTGAGATGTTACCTTCATCATATACTAAAATACAATAAGCATTTCGGTCTATATCTGGACTTTTAGTTCTTTCCCATTGGTCAATCTGTCTACTCATGCACGAGTACCACCTTGTTTTAATTATAGTGGTGTTATGTTTTAATGTCTGGTAGGACTAGTTGCCTGGTAGCTTTTCCTGGATATTCCACATAAAATTTGTATTAACTTATCTAGATCCATTAAAAAGCTTGCTAATATTTTTCTTGGGGTTACATTAAATTGATAACTGAGGGAGAACTGATATGTTTATCATGTCAAAACATATAATTTAAAAACGAGAATGTCTTTCCATTTGTTAAAGTCTAATATTACGTCTCAAGAGTGTTGTTTTCTTTATATAAACTTTGTACATTTCTTGTTATATTTATTCTTAAGTATCTTATTTTCTTGTTGCTGTTATAAGTCAGGCTTTTTTTGTCATTATATCCTCTGATTATTTTTGTGTTTATGAAAACTATTGAGGCTGCATGTTAATTATATGTTTGGGTAACTTCCTGAAATTTTTTATTGTTTGAGTTAGCTTTATCATTGACTATCTGAGTGTATGATCATATCTTCTGCAAAGAGCAATAGTTCTCTTTTTCTTTACCATGCTTATATCTCTCAATAATTTCTCTCATCTGATTGCATTGGCCTCTAGTAGATGGTAGATAGTACTGGATTTAGTGGGCATCCACAAATATTCTCAATAGTTATTTTAAGAAAGTACACACCGAGTCCTATTTTATTGGATGATTTTTACCAAGAAAGAGTATTAATATTTGTTGAAGAATTTCTGTGTTTATGGAAAAATTTTCTTTTCAGATGTATTAATAAGACAACTTACAATAATTTATTTCCTGAAATTCAGCCAACTTTACATTCCTAGAATAAATCCTACTTGGTCATAGGAGGTATTTTTTTCATATCCTTATGTTGGACTCTGTTTGCTAATAGTTTAACTTAGAGCTTTTGTTTGTACAGTCTTTATCAGGCTTAATTATCACTATTATTCTTGCTCCATAAAAAAGATTAGGAAGTTTTCCTTTATTGTACTATGTGGTCATTAAATATTTGGTAGAACTCCCCCGTGAAACCATCAGCTCCTGCTGCATTTTTGTGCAGCATTTTGTTTGTTTCCTTTCTGA
Source organism: Balaenoptera acutorostrata (assembly GCF_949987535.1). Classification (NCBI taxonomy): domain Eukaryota; kingdom Metazoa; phylum Chordata; class Mammalia; order Artiodactyla; family Balaenopteridae; genus Balaenoptera; species Balaenoptera acutorostrata. The sequence continues at coordinate 141,820,415 of NC_080066.1, forward strand.
GGAATTTTGTCTGTTTAAGCTTTCTATCACTAATGGAATAATTTTTCATAAGCTGTATGTTCCAAAAATATTTCATCTAGATTTTCAAATTTATTTGTATAAGGCTCTCTAAAACACTCCTTTATGCTTTGAAAATATATTTTTTTCTATTTCAACAGTTATTTCTCCTTGAACTTTCTTATTTTGTATATTTGTACTTTCCCCCTATTTTTTCTGGATTAAGTTGACTAGTGGTTTGTGTATTTTGTTATTTTTTAAAAATTTGATTTATTAAATATAGTATTTTCTAACCTCTATCTTTTATCTGTAGTATTTCCTTCTCTGTGGGTTCCTTTGGTTTACTTTATTGTCCTTTTTCTGGCTATTTATTTTTATTTAAAAAAAATTTTATTGGCGTATAGTTGCTTTACAATGTTGCATTATTTTCCACTGTACAGAAAAATGAATCTATATGTATACATATATTCCTTTTTTTGGATTTGCTTCCCATTTAGGTCACCACAGAGCATTGAGTAGAGTTCCCTGTGTTATACAGTAGGTTCTCATTAGTTATATATTTTATACATAGTATCAATAGTATATATATGTCAATCCTAATCTTTTTGAGATGAGAATTTAATTAAATTATTTCAATTCTTTCCTTTTTATTGATAAGTGTTTCAGACTGAATTTTCCTCTACTGTTTAAAATGTATTTAACAGAATTTGCTAGGTAGTGTTTTCATAATTTTAAAAGAAATTCTGTAATTTTGGTTCCTAGTTCTCCTTTCATCTAAGATATTTTCAAAGCATAAGAGTTGGTTAATAGAAAATTTAATTTCCCCAAAAAAGATTTTTTTCTTTTGTTGATAATTTTTAACTTTATTGTAATGTGACCAGAGTGTTATTTGTAATATGAGTACTTTATGGAACTTACTGATGTTTTCTTTGTGACTAGATACATGATCAATTTTTGTAAATGTGCTATTGTCAGAGCATAAAATTTGATATGTATTACGAAGATTCATCCTGTTTATTATGTGATATAAATCTTTATGTCCTCAATTCCATTTTGTCCACTTGATTTGTCTTATACTGGGAATGGTATGTTACTGTACTCTTTGGAAGGAAGTTACTGTGAGAAGATGGAAGAAGTATATAACTCTCCACTCCTTAAGTCTGTGTACTTTATTTTAGGGTAGAGTATCTGCATAAAGTATTTGGAATTCTTCTGCACATGAAGTCTCTTTTCCCCCCATTTATTTACATTGCTGTGGAATCACGGGTACTTATTTTATACCTTGGTTTGTAATCCAATACTACTTAATTTATGTTGTTCAAATTGTTCCAAGTTTAGCCATTGGGAGTCTCACAGTTGGTTCCTATGTTCCTTTGATGTACCCTATTTTCACATTTATTTTTATTTTTTTAGCACTTTTTTTTTTTTTTTTTTTTTTTGCCACTACAATATGCTCCAAGTTCAACTTGTGTATTTACCTGCCCTGGTTCTAGAACTAGTCATTTCTCCAAGGAGCTTTGGTTTCCTTTATTGGGGATTGATATTAGAAATCAAGATGTAGGCACTAGGTGTACTCATTTTTACTGGGAGTCATTACTTCTCGACCCTCTCAGTTGACAGAACAAGGAAATATGTATGCATACTAACCTGCGAATATTCACATATCTATAAATATTTCTGTATTTGATCCTCTATATATGAACTGGAACATGAGTTCATAGTGATAGTTTCAACTAGAATCAATTACCACATGGATAATTCTAAACTTCTTCCCTTTCTTCTAAGCACACTCTAAGATTGAGAAATCTGGTTCCCTTATCCATTTTTAATTGTTCAGGTTCAGTTTACATGAATAGTGGCTTCAGAATGATTAACCTATACCCTCATGGGAAATAACTTTATTAAATAGAATATGGCATTTGTTTATTTTTTTACACTTGATCTTAGCCAAAAGGCCTAGAAGCAATAACATTTATTTAGTTTTAAATTTTTTATTGTATATTAGAGTACAGTTGATTTAAAATGCTGTGTTAGTTTCAGGTGTACATCAAAGTGATTCAGTTATACATATACATATATCCATTCTTTTTCAGATTCTTTTCCCATATATGCTATTACAGAATATCAAGTATAGTTCCCTGTGCTATACAGTAGGTCCTTGTTGATTATCTATTTTATATATAGTAGTGTATATATGTTAATCCCAAACTCTTAATTTATCCTTCCCCCCAGCTTTCCCCTTGGTAACCATAAGTTTGTTTTCAAAGTCTATGAGTCTGTTTCTGTTCTATAAATAAGTTTATTTGTATCATTTTTTAAGATTCCACATATAAGTGATATCATATGATATTTGTCTTACTTCACTTAGCATGATAATCTCTAGGTCCATCCATGTTGCTGCAAATGGCATCATTTCATTTGTTTTTTTTTTTAATGGCTGAGTAATATCCCATTGTATATATGTACCGCATCTTCTTTATTCATTCCTCTGTCAATGGACATTTAGGTTGCTTCCATGTCTTGACTATTGTAAATAGTGCTGCAATGAACATTGGGGGTGCATATGTTTTTGAATTAGAGTTTTCTCCAGATATATGCCCAGGGGTTTGATTGCTGGATAATATGGTAACTATATTTTTAGTTTTTTAGCAACCTCTATATATGGTTCTCCATAGTGGTTGTACCAATTTATATTCCCACCAAGTGTATAGGAGGGTTCCCTTTTCTCCACACCCTGTCCAGCATTTATTGTTTGTAGACATTTTGATGATGGCCATTCTGACTGGTGTGAAGTGATACCTCATTGTAGTTTTGATTTACATTTCTCTAGTGATGTTGAGCATCTTTTCATGTGCTTTTGGCCATCTGTGTGTCTCCTTTGAAGAAATGTCTATTTAGATCTCTTGCCCATTTTTTAAAAATTGGGTTGTTTGTTTTTTTTTGGTATTGAACTGCATGAGCAGTTCATATATTTTGGAGATTAATCACTTGCTTGTCACATCATTTGCAAATATTTTCTCCCATTCTCTTGGTTGTCTTTTCATTTTTTTTTTTTTATGGTTTCCTTTGCTGTGTAAAAGCTTTCAAGTTTAATTAGGTCAAATTTCCTTATTTTTGTTTTTATTTTCATTACTCTAGGAGGTGGATCCAAAAAGATATTGCTGTGATTTATGTCAAAAAGTGTTCTGTCTGTTTTCCTCTAATTGTTTTATAGTATCCAGCCTTATGTTTAGGACTTTAATCCATTTTTAGTTTATTTTTGTGTATGGTGTTAGAGAATGTTCTAATTCCATTCTTTTAAATTTAGCTGTCCAGTTTTCCCAGCACAACTTATTGAAGAGACTGTCTTTTCTCCATTGTATATACTTGCCTCCTTTGTCATACATCAATTGATGATTTGACGATAAGTGCATGGGTTTATTTCTGGGCTTTCTATCCTGTTCCATTGATCTATATTTCTGGGTTCTTTTTGTTTTTTTGTGCCACTGCAATACTGCTTTAATTACTGTAGCTTTGTAGTATAGTCTGAGGTCAGGCAGTCTGATTCCTCCATCCCCGTTTTGTTTTATCAGGATTGATTTTGTGTTTCCATACAAGTTAAAATTTTTTTTTGTTATAGTTCTATGAAACAAATGCCATGGTAATTTGATAGGGATTTCATTGAATCTGTAGATTGCCTTGGGTAGTATAGTCATTTTGACGATATTGATTCTTCCAGTCCAAGAACACGGTATACCTTTCCATCTGTTTGTGTCAAATTTTTTTCATCAACATTGTATAGTTTTCAGAGTACAGGTGTTTTGCCATCTTAGGTAGGTTTATTCCTATGTATATTATTCTTTTTGATGTGATGATAAATGGGATTGTTTCCTTAATTTCTCTTTCCGATCTTTCATAGTTAGTGTATAGAAATACAAGATTATTGTGTGTTAATATTTTACCCTGCAACTTTACCAAATTCATTGATGAACTCTAGTAGTTTTCTGGTAGCATCCTTAGGATTTTCTATGTATAGTATCATGTCATCTGGAAACAGTGACAACTTTACTTCTTCTTTCCCAATTTGGATTCCTTTTATTTCTTTTTCTTCTCTGATTGCCATGGCTAGGACTTCCAAAACTATGTTTAATAAAAGTGGTGAGAGTGGCCATCCTTGTCTTGTTCCCTATCTTAGAGGAAATACTTTCAGCTTTTCACCATTGCGTATAATGTTACCTGTGGGTTTGTCATATATTCCCTCTATGCCGACTTTCTGGAGAGCTTTTATGGCTGTTGAATTTTGACAAATGGTTTTTCTGCATCTATTGGGATGATCATATGATTTTTATTCTTCATTTTGTTGATGTAGTGTATCACATTGATTTGTGGATATTGAAAAAATTCTTGCATTGCTGAGACAAATCCATCTTGAACATGGTGTATGATCCTTTTAATGTGCTGTTGGATTCTGTTTGCTAGTATTTTGTTGAGGATTTTTGTATCTATGTTCATCAATGATATTGGCCTGTAATTTTCTTTTTTTGTGGTATCTTTGTCTGGTTTTGGTATGAGGGTGACGGTGGCTTCACAGAATGAGCTTGGGAGTGTTCCTTCCTCTGCTATTTTCTGGAATAGTGTCAGAAGGATAGATTTTTAACTCGTCTCTAAATGTTTGGTAGAATTCACCTGTGAAGTCATCTGGTCCTGGACTTTTGTTGGAAGTTTTAAAATCAGTTTCAATTTCAGTACTTGTGATTGGTTTGCTCATATTTTCTATTTCTTCCTGGTTCAGTCTTGGAAGATTGTACCTTTCTAAGAATTTCTCCATTTCTTCTAGGCTCTCCATTTTATTGACATATAGTTGCTTGTAGTAGTCTCTTATGATCCTTTGTATTTCTGTGGTGTCCATTGTAACTTCTCCTTTTTCATTTCTAATTTTATTGATTTGAGTCATCTCCCTTTTTTTCTTATTGAGTCTGGCTAAAGGTTTATCAATTTTGTTTATCTTCTCAAAGAACCAGCTTTTAGTTTCATTGGTCTTTTCTGTTGTTCTCTTCATCTCTATTATGTTTATTTCTGCTCTGGTCTTTATGATTTCTTTCCTTCTACTAACTTTGGGTTTTCTTTGTTCTTCTTTCTCTAGTTCCTTTAGGTGTAAGGTTAGGTTGTTTATTTGAGATTTTTCTTGTTTTCTGAGGTAAGATTGTATTGCTATAAACTTCCCTCTTAGAACTGTTTTTGCTGTGTCCCATAGGTTTTGTATCATCGTATTTTCATTTGTCTCTAGGTATTTTCTGATTTCCTCTTTGATTTCTTCAGTGATCCATTGGTTGTTTAGTAGCATATTGTTTATCCTCCATGTGTTTGTGTTTTCTTGTAGTTGATTTCTAATCTTAGAGTGTTGTGGTTGGAAAAGTTGCTGGATGTGATTTCAATTATTTTCTTAAATTTACCGAGGCTCACTTTGTGGCCCAACATGTGATCTATCCTGGAGAATGTTCCATGTGCACATGAGAAGAATTTGTATTGCTGCTTTTGGATGGAATGCTCTATAAATATCAATTAAGTCCATCTGGTCTGGTGTTTCATTTAAGGCCCATGTTTCCTTATTGATTTTCTGTCTGGATGATCTGTCCATTGATGAAAGTGGGGCATTAAAGCCCCCCCACTATTGTTGTGTTACTGTCAATTTCTCCTTTTATGGCTGTTAGTATTTGCCTTATGTATTGAGGTGCTCCTATGTTGGGTGTATATATATTTACAATTGTTATATCATCTTCTTGGATTGATCCCTTGATCATTATGTAGTGTCCTTTGTCTCTTGTAACATTTTATTTTAAAGTCAATTTTGTCTGATATGAGTATTGCTACTCCAGCTTTCTTTTGATTTCCATTTGCATGGCATATCTTTTTCCATCCCCTCACTTTCAGTCTCTATGTGTTCCTAGGTCTGAAGTGGGTCTCTTGTAGACAGCATATATACAGGTCTTGTTTTTGTATCCATTCAGCCAGTCTATGTCTTTTGGTTGGAGCATTTAATCCATTTACATTTAAGGTAATTATCAATATGTATGTTCTTATTGCCATCTTGTTAATTGTTTTGGATTTGTTTTTGTAGTTCTTTTTTCTTCCCTTCCTGTTTTGTTCTTTTCTCCTATGATTTGATAAGCATCTTTAGTGTTGTGTTTGGATTGCTTTTCCTTTTTTGTGTATCTATTGTAGATTTTTGGTTTACGGTTACCATGAGGTTTTGATATAGCAGTCTATACATATATATACAATATTGTTTTAAGTTGCTGGTCTCTTAATTTCAACTGCATTTCCAATATCCTGCATTTGTACTCTCCTTGTCTCATGATTGCTTGTTTGGATATCATATTTGTGTATGGATGATTTCCTAACTAACTTTACTGTATTTTTGCCTTTACTGGTGTGTTTTCCCATTCATAATCTTCTTGTTTCTAGTGCGGCCTTTTTCATCTAGAGAAGTTCCTTTAGCATTTGTTGTAAAGCTGGTTTGGTGTTGAATTCTCTTAGCTTTTGCTTGTCTGTAAAGCTTTTGATTTTTCCGTCAAATCTGAATGAGAGCCTTGCTGTGTAGGGTATTCTTGGTTGTAGGTTCTTCCCTTTCATCATTTTAAATATATCATGCCACCCCCTTCTGGCCTGCAGAACTTCTGGTGAAAAAATCAGCTGGTAACCTTATGGGGATTCCCTTATATGTTGCTTTTCCCTTGTTGCTTTTAATATGTTTTGTCTTTAATTTTCATCAATTTGATTAATATGTATCTCAGTGTGTTCCTCCTGGAGTTTATCCTGTATGGGACTCTGTGCTTCCTGGACTTGAGTGATTACTTTCCCATGTTAGGGAAGTTTTTAGTTATCATCTGTTCAAATATTTTCTCAGGTCCTCTGTTCCTCAGGCTGCAGGATTTTAATTCTTCTTGGTTCTGGTGTCTGTTCCCTGGTAGGTGAGGTTGGTCCAGGGCCTTGTGCAGGCTTCCTGGTGAGCGGGACTGGTGCCTCCCCACTGGTGGTTGGTGCTGGGTCTTGTCCTACTGGTGGGCAGTGCTGTGTCAAGGGGGTGTGTTTATAGGTGGCTGTTGGCTCAGGACTATTTTAGGCAGCCTTTCTTCTGATGGTTGGGGCTGTGTTCACCCTTGTTAGTTGTTTGGCTGAGGCTTCCTAGCACTAGAGCCTGCAGTCTGTTGGGTGGGTCTTGGTGCCAAAATGGCAACCTCCAGGAGAGCTTACACCAATGAGTCTTCCCTGGTGCATCTACCACCAGTGTCCTTGCCCCCACAGTGAGCCACAGCTGACCTCCGCCTCCAAGACCTGCGGGTATGTCTTGTCCAAGCTCTCATGGAGTCACTGCTTTGCCCTAGGTCCCAGTGCATGTGAAACCTTGTGTGTACTTTCCTTTATTGGAGTCTCTGTTTCCCTCAGTCCTGTGGAGCTCCTGCACTCAAGCCCCACTGTCTTTCAAAGGTCAGGGGCTCCTCCTCCTCCTGATGCTAGACCCCTAGCCTGGGGAGCCTGATGTGGGGCTCAAAACTCTCACTCCTGTGGGATAACCTCTGTGATATAATTCTTTTCCAGTTTGTGGGTCACCCACCCAGCAGGTATGGGATTTGATTATATTGTGACAGTGCCCCTCTTACCATCTCATGTTGCTGTCTTCATCTTTGGGTGTAGAATATCTTTTTGGTAGGTTTGACTCTGTTGTCCTCTAGAATATGGTATTTAGATACAATTTTTTGTTACTTTAGTCTGACAAATCCCACACCTCTTTTCCAGAATTTCTTAGGGGTGGAGGGAAAAGGTTCTGACCTTTCAGTATAGTTGTTTGACATATGTGTAATACAGTTAGTTAGATTATTTTTCTCACATCTACATTTCATTCTTGTATTCCTGATATCCTAAATTATTTTTTTATTCTGTGAGGTAGTATGAGTGTGAACCACAGACTTAATCAGCCATTCCAGCAGAACTGCCAGTTTGAACTGAAGAGGAAGGAGATGGGAAGGAAAGAATAAAGGCTGTGGGATTTCTTGGATTTTTACAGGACAGTATCATAGGGTGATTCAGCTTCAAAAGTTTGCTATTATTTAAGAAAAGGGAAGAATGTCCCATAATGTCATTCAAAAGATGACCTGGGACTGCCTCCTTTGTTTCAAAAGGGGAGGCTTTGCTTTCAACAGTCCTGAAAACCTCTGTGGAGAGCTGACCAAAGCAGTGAAGGCAGGCCCTCCAGGCAGAGCCCTCATGGTACAACCCTGCCCAGCAGAGCTTCAGTGACTGACAGGGGGCCACAGGGAATCCAGAAGGCAGAACATCAAGACACAGAGGATCATGTTCAAGCCCTTTGGTCTAGTGTCGTTATTCCTGTTAGTTTTGGACTTGCTTGAGACCTGTCAGTCACCCCCTTTCTCTTTATTTCTCCCTTTTAGGGTGGGAATTTCTAGCCTTTGCCTGTCCCACCATTGTATTTTAGAAGTACATAACTTGTCTGGTTTCATAGGCTCCCTCAGTTTACCTATTCAGTTAGTTGCCACATTATGTAGATTCATTCTTCACCATGTCTTCCAGCTGTCCCTGACTTGAATCCATGGCTATTACTCTGATTCAGGCCGTCATTATTTCTTATATGAAGTATTATAATACAATTGGTTTTAATAGCACTGATGTTCTCTTGTTCCAGTAGGTCTGAGTCAATTAATTACTCTGCAGAAATATTCATGATCTTCACTGAAAGAAGTAGTCACTTCTTTGCTCTTTATCTAAGTGCTTTACAAATGTTATTAACTCATTTAATGCTTAAGACAACCCTATTATCCTACTTTTTATACATGAGAAAACTGAGCCATAGAGATGTTAAGTCACTTGTTCAAAGTGTCTAGCTAGTTCAGCAACATTATTTGACCCAGGCAATCTAACTGTAACAGAGGAAGAACGAAACTGCCTCCCTCATCCTTTAGCATATGTATTCTATTGCTTTATCCCTGCACATCAAGAGTTAAACATTAGAGAAATGTTGCTTGTGCCCAAATATTGGGTCGGCCAAAAAGTTTGTTCGGGTTTTTCTTTGGAAAAACCGGAACGAACTTTTTGGCCGACCCAATAGTTTATTAAACTCCCTGAAGAAAGTTCCCACCCCAAGGTCTTGAGTGAGTTAGTTATAGCTATTACTTGTTGTAGATGAGTTCGCTTTCAGCCTAGAAACCTTGCAAAGCAGCAGAGATAAGAATGGTAAAGTAAAAATAACTGCTAACAACTTGAAGTTTTGTAGGAGCCCTGTGATCCAGCCCATGTAAGTAAGCAGAACAACAGAGAAATGTTATGCTTCCCTTCAAGGCCAGGTACCTATAATAAGTGTATAATCTGCCTTTACCCTTTAATCTTGAGCACTCCCCCCTTTTCCTTTAGCATAAAAGAAGCCTGAGTTCTACTCTGAGTTAAAATGGTTCTTTAGGACATTAGTCTTCCATCTTTCTGGTTTGCTGGCTTTCCAAGTGAAGTCACTACTCTTTGCCCCAACACTTTGTCTGTTGACTTCTTGGCCTGTCTTTTGGTTAGCAGTATGAGCTTGGACCCAGTAACATAACTTCAGATCCTTTCACGACCTCTGTAATTAAGATAAATTATCTCCTCTTGAAAGATATTCATAAATATACAACAACTTGTACTTAAGTGCAGATTATTCTTACCCCCTTACTTTAAAATGGAAAATAGAAATACTGTTTTCTATAAAGGATGCATAAAATATAAATCCTTAAATACTGTTATTCAGACAGGCTTGTTTTCTTTGCTTCAGTAGTAATGAACTTTCTTTGGTTATTAGAACTATTAGTGAATTCTGCATCCAATCTGTGCAAGTTATTATTAAAATCTAATTGTTCATGGAATACTACCTTGAAATAATGAGTTTTCAAGGGGGTGAAAATGGAGTGAAGAATATTAAATGCAGGACTTGTCTTTTCCAGCTCCACATGTACAAAACTTGGAAGTTGCCACTCCACCCTAATAACAACTAGAAAATCAACAACTCTTACTGGATCTGTAAGAGAAGGTGGTGGACATAGGGCAAATTGCTACCCCCAAGATTGAAGAGACAGGTAAATACATGTCACCACAGCTTACCAGAGTAGAGACTCACGAGCTGAAACTGCCATGGGAACCAGTGCTGGAGTAGGAAAACTGGATTTTTAATGGATTAATTGCTGGGGACTCAGTCATGGGGGACACAGTGTTGTGAGATACACCTCTAGGAACTTGACCATTTTCCCAAAGTAAATATCAGAATAATTTCCTTTTAGCAGGAGAAAGGGGCAAAGAAGCCATTTTGAAATATGCCACTATCCCATGTTATTCTTAATAAGGCCTGCCCTCAGGGGAAACTAACGAGAACCTAAATGACTGGGGTAAAAGGAAATAAATACCCAAATTTAGCCCATTCTAGCCATCCTGTCCCACCAAAGGAAGGAGGAAAAAATGAAAAAGAGAAGATGAAATCATGTAAAATGCTCAGTTAAAACAAAAAGAAGAAAAATAGGAACAAAGACCAAGGGCAACAAATACAATATATTGATTGAACTATATCAATAATCACTGTGAATGTTCATGGTCTAAATACACCAAATAAAAGGCAGGGATTGTGGGAGTAGATCAGAAAACAAGACCCAAATATATGTTGTCTACTTTTAATCTATGTGTGTCTTTATATTTAAACTGGGTTTCTCTTAAAATGGGTGGAGAAAGATATATACTAATTTCAAAAGAGAAAACTTCAAAGCAAGGAATGTTATCAGATATAAAGAGGAACATTATGTAATGATACAGGGATAAATTCTCCAAGAACACATAACAATACTTAAAGTATATGCATCTAACAACAGAGCACTAAAATATGTGAGGCAAAAACTGTCAGAAATAAGTAAGAACTAGAGGAATCCAACACCCTTCTATAAGAAATAGCTCTAGCAGGCAGAAAATCAGTAAGGACATAGTTGAACTCAACAACACTATCTATCAACTGGATATAATGGATATCTATTGACCACTTCGTCCCGTAACAGCAGAAGAAACATTCTTTTCAAACTCACATGGAACATGCACCAAGATAGAACACATTCTTGGCCATAAAACACACCTTAACAAATTTAAAAGCAATCATACAATGTCTGCTCTCAGACTACCATGTAAATAACTAAAAGTTAGCAATGGAATGGTAACTAGAAAAACCTGAAAAATATATGAAAATTAAACACCACACTTGTAAATAATGTATGGATCAAAGAAGAAATCTCTAAAAAATATGTTGAACTAAATGAAAACACAACTCACCAAAATATGGGGATGCAGTGAAAGCAGTTCTTTGAGGGAAATTTATAGCATTGAATGCATATATTAGAAAACAAAGACCTAGACTCAATAATCTAAGTTTATACTTTAGGAATCTAGAGCATGAACAGGAAATTCAAAGGAAGCAGAAGAAATAGATAAAAATTAGACTGAAAATCAATGAAGCTAAAAACTATTTCTTTGTAAAGACAGAAACGACAAGTCTCTAGCTAGGATAATAAAAGAAGGGAGAGGATATAAATTACTAATACCAGAAATAAGAGAGGGGATATCTCTTCAGATTTCATGGATATTAAAATAATAAAGGAATATTATGAACAAGTCTATGTCTGCAAATTGTTTTTTAAACATCTTTACTGAAGTATAATTGCTTTACAATATTGTGTTAGTTTCTGCTGTATAACAAAGTGAATCAGCTATAAGTATACATATATCACCATATCCCCTCCCTCTTGCATCTCCCTCCCACCCTCCCTATCCCACCCCTCTAGGTGGTCACAAAACACCGAGTTGATCTCCCTGTGCTATGCAGCTGCTTCCCCAATAGCTAGCTATTTTACATTTGGTAGAGTATATATGTCAATGCCACTCTCTTACTTTGTCCCAGCTTACCCTTCCCCGACCCTGTGTCCTCAAGTCCATTCTCTACATCTGCATCTTTATTCCTGTCCTGCCCCTAGGTTCTTCAGAACCTTTTTTTAAATTCCATATATATGTGTTAACATATTTGTTTTTCTCTTTCTGACTTACTTCACTCTGTATGACAGACTCTAGGTCCATCCACCTCACTACAAATAACTCAATTTCATTTCTTTTTTTATAGCTGAGTAACATTCCATTGTATATATGTGCCACATCTTCTTTATCCATTCATCTGTCTATGGTCTATGTCCACAAATTTGAGAACAGATGAAATGGACCAATTCTTTGAAAGTCACAATCTGTCAAAGATCACAGAAGAGCAAATAGACAAATCTGAATGAGCCTATATGTATTAAATAAATGGAAACAATAATTAATCACCTTCCCAAGCAAAGCACCAGATCAAAATGGGTTTACTGGTGAATTCTACCAAATAGTTAAGGAATTATCTACAATCTCTTTCAGAAAATAACAGAATATTTCTGAACTCATTCTATGAGGCTAGCATCACCCTAATACCAAAACCAGACAAAGACGTTACAAGAAAAGAAAACTACAGATCAATATCTTTTATGAACACAGATATGAAAATCTTCAACAAAATCAAATCCAACAATGTATAAAAAGAATTGTATACCATGACCAAGTGGGATTTACCCCACATATGCAAAGCTGGTTCAACATTTGAAAAATCAACTAGTGTAATCCATCACATCAACAAGCTAAAGAAGTAAATCACATGATTATATCAGTAGATGCAGAAAAAACTTTTGACAAAATCTAACACCTTTTTGTGATAAGAATACTCAGTAAACTAGGAACAGAGGGAAACATCTTCCACTTGATAAAGAAGATTTATAAAAACTTACAGCTGACATACTTAAAGATGAGAAACTGGAAGATTTCCTCTAAGATTAGGAACAAGGCAATGATGTCTCCTTTCAGTACTCCTTTTCAATATCCAATATTGGAAATGTTTGTTAGCTAATGCAGTAAGACAAGGAAAGGAAATAAGGTATACTGTTTGAGAAGGAAGAAATAAAATTGTCTTTGTTCACAGATGGCATGATTTTCTACATGGAATATATGGAAGAATTGCCAAAAATCCTCTTGGAACTAATAAGTAATTACAGCAAGGTGGTGGGATATAAGGTCAATGTTTAAATATCAGTTTCTTTCCTATACTTCAGGAATGAACAAGTAGAATTTGAAATTGAAAACAATACCATTTACATTAGCTGCCTCAAAAATGAAATAATTAGGTACAAGTCTGACAAAGAGAGAAATCAAAGAAGAACTAAATAAATGGAGAGAGTCCATGTTCATGAATTAGAAGTCTTACTATTGTGAAAATGTCAGTTCTTCTCAACTTGATCTATAGATTCAATTCAATCCCAATCAAAATCCCAGCAAGTTATTTTGTGGATTCCAACACACTGATTCTGAAGTTGATATGGCAAGGTAAAAGAATAGCCATTAGAATATTGAAAGAGAAGAATAAAGTTGGAGGACTGACACTACTCAACCTCAAGAGTTACTATAAATCTACAGTAATCAAGACATTGTGGTATTGTCAGGGGACCTTCAAGATGGCAGAGGAGTAAGACTTGGAGATCACCTTCCTCCCCACAAATACATCAAAAATACATCTACATGTGGAACAACTCCTACAGAACACCTACTGAATGCTGGCAGAAGACTTCAGACTTCCCAAAAGGCAAGAAACTCTCCACGTACCTGGGTAGGGCAAAAGAAAATACAGAGACAAAAGAATAGGGACAGGACCTGCACCTCTGGGAGGGAGCTGTGGAGGAGGAAAAGTTTCCACACACTAGGAAGCCCCTTCACTGGTGGAGACAGGGGGTGGGTAAGGAGGAAGCTTTGGAGCCATGGAGGAGAGTGCAGGAACAGGAGTGCAGAGGGCAAAGCAGAGAGATTCCCACACAGAGGATCAGTGCCGATCAGCACTCACCAGCCTGAGAGGCTTGTCTGCTCACCCACCAGGGTGGATGGGGCTGGGAGCTGAGGCTTGGGTTTCAGAGGTCAGATCCTAGAGAGAGGACTGGGGTTGGCTGCGTGAACACAGACTTAAGGGGGCTAGTGTGTCACAGATAGCTGAGAGGGAGTCCGGGAAAGAGTCTGGACCTGCCTAAGAGGCAAGAGACCATTGTTGCAGGGTGCACAAGGAGAGGGGATTCAGAGCACCTCCTAAAGGAGCTCCAGAGACAGGCGCGAGCCACAGCTATCAGCGTGGACACCAGAGAATGGCATGAAACACCAAGGCTGCTGCTGCAGCCACCAAGAATCCTATGTGCAAGCACAGGTCACTATCCACACCAACCCTCCTGGGAGCCTGTGCAGTCCTCCACTGCCAGGGTCCCGTGATCCAGGGACAATATCCCTGGGAGAACACATGGCACACCTCAGGCTGTTGCAGTGTCCTGCCGGCCTCTGTCACCGCAGGCTCACACTGCATTGTGTACCCCTCCCTCCCCCTGGCCTGAGTGAGCCAGAGCCCCCTAATCAGCTGCCACTTTAACCCCACCCTGTCTGGGCAGGGAACAGACGCCCTCAGGCGACCTACATGCAGAGGCGGGGCCAAATCCAAAGCTGAATCAGTGGACAGATCGTCCAGACAGAAAATCAATAAGGCAACAGTAGTCTTAAATGACACAATAGACCAGGTAGACTTAATAGATAGCTATAGGACATTACATCCCAAACAGCAGAATACACATTCTTTTCAAGTACATGTGGAACATATCCCAGGATATCACATGCTAGGCCACAAAACAAATCTCAACACATTTAAGAGGATAGAAATAATAATCAAGGATTTTTTGCAACCACAACCATATGAAACTCGAAATCTATTATAGGAAGAAAAATGGGAAAATCACAAACACATGGAGACTAAACAACATCCTACTAAAAAAAAACCCCCCAAAAAACCAATGTTATCAATGAAGAAATCAGAGAGTAAATCAGAAAATAACTTGAGACAAATGAAAACAGAAACATAACTTCCAAAATCTAAGGGATGTACCAGAAGCAGTTCTATGAGGGAAGTTTATAGCAATACAGGCCTACCTCAAGAAACAAACAAACAAACAAACAAAAAAACTAAAATAGTTAACCTAACATCTAAAGAAATTTAAAAAATGAGAACCAACAAAGCACAAAGTAAGCAGAAGGAAGGGAATAATAAAGATCAGAGAGGAAATAGAGAACAAAAAAGAAGAAAAGATCAATGAAACCAAGAGCTGGTTTTTTGAAAGATAAAAGACTTTGGTAAGTCTATAGCTAAACTCACCAAGAGAAAAAGAGAGAGGACCCAAATAAACAGAATTAGAAATGAAAGAGGAGAAATAACAACCAATACAAAGAAATACAAAAAATCATAAGAGAACATTATGAAGAGTTAAATATCAAAAAATTGGACAACCTAAAGAAATGAATATATTTCTAGAAACATACAATCTTCCAAGACTGAATGAGGAAGAAATAGACAATCTGAACAGACCAATCACTAGTAGTGAAATTGAATTAGTAATCAAAAAATTCCAGTAAGCAAAAGTCCAGGACTGGACATTTTCACAGGAAAATTCTACCATACATATAAATAAGAGCTAGTACCTATCCTTCTCAAACTACTCCAAAAAATTCAAGAAGACAGAACACTCCCAAATTCATTCTACAAGGTCACCATTATCCTGATGCCAAAACCAGACAAAGACACTATAAAAAAGGAAAATTATAGGCCAAAATCTCTGATAAATATAGAAGCAAGAATCGTGAACAAGGTATTAGCAAACCGAGTTCAACAGTACATAAAAAGGAATATACAATTTGATCAAGTGGGATTTGTTCCAGGAATGCAAGGATGATTCAATATTTGCCAGTGAATCAATGTGATATACCACATTAACAAAAGGAAGGATAAAAATCACATGATCATTTCAATAGATGCAGAAAAAGCATTTGAAAAAAATCAAAATTCATTCATGATAAAAACACGAATCCTAGTTGGTACAGAGGGAACATATCTCAAAATAAAAAGGCCATTTATGACAAACCCACAGCTAACTTCATACTCAATGGTGAAAAGCTGAAAAACCTTTCCTCTAAAATCAGGAACAAGACAAGGTTGCCTACTCTTACCACTTCTATTTAACATAGTGTTGGGAGTCCTAGACACATCAATCAGACAAGAACATGAAATAAAAGTCATCCAGATTGAAAAGGAAGAATTAATACCATCATTATTTGCAGATGACATGACACTATATATAGAAAACCCTAAAGTCCCCATACAAAAACTATTAGAACTAATAAATGAATTTAGTAAAGTTTCAGTATACAAGATTATTATACAGAAATCTGTTGCTTTTCTATACACTAATAATGAATTATCACAAAGAGAAAGGAAGAAAACAATCCCATTTAAAATTGCCTCAAAAAGAATAAAATACTGAGTAACAAACTTAGCTAAGGAGGTGAAAGACCTATACTCTGAAAAGTATAAGATGCTGATGAAGGAAACTGAAGATGATACAAAGACATAGAAAAGTATCCCATGCTCTTGGATTGGAAGAATTAATATTGTTAAAATGTTCATATACCCAAAGCAATTTACTGATTTAATGTAATCCCTATTAAAATACCCATGACATTCTTCACAGAACTTGAACAAATAACCATAAAACTTATATGGAACCACAAAAGACCCCGAATAACAAAAGCAATCTTGAGAAAAAAGAACAAAGATTGAGGTATCATGCTTCCTGACTTCACACTATACTACAGAGCTACAGTAATCAAAACAGTATGGTACTGACACAAAAATAGACACATAGATGAATGGAATAGAGAGCCCAGAAATAAACCCACACACTGTGGTCAATTAATCTAGGACAAAGGAGGCAAGAATATACAGAGAGAAAAAACAGTCTCTTCAATAACTGGTGCTGGGAAAATTGGATAGCTACCTGTAAAATAATGAAATTATAATTCTCTAACACCATATACAAAAATAAACTTAAAATTGATTAAAGACCTAAATGTCAGACCTGAAACCATAAAATTCCTAGAAGTGAACTCTTTGACATAAATTGTAGCATATTTTTTGGATCTACTTCTTAAGGCAAAAGAAACAAAAGGGACCTAATTAAAATCTCTTGCACAGCAAAGGAAACCATTGACAAAACAAAAAGGCAGACAACCTAGTGAATGGAAGAAAATATTTGCAAAGGATATAAACAGTAAGAGGTTAATATCCAAAATATATAAACAGCTCATATAACTCAATATCAAAAAAACACACGACCTGATTAAAAAATGGGCAGAAGAACTGAATAGACATTTTTCCCAAAATGATATACAAATGGCCAACTGGAGCATGAAAAAATGATCTATCACTAATCATCAGGGACATGCTAATCAAAACCACAATATCACCTCACACCTGTCAGAATGGCTATCATCAAAAAGTCTACAAATAAAAAATGTTACTGAGGATGTGGTGAAAAGGAAACCCTAGTACACTGTTGGTAGGATTATAAATTAGAGCAGCCATTATGGAAAACACTGTGGAGGTTCCTCAAAAACTAAAAATAGAACTACCATATATGATCCAGTAATTCCACTGCTGGATATATATCTGAAGAAAACAAAAACACTAATTTGAAAAAATATATGCACCCCAATATTTATAGGAGAATTATTTTCAGTAGCCAGATATGGAAGCAACCTAACTGTCCATAAACAAATGAATGGATAAAGATGTGGTGTGTGTGTATACTTTGTGAAATAAGTCAGAGAAGGACAAATATTCTGTTATCACTTACATGTCAAATTTAACCAATAAAACAAATGAATGTATACAACAAAACAGAAAGACTCATAGATATAGAAAACAAACTAGTGGTTATCAGTGGGGAGACGGAAGTGGAGACGGGCAAGATAGGGGTAGGTGACTGTGGTAACAACTACTATTTTTAAAATAGATAAGCAACAAGATATATTGTACAGTACAGTGAAATATAGCAATTATTTTGTAAGAACTTTAAATGGAGAATAATGTATAAAAATATTGAATCAGTATGTTGCACTTGAAACTAATATAATGTTATAAATCAACCATACCTCAATAGAAAAAGAAAGAAAAACTAAAATCAGATTTTTATGTAAAATCTCCAAGAATTTAAATGTTGACTACTAGTTCAAAAGTTGTAAAATATTGTGTAAGAAAAACAAATCACATCTTCTGTCATGATATGGTTTGTGAGTTTCTCTTAACTTCAAAATGTAATCAAAAGATATTTAAATGTATTTGAGGTTACATCTCATGTCTGTGAATGAGGAACTGGGCTGAAAAAGAAGTATAAAAGTCACACTTTCCATTTTAATTGCTTCTTTTAGGATCTCAGGATTTTCGTGTGCTTATGGGCATCATAAGGGTTTTACCATTTCCTTATAAAGACCTTACTCAGATATTACGATGGTGTAAACATGGTATTATTTTGTTTGTTTTAGATTTGTTTTATTCATTTATTTTTAATATAAATTTTGGAAACATTTGGCCAGGGATTTCTCTCTATATACATGGAATGTTGAATAGTAAGTAAGAAACAATCTAAAGCAGCAACCTCAAGAGAGAAAACATAATGGGTTTGAGACTTAGAGGAAATATTAAAGAAGAGCAAGAAGGAGAACTAGGAAAGAAGTAAATGGATCAAGGTGAAGCAACCCTATTGGGAAAACAGAGAAATTATCTGAGTGCTGAGACTTGAAAAAATCTGGTATATAAAATAAGGATATGGTTCCCTGGTGGATCATAGATGAGAGGGAAGACTAAGTTATGGAAAATCAAGTTGCTAAATTATAAAACTCCATGATGAGACCATTATCACTCTTATGTAATATACATTAATTACATTAAAGCTGGTGGTTGCTTTAAAAAGTAAATGTAAAGGAAATGGCTTATTTTTTGTCAGTGAGAATCAAAATGTTCAAACTCTACCAATCTGTTGATCTGCTAGCTTAACAGAAGTAGGTTGGTGTTGTCTAAACATAAATCAATATAACAGGGACTTCGCTGGTGGTGCAGTGGTTAAGAATCCACCTGCCAATGCAGGGGACACTGGTTCAGTCCCTGGTCCAGGAAGATCCCACATGCCGTGGAGCAACTAAGCCCGTGCACCACAACTACTGAGCCTGTGCTCTAGAGCCCATGTGCCACAACTACTGAGGCCGCGTGCTGCAACTACTGAAGGCTGCACACCTAGAGCCCATGCTCTGCAACAAGAGAAGCCCTCACAATGAGAAGCCGGTGCACTGCAACAAAGAGTAGCCCCTGCTCGCTGCAACTAGAGAAAGCATGCCCGCAGCAATGAAGACCCAATGCAACCAAAAAAAAAAAAAAAAAAAGAAAAAAATCAATATAACAGAACCTCCAAACACTAAAATCATGATAGATTTGAACATCATCAACCTATTGTGAAAAGGAGATGAATTACAATGAACTAAAATTATATCAAATGGTATTTATATAATATTAATTGTCATGTTTACTAGGTTGTGTGATGCCAAAGAGGTACGGTATTGTGTGACTAAGGATGAAGGTGTGGGGAAAGGGCTTCTTCCCAGGCTGGATAAAATAGTAATTTCAGAGGATGAAGTTTTGATGACTGAGAATCTTGGGGTTAAACCAAGAGAAACCTAGAAGGAATAGTTGTTCAAATCACTAGAATGATGTTGGATATAAGAAGAAGCAGAGAGATTAAAAGGACAATGGGAAGGGAACAGACATGAAACAATAGTGGACAGGCATGATAAGGAGGGAAGAAAATACATGATGTAAAATTGGCCAGAATGCAGGATGGGGACAAGTATTTAGAACGAGAGCAGTAGAGGAGGACATTCAATTTCTACATTTAGGAAACATCAATTTGATTTTGTTGATCTTATGACTGTGAGAACAATTTTGAACAGAGGTCAAAATTGTGAACCAAACTTTGCTGTCCACTCACGATGTACAAAATTGCAAAGAATGTGCTAACAACCTAATAATGAGGAAAATCTGGAAAAACTAAAAAAAAATCATAACTTTAAGTTCATCAAAGAGCTGACATCGCAAGGTAATCAACTATCCTGAAATCCTAAAGGTGACAAACTCTTCCAAGAAGAAACTGGACCCTAATACTGCCTCACCTGTGACTAAGTACAAGAGGAAGAGGCACTTCATAAAAGGTAGTCTGCTATCACATGCAAGTTCCTTCTCAGAATAATGGGTGCTCAGAATAATGACTAGTGTCAAGTCAGGAGATAGTAAAAAATATTCTAGGTAGTGCAAGCCTGTAGAGATTATTGGCTACAGGGAGGGGTGAGCAGACACAAAGCCTTGTATTGCATATTCTATCCATGAAGAAAATCCTTATGCAACTGGAGGAGTGGCAGCAAGGCCAATCACATACAGAACACATAGGAAAAGATACATTGCAACTGGATAAGAAGTAAAAAGTTAGTTCTTTACTCCTGGAAGAGGTAAGAAATCATTATGGGTCTAAAGTCTGATAGGTGATACCATTTAGAGATCTCCTGATGCAATGGTAGGGGCAAGTAACTCCCAAGCAAGACCAGTGGTATAGATAGAAGGCAGAGTTTTGCTGAATTCAGTTTGCTAATATTTCTTAAAGTTTTGGCAACTATATTCATGAGGAATATTGGTTTCTAATTATTTTTCTTATGATGTGTTTTTCTATCTTTGATGTTAGGTAATACTGACTTCTAATAAGTTGGGAAGTACTACATTGTCCTCTATTTTCAGAAGAGTTTGTAGACTGGTATTATTTCTTTTTTTTAAATCATGTTCAGACTACTAGTTCTATCAGTTGCTGAGAGAAGTGTTGAAGTCCAACTATAATTGTAGAACTTTATATTTCTGTTTCAGTTCCATCAGTTTTTGCCTCATGTATTTTGAAGATTTGCTGTCATATGCATACATATTTAGCATAGTTATGCTTTAATAAATTGATCTGTTCATTATTATGTAATGTCCCTATTTATCCCTGTAATATGTGCTCTGAAGTCTACATTATCAGATATTAATATAGGCACTCTGGCTCATTTGTATTAGTGGGTATTTTGGTACATATTTTCTATCCTTTTATTTTTAAACCATCTGTATCTTCATATTTAAATAAAGTCCAGTAACATCAAAACTTATTATACAGTGTGATCACATGGGACTTATCTCAGGAATACAAGGTTAGTTTAAAAAACAATGGGATACCAGATATTAACGAAGTAAAAGACAAAACCACATGATCATTTCAATAGATACAGAAAAAATTTTTGGCAAAATCCAGCACTCATTTATGATAAAAATTCTCATTATACTTAGGAATATAAGGAAACTTGCTCACTTCAGTAAAGGGAATCTACAGAAAAATCCTACAACTAATATCATAGTTAATGGTAAAAGACTGAATATTATTCCATTAATATCAGGAAACAAGTATTATGTCTGCTCTTATTCTTCCTCTTCAACATCATACTAGGGGTTCTGGCCAGTGCAATAAGGCAAGCAAAAGAAAAGGATTGGAAAGGAAGAATGAAAATTGTTTTAATTCATAAATGGTATAATTTTCTACCAAAAATCTAAAATAATCTGTGAAAAAGCTACTAAATCTAATAAATATATTCCCAAGTTTGTAGGATACAAAATTAAATAAAATTTTAATTATATTTATACATACTAGCAATGAAGAAGTGGAAACTGAATTTAAAAACAGTATCATTTACAGTAGTACCATAAAACATGAAATAATTAGGAATAAATTTAGGAAAATATGTGCAAGATTTTCATGCTGAATATTATAAAACACTGGTGAGATAAATCAGGAAGGCTTATATCAAATGAAGTCCTATGACCTATTTATTAGATTAGAAGACAAAATGTGGTCATGATGTCAATTCTCTCCAAATTAATGTATAAATAATTGTACACAGTCCAAATCCAAGCAAGATTTTTTTGTATAAATTGACAATGGAAAAGAAAAAGATCTAGAATAGTTGAAATATATTTTGAAAAAAACAAAGCTAGAAATCTCATAATACTTGATTTTAAGACTTACTATAAAGCTACAGTAATCAGGAAGGCAGTTTTAGGGTCCAGTTTCTTCCTTCTAGCATTCTCATTGCTAGAGAATGGACACATAAATCAGTGGAATAGAAAGGAGAGCCTAGAAATAGTCCCACTCATATATGTCACTGGATTGCCAAAAAGGTACAAAGGTAGTTCATTAAGAAATGATAGACTTTTGAGTAAATGATTCTGTAATATTTGGACATCCTTATGCAAAAAACTGAACTTAACACCTTGAACCATGTACAAAAATTAACTCAAAATGGACATAAACCTAAGAGAAACTCACAAAGAAGAGGTTTTGGTCAGAGATGTGCCTAAACTAGTAAGAAATATGTGACTCTTCATTTCATCTAGGCTAGTAGAATATAATGTGAATTTAAGCTCTAACTTATTTCAAGTGTTTATAATTGTAAAAAACATTCAGAGAACAGTTCAATATTTGACATAGTTTTAGTGCAGGGAATGGTGAACAAGATGCAGGAAAAAACCTTGATTATTAACTGTGGTCTATCTCATTCTTTTTGTTCTTCAGCTTTCCTCAGTCCACTGACCAGAAACTGTGTCCTCTCTTCATTTACTTCCAGGAACCATGGTATAATAATTTCCAAACGTGTAATAATAAGCTTACATATTAAAGTATTACAAACTGATTAGCTTAATGCAGAAATTTATTGTTTCATATTTCTGAAGGTTAAGAAGTCCGAAATCAAGGTGTTGGCAGAGCCATATGTCCTCTGCAAACTGTAGAGGACTCCTTCCTTGTCTTTTCCTAGCTTCTGATGGTTTTCTAGAAAGTTTAGGGGTTCCTTGGCTTGCAACTGCATAATTCCAATCTCTACCTTTGTCACATATGGTGTTCTCCCTGCTTGCCTATGTCTTCACATTGCTATTTTCTTGTAAGAACAACATACATACAACAACAACCATACTCCAGTATGACTTCATTTTCATTACATTTGCAGTGATCCTACTTCTAAATAAGGTTGCATTCTGAAATACTACAGGCTAGAACTTTAACATATTTGGGGGGAAACATAATTCAATCTCTAATACAGGGTATAGAGAATCAGGTCCTTATGGCATAGGAGACCCTCCATTCCCACTGGTAAGTCAGGAAGGGAAGTTGTGTTCAGCTCTAGACCTATCATGTTAGGGCTTAAAAGGTGCAGATTCTATTTCTAACTGTGTAAGAATATTTTTATCCAGGTCTCAGTTTCTCAAGTTCCCAAACAGGACATGTTCCTCACTCAGTAGGCTTAAGTGCCCTGTCCTCATTCCTGTCAACATGTTTGCCCAATATTGACCCTGATGCTCATATTTCACAGTCAGGATATTCCTGTCTATGTCTAAGACGTTGTCATCTACCAGTCCTGCAGTTCTACCCTTCCCTACACCTTCCTCTAACCACCAGAGTGTGTACTGGCCCAGATGGTTAGTCAGCTTCTCTAAGTATTAGTGATTTTTACTGTTAGTCCATACATACATGATAATTAGCTTTTTCTGCTCTTCTAGTACGCTTCTGCCCTTGACTTGGATTTTTGCTCTTTCCTGTCTCTGTGTGAGAGGACTGCAGCCTGCTGTGCTGCTAAGTTTCTGCCATTTAGGACTACTGGTTAGTATACTGGACAGCAGAAGCCCAACTTGAGGTATTTTCTATGGGGTGGCTAACCTAAAGATTGCAAAACTGGTTTTTAACGTATTAGACCAAAAAACAAAAAAAAAGAAGAAATATTAGAAAAATGTTAGGAAAATAAACCTTAACAAATAAAATAGATTAAGGATAATAACAACAAGATAAAAACTCTCTTAACCACGTAGTGTTTTTCTGGTTTCAAACCCACTAGCTACAAAATAGGAGTAATACTAACTCCTGTGCTTATCAATCAGTCCTCATATTTTCTTTTGAATATGGTTTGCCCTCTCCTTGGAAGTATTTCTCCAACTTCTAATTCACTTGCTAAGTCTCATTTTCCTTACCCTGTGATTTATTCACATCTCATGCCTTACAAGGAAATGTCCCTGATTGACCTCAGGTTATTTTAATCTATTTTTTACTGAATTGTTTGCCATTTTAAAATTACTTATATCATCTAAATGCTGTAAACCTGTCCCCACCACTGTCACCCTCAAATCTACACAGTTAAATTCCAAGAAAAGAGTTGTGCTTTGCTTACAGTAGGTGCTTGACAAATTCTTGCTAGACAAATGAATATGCTCATATTTATAAATGTCTCAACAAAGATCAGTGGAATGGGGTGAACCACTTTTAATTTATCACATGTATTTTTCCTCTTAACAACTTACAGTCTAGAATCTAACCCCTACTACTACTTTATAACCACTCTCTTATGAGTCAACAATGATTTCAATTAGCAAATTCAATTTCTCAATCGTGTTTGCAGAATTTATGACTGTTGACATCTTTCTTACTGAAATTCTTCTTGCTTAACTTCCATAGCTCTGTATTCGGCTATGTCTTGTCCTATTGCCATCTGTGGTCTTTCCCCATTTTCTTTTCTTCTTTCCTACAAGTTCCCCACAAGCTGTCCTTGGTACTCTTTTCTCCAGCTACCAGTTCTCTTATGAAATCTCAGACTCACAGGACTCCACATGCATTACTTGGATATTGTGTCTGAATTAGAGACTCAACTTTCCAACTTACCTCCTAGGCATTTTCATACAAGTATGCCATATCATAGAAATGAATAATGAAATTTAGAAACAAACCTAATCACATTGTTTTAAAATTTTCAAAAAAGGGAAAAATACTCTTTACAACCCAGCAGTAACACTGGTGACAAGCAGACTATGTAGTGACATTTTCAGAGTGCTAAAGTAAAATAGTCTTGAGATTATAGCTATAGATCCAAACAGTAACTTAAATGTAAGAGACAATATTCTCAGTCAAATAAGCCCTCAAAATTTTACTTAACAAGTCTTCTTTGAGGATATTACTAGTGGCAGTTCTCTAGGAAAGGAGAAGTAAATCCATAAACACACTCTCTAAGATGCATTAAAAGAATGCTGAATAAATAACTTGGTGAATTTTACTGTTTTCTAAATAAGTAAACCTCCCCATGTTATACAGTATTGGTCAGGCTCTGCTGTGATAGTAAATTAACCCTGGCCACTCAGTGGCTTAATTTAGCAAAAGTCTATCTTCACAACATATGTGCATATAACATAATATCTGCACAACAGAAAATCTTTGTTCTTTTTGAACATGTATGGAATATTCTTTTAAAATGACCAAATATTAGGCCACAAAGAAATCTTTAATAAGTATCTTAAAGTCAACATCATAGAGATTGTTAAATCATAATGCAGTAAAATTAGAAATAAATATTAAAGTGATAATAAAAATAAAAATAAAAATATCCCAAATGTCTGAAACCTCAAAAACAATCAAAGAACTCTGAACAAAATATTTTTTTAAAAAGAATGAAAATTATAAAATTTCAGGTTGTTTCTGAATTTCAAAAAAATGCAAAAAAAAAAAAAAAACGAAATCAAGGTATATATAAGGCTATGTGGTAGGCAGAATTCTGAGAAGTTCCCCCAAATTCCTCTCACTTTTCATAATTCCCTCCCCAAAGTGTGGGTGGGATTGTGAATATGACAGGACAGTCACACCCTTGACTGGGTTACACTATATGGCAAAGTTCAAGGAGTTTTGCATATTTAATTAAAGCCCCTAATTAGTTGACTTTGAATTAATCCAAAGAGAGATTCTTCCTGGCAGGCCTGACCTAATTAGTTAAACACTCAAAAGAGAGATTCGCCTGTTGGTTTTGAAGAAGCAAGCTGCAGTGTTGTGAGAGGACGAGGTGATTAAGGTATGGTCTCCAGGAGTCCTGCAGGGGTGACCTCCCAGGCCAACAACCAGCAAGCAAACAAAGAGGGACCTTAACTTGCAACTAACAGCTTGAATCTAGCCACAATTTGAGGAAGATAGGAAGCAGATCTTTCCCCAGTCAAGCTGCAGATGAGGGTGCAGCTGGCCAACACCTTCATTTTAGTCTGTGTGATGCTGCAGAAGGCTTAGCTAAAAAAAATGCCAGGCTCTTGACCCACAGATATAATAAATATATTTGTTTTAAACCTCCAAGTTTGTGGTAAGTTTTTATACAGCAATTGAAAACTAATACAGGCTTATAAACTTTGATCATCAAACCAAATAAAGTAGAAATATCTATATATACCCATTTTACTTAAGCACATAGATGCAAAGACCCTAATGTTAGTTATCTGAATTCAACAATGTTTGCAAAATAATACATCATCGGGGTTTTAGCAGAGGGTGATACTTAAATCATTTTCACTTTTTCTACTCCCAACTCCCAATCCCACTCATCTACTTCTGAGTAAACAAGCCCTAGGAGCCAGCATAAGATGAGACAAGATGAGACTGCATGAGTGCAGGAGGAGAATCATTGTGGATATCTCTCCTCTCTGGGGCGTACAATGGCCGGGGAAAAGAAGTGATGATCATGGATCCCAGAGATACATGGACACCACACCCCTACCCTTCAGGGAGGGGCTCCTAATGAATATGCCTGTTCCCCTTGGTCTTTAGGAGCTGAGAAAGAGCTGAACTGATGTGAGCTGAGTTCACTCCATTTTCAAGGCTTAGAGAAAGCAAAGATGTGATAAAGCAGAGAGCCTTCCCTCTGATCCAGATTGACAGAGACTTCTGAAACTTTTTTCTATTCCCTAGGATGCTACCACTGCCAGACACAATGAGTAGACAAAGTAAAATTACAACACTCCTAAGGGAGCACCATATCCAGAGAGTAAAAGACCAAGAATATAGCCCTATAAATTTCCTAAATTCTAAGGACAAAAAAAAAAATCTGCCAAACTTCCAGATAAAAATGTTATTTACAAAGGAAAAATAATCACAGAGCTTCAGACTTCTGTTAGTACTAGATTATTTCCCACTTTAACTTACATTTTCTTAGTGTTACACAACTATGTCCCACCCCCACTGCAACACACTTAAATCTGTAAAGTTAATTTTCAAGAAATGAGATGGTATCACTATAGTCTGGCACTGACAACTTTGCTATGCCTATGGTAGGTGCTTAGTAATTAGGATTTAAACAAATTCTTACTCCCAACCCCAAAATGATAGAGTGAATATGTCAGTGTGAAAGAAAGATATTCAGATAATGTAAGCATTGAAAGAATCCATCAGCCGTGTAACCTATCTGAGCAAAATACTCAAGAAACAACATATGGATCAGTGCAAAGATCTCAAGAAAGGACATTGTTGAGCAAAGAACATTACAATGCATACAAAGTTAAAGCAATACATATGTAGCAAACTGTCTAAGAATATGTGACTTAAATAATTATTTTTTTAAATATAAGAAGCCCACTGTAAATAAAAAATCTTAATATTACTCAGCTACATCAGCAAAACTTAGCATATGGAAGAGAGAATGAATGGTGTTTGAAAAAGAGAGAACAAGTAGAAGAATCCCAAAGATCTTATCTATGTCACAGAGGAGGAAAATGTGGAGGTAAAAATATTTAAAAGTGGCAATTTATTAGCAGAAACATATTGGTTGGAAATGTTTTGGAAATCTTGATTGTATATAATAGTAAAGAAATATGTGTTTGCTAATGAGTATTGGGAAAAGAACACAATAGTTAGTTCAATGGAAAACTTAATGAAACTCTCAAATTAAGAAATGAGAAAGGAAATGAGTAACAATTTGAGCAAACTGAAAGAACTAGGGAAAGAAAAACCATGAACCAACATAAAATGAAAAATGACTATTAATAAATAGTAACACATCATCAAAGCATCTAGTCATAACAGTCCTGGTAAATAGGATCAATGCTCCTGGTGATGACAACTAAAATGGCTTGACAACAATCACCTTCTAAAAAGTTCAGAGACCTAACAAGAGACTGAAAAATTGCCAGACTAAAAATAGGAAGAGAACTACACCTCAGAGTTGAGCCAGAACTCTTTTTGCCTCAGGGGCAAATGTCCATCTAGAAAAGGCAGATCAGAGACAGTTTCTGGTGAAGGGCAAGAGAAGTAGGGTGTATGGGGCCGAGTCTGAGCTTATGGGGATTAGGTAAAAGGGGAAGAACTTTTATTTATAACACTCTCTGCCACCCAGAGCTTTTGCCCTGAGACTATTTTGTAATTTTTGGAAAGTTGCTGAGTGGCTGAATATCTTCGTGTTTTTGTGGGGCAGAGGAAATGAGGTTTGGAGTTTGGTGCCCACCAACAGCAGAAGCTTCAGTCAGTCCTGCACTGGATTGGGACTCTGAAGAGCTATTTTTTGAAATGGTGGTACGACTACGCTCTGGTTAGTCATCTAGTTGAACTAGAAAATTCTCAGCCTTTGGTCCTGAGAATGTTACTGCTTGAGATGCCCTGCAAAAAATAGGCAAAATCCTCCCTCAAAGAAGCCATCGCCATCCTAGATTTGAAGTTATTTCTGAAAATATTTTTGTAATAATATACTATAAATCATGCCTGGTGACAAGGCAAAATTATCCAGAAACAAGAGAAAATAACTAGAGACTTCAGATAATAGGGTGATCAGATAGAGACTGAAAACAACAACATCTCTATTTCTGAGATTAAAGTCATACTTGAAAAACATCAGCAAGGAATTGGAAACTAATACAAGTAACATTAAAGCACTGAAAAAGAACCAAGTAGAAATTATAGAAATTACTAACAAATTAAAAATGAATGAATGGATTTAGCAACAGATTGATAAGCTGAAAATGTATTTGTGAGCTGGAAAATAGGTTAAAGAAATTATCTACAATTAGGTACTGAAAGTAAAGATGAAAAATACAGAAGAATGCTAAGTGCTACACTTGATACAGTTGAAAGGTCTAAGATACATTTGAGTCCAAGTAAATGAGGAGAGAGAGAAGGCAGAAGCAATATTTGAAGAGATAATGGTTAAGAACTTCCGATAACTGGTAAGTACATAAATTCACAGATTTGAGGATATATTTTTAAATACATAATACATGGGTTCATGCATGTGTGCACAAAGTACACAAAGATATATTAGAGAAAAATTTGAAAACTAGACAATGAAAAATCTTAAAAGCAACTAGAAGAAAAGATAAGTTGCCTTCAAAGATATGACAGTTTGATAACTAATTTCTTTCTACTACCATTGGAAGCTAGAAGAACAATAGAAAAATACCTTTAAGTATTTTTAAGCTAATAGAAAGTAATTAATAGAAAGTAATGAGCTAGAATTCTCTACCTAGTGATTATACCCTTAAAGAATGAAATCAAACATATTTTCAGATCAGAAAGCAAAACAAATAAACAAAACTGAGACTATGTTATCAGCAGACCCAAACTGAGAATTCTTAAGGTGATTATGAGGCAAAAGGAAAACGATCCCAGATGGAAACTCTGTTATAGTAGATAACTTCTAGATAATTTTACTTGTATAAATAAAAATCTTAATTTTAATGATAAAGTTAGAGATAAATGTGACAAATTATAAACACAAAAGTTTTATTTGATCAAGTAAAATTTAAAAATGCATATTTAGACTTGAAATATTTGAATATCCCATTTGATTTACAAATTTTTAAAATACAAATCTTAAAGTTAGAAATGGCATGAATTACAGACATGAAAATACTTTGGGGCAGAGTTAAGTCTCTGTTGATCACATCCATATCTGCTCTAGATCCTCTTGTCCTTAACTATTTCAGGGAAGAAGGAGGAAATTTAGGAGATGAAGAGATTTGGGATTACCAGAATAGCTCCCATTACCCAACTTTCCTCACAGCTTAACTTTGGCTAAATATATATTTGATTTTGAGTTTAAATGTGGGATATCCAGGACAGGAATCTTTGGGACATCTGTTCCACCAATATAATTTCAGAGGCTAAAAGCTGAGATATCTTTAAAAAATTGCATAATTCTTACATATTTTCAATCGTCTAAATTAGAATATCTAAAGATAGGGTCCAGAAATCTGTCTTTCTAAAAATCTCTCAATCCAGCACTAAACTGAGAACAGGTACTTGGGAACCACATCGCTAACAAAATCTGCAATTTGGGGCTCTGATTAGTTCAGAACAGGGTGCTATAAAGAAGCAGCAAATAAGACTGTTACCCTAAAGGATCTTTCAGTCTAACTGGAGAAAAATGTATGGAATAAGTTATATACTTATAAAAGCCATGACAAATGGAAGCATAGCACAGGGATAAGTAAGGTGGAGTCAAGGATGGCAACATGGAGGAGATAGCACGTGATAAAAAGGGGGTTGAGTGAAAAGGACAGGCCAGGAAGAATTGTTAAGACGTGGATTTTCCAGACAAAGGGAACAGTATATAAAAACCATGTTAATAAAAAAATCTTAATGATATTTTTATAGGCCCTTAAACCTGGGAGTGAACCAACTTACCCCAGGGGAGAACGTGAGAGCTTCCATTTATAATCAGACAATTAACCCATATTAACAATTCATGAAATTCTATGCATTTGGCATAGAATTGTGATTGATATACACTTTGGGGCATTCTCAAGTGGAATCCTTAGTTTAAATACTCTCTTACCATCTCTTGCAACAACTCTCCTTTGATCACAGCCAATTTGAGGACCAAGAGAGATTTGCAAGCTCAACAGGTAATGAAAGAGTACTAGTGGTGGTGGTGGTGGTGATGATAGTGAGAAAGATCTCACACATGAACAACATTGCTAACCCTTGCTACTTTGCCTAGAGTCTGGATACAGTACCATAGGGATGTGAGGAACCTGGGGAGGTGGTAGAATGAGCACACAATACAGCCTGCATCTGACGAGTCCTTAAAACACAGATACTATGGATTAAAACTGAATGAAAACTAAAGAGGGAGATTATCAGCCTTCATTCTGTGGGTTACTTAAATGATTTATGTATCTATTTTAAAAATAAATAAAATAAATTCTCTACATTGGTTTAAATGTAGTCGTGGCATCAGGGACTTGAAATTTCAGTGCTACCAAGAAAGCTGTTGCTATGGTTTCCATGATGTGGATGCTATAAACCCATGAAACTGCACCAGTACACAATTATGCAACTCTACTGCAGCACGTCAGAATTATTTTTCCTGTGTTTTCTTTTCTTTTCTTTTTTTTTTTACTTTGAGCACCAGGAAAGCCTAAACCCACAAATCACAAATCAATGAAATTATAATAATAAAATAACATCCTTGATTCCTATATGTTGATTACAATTTTCCACATATTTTAGGAGGGAGATTCAAAGCTTAATGTACTACCAAGCTACATATTTTCACATGTTCTACATCTTCCTTGATTCAGTTTTCATTTATTTTGCCCACGTCAGGGTTCACACATTTTAATAGCAAGGAGAATTTTGGCAATATTTTATATTCTGTTGGAATCTGACCAAATAGGATTCTTCATTATAACACAAGACACATTTGAGTATGTTATGTTCTTCCTAATAGAAATAGTGGTATAATAAATGGGAGCTTTAAATCAATATTAAGGTTTGCCAGTATTTCATTAAAATTTAACATTGTAATAATTAAACAATTAAGAATAAGAGTTCTGGTTTCCATTCTTTTTTGAATGTTTAAATAAGTATAACATTTGTGATGTTTGTCACTACCTTATTTCATTTGTCATAAAAGTGACCCTTAGAGGAATAAAGTAGATCTGTATAAAAAAGCTTAGTCATGCTGATAGTATTAATCGATATTTAGTGTTGTGATACTTATTCATGGTAAATAGCCTACATGTTTAGACAAATGCTTCTCACTCAAAAGAAATAATTTTAAAGTACATATCATGGCTTCCTTTTAAAGTCTCTATTATATTTATATTCATATGTTCATATTTATGATGTTTTTGGCATCTGTATTATCTCTCCGCAACTGCCCAATAGCATTAATTCTTCAATAATATTTGCATAATTCAGTGGACTTTTTAAAAGAAACTGTTATGGAAATCATGTACTGTCGGGTGCTCTGGAGTACCTAAACACATGCACATATAACACGGCCCATGCCCTCATAAGATTATGATCTAATTAGTAAAAGAAGCTGAACTCTTCAACAATATAAAGTGGAATATTATTCAATGTTGAAAACATTATGTACTAAAATAAATTTCCTAGCCTTATGGATTATAGACTTTGTTGGGGTTACTGCTCAAATGCTGCATGATAGGACCTAGAGAACTGAGAAGAAAAGGCAATGTTTTATGAACTCATGGATTCATGATACCAGACCATTCTTTTTCTTCCTTCTCAATGTTTATCCATTATTTCTACACCCTTGTGGGCCCTTCATCATCTCAAACTTCCAAAATGTCCCAGAGGAAAAAAAAGTCTCTAAACAGACTTTTAATAATCCTAAACTCTTATTTTTCTCTTGTGTTGGCTAAAATGTATCTTATGATGCTTAAGTCATTTGTTGGTTATCTGTCTCCTGGAGCCATGACTTGCCTCTGAGTACAAAGCTTTAGTAGGACAGGAGGTCACTATATTATGCTCTGATGTCTCATTGGTCTCCTTCTGGCCCTGTAGCCCTCAGTCTACATTGACCCTCTGATTGCGCTAGGTAGCATAAGCAGGTGTATTTCTCTATAGATGGGGAAACCAAGCTGCAACAAAGCACACAATCCAACCTATTAATTATCCCTTTTCTATTAAAAACATGTTGTTAAAGGTAGTGTTTATAAAAATAGAAGTATGAATCAATTTATCGTTCACTGCAATTTTAGAAAAGTTAACAATGTGCTCTTCACTCAAGTCCAGTACTACTGTAATCTTGAATTCCTAACTTCCGTGGGATGTTTATACTAAACTGTACTCACTGTGACTGCTGCTCCTGACCTAACATATTCTTGAAATATTATCACTCTAAGTGTAAAACTGATACTAGTTTTATACTAGTGGCACAAGAGTTTTATAGCTTTGTACAAAAGTATTAGTTTTATACATGGCACGAAAGCAAATTGGTGTGTCTTTGGTTTTAAGGATGGCCCAGATCACATTTTACAAGGAAAAACTCTTCTGTTCTAGAATATGTTAGAGTGGTTAAACACCTATTTTATCTATTTGTTTTTGTCTTGTTTTTGTTGCCAGCATCACTTAAGCCCCTTTAGCAACATTTGGGTAAGTGTCCCTCCTCTATTCCATGTGATATTAATGGAGTTGTAAGTCAACATACTCTACCAACCAGCCTCCTCTATAAGAACTAACATATAAATCAAACCTAGCAAATAAGATTTCTGCCTTGATATTTATATATAAGCAAGTGGCCATACTTTCATTCCAGCATAGTTATTAAACTGCATTGGATGTTGTGATTATATGGGCTTGGGGAATTCAATGGCCATTCTCATCACTAATACAAGAAAAGGCAGAACAAACAGATGGAGAAAGGGAAGGGAGTCATGATATCATTTGTGTCCCTGGAACAAACTTTGCCAGATGATAGATCCACTCCTCCCTTTCACTGTTATGAAAGTCTAAACATTTCTTTTTCCGCTTAGGCTACTTTAAATTAGGTTTCTGCCAGGGGGCAACATTCAACATATTTAACCAATAATCTAGCAGGTGCACCAATCACCAATGAGTCCGAAGAGAAGCTGATAGTAAAAATCCAGGTACCACTGGACCTGTGCATCATGACTGAATCCCAGTCCTGGTTTCTGCTACTTACAAGGGAAAGAGTTCTATCTAACATAGGTAAGGGGGTGAAGGTGGATTATAAGGGGGTTAACATTTATAGCAAACTTACTATATAGTAGATATCATGCCGATCTTTACTGACATTATGTCATACACTCTTTACACTTGGCAGAGTGGGAATAGAAGTAAACTGGATCATTATTCCCATTGTATAGATGAGAAAATTGAGGTTTAAGGAAATTAGGTAATTTTCCTAAGGCCATATGGCTGGAAAGTGGTGAATTTCAGATCCTCTCCAAGACTAGCCAGTCTCAAAGCCTAAATTGGAGACTTAAACGTAAATATGGAAATTTTATAATTCTCCTGGCTCTTAAATTCTCTCTCTATAAGAGATCTTACTCTGGGAAATTAATGACTTCATATTTAATGTTTTAGACTCCTTTTAATATGTTCTCTTGAAAAAGCAGCTTTGATAAGAGGCTGGGCTTGTGACTTTGGTTTCAATTAGTATCAGATGGTATATACAATTCTTTCTCCCCAAAGGACAAATATTTTCCCCAGTCTAGTCAAGCTCATATACAAGACAAATTTCATATGACTTAATGAACCTACCAACTCCTATCTGCACACATGTAATAGAAGTCTAAGTCTAGGTTTGTAGTCTTCTGACCACTTTTCTTCTAGGTATCCAGTCACATGTATAATACTTCTAAGAAATTTATCTACTAGAATTAGCAAAGGCCCTACTATTTTCTGTTATTTAAAAACTCTGAATAGAGAAATTGTTTCCCCATGTCTTCTCTCTGGGGATTATGACTTAATTTACATTTTACAAAACCTGGCAACACATTTATCACTAAATAATATAATGTCTACTGATTTTGGGATAAGTCATGGGAGAATTATTTTCCCACTTTATAAAAGTTCCAGCATTACTGGCTATTTACTAGTAAGTCCTATAATTTACCTTCTAATAAGCAGAGGTACCCTATATTTGGTTTAAAGTGAGTCATTTTACTCATATATATATTGACCTTGAATATTGCTGAACATTGCTTTTACCACATACAAATAGGACTAGTGATATTTAGGAGATAGGGTGCTTAATAGAGAAGGGGGCACTTCCAATTTCATTGAGCTTCTTGAATTAAAATTGCCTGTAGATATGGAGAAATCTGGTGGGAATGTAAGTTGGTGCAGCCATTGTGGAAAACAGCATAGAGGTTCCTCAGAAAACTAAAAATAGAATTACCATATGATCCAGCAATCCCACTCCTGAGCATATATCATAGACAAAACTATAATACAAAAAAAAAAACATGCACCCCTATGTCCATAGCAGCACTATTCACAACAGCCAAGACATTGAAACAACCTAAATGTCCATCAACAGATGAATGGATGGATAAAGAAGATTTAGTACATATATACAATGAAATACTACTCAGTCATAAAAAAGAATGAAATGCCATTTGCAGCAACATGGATGCAACTAGAGATTATCATACTAAGTGAAGTCAGTCAGAAAGAGAAAGCCAAATATCATATGATATCACTTATATGTGGAATTTAAAATATGACACAAATGAACCTATCTATGAAACAGAAACAGAATCATGGACATAGAAAATAGACTGGTGGTTGCTGAGGGGTAGGGGGGTGGGAGAGGGATGGACTGGGAGTTTGGAATTAGCAGATGCAAGCTGGTATGTATAGAATGGATAAACAACAAGGTTCTACTGTATAGCACAGGGAACTATATTCAATATCTTGTGATAAACCATAATGGAAAAGAATATGAAAAAGAGTGTATATATATGTATAAGTCACTTTGCTGTACAGCAGTAATTAACACATTGTAAATAAACTATACTTCAATTAAAAAAAAGAAAAAAATAAACTATAGTCCTCCACTTATATTTTATTCTAGAAGAAATGCCTCATATCTGTCAGAGAAAAGCCATTGCTCTTCTGTCCCTTGGTTTGATAAAAATCTAAAAAGAGAACTCCTCACTAAGAAAAAAACTGAGATTTCAGTCCTATCCACACTGTCAAGATGGCATCACAAGTAGAAATCATCTAAAAGATTATTACATTCAGATTGTTCAACACACATGATGATCCGTTCCTTTATCACTAATAAAAATGGTATAGCTGAACTATCAGTAGGTAAGAGAAAATTCTGTAACACCCAGTTCTGGTGCTAAGAAACTACAGACCTCTCTGGCTTGTCACCCTGAAGTGCTGTTATCAGTGAAAATGCTCCAGTTTCAGCTGAATTGTTCTTTATGCATAACTGACATTTTTGGGAATTAAAGACAGTCTAGTAAGCGAGCAACAGAATGCACAGCCTGAGTTTGTATGACCTCATTGTGCCAGCAGGCCCTGCTGGGAGACTGGAATAATTTACATTGTCAGAATTCCTGGAATATCTACTTTCTGGGTTCCTTTGGCAGCTAAGGGGCAGAATAAGAGCAAGGGTTGGGATAGTATTCTAGGCATGACTGAATTCATATTCATGCCATTACATAAAGATCAATTTGTTCTTTATTGCTTA
Organism: Balaenoptera acutorostrata; assembly: GCF_949987535.1. Lineage (NCBI taxonomy): Eukaryota > Metazoa > Chordata > Mammalia > Artiodactyla > Balaenopteridae > Balaenoptera > Balaenoptera acutorostrata. The sequence continues at coordinate 141,856,760 of NC_080066.1, forward strand.
ACCAGAGCAGCAATTAGGAAAAGCTAGAATCTCTATGAACCTCATCAGAAGATATACTAAATAATTCACTGGAATAACCTTTCCATATTCATAAGAGGCTTCTAACCTCTTACACTGTATTTAAAATAAACTGAAGTCATTAGTTATGTAAGCATCCATCCAAAAATACTATGGGGCCCATAATGTGTTCTCAGCACAGCACTAGTGGTTCTTATGTTCCTGGCTATCAAGGGGCTTACTGTTTCACTGATTAAGTAGTACTGACCCTCCTCAAACAAGACTTGAATTTGTACAGTATCTATGGTAAAGTAGAAACCAAAGAGAAGGAAGTTGGTGAGTTAGAGAGGCAAGAGAAGGGTGAAATTCAATGATGAAGATGCTATTCTAACTAAGGTATGGAGACCCCCAAAATGTAATGAAACTATATTGCAGAGAATTTAGAAATTTATTTTTTCCAGAAATGGAGATCCAGAAATTGGAATAATAAAGACAACATTAGTCAATGGTCAGTATTGTGGAACAGTTAAGACTGTGGATTCAGGAAGCATAGGCAGAGGTTAAATATCCACTCCTATCATGTACACAAGTTAATTAGCCTCTCTGTGCCTAAGGGTTATCATCTCTAATGTAGGAATAACAGCACCAATTTTATAGGATCATTATGAGAATTAACTGAATTAAAATATGAAAAGTACATAGAATAGTACCTGACTCAGAGTAAGTGCTCAGAAAATGTTAGTTGTTTTTAATATTAGTTGAGCTCTTACTTTGTGCTGGTCATAAATTTAAGCAACTTACATCTTTTATCTCTTTTAATACAAAGACACTAAGAGGTTTAGATGAAGAAACAAGAATAGAGAGACAAAGCAACTTTCCTAAAGTTACTAAAGCACAGTATTTAAGTAAAGACATTGACATAGGTAGTTTGAATCCAGAGTCCGTGCTCTTAACTGTTGTACTTCCCTGCACTAGTTTTCTTAACTGCATCACTTCTTCCTGCCTAGTACCATTCATTTCTAAGAACAGTATAGTTGCAAAATACGAACAATTAGTTCTTAAAGATGCAATCATCGTTGATGATGCGCTTATCAAAACAACTACTTATATAGCTGGATTTCTATTGGTTACATGGATATTCATGCTACTAACTATCTTACTTTGGATTAAGTCTACACTTGTCTAAATCTAGTTAGAGTGTGTAGGCTGCCATATAAAAATTAGAGTGATCCATTTTTGTGAAAGGTAAATGTTATTTTATTTAAATATCTATATATATAAAGGAGAAGCTCTTAAACGTCTGTCACATTGGGAAAGTTTTTGGCCAGAACAAATCAGGATAGAAGTTCACCTAGACAATAGGGGACTTAAAACATCTCTAGCCAAAGAGGTCAGAGGTCACATCCAAGAGAACCAAAGGGAAAAGTAGACATGTTTTGAGGTCCAAGTAGCAGCTACATTCAGTTGGTTAGCCAAAGCAGGCATGAATAGAATCCTACTGAGTCCATGAAGATAACCCACAAACACTGTTTAGAGTCCAAAAAAACAGATGCAATAAGTGAAGAAAGAGGGGAAAGGGTTAAAGTACCAGCAGCAGAGTTGATAAATAACAATATAGTAAGACCAAAGTCCCAAACTCTGAACAACATAATATCATGTTCCAGCCAAATGGTCAGTGTAAGGTGATCCATCACTGACTTGACTATTATTGGGAATAAAGAAGCAAATAGAACCCATGATCCTGATGGGGCTAAAGTAGCACAAAGTCACTGTCTTTAATTCCATCTATCAGAGATTCCAGTGTGGAAATACTAAAGAAAAAGATTAAAGCACATGTGGAACATACTTCAATAAAGTGGGAAATACTAAAGAAAGCAAATTACAGCATATGTTGAAATATAGGAGTTTTAAAAAAAAATAGATTATGATGTAGCATTTTCACAAATGTTTTGACTTTCAGATAACTAACTTTCAAATAGCCTGTGTTTTTTGTATCCTATATATATTTTTTTTTTAAATTTTATTTATTTATTTATGTATCCATTTATGGCTGTGTTGGGTCTTCGTTTCTGTGCGAGGGCTTTCTCTAGTTGTGGCAAGTGGGGGCCACTCTTCATCGCGGTGCGCGGGCCTCTCACTGTCACGGCCTCTCTTGTGGCGGAGCACAGGCTCCAGACGCGCAGGCTCAGTAATTGTGGCTCACGGACCTAGTTGCTCCGCGGCATGTGGGATCTTCCCAGACCAGGGCTCGAACCCGTGTCCCCTGCATTGGCAGGCAGATTCTCAACCACTGCGCCACCAGGGAAGCCCCTGTATCCTATATTTTAAAAAGACCTTTCATATGCCAAATCTTTGCTCTTTCCATCCCTGGTGGAACAAATATTTTGGACTCTCCCATGATGACATTGGCTGACTCCAAATAGTTCAACTTTGGAATCTCACCATTTTGTTTGTTCAGCAATGACCATGCAATTGATGACTCTCCTGCATTTTGATCTTATTAATTTAAAAAGGGAGTGGAAAATAGATGAATGGCAAAGATGTTGTGTGTGTATATATATGTATATATATATATATATATATATATATATATATATATATATATATATATATATATATATACACACAATGGAATACTACTTAGCCATAGAAAAGAATGAAATAATGCCATTTGCAGCAACATGGATGGACCTAGAGATTATCATACAAAGTGAAGTAAGTCAGAAAGAGAAAGACAAATATCATATGATATCACTTATATGTGGAATCTAAAGTAATGATACAAATGAACTTATTTACAAAACAGAAACAGACTCACTGACAGAGGACAGACTTGTAGTTGCTGGGGGGTGGGGTGGTGAATTGGGAGTTTGGGATTAGCAGATGCAAACTATTACATATAGAATGGATAAAAAACAAGGTCCTACTGTATAACACAGGGAAATATATTCAATATCCTATAATAAACCATAATGGGAAAGAATTTAAAAAGTATATATATATATATGTGTGTGTGTATATATATACATAACTCAGTCACTTTGCTGTACAGCAGCAACTAACACAACATTGTAAATCAACTATACTTCAATAAAATAAATTAAAAAATGAAAAAGAAGTGGAAAAATAAAACATTTGATACTAGAAATTAAACCTCTAGATGTCATGAACTTATTATATGTGGAAGAAGGATGGAAAAATCATTAGGTATAGAAGTGGCAAGCCTTCAGTTTCATTTGAAGACACATTGGACTTCAAACAGTAAAATAATTAAAAGAACATGAATACAGTATTGGAAATATATCCTTGATGATTGTATCTATCTAAGAACGTAGAAAAAATTAAGGATATTTTTTTCTTTTTTCAAATGGAACATCCCCAGCCCCTCTCCAATCATCCCTATCCTATGCCCTTGCCCTCAACACACATACACAATCAAGTTGACTTTCTCACATTGCAACAGTAGAATGGGATGTTTAAAATGTGTTTTGCATAAAAGTTAGGGATGACCTATAACTCAACCAATGAACATACACATACACACACACATGCACACACACACACAAGATTATGTGAGGACCACTGACAGTTGCCCCCACCCTCCACCCCGAGTCATTAAAATAACTTAAGACATGAGTATCAAAATGTATGGTTATCAGTAATGAACTACTTTAAACAGAGACCTCTTAGTTAATTTGATATGATCCCTTGTATTTGCTTATGAGTATTTCTCCAAAATAAAATTTCTGTAGTCATTTGAATAGGCCTTTTAGCCATCCCTACTGTTGCCTCTCTGAGAATAAGTAGAGCACTATGATTTTTTAAAAATCATATTTTTTGAAAAATAAATAGTAATTCTATTTTGTCAGACATAAGCCCCTCCCCCTCCTTTTTAAACAAAAAGCAAGGTAACTGGGAAAAATCACTAAGCACTCAGCCTTTGGAATGCAGTTGTCTTAGGAAGTCAGAGGAATTAGATGAATTTGACTCCATTTGAATCAGATGAATACAAGCTTTGAATTAGCTGGTGGAAAAGATAGTGTTGTCAATCTATTTACTTTTAAATCATTTGGAATTGTTAGGGGTATTTTTTACTCTTAGCTGTCCCTTTCCTGTTAGATTGTGTTGGGCCAAAGCCACTTCAGCTAGTTAGTACAGAGCTATAAAGATCTAAACATGGCAAAGGTTGAAACAGTTGAGTCATTCTGCCTGATGGAAAATCAAAGGACTCATGAGCCATTCCTGTTATTGACTCATGAGCTAGTTTTTCACTTAGTGATAATAACCCAAAGCCAAATAACGTAGTTAATTTCATCACTGATGTTAAAAATTGAATCAACAGAGGCTCTGAGAAAATTCTTAGTTGTGACACTTCTGCACCAAAAGACTGAATCAATACTCAGCCTTAGAATATAACATATATATGGCACTTGCATCCTAAATTAAAGGTTTTCCATGAAGCTAAAATTGAGCCTTTACTTCTTGTTATGAGGCATAGGCTTCCCATCATAATTCATAATATATTCTCTAGTCCTCACCACACTTATAATGGTGGGAACTGAGCTGTGTGTGTATGATTTCCCTTGTTTACTTTTGGTAAGCAACAGAAACTTACAAAATCCAAACACGTTTTAATATCATTATAATAAAAATTAAAATAATAATAGTAGCTAATGTTTTTAGAGCTTACTCTGTGAACAAACTTTGTTCTAGGAATGTTAACCCTTGAGATAAGTACTATTATTATTATGCCCATTTTATAGAGGAAAAACTGACAGAGGTAAGTAACTTGCCCAAAAGGATGCAATTAGTAAGTTGAAAACAAGGATTTGAACTTAAGAAAGTCAGCCCATGAGATAAAGTGTCTTATCCATTATGATAAACTAATGGGCTAGGGAATGCATTCTTCTTTGTACTCTACCCAGGTCAAATTATCAGCATGGCTCAACTCAGCTTCCAGGGGAAACACTTATCCAAAGTCATGGCTTCCTCACCTCCACTGGTCTTCATCTCAGCTCTCTGCCTCTTTAGCTGTCTTCTCCTATGACTATACCCTAGACATAATTGTCACCTAGAACTGCTCCACTTCTACTATCTTAATCTAAAAACAATCCCTGTTGATTCCTCTTACATTGTTACTTTTATGACACCCATTCTTTAACCAATCCTGATTTTCCTGCTGTTATCCTATTTATTTCCTCTCTATGACTGTATTTTCTTTCCTAATTCATCCTATTCTTCATTGTTCATCACCTCAAATATTTACTTTCTCTCTTTCTTCCCATTATTCTCCCAGTAGAACCTTGACTGTAGACCAGTGCAGCCTTCCTCTGCTCATGCATGCAGACTACAGAGCACAGCTGATGTTCTGTCCTTGGATTCTTTGAGCTTACAGTTTTCTGAATTTTCTTGTCTTTCATGTTACCAGTTAGCATGTTTTCATTTCAGCTTAAAGAACTCCTTTTAGCATTTCTTGTAATGCATGTCTTGTGGTGACGAACTCCTTCAGCTTTTGTTTGATTGGGAAAGTCTTGATCGCTCTTTCATTTCTGAAGGACAGCTCTGCTGGGTATTCTTGGTTGGAAGTTTTTTTTTCTTTCAACACTTTGAATATATTATCTCACTCTCTCTCTTAGCCTGCAATGTTTCTGCTGAGAAATCCATTGACAGCCTGTGGGGGTTCCCTTGTATGTGATGAGTTTCTTTTCTCTTGCTGCTTTTTAAATTTTTCTCTTTGATTTTTGATAGTTTTATTATTATGTGTCTTGGTGAAGATCTTTGGATTGAATCTGTTTGGGGACCTATGAATTTTATGTACCTGGGTGTTCATATCTCTCCCCAGATTTGGGGAGTTTTCAGCCATTATTTCTTTAAATAAGCTTTCTGTCCTTCTCTCTCTATCCCTTCCCATAATGTGTATGTTATTTTACTTCATGGAGTGCCATACTTTATGTAGTCTTCCACTTTTTTCCTTTCTTCTCTGACTAGATAAATTCAAATGATCTGTCTCTGAGTTTGCTTATTCTTTCTTCTAATTGATAAGTTCTGATATTGATGCTCTGTATTGCATTTTTCACACCATTTGTTGTATTCTTCAGCTCCAATATTTCTGTTTGGTTCTTTCTTTAATGATAATCTTTCTCTTTGTTAAATTTCTTGTTTTGTCTATGTATTATTTTCCTGATTTTGTTGAAATTTCTTTCTGTGTTTTCTTATAGTTCAATGAGCTTTCCTGAAACAGCTATTATGATTTTTTATCACACAAATTGTAGACCTCCATTTTTGGAGGGTCAGTTCCTAGAAAATTATTGTGTTCTTTTGGTGGTGTCATGCTTGCTAATTTTTTCCTGTTCCTTGAAGTTTTGTGTTGCTGTCCTTTCATTTCAAGAAGCAATCATCTTCTACAGTATTGATTGGTTTTGGGAAAGAAATACCTTCAAAAATCTTTCCTACTAACGACTGTGGGACTTCTCAGATCTCTTCTATGGGTTTGTCTGCTCCACATTTCTTGCTCCTTCTTTGGGAGGAATTCTTATAATTTTATGACTCAATCCTGCAAAACCAGGGTGAGTGCTGACAACTTTGTATTTGCCTTCCCTAGAGCAGTGTCCTGAAATGCTCAAGTTTGTGTACTTTCTCCCAATCCTGCAGAGTTGGGTCAACTTTCTTCTCATGCTCTGCATTTGCAATGGCTTTTACTTGCTGCCCACATGGGCACAGACAGATAGCTGGTCATGTTAGGAGTGTGTAGGTGAGGTTGAAGGAGTACTGGAGATATACATGGGCCAGTTGGGAGGGTCCACAGGTGAGGCATCCCCAGCAGCTTATGGGCAGGTTTTTGATGGAGTGTTAAAAGTGGTTAGTAGGATCCATATCTCTTTGATGATTTTCCGGTCCTGACTGTTGTGCTCCTAGACTCTACCAGACCCTCAGTCATATAGATAACCTCAGTATTCTGGGTGGGGAATGAAATAAATGGCCCTCTGTTGCAGTGTCCTACACAGCTGGAGAAGCTGGGTACTCACTCACTCACTATGCTCTCACTTTTCCTCATGGGAGAAATTGGGGACAAACGGAATTTCTTGGCACTGAGCTGTACCTCTGTGGTCACAGGGTGATGCAAGTGAAGTGAAACTGTTCTTACCCTCTTCAGTGCATCTAGTATCAGATTTTTCACTCCAGTGGTGTGCTGGAACCTCTCTGCTGGGACTCCAGACTCCCACAAAGATACTTTCATCTGTGGGTAATTGTCAAAATCAATGTTTTTCTGGGGGATGACAATACAAAACTCCTATTTCCCCATCTTCCTGAAGTCACTCTTCAGTTCTTCCTCTTCACCAGTGCTGTGCTTACTTTACAGAGAAATCATTACCATAGTATTCTGTTTTTTTGATTTCAGTCTTTCACATTTTTGCCTGCCCTATCTCAAATGATCTTCATATCATACCAATCTGATTTTGCCAATCACAACCTTAAAAACCATTAAAACCATTAATAGTTCCACATTTCCCTCAGAATAAAGTCTGGACTTCTTAACTTGAACTCTAACTAATCCTCACAGAAGCTCACTTAGCAAACTTTCCACCAGATAGGGAAGGGACCAGATTTGATTTACTCACCTTTGTAGCACCAGCACCTAGTACTGCACCTGACTTAATAAATACTAGCTAAATAAATGAATAAAAGCTCTTCAAAATGCTTTCTCTGACCTTCATGCCCTGATTAATTCATTCATCTATATTTCCTTATCAGCACCTACCTACTCTCTTAATAGTAGTTAGCACATACAATTGTCCATTTATTTGTTTGGCTTCCATACTTGAGCTTTAATTCCTTAAAATCAGGGACAGTATTATTTAATATTTTATTTTCACTATAGAGTATAGTTTCCTACATCCAGTAGGTTTTCAGGTTTTGAGTAAATGAATGCATTAGTTGTTCCAGCTAAGGGTCAGAAAGCAAATCTAGAATGTTTTTGTTGAATTTTGCTTATAATTGAGTTTTATCTTTTAGGTAGAGACCCTTATTCATTAGAATTGGCAGGGACATCAATTCTAAAGAGAAAAGCTGATCACCCAAGGAACTGCACTTCTCAGGGGTTGCAGATGGCTGAGTCATGTGTAAGGATTTTGTGCACAACTAATATAATATAGAGAAGGTATAAATGAATGAGGAGTAGCGTGATTGCAGGGATGCTGTATATGGCTGGTTAGGTGGTACATGGCACAATTCCATGTGGAATTTTTCCCATAAATATTGACACACACATACCTTCTGGAACTATGTAGTCTGGCAGTCCTAATTGTGAAAGAACTCCATGGAGAAAATGAAAGGTTCTTAGTTGAAGTCACGAATGGGAAAGAAATATCTAGAGTATTTTTAGGAACTCTGTTACATGATGTACTGTGTAAAACTCTTGTGACACTCTTCAGGGTACAGTAAAATTCTATAATTTTCTTCACAGCATTAATAATCAGACACACATTTCTTTAAATGTGACATACTGACAATGGGCCATGAAAGTTCTGGCATTTATGTGGGTTATACTTGCCTGGACAATTAATGGGCATTTGAAGCTACAAGGCTAATTTGAAATGTCATGTTTTTTATTCTTAAAAATGTTTACAAATATCACCTTATTAGAAAAAAACTACCTAAAATGCTTAACTCACCCATTTATCCATTCACTGAACATGTATTTAGTAACATATATATAAAGCAGTATACTTGATGCTGTGAAGAATCAGATGGTAGATTAGAGATTGTTGTGCTGCTAAAGAATTTTATAACCTACTGAGGGAGATTCTGCATGGTGACAAATAACCATATTATAATTTAGATCAGGATGGGTGCCATACAGGATGAAAAAACCAAGATTATGGGAGTTAAGCAGATGGAGAAAAAAGTGATTACTACCAGAGTGAGGACGTTTTATGAAGGAGATAATATCTAAGCTTTATCTTAATGAATGAATGGAATTAGTGTAGGTAGAAATAATCAAAAGTATAGTTCAGAGTTCTTGACTCATATAGTCAGAAAACTTGCCACCACAGGAAGTGGAAACTGGCCTCCATTGAGATCTTAATAACTTCTTTTTACCATGAAAAATCAACTATTATCAACCTCATGCCAACATCCACTGTTAACTTATCTAAAATATAGGACACAAAATATAGAATAAAATCCAAATTATCCAAAATGTAGCATAGAAAATGTAGACCTTATTTTATCAAAAGAATGTTTAAGATACTGATTATTCACAGCTTAGAGAACTGAAAACCAAAAGGATATTGCCTTGGATTAGTAATATAAAAAAATTAAATAAAAGCTGCAAGCACAGAAAAAAACTGCATTAGAGTATGTTTTATCTATTGTATCTTTAAATCTTGTAACCAGAAGAGGAATGAAATAAATCATAGAGTACCTCTAGGCAAGAAAAATTTAAAAATATGAAAAATTTGTTGTTGTAAAATAATTTCTCTGGTTTACAATTCCAACTGAAAAATAAGCACTTTGAGCCAATGAAATTCAGCATCTTTCTAAACATAAGAAAACAGAGAAGCTCAGTTGTGTAGTAAAATTTCTTAATAGTGCTATAAAGAGATTTCATCTCAAAGAAAAGGTAAATACACACGCACCACTAAATATAAAAAAAATCAAAGTTCCAACAGCCAGATTGAGTGTAGGGGAAAAAGAACCCCAACATTATCAGAGGGAATCAGTATCATGTTTTATAGAATGCATTTACATTTTGTTGTTTGATACCATTGAAGTGTTCCACATGAATAATGGAAAATAGGGAGACTATGGGTCTTTCTAACACAGGGACAATTTGAAATATTATGTACTCATTTGTTTCTGAGTCATCAATATATTATATATTTTCCAGAGTGATGACCAATTAGTAAAACTTATTGAAGTCACTGCCTTATTCATTCTAGGGTACCTTTCTACTGACTGCAGAGTAGAAACAGGAGAATAGCCAGGAGCCACTAATCAACCTAAGATATTCTCGAGGGCACACTAACATTTTTTTCACCTTGAAAATAAGGGTCTATAGCAACAGTCATAAGATAATTCTGAGTGTAAGCAGTTGCAGAGAGGCCTTTTTTACTCTTTGAAATTTGTTAATAAGTTCCTCTCCAGTCTCTCCTTTCTCTGGTTGAGAAAACAGGGGTGCTTGTAAAAAAGAGGATGTGCATCCATTAGAAAAAGAAGGTAGCAGGAGAGGTCTAGAGATATTCTAAGTTTAGTTTGTTTTCAAGCATCACCCTTTTTTGAAATTGGCTTCAGTGAAGCATGGTTTAAATAAATAAACACACTTTAACTAAGTGTACAGTCAAGTGCCCTGAGGAATGTGAAGTCTTCCGAGCAATTGCTTTTAATCAATGACTATCTACAGTTGGTGCCTCCAGGTTTATACTAACAGCAAGGGCATGGGAGGGAACTGAACACCTAATTCTTCCTTTATGGCTTCACATTTATTATTTCATATCCTCCTTAAAACAATCTTGTGGAAGCAGCATATTTATTCCCATTTTGATTAGTTAAAAAAACAAATGGAGTCTCAGAATACATGAATAACTTGTCCAAGTTATGCAGATAGTAACATGAGACATAGCATGATTTGAATCCAGACCTGTCTAGGTTTAAGAGCCTTGTTTTTTCTTTATGCCATGTTACCCACTGATGACAACCTGGCCACCACATCCACCTACACTCACTCTCCCCAGTTCTCATAGGAGCCAAATTTTCAAAAGGCTTAAGCAGGGTGTGTAGATGGGACAATATTAATTCCTTGGTGAAAGGGCTTAGAAAAAGGGAATATGGGAAAATGTAGCTGAGAATGTGGGGCTGAGCCTAGGGAGTGGGTGGTCCAGTAGTGTGCCAGTGGTTTTATGAATGATGTGTGGCAGAGAATTCTGGCGTGGGTAATCACCTTCTTTCATTGAATTTAATTGAGGTAGAGCTAGGATTCTTGGTCCTGCTAGTGAGGGCAGGAGGAAGTGGAATTTGCAAGCTCCTTAAGTACTTGGGGCAGAAGTCTCTCAGAAGTAATGTAGAAGCATGTTTAAGTCTTCTGTATTTTAGTACTAAATAGATGACCATGTCAGAGCACCAAATGGACAAGCTAAGTCTATTCTCTTTAACTCATTACTCAATTATTCTATGCCAATGAAAGATGAGTTAGTGTAGTATGTCAAAGAAAAAATATTTAAGAAATGTAAAACTCAACAAGCCTTTAGCTAAAAAAGAGAGACGGCTCAAATAAGTAAAATCATAAGTGAAAGGGGAGATATTACAACTGATACCACAGAAATACAAATAATTATATTATAGAAAACCCTAATAGACCAATTATTAGTAAGGGGATTGAATCAATAATAAAAAACCTCCCAGCAAACAGAAGTCCAAGATCAGACAGCTTCAGTGGTGAGTTCTGCCAAACATTTGAAGAAGACTGAATGCCTATCCTTCTCAAACTTTTCCAAAAATTGAAGAGTAGGGAACACTTCAAAATACATCTTAAGAGGCCAGCATTACCCTGATACCAAAGCCAGACAAGGACACCAAGAAAAGATAATTAAAGGTCAATATCCTTGATAAATATAGATGCTAAAATCCTCAACACAATATTAGGAGGAAACTAAATTCAACAATACATTAAAAGGATCATGCACCACAATCAAGTGGGATTTATTCCAGGGATGCAAAGATGGTTCAGCATCCACATAGCAATCAATGTGCTACACCACCTTAACAAAATGACAGATAAAAATCACATGATTATCTCAATAGATGTAGAAAAAACATATGACAAAATTCAACATCCATGTATGATAAAAACTCTCAACAAAGTAGGTACAGAGGGAATGTACCTCAACATAATAAAGTCCATATATGACAAACCTTCAGCTAACATCATACCAAACAATAAAAAGCTAAAACTTTTCTCCTAAGATCAAGAACAAGATAAGGATGCCCACTCTTGCCACTTTTATTCAACATAGACTTGGAAGTCCTTGCCATAGCAATTAGGCAAGAAAAAGAAATAAAATCATCCAAATCAGAAAAGTAGATGACACTGTAGATGTCATTGATAATATATAGAGAAGACTCTAAAGAACTCACCAAAAAACATTGTTATAACTAACAAATGCATTCAGTAAGTCACAGTATATAAAATCAATATACAGAACTCTGCGGCATTTCTATATGGTAATAACAAACTGTTGGGAAGAAATGAAGAAACCAATACCATTTACAATTGTGTAAAAAAAAAAAAAATTCTAGGAATAAATTTAACCAAAGAGATGAAAGACATGTACACTGAAAACGATAAGACACTGATGAAAGGAAAGGGAAACGAAAGCAAAAATAAACAAATATGACTACATCAAACTAAAAAACTTCTGCACAGTGAAGAAAACCATCATCAAAATGAAAAGGTAACCTACTGAATGGAAGAAGATATTTGAAAACCATATATCTGATAAGGGATAATATCCAAAATATATAAAGAACACATACAGCTCAACAACAAAAAAGCAAACAATCTGATTAAAAAATTGACAGAAGATCTGAATAGACATTTTTCCACATAAGACATAGATAATCAAACAGCACATGAAAAGATGTTCAATATCACTAACTGTTAGGGAAATGCAAATCAAAACCACAGTAAGATATAATTTCACACCTGTTTGTATGGCTATTATAAAAAAGACAAGTAAAGACAAGTGTTGGAGAGGATATAGAGAAAAGAGAGCACTCATACACTGCTGATGGGAATATAAATTGGTGAAGCCACTATGGAAAACAGTATGGAGACCCCTCAAAAATGTAAGAATAGAACTACCATATGATGCAGCTATTCCACTTCTGTATATTTATCTGAAGAATACAAAAACATGAATTCAAAAATATATATGCACCCCTATTTTTATTATAGTATTATTTACAGTAGCCAAGATATAGAAACAACCTAAGTGTTCACTGATGGATGAATGGATAAAGAAGATGTGGTGTATACACACAATGGAACACTACTCAGCCATAAAAAAGAAGGAAACCTTGTCATTTGTGGTAACATGCATTGATCTTGGGGGAATTATGCTAAGTGAAATAATTCAGAAGGAAAAAGACAAATGCCATATGATTTCTCTCATATGTGGAATCTAAAAACAAAACAAAAACGAACTTATAGATACAGAGAACAGATCAGTTGTTCCCAGATAGGAAGGTGGCTGGTGGTTGGTGAAGGGGGTCAATTGTCTGGTGACAGATGGTAACTAGACTTTAGGGGTGATCACTATGTAATATATACAGATGTTGAATTATAGTGTTGTACACCTGAAACTTACATAATAAAAAAGAAATGTAAAATTCACTGACATTAGAATATAGAGGTTTGAATGTATCCATTTTTAATGGGTATCTTGGATTTAAGATATTAAGCATGTATCTGCAAATGAATTTAGATTTCATTTTTCTCTTTCTAGTTACATTTTATATTAAGTAGTATAAAATATTTTAACAGATTTTCAGTCAATTTGACATTATAGGCTGAATTAATAACTGCATGACATGGCTGTATGAGTAGTCATGTAGTTACTAACAGAAAACTAAGAATTTGGATCAAGAGACTTTGATTTTATTCTACAACTTGCTAATATAATATACAGTGAATTATAATCCATCTAAATTTACATGAAAAGCTCAAACCTTTAGTTGTATTCCATTTCCAGGCTTCCTTTCAATTTTAGGTTGAATGGAAACCTAAATTTTAGGTCTTCAATGTAGACAAGCATAATACAACTTTGGCTATCTTACTATTCTATCATCAACCATTTTAGCTACTCCGTAGGCCCAGATAACTATCTCTGTCTCCAGTTTATTTTCAACCAATACTCCTACAGTCTGCCTGTCTTCACTTATCTAATATGGATTTTCAAAAATATTCAGTTGATTTCAACTGGAAGTAAAATTATCTCTGTTTGTAAATTACATGATCTTATATATAGAAAGCTCTAAAGAGTTCACAAAAAATTGTCATAACTAATCAACAAATTTAGTAAATTTGCAGGATACAAAATCAACTCACAAAATGCAGTTGTGTTTCTATACACTAACAATGAACTATCTGTAAAGGAAATGAAGAAAAAAAAGTCTCATTTACAATAACATCAAAAAGAATAAAATACTTGGTAATAAACTTAATTAAGGCGGTGAAAAATTTGTACACTGAACACCACCACACTGATGAAAGAAATTAAAAAAGATGCAAATAAATGGAAAGCCATTCCACTGTTATAGATTGGAAGACAATATTTGTTAAAATATCCACACTACCCAATGTGATTTATATATTCAATGCTCTCTTCATCAAAATGCCAATGGTATTTTTTTATAGAAACAAAAAATCTTAAAATTCATACAGAACCACAAAAGACACCAAATAGCCAAAGTAATCTTGAAAAAGAATAAACCTAGAGGTATCCCACATCCTGATTTCAAAATATAGTATAAAGTACAGCAATTAAAACGATGGTACTGGCATAAACACAAACATAGAGACAAATGGAATACAATGGAGAGTACAGGAATAAACCTACCCACATACAATCAGCTGATTTTCTACGAGTGCCAAGAACACACAGTGGGGAAAGTTTGGTTCTGCAGTAAATGGCATTAGGAGAGCTAGATATTCACATGCAAAAGAATGAAATTGGATTCTCATCTTACATAACACATAAAAATCAACTCAAAATGGATTAAACACTTAAAGGTAAGACTTGAAATTTAAAACTCCTAGAAGAAAACTTCTTGGCACTGGGCTTGGCAGTGATTTCTTGGATGTGACACCAAAAGCACAGGCAACAAAATTGAAAATAAACAAGTGAGACTATTTCAAACCTAAAAACTATGCACAGCAAAGGAATCAATCATCAAAATGAAAAGGCAACATATGGCCTGAAAGAAAATATTTGAAAAATCTCTATATGATGAGGAATTACTATCCAAAATACATGAAGAACTTCTACAGCTCAGTAACAAAAAGCCCCAAATAACTCAATTAAAAATGGACAAAGAAACTTGAGTAGACATTTCTGCCAAGAAGACATACAAATTGCCAACAAGTATAGAAAATGGTGCCCAACATCACTAACCATCATGAAAATACAAATCAAAGCCATAAGATAACGCCTCACACCTGTTTCAATGGTTGTTATAAAAAAGTGTGTTTAAGACAAGTGTTGGCAAGGATATAGAGAAAGGAGCAGTCTTGTACCTTGTTGATGGGAATGTATAATAGTGCAGTCACTATACAGAACAGTATGAAGGTTTCTCAAAAAATTCAAGATAGAATGACCATATGACCCAGAAATTCCACTTCTGAATATATATTCAAAAGAACTGAGATCAAGATCTTGAAGTAATATCTGCACTCACATATTCTATGCAGCATTTTCCACAATAACTAAGATATGGAAATAACCTAAATGGTTGTTGATGGATAGACGGATAAAGAAATGCGGTTTATACATACAGTGGAATATTATTCAGCCTTAGAAAAGGAGGAAATACTACTATTTGTGACAATATGGAAGAACCTGGAGGACGTTATTCTAAGTGAAATGAGGCAGAGACAGAAAGACAAATACTGCATGATTTCACCTATCTGAGGTATCTAAATAGTCAAACTCACAGAATCAGAGAGTAGAATGGGAGTTGCCAGGGGCTGACAGTAGGGGAAAATAGGAGTTGTTCTTCAATAAAACTTCTGTTATGAACCATGAATAAATTCTAGATCTGCTATACGACATAGTATATGAAGTTAAGAATGTATTGTACATGTGAAAAATTTGTTAAATAGGTAGATCTCAAGTGTTTTTCCACAATAAAAAAGTTAAAGAAAAAAGAAAAACACAGTGCTCTTAGTGTAAATTAAAAATCCAATTCTGGCTTTCAGGGCAGAGGAAACAGCAAGAGGCTAAAGCAGAAGCACATGTAGCAAGTTTCAGGAATGGCAAGGAGGTCCTCAGGCTAGAACAAAGGGAAATGATGACTGAAAACAATCAAATTTTCATGAAAGTCTCAAGATGAGGCAGCCAAAAAAGTCATTACTTATGAAGTGAAATGAAAATTAGCAAACCCACTGAAAGAAGTATACATATCATTGATATAAACTGCATGCATCACTCAAATGAAAATATCATCAGAGAAAGGCATGAAAATATAAGATGAAAGATAGACTTTAATTAACACATACTTCATAGGAGAGAGACCAGTAAAGATGATGAAGTAAGAGGATGTGGAGCTCAACTCGCCCCCATGAGCACATCAAAAATACATCTACAAGTGAAATAATTCTCACTGAAAACTAACTGCAAACTGACAGAAGGACTCTGTACAACCAAGGCTGTAAGAAAGATACACACATAATCAGGTAGGAAGGGAAGAAAAGCAATCAGGTTGGGACCTGTGCTCTTGGGAAGGGGCTCAGAGGTAAAGAGAGAAGACACAGGTGGACACAAACTCTGGAGAGTGAGCAGTGAGAGCTGCAGATTGGGTGCCCCAGTCCTGGGGTTCTACTCGGGGGAGACAAGCCCCCTTGGCTGGTTGCAGGACCACTGGGACTAACATGAGGTCTGGGGAAAGCCTGGACTCTGCTCATGAGGAGTGTGAGTGCCTTGGCTTGTCCCTGAGGCAGGGTGGAGAAAGGACTGCTCTGGTGGCTGCCAAGTTTCCCACAACCACCTCAGCAGGTGCCCTAGCCCAAGATGAGCAAATGCTCTGGCCCTGCTCACTCCACATCACAGCAAGGCACTGGATCTGGGATGGCCATAACAGTGGAAAAGAAAGCCATAGGACACAGAGGTGACCCATTCTGAGGGTAGAACCTGTGGGGCAGTGGTGGCCATTGTTGGCAATTACTCAAGCAGTGTATCTGAAGCAGCCCAGATCTCTGAAGACAGCTGCTCCAGTACATTTCATACCCTGATATATGCCAAAAGTCCCCATGGGCCCTGCCTGCCCTGTGCTGTGGCTCCACAACAGGGCAAGGACTGCCAAGGCTGGGGGCAGTGATCAGTTGTGGGGGACAAAGGAAGCTTGCACCTGAGGTGGCTCCTATGCAGAGTGAGGGAAACAACTGCAGATACCAGAATAGGCAGTGCATTGGAGACAGCTTGGACCTCTGTCTGAAGCTGACATGAGCTGAGAGCCCACATGGGCTCCCCTTGCTTCAGCAACCCACCCCCCACTGCCCAGGGCAAGACTCCTGGTGTGGGGAGAGGGGAAAACACACACTCAAAAGGAACAGAGCCAGCTTGGAGTTTCTGCTCCAGTGACTTGGGATCAGACTCCACCCCCAATAGGGTGGTGATGGCTACAGAACAGAGGGGAAATCCCACCTCACACCTGGCTCCAGCTCTAGCCCCTCCATCTCAAGTCCCACCCCCTACCAAGTTTATAACTGCAGCATACCTTGAGGAAAGAGTGACTTGCATCCATGTCAAATCCAGCACTCCCACCAAAGAATTTGGGCACACACAGTCTGTATAAGGATGCTCCCAAATAAGAAGCCCCTCAAGATTACATTTCACCTAAATTCGTAGAGGCAGAAAAAGTTAGGCAAAATGAAAAAGCAGAGGAAAAGCTCTCAATTGAAAGAGCAAGAGAAAACCCCTGAAAATATAATGAAACAGAAATAAATATTTTACCAGACAAAAAAGTGAAAGCATTGATAATAAAAATGTTAACTGAATTAGGGAAAAGAACAGGTGAACACAGTGAAAATTTTAACAAGGAAGTAGAAAATATAAAAAAAGACCCAATCAGAAGTGAATTCAATAACTGAATTAAAAACCACATTAGAAGGAATGACTAGCTGACAAAGTGATACAGAAGAATGCATAAGTGATCCAGAAGATAGAATAATGGAAATCACCCAATCAGAACAGCAAAAAGAAAAAAATGAAAACAGTTTAAGAGATTTTTGGGATAATATTAAGTGCACCAACATTCACATTATAGGCGGTCCCAGAAAGAGAAGAGAGAAGGAGATCAAAAAAGTATCTGAGGGGGAATTCCCTGGCAGTCCAGTGGTTAGGACTCTGGACTCTCACGGCTGAGGGCCCAGGTTCAATCCCTAGTAAGGGAACTAAGATCCCACAAGCCGCATAGTGCAGAAAAAAAGAAGTATTTAAGGAAAATGTGGCTGAAAACTTCCCAAACCTAAAGAAGGAAACAAATATCCATGTACAAGCAGAACAGAGGGGCCCAAACAGACCCACACCAAGATATATCATGACTAAAATGGCAAAAGTTAAAGAAAGAATTCTAAAGGCAGAAAGAGAGAAACAAGGAGTCATATACAAGGAAATCCCATAAGGCTATCAGCTGATTTCTCTGCAGAAACTTTGCAGGCCAGAAGGGAGAGGCATGATATAGTCAAAGTCCTGAAAGGAAAATACCTGCAATCTAGGATACTCTAGCCAGTAAGATGATCATTTAGAATTGAAGGAGAGATGAAGAACTCAGACAAGCAAAAACTGAAAGAGTTCATCAATACTAAACCTACACTAAAAGGAATGGTAGAGGGTCTTCTCTAAATGGAAAAAAGGAAGAATTTATGAGAAAGGGAAAATACCACTAGAAAAGGCAAATATATAATAAGGACTGAGGATTGACTGCTTAAATAAGCCAGCACAAAGATTAAAAGAAAAAAAAATTGTAAAAGAAACTATAACTACAATAAACAGTTAAAAGATAAGCATGAGGTTGTAAAAGGTGACATCAAAATACAAAATGTGGGGGAAGAGGGTAAAAATGTAGAACTTTTAGAATGTATTTGAACTTAAGTGACTACCAGCTTAAAACAAGTAGATTTAGTTATAGGTCAATATATATCAACCCCATGCTAACCAAAAATTAAAAACCTACAATAGGTACACAAAAACTAAAAAGAAAGCAGCACAGCATAATACTAAAGAAAGTAATCAAACCACAAGGGAAAAAACCAAAAGAAGAAGAAATGAACAGAGAAAAACAACAAAAATAAACAGGAAACAAGTAATATAACGGCAATAAGTACATACCTATCAATAATTACTTTAAATGTCAATAGACTAAATGCTCCAATTAAAAGACATAGGGTGGCTGATTAGATTTAAAAAATTCTTCCATATACTTTGTACCAGAGACTCACCTCAAAGCTAAAGACACACATAGACTGAAAGCGAGGGGATGGCAAAAGATATTTCGTGCAAACAGAAATGACAAAAAAGTGAGGGTAGCAAAACTCATACCAGATGAAATAGACTTTAAAACAAAGGCTATAACAAAACAAAGATGGGCATTATATACTGATAAAAGGATCAATATATGAGGATATTATACTTGTTAACACATATGCACCCAATACAGGAGCCCCAAAATATATAAAGCAAAACTAACAGATAAAAAGAGAGAAATTGGCAATAATACAGTAATAGTAGGGGATTTTACACCCTCTTACATAATTGGACAGACTGTCCAGACAGAAAATCAGTAAGGCAGCAATAACTTTAAGTGACACAATAGACCAGTTGGACTTAATAGATATCTACAGCCTATAATATCCAAACACAGAAGAATACATGTTCTTTTCAAGTGCACATGGAATATTCCCCAGGGTGGATCACATGCTAGGCCACAAAACAAGTCTCAACAAATTTGGGAGGATATAAATTATATTAAGCCTTTTTTCTGACCACAGCAGTACGAAGTTAGAAATCAATTATAGAGAGAAAAATAGGAAAAGAACAAACACATGGAGACTAAATATGCTACTACAAAAACAAGGAATCAATGAAAAAGTCAAAGAAGAAATCATAAAACACCTCAAGACAAACGGATATGGAAACACAACACTCCAAAATCTATGGGATGCAGCAAAAGCAGTTCTAAGGGGAAAGTTTATAGCAATATAGGCCTCCCTCAAGAAACAAGAAACTCTCAAATAAGTGACATAACCTACTACCTAAAGAAATTAGAAAAAGAAGAAGAAACTAAGCCCAAAGTCAGAAGAAGGAAGAAAATAATAAAGACCTGAGAGGAAATAAGTAAGATAAAAGCCAAAAAAAAAAAAAAAAAAGGAAAAGGTCAATAAAATCAAGAGCTTACTTTTTGAAAGGATAAACAAAATTCATAAACCTTTAGCCAGGCTCACCGAGAAGAAAAGAAAGAGGACCTAAATAAACAAAATAAGAACTGAAAGAGGAGAAATAACAACCAATACCACAGAGATGCAAAAAGTCATAAGAGAATAGTATGAACAGTTATATGCCAAAAAAAACTGGACAACCTAGAAGAAATGGACAAGCTTCTAGAAAGATGTAACTTACCAAAGAGAAACAGACACTTTGAACAGACTGATCAGTAGTAGTGAAATTGAATTTCTAATAATAAAATATTCCCAGCAAACAAAATTCCAGGATTGAACAACTTCACAAGGGAATTGCACCAAACATATAAAGATGAGCTAATACCTATTCCTCTCACTCTTGCAAAAAAGAGAGAACACTTCCAAATTCATTCTATGAAGCCACAATCACCCTGATACCAAAACCAGAAAAAAACAGTACCAAAAAAAAAGTTAAGGCCAATATCTTTGATGATTATTGATGTAAAAATTCTCAACAAAATATTAGTAAACCAAATCCAATAATACATTAAAAGGATAATATACCATGATCAAGTGAGATTCCAAGAGTGCAAGGATGGTTCAATATTTGCAAATCAAGCAATGTAATATACCATATTAACAAAAGGAAGGATAAAAATTACATGATCATTTCAATAGACACAGAAAAAGCCTTTGACAAAATTCATCATCCATTCATTATAAAAACTCAGAACAAAGTAGGATTAGACAGAAAATATCTTAATATAATAAAGGTTAATTACAACAAACCTACAGCTAATATCTTATTCAATGGTGAAAAGTGGAAAGCCTTTCTTCCAAATTCAGGAATAAGACAAGGATGCCCACTCTTACCACTTCTATTTAACATAGTAGTGGAAGTCATAGCCACAGCAATCAGACAAGAAAAAGAAATAAAAGGCATCAAAACTGGAAGGGAAGAAGAATAATTGTCACTATTTGGAGATGACATGATAATTTATATAGGAAATCCTAAAGTATTCACCAAAAAACTATTAGAATAGTAAAGTTTCAGTATACAAGATTAATATACAGAAATCTGTTGCTTTTCCATACACTAACAATGAACTATCAGAAACAGAGAGTAAAAATCATCTCATTTAAAATCACACCAAAAAAAAAAAAAAAACACAAAAAACCTAGGAATAAACTTAACCAAGGAGGGGAAAGACTTATACTTTGAAAACTATAAAACATTGATGAAGGAATTTGAAGATTATACAAAGAAATGCAAAGATCCTGTGCTTTTGGATTGGAATAATTAATACTGTTAAAATGTTCATGCTAACTAAAGCAATCTACAGATTCAATGCAATCTTTATCAAACTACCTATGACATTTTTCACAGAACTAGAACAAATAATCCTAAAATTTATTTGGAACCACAAAACACCCTGAATTGCCAAAGCAATCTTGAAAAAAATAAAGAATAAAGCTGGAGGTATCATCCTCCCAGACTTCAGACTATACTGCAAAGCTATAGTCATAAAAACTGCATAGTACTTGCACAAAAACAGACACAACAAATCAATGGAACAGAATACAGAGCCCAGGAATAAACTCACAATCCAATCGTCAATTAATCTGTGACAAACAAGGCAAGAATACACAATGGAGAAAAGACTGTCTTTCAATAAAGGATGCTGGGAAAAATGGATAGCTACATGTAAAAGAATGAGATCAGAACATTTCCTCATACTACATACAATAGTAAAATCAAAATGGAATAAATTCCTGAAAGTAAGACCTGAAACCATAAAACTCCTAGAAGAAAACATAATCAGAACACACTTTGACTTAAATTGAGCAATATTGTTTTGGATCTGTCTCCTAAGGCAAAGGAAATAAAAGCCAAAATAAACAAATGGGACCTAATTACACTTAAAAGCTTTTGCCCAGCAAAGGAAACCATGGACAAAACCAAAAGACAACCTACAGAATGAGAGAAATTATTTGTAAATGATATGCCTTATAAGGGCTTGATATCCAAAATATACAAACTACTCATACAACTCAATAACAAAAAAACCCAAACAACTTGATTAAAAAATGGACAGAAGACCTGTATAAACATTTCTCCAAAGAAGACATACAGATGGATAACAGGCACAAGAAAAGATTTTCAACATTGCTAATTATTAGAGAAATGCAAATCAAAACAACAATAAGATATCACCTCACACCTGTCAGAATGGCTGTCATCAAAAAGTCTACAAATGTTGATGATGATGTGGAAAAAAGGGAAAGTTGGTGCAGCCACTATGGAAAAAATATGGAGGTTTCTCAAAAAAAAAAAAAAAAAAAGAAATACCTTATGACCCAGAAATTCCCTCTTGGGTATATATCCAGAAAAAATGAAAACACTAATTTTGAAAAGATACATGCACCCCAATGTTCGTAGCAGCTCTATTTACAATAGCTAAGATGTGGAAGCAACCCAAGAGTTCGTCAACAGAAGAATGCACAAAGAAGATGTGGCATACACACACACCACACACACACACAATAGAATATTACTCAGCCATAAAAAAAAGAATGAAATTCTGCCATTTGCAGCAATGAGGATGGGCCTAGAGAATATTATGCTTAGTGAAATAAGTCAGAGATAGAAAGACAAATACTGTATGATATCACTTATATGTGAAATCTAAACAATAAAGTGATTGTGTATAGCAAAACAGAAACAGACTCACAGATATAGAAAGCAAACCAGTGGTTACCAGTGAGTAGAGGGAAGGGAGGAGGAACAAGATATGTGTATAGATTAATTGATATAAACTACTATGTATAAAATAGATAAGCAACAAAGATGTATTTGTACAGCACAGGGAAATAATACCAATTATTTTGTAATAACTTTTAATGAGTATAATCTGTAAAAATACTGAATTACTATGCTGTATGCCTGAAATTAATATAATATTGTAAATCAACTATACTTCAATAAAAACATCAATTCTCTTATAAATCTAAACTTGCAAGTACTGTATGACCTAGCAATTGCATTCTTGGGCATTTAATCCAAATAAATGAAATCTATGTTCACACACACACACACACACACACACACAAACTGTACAGGAATGTCCATAGCAGTTTTATTTCTAATAACCTAAACCTTGAATTAACCCAGATGCCCTTCAACATGTGAAACAAACATAGTATATAAATAACTTGAAATACTACTTAGCTATTAAAAGGAACATGCAACAGCTTGATGATTCTCCAAGGTATTATGTTAAGTTGGGGAAAAAACATAATCTTTGAAGGGTACATACTGTACTATTTCCTTTATGTAACATTTTGAAATGACCTCATTTTAGAAATAGAGGAAAGATTAGTGGTTGATATGGTTTATGGATGAAGGGTCAACAGGAGGGAAGTGGATGTGGTTATAAAAGGGCAATATGTAGGATTTAGTGGTGTGGGAACTGTTTAGTATTTTTACACTGGTAGTGGATACACAGACCTACATGGGTGATGAAATTGTATATAACCACATCCACACACATCTACCCACTCCAAGTACAGAGAAGACTGGGGAAATTTGAATAAAATCAATGTATCATTATCCTGGTTGTGATATTATACTGTATTTATAGTTATGTCATGTTATAGAACTAACTATGGTGTTATACAGTGTCATTATCCTGGTTGTGATATTATACTATAGTTTTGCAAAATGCTATCATTGGGGAAAACTTGGAAAGTGTACAGGAATCTTTCTGTATTATTTCTTACAAATATATGTGACTTCACAATTATCTCAACAAAAATTTCAATTAAAAATTCAGTTCCCTTGTTTAATAAGTCTGGGTGACACATCTGTCTACATGTCCTAATTACAAGCCATACCTACCCCACCGTCCTTGGCCCTACCCTAATCCTTCCTTTTACACTTGTATGAGTCTCTTCAATACAAGATGAGCTTTGAAAATTTTGTTTTCTTGATAAGGATTGTTTTGCTCTGTCAAACTGTGAATCAATTTAAAACACAGCACCATTTCTTAACCTGGATTTCATATCCATGCCTTACTTTTGCCTAAAGAGATACTTTAATGCTGCATGGATTATGAAAATCATGGTTATTAATTTTATCAGATATTCTAATGGTTAGAATTTATCAGGAAGAAAAATATTTCCTCAACATTGTTTTCAACTGCATTGTATACTTTGCAAGTTTAATAATGAAGCTCCACTCAGGTTGCTGTAAACTTTTATTTCTAAATATAAGCATCAAAAATAAAGGTAATGATGAGAGGGGATGAAAGACAGCCTTTTCCTAACTGTTAACTGGGCACATCCAAAATTTTATTAGAATAATACATATTTTCAAATGATATCACTGTGAATGAAGAGTTCTTGTAACTTTAAATGACAACAGCCACTCTAGGTGTTTTTCTTGGCTTCATGGTAAAGTGGTGCCCCTACTGATATCAGAATTTTTTTCCTGTATGCAGGTCTCTGGAGAATTGGATGGTCTTCATTCTATAACAATGATTCTGAAATGAGGTCATTTAAGTTAGCCCACAAGCCTCAGAAGCTGTGGTTCTGATTACTGAGAAAAGAAATATGAGAAGAAGATCATCTAGTAAATATAAGAGAAATAATAGACCTGAATCTTACAGTCTGCTAGCCTAATAGGCTTTTTCAGAGGATTTGAAAACTGCAGACCAAAACATTTATTGAAGGAAAGGACTGCATTCAGCTAGAGGGACTCAGGAAATATATCAGCTAATTGTGAAATCTACTCTTATCAAGGAAAGGGCCTTCCATGTTTTCAGCCAACCTTATTACTAAAAGTGGTATTTAAAATACTTCAAGCTGTAGTTTTGCACTGATGAGAAGGATGTCCTTGAGAACAAAGAGGTGCACTGCTTCCTATTCAAATTAAAAATTCTGTTCTGTGTGGTGGATTCTGAAAACTGGAGCCATAAGCCAAATATTTCTTTCCATTCCTCTAGTTTTATTATAGAATGATATCTTGAATTTTACTTTTTAAAAAGTATTGTGTTTAGCTTCTTTCCATCCAGATAAAAAGGGAGAAAGGCATTTTATGCCTGTCATTCTTCTAAGCTAGAACGTATTATTTCCCCCAGTAAGTACTGGTGTAGGCTCAAACCTGAGCCCAGGTAACCCACATTGTAGTACTGGGTTGTTCAACACTGGACATTTCTTACTGTCCATTGGTTCATCTAAAAATAAAAAGCAACTATGCTCCAATTCTCTGTTGTGGTAATTCTGTGGGTGATGGATGCTATGATTTATCTTTGCCTATGGAGTGGGATTGGACAACTTCCTCTGAAAATATTACCCTGTGACATATGCAGAGTTTATGAAGTCCTCTTTATGGAACCTGGGGTCTGAATATTTCTGAATAAAGCATCCATGGAGCATACAAATTTTCTTTTTAGGGATTTAATAAAGTTACAAAATTTATCAGCTTCTGTCAACAAAAAAATAAAACAAGTTAGACAATGTTAGAAATGCCCACATGGAGCAAAATAACTGTGTCCATCGCATCTCTCTGGGGTTTACTGGTGCCTGCTCCTAGCATGCCAACTCAGCCTGAGGTCCTGTTGGTTTGCTTTACTTATTCAGCTTATCGTCTTGAAGATATATGACTAAAGCATATGTACCCCACAAATGGCATCATTAATTGGAATTCACAGAACTCTTCTGACATTGCCGAACAAGAATAAGCCTTTGGGTCTTCATGCACGTACTGATGCTGGAAAGTCTTAGCCTCTTTTTAATGAACGAATTATTAGCTTTGAAATCCACCCTTTCAGGGCAATAGGGAAGCAGTTTTCATTGGCACTTATTAGGAGTTTTTGCTGTTGTTGTTTTTATCATTTTTTTGTTTATAATATACTGTGCCAAACAATGAAAACTTTGGGCTGCAAACCAGGTGGTTCTGGGCTTTCTTTTCCTTCTCCAGGGGCCTGGTTCTCTGCAGATATAGATTCCTGATGGCAGGAATCATGTCTGTTTTATCCACCATTGTAGTCCAAGCACCTATCACAGTGCCCAGTATCTAGCGAGTGCATGATCAGTACGAGCTGAATGTGAGGTTCTTTTGGGAGGTTTCATTTTGTTTCTTTTATTTCATTTTGTTCATTTATTTTCATCAAAATTCCTATTTCAGACTCTGACTGGTGGTGGTTGGTTCTCTTCTCATTGCTTAAGATGACACAGGGATTTGAAGATAAGGAAGGTGAAAGTGACTGTCAGGGTCACCAGTTATATGTTGGCAAAAAATATGCCATTTCATTTGTCAGCCTCTATTCATGAGTATTTGAGTGGTGACCTCTAGGATCTCTTTACTTAGCACTCTATTTTCATAAATTAAAGCAGTAAAATTGTTATGGGCCATAACAATATTGCCCTATTGGCTGCCTGAGCTGTCTAGTGCCTAGAAGCAGGCTATGCATATGATGTTATGATTCTGTACATCTGAAAAGATCCTCAATTAGTATTCTATGTCTGGTCTCACCCAAATTCTTTTCAACTGGACCTGAAATTTGTTAAATTGCAGAACATGCTTGACATGTCATTTTTCCATCTAGCTTTTAAAACTGCATTTTGGAGGAAGAAATGTCTTTTATTATACATCTGAGTCTTCTACAGTTAGATCATCTGACTGATGTTGGGATGTTTTTTTCTTGGACTCATCTTCTGTCCTGGGAACTCTTACAGTTTTTACAGTCAGCTATATAAGTTGTTCTGCTGGAAGCTGCATTCTGCCAAGGGTAAATGAACTGGGCTCACAAAGTTTCGTGCTTAATTAAAATTTTTTTTAGCTCATGAATTATTGCAGGTTCTAAACTTAGCAAAATGTCTTTCTTGAAACCCAATGTGAATATCAATGTGAGACAGACTTGGAATGCCAAAGCAGTTGAGGGTGGGTCAGGTACTTTACAGATGCTGGAAATTTTGAATGCCTATCTGTTGAGGTATGAGATGTCTTTACATAAATTTCTTGCCACAGTCTTTTATTAAAAATAAAAAGAAT
Source organism: Balaenoptera acutorostrata (assembly GCF_949987535.1). Taxonomy (NCBI): domain Eukaryota; kingdom Metazoa; phylum Chordata; class Mammalia; order Artiodactyla; family Balaenopteridae; genus Balaenoptera; species Balaenoptera acutorostrata. The sequence goes on from NC_080066.1 coordinate 141,883,981, forward strand.
TTATGTTCTCATTGGCTAAATCACATGTGGGCCATGGTGTCTATTTTTAGGAACCATCCAAAGAGTGGCTTTATATAACCCAATTAACAAGAACATGTAAGGGGAGACCACATTGAGGATAATTTAACATTATATAATAGATAAACAACTTCATTTAACAAATATTTAAGACTCTCCTATTATAGGGGCTGATAAAATAAAAATGAACATGATCCCTCCCTTCTGTTAGCTATACTGTGAAGGGGAAATAGACATTAAGCGATCACACAAATATATCTTTATGAATAGTGATCCCTGTATGGCAAAGCCTAGTAGTTACTTATCCTCTATTCGTTTCCAATGTCTTCCTATGTAACACATTCCTACACCATCAGGGCAGCAATATACTTACTTTAAAAAATGATATTTTTAGTTTTTAGAGAACGATGGCTGAAAGACTCTCTTGCAGAGACAACTGAAAGCAGTAAGTAGAAGTCATTGGGTGGTGTTTCTAGGCAAGTTCTTTAAAGTGGAGATGACAGAGCGGGAGGCTTTTGACCATACTTCTTCCCTTCTTATTACCTGCAATAGGGATATAAAGGCTAGAGGTGCATGGGCCATTTTGTGATAATGTGTTGACCGTGAGGATGGATGACATATGCTAAGAATGATATAGCAGAATAAAAGGAGCCTGGGTCCCTGATGGCCATGGAGTTGCTGCATCTGCCCTGAACTGCTTACTTCTGACTTTTTTTATGTAAGGGAAAAATAACACTCTATCTTGTTAAACTACTCTTTTCTTAAATGAAACAATTCACTTTGGAATCTGTAAATATGACATTTGGAAATAGGATCTTTGCAGACTTAGTCAACTTAAGATGAACTCTAAATCCAATATGACTGGCCTCCTTAGAAGAAGATCATAATATGGACACAGAGGAAAAATGGACATGTGGAGACATAGGCAGAGATTAGATTTATGCTACTACAAGCCAAAAAACACCAAAGATTGCTGGCAACCACTGGAAGTTAGAAGGGGTGTGGGAGAATTCTTCCCTAGAGCTTTAGAAGGAGCATGCTTCTACACCTTAATTTATGACTTCTACCCTCTAGAACTGTGAGAAAATAAATTTTTATTGTTTGAAGACACCTATTTTGTGGTAATTTGTTATGGCAGTCTAGGAAATTAAAATACCAGGTCTAAAGGTTCATTCCACAAAAATAAATGGGTTAATTAACCAAGAGGATATAACAGTCCTACACAATTATGCATTGCATAACAACTCTGAAATACATGAAGCAAATACTGATAGAACTGAAAGGAGAAATACAGAAATCCATTCTCGAGGGCTCCTCATGGTCTAAAATGGCTGCTGAAACTCCAGCCATCACCTCTAAGTTTTGGAAAGAAAGAAAAAGGAAGCACAAAAAGAACAAAAGAATGTTTCTTCCAACAAAGTCAGTGCCCTTTTCAGTGCCCTGCCCAGAATCTTCAGTCCAAAACTTTTACTTATATCTCATTGAACACCCCTAGTTGCATGGGAGAGTAGGAAATATAGTCTTAGCTTCCTGGAGGATACCAGAATGTTGCTGATTAGGAGGACAAGGAGGATGGGTGGTGGAGTGGCAACTAGAAGTTATTTCCACATATGAGAGGGAGGAAAGCCTAATGTTTAAGCATGGTGCCTCTAGAGTCAGATTACTTAGCTTAACATCTAGGGTGTTCTACCACCTACAAGTTGAATGATCTACAGCATGATATATAACATTTTTAAGTTTTCTCATCTGAAAATTCTATCTATCTATCTATCTATCTATCTATCTATCTATCATCTATCTATCTCCCAAAGGATTGTTTTGAGAATTAACTAAAAACAAAAAATGTTTGCATGTATGTACAAAAAAATAGCTATATTATTATATGCCAGCAACCACTTTGGAAAACTGTTTAACATTAGATGTTCATACCTTATATCTGAGGAATTCCTCTTTTTTTTTTTTTTTTAAATTTTTTATAGCTACTTTATTTATTTATTTATTTATTTTTGGCTGTGTTGGGTCTTCGGTTCGTGCGAGGGCTTTCTCTAGTTGCGGCAAGTGGGGGCCACTCTTCATCGCGGTGCGGGGACCGCTCTTCATTGCGGTGCGCGGGCCCTTCACCATCGCGGCCCCTCCCGCTGCGGGGCACAGGCTCCAGACGCGCAGGCTCAGCAGTTGTGGCTCACGGGCCCAGCCGCTCCGTGGCATGTGGGATCTTCCCAGACCAGGGCTCGAACCCGTGTCCCCTGCATTGGCAGGCAGATTCTCAACCACTGCGCCACCAGGGAAGCCCAGGAATTCCTCTTTATACTAAGAGACACGTATACAAATGTTCGTAGTAGTATTCTTCATCATAGCCTAAAACTAGAAACTACCTGATTGTCGTAAATAGAATACACACACACACACAAAGCAGTGGTATAATCAAATGGACTATTACATCACAGTGAAAATGGATACTTTCTAACTGTACTCAGCAACATTACTGAACCTCATAAACGAACAGATTTATAAACATTTTAAAACAAGCATAAATAGAGTGTTGGAAATAAGGATGGTGGTTACATTTTGTAGTGATTTGGAGAAGAATTGAAGAAAGTTTCCCAAATATTGGCAATGTTCTATTTCTTGACTTGTGTGGGAGCTACACAATTGTTACCTTGGAATTGTTCAGATTCATGTGTTTATGTTTTTTTCACTTTTCTTTATGTGTATCACTTAGCATGACTATGTAATTAGTGATCCAAACTCATACACCTTTGATAGTAAAGTAGGTGGGCACTATTACATGAAGACAGCAGGCATAACCCAGGACTGTCCTAGCAAACCAAGACATGTGATCACTTTTGTTAAATGTAACAATAAAGAAGTTATTGAAAGAAAGGAAGAGAGAAGGAAGGCAATGAAAGGAAAGGAAAAAAAGAAAGAAGATAAAGAAAGGAAAAGAATGAAAGGAAGAAGGAAAAGTAGGAAGGAAGAAAGGAAGGGAAGGGAAGGAAAGGGAAGGAAACAGAAGGAAAGGGAAGGAAAGGGAAGGAAGGAGGAAGGAAGGAAGGAAGGAAGGAAGGAAGGAAGGAAGGAAGGAAGGGGAGCTGGCCCTGACCTACATCATGCTTCCCTTCTACTTCAAAACCCAGGGGTTTGAGGAAGATAATAAAATAGATCCCATCCCTCTCTCTTGATAGAAGCTTTGACTAGGTGTGGGAGGATAGAGGGGAGAGGAAGTTTTAAGTAGAATGTGAAAATAAAAGCTTTAAATTGCTTGACCAAAATGTTAAGTATTTTTACATGTTCTTAAAGGCACTGGCCTTCAAAAGAGCTAATTGGCTTCATGAAGTTGGAAGTGGTTGTTGGGGGGAAAAGTAGCATATTTCCATGGTTACATACGTCTAAGTTGAAGCCGCTCGATAACGGGGCTATATATCTCCTTCAGCTGCAGAGGTACTCGTTGTCCTTGTCCTTGGCTGGGCACTGTGTGCCTACTGGCCCGCACTGAGGAGCACAACCATTGGTCATGGATTCCATTCAATACCCTCTATCCCTGTGGAATCTCCGTGAGTCTCACCCAGCCTCTGGCCATAAGGTTATGTATGTCACTCTGCTCCCTCTTAGACATGATCACCAGATTCTTCAGAATTGCTGGTTCTCCCTAAGCCCTTCTGTGTCTTTCCCAGGAGTACAGAAAAGGTTTCACTGCACACCCAGGTCTTCCTGAAGCAGTAGGAGACACTTATGTTAGCGAGGTCTCACTCTTCCCTTAAAAATATGGCAGCCATTTGATCGTCCTTAAGATGTGAGAGACTTTCATGAGACTCCTTTTTTACCAGAGATCCAATGGGCCTGTAGAGACATAGGTCTCCTCCACTTTCAGATCATAGGGTTTTTTTTTTTCCTCTGTGTTTCCTTCCATCAAAACTCTCCCAAGGAAGTGAGGGAAAACTTCAAAGTGAACTCTACTTCACCCTTTCCCAGCTCAGAGATCTCTAGCTAGTCTGGGTGAAGGGTATGGTGCTGACTGATCTACTCTTCTTCCTAAAATTTATTATAGGTGCCAGAAGTATATAATCCCAACAACTCTCCCCTGAGACAAATGGCAATGTCACGTTTTCCCACGTAAATAAAGGATGCTTGCGGGTAGAAGTACAGAAGCACAACTGTTATTTTGTCAAATTATTATCCTGATAGAGTTAAGACACTCATCAAAAATTTCTAGAATAGTTCAGACAGTAGTTCCCTTTCTGAGAATAGTAGTATTCTAGAGATCTGAAACCGTTAATAACCCTAACAAAGGACAGGCTTACATGTAGAGATGACTACAGGCAATGTGTAAAGCATAGATAACATTACAAACAGATCATTCCCATTTCGAGAGAACCTCAACATTCAGGAATCTAGGAGGCTGTGTTTAAATCTGAGCAACAGGACAAAGTGAGAATGCCCTTCATCTCTATGGCATGCCTCATAGTCTCTCAACACAATTCAGATAGACCCTGCATGACTATAAATACCGGTATATCCCTCTTCAGGGACTAATTTCTCTTTACAAACTCATCATCCTTAGTTAGAACTTATGACATTATAAATACATTAAAAGGAATCCACAGCTCAGCCTCCAAATCACTTAATTATACAAACCAAGTAGACCCCCTTTTGAAAAACTGATCCTAAAAATGAACTCAGATAGAATTCTAGTAATTTTGAGTTCTGTGCCAAAAATATTTGTTGTTTAAAAGAAATATGTTTATGTATGTAAAGTTGAAATATTGAACATATTTGATGTCTTTAATATTGTTCTTTTTTTTCATGGAAAAGGCCTGTTAGCTTTAGAAACAATTTTATGTGAATGAAATATCTTATCTACAAACAATGGACTTTAAACCTGGTTTTGATCTAATAGCATTATATTGGTGAAATAAATCTCTTATGTATGTGTGGTTCCCTGTAATGTTATTGTGCTTATGGTTGTTGCCGTGCTCCAGGGGAGTGATGGATGGCAATGAGACTTAACTTGATTTCACATCAAGTTCTTGCTAATCTCACACCACCCCTTCATAAATCTGAATAGTTTGCTGCTGCTCTGCAACCCTCGTGTGAGCTCTAGAATGGTTTCGGCCTGAAATTCTGTATTATTGCAACCTCCTTTGAAAGCGGTAAGGGCTTTTATTGTTTCCATAACTGAATTATGTTTTCATATCTTTTACACAGCTGTAGTGGGTATTGCTTAGCAACAAGTCTCCAAGAGCACAGGAGGGAACACACCTCATTACATAATATGTTAATCCCTGGGTTCTTGCTACCACCTGGGTAAATTCACTGCTGGCCCCTCTGACTTGTCTAGCCCAACAGAATGATTCCTTTTTACCTTCTAAAGTAAGTTTGTACTTCTATACAATGAAACATATTAACTCAGTGATATGGCAGCAAATATTAAACATTAAGTAGTGCAGATCACCCAACAGGGACCTAATGTACACAGAAAGTATTTTCACATGAAGATTGATTTAAGTTTTTTAAACAAATGCCACTTAACGAGGCAAACCCATGCCACATCACTGCATTTTGCTGCCCTTTGTTTAAAAAGGGAACACAACGATACACCTCAAATAGAAAGTGCTCCTTGTAGGAGTGGCTCACACTGAGAAATGCATGCTAATTTTCCTATTTTTTTGTGTGTGTCTAGGAGTACACTCTTGGGAGATACTAGATTTTAGGGTAAGCCCAGGGCAAAGGAAAAAACTTTCTGCTCTCCAAAATTAACAAACGACTCTACACAGTTTAAGTGACTTTGGTCTTGTTAGAATAGACAGAAATGCTACTAAAAATACCCACCAAGATTCATAGCTCCCTTTAAAACCAAATCTGGATCAACCAGAAATTGTGCAGGACAAGCATACAACATGGACCTTACCTACTAAGAATTTAGCTCACAAGCTGTGAAAGCCTATTATGATAATTTCTTAGCATCAGTTTTAGCTATTTTAATCTTCTTTTTGGTCCAGACTTCATGTGGTTCTCTGGGGAGGATTCCTCACTCAGTCCACCCTGTTGGCCTTTTGTGTGACATGAGGAATTGAGGCAAGCTGTACTTTTCTAATGGGTTTAACCTTTAAGAGTGGGTTAATGTGCTTTAAAACCTGTTCATCAGAGAAGGAAAGAGTTGTGTAAAACACTATGAGGGAGTATGATGGTCTCAACAGAATATGAGAACATTTCAGAAGTCTGGAAGCATCACTCTTTTGAATTAGCCAACTTCTTTTGAGAAATTTTGTTAAATAAGACATCAGTAGCCATAGATCCTAATTCTATTTTTCTCTTTTTTTCAAAGTATTAAATTTCTAATTTAAAAGTTGTTACTGTCCATACAGAAATTGACTTAGAATGATCTGCTGATCAAATAGTTCAACCATCCCCACCACACAGAGCCAATATTAAAACAACAAGAACAAAAAAGACAGTAAATTGCCTTAAGCAATTGGCATCTGAAAGTTAAGTTTAAAAGACCCTTAAACCTTGAGATAAACGATACTGCAGAAGTAAAGCAAAGATTAGTTAAAACTAAAATGTGAAATGTCATAAAACATGGCTATATTAGACTGGTATAATTTCTGATATTCTAAAATTTTTAATAGAATTTAAAAATATCCAATGTTGGCTTCCTATATTAAATTATACATATAAATCCACTCTGAGGAAAATGTAATTGCTCCCAAGTTCTTGGACCCTGCCATCCATAGCGAATAATATATTGTGGCATGCTCTTATAAAGTTAAATGTTTCTTTTGACGAGGAACATTTATCACCTAAAAACACTCAAGCTTTTGCTTTCATTCCCCCACTTTGTCTTCATTTAAAAATGTTTTCCTGGCTTTTTCTGGTTACTCCAGTTTCTGTTGTTAACTTTGTAGGGTTGAATGATAGATGGTCTGACCACTGAATGGAATTACTTTTATTTTATTTTGACATTGACTCTATGATAGTTCTACTAGCCTATGTGAGGATTAAGAAGATTTCCTCAAAAAGAAGATTTAAGACTTTGATAGCCAAGTCACACAGTCATCTTTCCTTCTCTTCCCTCAACCCTCAAAGACTCATTGCTATTTTCAAAAAATATCTATCTATCTATCTATCTATTGAGAGAAGAACAATGTCACTATGATGCAATGTCATAGTAGCCATGTGATTTATCTGAAATAAAGACAGGTAAGGGAGTAGGATAGAATAGGTGACAGTTAATGAATAAAGAGACAAAACAACATTTTTTTCTTCTTAAAGAGTGGTCTCCATTTTGAAATGTTAACGAAAAAAATTTATGTGGAGGAGGTTAAAGCCCACTGTAGATAAACAGATCATAAAAGAATACTTACAAACTCTAAACTGAACTAGGACAGATTATATCCTGTGGCAATGGTAATGACAATAGGATATATTCAAACAACTTCATATATTATCTTGTGCTCTAGCCATGTAAACACACCAGTCAGTTATGCTGCCACAAGGAGCATGACTGACTGATGGCCTCAACTACTGCTCCTCTAGATTCCCAGCTATGTTGCTAAGGCCACTCAATGTCCAGTGGGTGAAGAGGACATCATACTAAATGGAATATGGATATTTCTAGCACAAGCAGGCATTTCAATTGCTAAAGATTTCACAGGTGGTTACCTAGGAAAACATCCTAGTGGAGGGCTAATGCTTTTTCCAGGCTTTTGCAGGTGAGATGATTCAGGCAGTTGAAAGCTATGTGAGTGGAGGGCACTGGGCAAGGCAGTGGGAGATGCCTATAATAATAATAATCAGACTTGGTTGGTTATTACAATGTTGTATTGTTCCTCTGTAGAGAGATGAGAAACAGAGGGCCATTAACAAGCAGTTCATCTCTAAAAAGAAAGCCTCTTTGGTAGCCTACAAAGAAGATGTTATCTTCTCTGGTAGAAGAGCAGACGCTTCTGAGTAGCAGACTGAAGATCTGATTGAATGAGAAAACAAATACATTTGAATCCTCAGTCAAGGTGGATCTGAGATGCCAAGAGTAGGGTCCTGTTCGAGAAAACCTGGAACCCTGAAACATGGGATGGGCATATTTGGGTGGATGTCCCTGAGGAGGTTGGCTTGTAGAACCCACAGGGCTTACAGAGGGGTTCCACCCTTTTTTAGTAAGAGCTAGTATTTCTCCCCCATTAGAAAGGACTACTGAGACCTCTCCCTGCAAAACAGCAGTTTTCCCCCTGAGGTGCTACCTACATCTGCTCTCCTGATAGCTAGGACGATAATTGCGTTAAATCCCAGCATAACAATGCTGGAGTTGTACTGAGCCTGATAAAGGAGGGGGAAAAAAACCCCAACTATATGCCAAAAGAGAGTGTAAGAATTAAGTAGTATATACTGGAAGGATCCAAGTGAGTACCCTTGGAATTGGATTTTGAGGGACCTTCATCAACAAATCCAGAGTGTAAAATGGTATAAAGCAAGAATTGACTTTGAGGCACTTTCTCAGGGTATAGAACGGGCAGGGATCACAGGGGATTAAACAAACTCATTGTTAAGGTGGCTGTTATTTGGTTGGCCTGAAAGTGCCTTTGGTTTTTAAGTAAAAATAGAAGACATTTTTCATTTTCACCAAGAACTTTATGAAACAACATATTCATCCTTTTGTTCCACTTCTTTCTGCCATTTTCCAGGCAACTTCATAATTCCATCTTCCCAAAACTTTTTAAGCAAAGAACTGTTCCAGGTGCCTTTTACAGTCTTCCAGGGAATTGAAATTTCTTCCATTAAGAGAATTTTGTAAAGACCAAAATGAATGAAAATCCAAAGATGCAATGTCTGGTGAATATGGCGGATGAATCAGAACTTCCCAGCTAAGCTGTAAGTTTTTGCCTGGTCATCAAAGAAACATGCGGTCTTGCTTTATCCTGATGGAAGATTATGCATTTTCTGTTGACTAATTCTGGATGCTTTTCATCGACTGCTGCTTTCAGTTGGTTTAATCGGGAGCAGTACTTGGAATTGTTTGGTCTTCCGGAAGAAGCTCATAATAGAGGACTCCCTTCCAATCCCACCATATACACAACATCCCTTCTTTGGATGAAGATCAGCCTTTGGTGTGGTTGTTGGTGGTTCATTTCACTTGCCCCACCATCTCTTCTGTTCCACACTACTGTACAGTATCCAATTTTCATTGCCCGTCACAATTTGTTTAAAAAACGGAACATTTTCATTACGTTTCAGTAGAGAATTGCGTGTGGAAAAATGGTCAAGAAGGTTTTTTTCTGCTAACTTATGTGGAACCCAAACATCAAAGTGATTCACATAACCAAGCTGGTACAAATGATTTTCAACACTTGATTTGGATATTTTGAGTATGTCTGTTATCTCCCACGTGATATAATGTTGATTGTTCTCAGTTAATGTCTCGAATTGATCACTATCAACCTCAACTGGTCTACCCAACGGTGGAGCAATGTCCAGCGAGAAATCTCCTGCATGAAACTTTGCAAACCACTTTTGACACGTTCGATCAGTCACAACACCTTCTCCATACACTGCACAAATCTTTTTTTGCATTTCAGTTGCGGTTTTACCTTTCTGGAAATAATAAAGCATAATATGCCGAAAGTGTTGCTTTTTTTCTTCCATCTTCAATATTAAAAGGGCTACACAAAAATTCACCAATTTTGATAAGTTTTTTTTTTTTTTTAATGCACGCTGATACGACAGCTGTCACAATACAAACTAACAAAATTGTTTTGAATGAAGTTAAAGACAACTAAGCGCTACTAGAGCCAGCTTACAGGAAAAAACCGAACGAACCTCTTGGCCAACCAAATAAAAGCCTGAAAAAAGCAAAGGCCAAAGTGGAGATGAATGAGTTACCCTGTCAGATAGTGACGGAAAGAATAAAGTCGCTGAGGGACATGGGCATGCTGGGGTGAATAAACTGTGAAACCAGAAGACCCCGTAGGAGATTGTGTCCCATGGGAAAATATAGAAGATACACCACTCACTAAGGCCATTAGGATTCTGGAGAAAGAGAATTATATGCCTTTTAAGGAAGAGTTCCTGGTATGTGAGTTTGGGTCTAGTAGAGATAAAATCGTTGACCATGAGACTGTCCATCATGAGCTGGGTCTCTTAGATACCCCCCCCCCAAATCATAAAATTATATAGTCCTGGCAGCAGTTTTTCACAAGATGGAAATTTACATCTCAAATTGAGCCCAAAGAGGACCAGAGAGCATGAGTAAACTAAATAAATAGGTACCCAGGCTCCCATATCACACAGATGGACCAAAACCCCTTCCCCAATTCACATCCTCGGTCAAGCTTAGTTTAGAATAAGTTGGCTTATTAAGGGGTACAAAGTAAAAATGGACAGTGACTGCATTAAAGTCACCTTCAGGGGTGGTCTTGAAAGACTGGAGATGAAAATCTCTCCAGAGGACAGAGCCACAAAGAGTACACCTGGTCATTCACTTTGTATGGAATAAGTGGCCCTATATGAGAATGCAAACAGATTTCTGGTCAGTAGCCAATGGCCCGGCTGAATGGTCAGAAACCTGGAAGGGAAAAGACTAGATGAACAGAGACAAGAAGTTCTACTGTAGATGTATGTGGGTGAACAGATGGGACTGGGCACTAAGTTATCAACATCCACCAGAAAGCATCTACTACTGAAGACACACTGGGCAACCATGTTATCAATATCCTAGATGACTGTTGTTAGCTTTTGTTATTGGTCACATTAGAACTGCCACTATTGGCACATTTAAGTAGTAGCCATGATAGCAGAGACAGAGGCTATGTATGGAGCCAACAGTAAGGACTTCTCTTAACAAAGCAAATCCAGCTACTGATGCCTCTGAATATTCTACCTGTTATTAACAGAGACCAATGCTGACCCTCCAGTATGGCAAAATTCCTGAAGGAGACCAACTGACAACTTGGTACAAATTGACTACATTGGGCTTCTTCCATCCCAGAAAGGCCAATGGTTCATCTTAATAGGAATAGATAAGTACCCTAGATATATGTTTTCCTTTCCCATCCACAAAGCCTCAGCCAGTATTAATAGCTAGGGGTTTACAGAATTCCTTGTTCACAGGCATAGAATCTACAAAGCACAGCGGCCAATCAAGGGACCCACTTTACAGAAAAGGAGACGTGGGAGTTGGCCATCGTAGGATCACATCCATCATAGGGTCCACTGTTTATACCACATACTACACAACCCAGTAGCAGCAAATCTCCTAGAGCTCTATAAAGGCCTTTCAAAAGCATAGCTGTATTATCAGCTCAGAGGTAACACTCTGAAAGGCTGGGATGCCATCCTTCAGGATGTAGCATAAGCATTATAGACCTCTACATGGTGCTGCGTTCTTCATAGGAAAATACTTAGGTGGGGGAACCAAGGAGTCAAAACATGGATATTTCATTTCTAGAAATTTTATTTGAATCTTTATTATCTCATATTCTTCTTTAACATGTTTATAATTTTCTTTACCTTCGTGAACATAAGGGATATTGTTATAACTATTCTAATGTTCTGTTTTTACAGTTCTAGAATTTTTGTTTCTTAAAAAATGTATCACTTTTTATAGTTTCTGTTTCCCTGTCAGAATTTTTTAACTTTGATTTTATCTACATATGTATAGTAAGAGTGCTTGTTTTATAATCCTTGCCTGATAATTCCAATATCTCTAATTGTGGTGGTTAATTTTATGTGTCAGCTTGACTGGGCTACAGGATGTCCAGATAGCGTGTAAAACATTATCTCTGGGTGCATCTGCGAGGGTATTTTGGAAGAGATTAGATTTTGAATTGCTAATCAAACAAACAGGTTGTCCTCCCCAATGTGAGTGGGCATCACTCAATCTGTTGAGGGCTTGAATAGAACAGAAAGGTGGAGGAAGGACAAATCTGCTCTCTCTGCTTGAGCTGAGACATCCATCTTCTCCTGTTCTTGGACATTGGTGCTCCTAGTTCTTGGGCTTTCAGACTTAGCCTGGGATTTACACCATCAGCCCCCTATTTTCAGACTTCAGACTTGAACTGAATTACACCAATGGCTTTCCTGGTTCTCCAGCTTGCAGATGGCAGATTGTGGTACTTCTCAGCCTCCATAACCACGTGAGCCAATTCCTATAACAAATCTCCTCTTATTGTATATATAAGAGGAGAGAACCAGTAGGATATGTGTACATATCCTATTGGTTCTATTTCTCCAGAGACCCCAGATAACCTAACCTGTATATTTCTGTTGTCTATCTTATGTTTCTTTCTCATGTTGTCTTATCTCCTCATGTGCTAGTTATTTTTAATTAGTCATTGGATGCTGTATTGAAAAATTATTTGTAGAAATAATTTGATTTCTAAGATGATAATATTTTCTCCCAGGGAATATTTTTCATTTCCTTCATCAAATATTTTCATTTGATGCTTGGGGGCACTAGCAGTCCAGAACCATCTCACTACAAATCTAATTTTTAAGACTGTCTAGATCACTTGGATGATATGAATCTTGGCTGTATACCATTCTAAGGCTTGTTTATTCCCGGTCCATGCTTATTCTTACAGGATAGCTCTTCAGGACCAAACAGAGACATTTATCAGAATCTGCACCATTGGTGAGTCCCAGATATTGAGTTTTGTCTCCCTATACCTTTGAGGTCCCCAGAAGCACAGCTCAGTGTCTCAAGTGTCTCTTATGCATAGACAAGTGACTCTAGGACAAAAGTTGCCCAGTACCTTTTCTTTTTACCTCTCCAAATCCTCAACCTCTGGTCTGGTCATATTGATGTATTTTGGAAAAGGTTTTAATCTTTCCCTCAAAATGTTTAACTGTTTTCAGTGGCAAGTTTGGTCAGAATTACCTAATCCAACATATTGGTCAGAATTACCTAATCCAGCACATCATCCAACCCAGGCATGTTTACTGATATCAATTTAAAGTTGAAGAGCTATCATGGGTAAAAGAATTTGTACTACTTCTAGTGGCTTCAGAAGCTAGAACGTAGAAAACCATACTAAATTTCAAGAAAATAATTTAAAACAAAACATGTTAATGATTAGCGAGTCATACTGGGAAAGTTTGCTTTAAGAGCTACTGAGATGCCTAACCCTGGATAGATCCAGGTAATTAAACAGTGATTTTTCAAAGATGCATATATAGGATATGAAATGGACTAGTTGACCTCTAGGGTCCCTAAGAAGTGAGATTCCAGGACTCTCTAATTCCAGGAGAAATGGAGATGACCTCTGAGTTATGTCTGTAGCCTGGAAATTATTTTATAAAGAATAGCTCATCCTAGGCTCAGACTTCAGGAAGGTAACTTTTAAAGACTCACTTCTTATGCAATCTCTCTGATTGAAATGTCTCACAGGCAGAGTTCTAGAAATGGAATATATTCTCTCTCTGCTCTGTGAACATGAATTTTCATGTGTATTTGTTACAGTTCATGACCTGGGATAATGCCCTGTAAACAGGGAGTAGCTATTAGCACATTAATTAGGATTCCCTTTATAGTCCTATTGCAAAATATAATTATTTGTTTGATTAAATCCTTTGCTTTGAGAATTCCAATTTTCATGTTGAGTAAGAGACCCTGTTACAACTGCAGACTACAATTCATACAAAAGCACATTTTCATACGCTTTCTGTTTTTAAGTACCGTCTCTCCTACTTAGAGGTGAAATGACTGTAAAGAATGAAAGAATCTTAAATTCATGCTAAGAACTGATTCTTTGGGTTGGCAAAAGGAGTGTAAACATGACCCAAGTTAACAAATTTTCTAAGAGCTACTATTTAACGTTTAAGTGCTTGAAAGCAAACCATTTTATTTCCTTTTCAAGTCTATACAAACCAGAGCTTATTCTAAACTGTTTTGATTCTCTCAAATTCTGTTAGCAGAAATAGGGGAAATGAAATTTATTTCCTAAATTCGAAAGTATGTGATGAAATATTATGCTCTGAAGTTATCTTAATGGGCAGGGTCATCTGGAGAATTTTCTTACATCGTTATTCAATCCATGCTTCTGTTGACACATGTGTTGACTTTATATTACTCTATATTCTTAAGGAAATAAGCTGCTGTGAGTTTATTTCCCCTGGGCAGGTTTACCTAGCTAATCAGAGAAGACTGTTTCAGGTTGTCATTCAGCTTACCAAAAATGCAGTTGCACTTAATAGAGGTGCAAGGATTTGTGTAGTACATTTTTCTAGATGAAGTGTTACCAGTTTGACTGCATTGCTAGTTCTGTCCAGTCCTACTGATGTGCTACTCACTAGCAGAGCTGCAAAATACACCACTGTGAATCCCCATTTTCTTTCTTTTTCCGTTGTTCTGTTTTTCTAGCAAGAGAGACCTCCCAGGTGCTAGGGATGTGGTTTTGCCCTTGTCCAACAAGAAGAATACGTTGTCTGGATGACTGACTACAACTATAGTAGCTTATAAAACAAGCTCAGTAGCTATCATCACAAACAATAGAAAGAGGTAGAAATGAAAGAAACAAAGAAAAGATTTTTAGGCATTGCAGACACACTAATGCCCTTATAGCCAATGACTCTCTAAGAAAGGAAAAAAATAATAACAAAAAGGTTACCATTTGTTATTTAGAATTTTATTTTCTGTTAGGCATTATATCAAGTAATTTAAAAAAACATTTTTTATCTTTTTATCTTTGGACCAATTTTTCAAATTGAGGGATAATATTCCCACCTTATAGAGAAAGAAACTGAGATCCAGAAAGATTAAATGACGTTGCCAATCACACAACCAGATGGTGATAGAGAGGGTATCTGAGCCCAGCTCCTGTGAACTCAAGATTCCATCCATTAATTCCTATGTCAATTCCCCCTCATATTTCATTCTACACAAGTACCAGTGAATTAAAAGAGACAGAATGAGAATCTAACCTTCAGCAACAAAAACACATGAATTTTGTTTATCAACTCTGCTGTTGAGATCATAATGAGACTTCTAATAGGGGATATTACTATAAGAAACAAGGTACAAGAGAAGTAAACTCACCATGTAGATGAAACTAAGGGTAAGTACTAATAATGCCATAGCTTTAAGTGTTACTTTCTCATAGGCCTCCACTTTCTACCGTCCTAGTTGGAAATTTGTTAACTTTAGGTTTCCCAGCATCTTACCTCTCCTTAGGTTTAGAGAATTCTCTATCTTCTGAATCTTGTGGAAGGTACTGGCTGCTTTTCACCATAGAAGCCACAAAAGGTAGATAGTATGCTGCCAGTTTTCCTTGTAGGTAGTGCTTGAACACTAGACTAGGGCACTAGTCTGTACATCCTGATAGAATTTATTTTTTCCAGCTTTACTGAGATACAGTTGATATAATATTTTGTAAGTTTAAGGTGTACAGTGTGATGATTTGATACACGCATATAATGTGAAATGATTACCATAATAGGGTTAGTTAACACTTCATTCACCTCATGTAATTACTTTTGTGTGTGCGTGTGTGGTGAGAACATTTAAGATCTATTTTCTTAGCAACTTTCAAGTATATAAAACAGTATTGTTAACTATAGTCTCCATGTTGTATATTAGATCCCCAGAACTTATTTATCCTATAACTGGAAGTTTGTATTCTTTGACCAATAACTGTTTCCCCCACCCCCCAGCCCTGACAACCACCATTCTCCTCTCTGTTTCTACAAGTTCAGCATTTTTTAGATTCCGCATATAGGAGCAATCGTATCATCTGTCTGTCTCTGTCTGGCTTATTTCACCTAGAATAATGCCCTAAAGGTCCATCCATGTTGTCACAAATGACAGGATTTCCTTCTTTCTCATGCCTGAATAATATTACACATAATATTAATATTATTAATTATATATATCACATCTTCTTTATCAATTCACTTGTAGAGGGACACTTAGGTTGTTTCCATATCTTTGTTGTTGTGAATATGTTGCAATGAACAGGGGAGTGCATACATCTTTTTTGAGATTCCGATTGCACTTTCTTTGGATATACACCCAGAAGTGTGAATACTGGATCATATGGTAGTTCTATTTTTAAATTTCTGAGAAACCTCCATACTGTTTTCCATAGTGGCTGTACCACATTTACATTCCCACCAAAAGGGTACAAGGATTCCCTTTTCTCTAGGTTCTTGCCAACACTTATCTCTTGTGTTTTTGATGATAGCCATTTTAACAGACGTGAGGTGATATCTTATTCTGGTTTAAATTTGTATTTTCATTATAAAAGAGATTGAGCATCTTTTCATGTGTCTGTTGGTCATCTATATGTCTTCTTCAGAAAATATCTATTCAGGTCTTCTGCCCATTTTTTAATCAGTTTTTTTTTTTTTGCATTGAGTTACATGAGTTCCTTATATTTTTTGGATATTAACTACCAGACAGATGGTTTGCAAATATTTTCTCCTATTCAGTAGATTGCTTGTTCTTTTTGTTGATTGTTTCTTTTGCTGTACAGAAGCATTTTTTAGTTTTTATATAGTCCTATTTATTTATATTTTGCTTTGGTTGCTCGTGCTTTTGGTGTCAAATCCAAAAAAATTATTGCCAAGGTCAGTGTTAAGGAGTTTTCCCCTACCTTTTCTTCTAGGAATTTTACAGTTTCAGGTTTTATGTTTAAATTTTAATCCATTTCTAGTTAATTTTTGTGAGTGATATTAAGATAGAGGTCCAGTTTAATTATTCTGCAAGTGGATATCCAGTTTTCCCAACACCATATATTGACTATCCTTTCCCCATTTTATATTCTTGGCTCATTTGTCCAATATTAGATCATATATGCGAAGGCTTATTTCTGTGTGTTCAAATCTGTTCCATTGATCTAAGTGACTATTTTTATGCCAGAACCATACTGCCTTAATTACTATAGCTTTGATATACAGTTTGAAATCAGGAAGTGTGATAACTCCAGTTTTGTTTTTCTTTCTCAGGATTGCTTTGGCTGTTCCAGGTCTTTTGTGGTTCCATACGAATTTTAGGATTGCTTTTTTTATTTCTGTAAGAAATGCCATTGGAATTTTGGTAGGGATTGCATTGAAACTATATATAGCTTTGGGGTGGAATGGACATTTTAACAATATTAATTCTTCTGATCCATCAGCACGATATATTCTCCCATTTATTTGAGGCTTCCTCAATTTCTTTCATCAAAGTCTTAGAGTTTTCAATGTGCACTGATACGACTTTAAATATGGAATTATTTTCTGCTCTTGTGGCTGGGTAGAGATATCCAATGTCTGGAGCAGCAACAGAAGCAATGTCTGCAGTGACATTCACATATAGTAGCACAAAGGGTGACAACAGGTAAGATCTGTGTAAGAGCAGCAGTGGCCTCATTGTATTGGTTCTCTGGTGCAGCTTTGGTAGGGATTGTGATTGCTGCTTACAGTCCTTTTATTTCTGCCTGTTTCTAAGTCTAGTTCTCCAGTGTTCCTGATGATCCTATGAGCTACTTAATATTACAGAAATAAATTCCTTTCGGTTTAAGTCAGTTTTATTAATATTACCAGGAACAAACAATCCTAACATTCTTACCAGCAGACTTTGAAGCATGTCAAATTCCTACTATAAGATATAGTTTGTGTTTCATTATCTCAAGAACTCCTGATTACCAACCAATACCTTGATTAAAAGTGGCAATGTACACCTCATTATATATGAAGGAGTTAGCATCTTAAATTACCTAGAAGAATCAAGCAGGTCAATAGTAGGACAATACCTAAGAGGAATGTGAGTACCGTCTGGGGAAGAGAGACCAAGGTGACTGGTCCAAAGAAGGAGAGACAACCCCAGTAAGTCCTTTATTTTAGCCATAGTTCACATTTATAGGATATCTATGTGTTTATATTGCAAACCCTCAATTATGAAATATTGTGTTCCCATCATAAAAAATGTATTTTGGTGGGAGAAAGGAATCATCGTCATTATCAATGTCATCATCATTTATTGAATTATTGTTACCTGATTCTCCAAAAATTCATTAAGTTATTTAACTGTAACAATGATTTTTGAGGAACTAATATTACCCCAATTTTACAGACAAAAACACTGAGACTTAGAAAGGTCAAAACTTGTACTAGTTACTCAGCCAGTAAAGAGCAAGCTGGGGTTTGAACCCAGGCAGTAGTAACCATTACAGCTTTGTTATTTTTCCTAAGTGTAGAAAAGACGATAGGAAGATATTTTCTATACATAACAGGGAACTTCCCCTCCAGACACCCTATATACAGGTCTTCCCATTCTCCTATGTCTTCTCAAAGACAAGGTCAGAAACAGAGCCTTACCTGTCTATCCAGGTCTCTAAAAAGATGATGGTCCATTCATATCCTAACCTAACACACTAAATTCCTCCTTCTTTCACTTGCTTTCACCCTTATTTAACCATTTTAACATTCGTAGTCCTAGTCTGTCAAGACAAATAATATATGTTCTTCAAGATCTTATTCAAATATTTTAATATTTGTAAAACCTAGCGTCTCATAACTGTAACCCCTCAATGGTCTCTTATGTCTATGAAAAGCATTTCTCATTGGTCTTATTTGAAACTAAAACATAAAGTATAAAGCCATGTTTAGTAGGTAGCAATATATTCAGAAAACTGATCTGGATTCAGTTTTGTGCCAACGAGTTTTTATTGTTTTTGTAACTTCTGTTTTGAAATAAGTATAAAATCCAGGGAAGTTGCAGAGCCATGTATATAAAAGCTCAGTGCTTCACTGAGCCGCCCATAACATTTTGCATAAGTATAGTAAAATATCAAACTAGGTAATTGACAGTAGGAAAGCCATGTCCCAGAAGGATCCTCTGGATTAATATCTGTCCATGAGAGAGAAAGTTCCATTTGAATTGGCTGTTAGAGAACTGGCTTCTGCAAGAAAATGCCAGGATGCAGTGATCACAGGTGACTCATAGACTATAGCATTGACATGCTCTGAGGAAGCACCCTGATACATATGTATCTTATTGTTACCATAATGGCAGTGAGTATGAGCCATAGATCACAAATTCACACTGTTGGACCAATTGCACTTGAAGATTAAATTCACAATTATATGAAATATGCTCATTAACCAACAAATATTACTGGGAGTTGTCTTTCTTTCTGATAGCTCCCAGAGAATGGTTCTGTAGGAAATAAAGACAAAAAAGCCATGCTGTAGTGAAAAGAACATTGACTTTGGAATCATACTAGGGTTTGAATCCTGAATCTACTAGTTAGTAGCTGTGTGACATTGGGCAAGGCATCTAAACTCTCTGAGCCTTAGTTCTCTTACATGCACAGTACAGCTACTAATGACAATCTTATGAGATAGTTTAATAATTATTTTCAAGAATGAACAAAAATAACTTGTTATTTTTGTTAATAAATATGGTTTTAATAAATGTGGGTTTTAATTTTTTAGTTTATGTAAAGTATATTTAAAAGCTATGGGAGGCCAGATAAAGATAGAAGGACATGGAGCTCACCTCCTCCCACAAACACATCATGAATACATGTACATGTGGAACAATACTCACAGAACACCTGCTGAATGCTGAGAGAGGATCTCATAAAACCAAAATTGCAAGAAAGATCACCATATGACCAGGTAGGACAGAAGAAAAATAAAGGGAATGGGAGTGGGACCTGTGCCCTTGCTAGGAAGCTATGAAAGAGGAAAGGTTCCCTTACCCTTAGGAGCCCCTTCGCCAGCAGGGAAATCAGCTGGGACAGAGAGGGAGCTTCAGAGGCTCAGAGAAGAGCACAGCAGCTGGCATGCAGCAGGCAGAAAAGAGAGAGACCAGCACAGAGAGTCCATGCCACTGCCCTGTGCTCCACA
This sequence comes from Balaenoptera acutorostrata, assembly GCF_949987535.1. Lineage (NCBI taxonomy): Eukaryota > Metazoa > Chordata > Mammalia > Artiodactyla > Balaenopteridae > Balaenoptera > Balaenoptera acutorostrata. The sequence continues at coordinate 141,903,820 of NC_080066.1, forward strand.
GCTTGAGACACAGGTCTGCTGGTGTGCTCGGCAGCTGGGTGCTAAAACTTCAGCTTCAGAGGACAGACCCGAGGAGAGGACTGGGGTTGGTTGTGCAGAGACAGCCTGAAGGGGCCGGAGTGTGGTCCAAGCCAAGCCGCAACTGGGGGTGTGCGCAGGAAGGAGCCTGCATCCAACTCTGAAGCCCCGTTGTTAACATGCATGCTTGAAGTGAGGGGTGGGGCCTGCCATGGCAGCCTCATTCTCAAAGTGCTCACAGTGGGCACAACTCCACCTCTACGAGCTCTGGGAGAATGCAAGCACTGGCAGGCTGTCCACATGTGGAGGCGGGGCTGAAATCCAAGCTGATCCCGAGGGGCCGTACAACTCTGGAAGCCGGACTGAAATCTGAGTGACCCAGTAGCTGTGTGATCTGTGGATTTACACACTGCAGGTGGCTTTGTAAATTCAGTGCCTGCAGGACATCTGAGTAGATTACTAGTGCTCTCATTGCTGAGACAGGTCTAGTGACAGTGGCTGCAAGCACGGTGGGCACATGCACACAGAAGCAGGGCTGGGATCTGGGCTGACTCAGTAGCCCCCATGGTGGTTCCGGGTGCACAACTACAGCAGTCTCGGTGTCTGACCTCAACAGTGCTGTGTCAATGGATCTGTGCTAGTGGCTTTAAGAGCATAGAACCTGAGGGACACCAAGGTCAATTGTCTGAATTCCCATGGTTGAGTCAGGGCTGAGGGCAGTGCCAACAACAGTGTATTTTGTGAGCCCACATAGTGGGTGACAGGTGGCATCACAGAGGGCACTTCTCCGTGGACAGCTCCTGAAGAGGAATACTCAGTGGCTTCTCTCCCAGCAGGAGCATTTCTATTCCACCTATCTCACACCACAGTTCAGAAACAGATCTGAGTGTGTCTACCCTGACAACTGGGGAGCAGACTCTGCTCCTGAAAGGGCTGAGACAATCACAGAGCAAAGAGGAGGCTGAACTCAACATCTAGGGCAGGCTCTGGTCACCACAACAATAATCACACCCCTCATCAAGGGCATACAGAGAGCACACACTGAGGAAAGATGAGGCAGGCATCCACACTAAAAACAGGCCTTGCACCAAACATGTTAGACTCACAGAGGATACACAGGGACACTCTCACCTAAAAACAGCCCTTCAAGACCACAGTAGATAATTTTTTCTCCTAAATTCATAGAATCAGAGAAATATAAGTAAAATGAAGAAGAAGAGAAACCACTCCCAATTAAGAGATAAGATATTTCCCCTGAAAGAACAATGAAATAGATCTCTCCAGTCTACTAGACACTGAGTTCAAAAAGAAGATAATGAAAATACTGAAGAAATTAAGAAAGGCTATTGATAGAAATGCAGATTACTGTACAAAGCAACGAGAAACTATAAGAGGAGCCAATTAAAATTAGAAAACTCATTTGCTGAGACAAAAGCTGAGCTAAAGGCAATAAATAGCAAACTGCATAATACAGAAGAAGGAATAAGTGATCTGGAAGATAGAATAATAGAAATCACCCAATCAGAAGACAGAAAGATGAATGAAAAAAAAAAAAAAAAAGAAAGCAATATATGAGACCTATGGGATAATATAAAGCATCCCAAGTTATGTATAATAGGGATCTCAGAAGGAGAAGAAAGAGAAAAGGGGATCAAAAATGTATTTGAAGAAATTATGGCTGAAAACATCCCAAACACAAAGAATAAGACAGATATCCAGGGACAGGAAACATAGAGGGTCCCAAGCAAGATGAACATAAACAGAACTACAACAAGACATATTACAATTAAAATGGCAAAAGTTAAAGAGAAGATTTTAGATGCAGCAAGAGAAAAACAAAGAGTTAATTACAAGGGAACACCCATAAAGCTATCAGCTGATTTCTCTACAGAAATGTTGCAGAACAGAAGGGAGTGGCAAGATATATTCAAAATCCTGAAAGGGAAAAACCTGCAACCTAGGATATTCTACCCAGCAAGATTATCATTTAGGAAAAAGAGACAAAGAATTTCTCAGACAAGCAAAAGCTAAAAGAATACAGCAATACTAAACCTATCTTAAAAGAAATTTTGAAAGGTCTTCTCTAAATAGAAAAGAAGCAAGAATCTATAGGAAAGAGAAAATCACAATTGGAAAGTAAATCACTTAAATAAGTCAGTACACAGATTTTTTTTTTTTTTTTCCACACACACACACTGTATTTTATTTTTACAAGAGATAGATAGACTGACACCAAGCATTGTACATGGATGACCACAACAAAAGCAACAATGATTGCAATTACCAAACATGAAACACACTTATACTATGTCATAACATTGACATTCAGTCCAGTAATCCTCCACTGTAACAGCTCCTTTACTTTGCAGTGAAAATTGATTTGTATATTCTTTGCCTCTGAGTCCTTGTGGGATTTTTTTTTTTTTAATTCAGACAGAAAGTCACAAAAATTATACTCATCCTCATCAGTTCACTCAGTCCCATGTAATTAATTTCTTTTAAAAAATAAAAAATTTGTTGTGAAAACAATGATAACTACAATGAATAGCAAAATGACAAACATGAAGATGTGAAAAAGGACATCAAAATCATAAAATTATAAAATCATAAAATGTGGGGAGGAGAGTAAGAAAATGTACTTTTTTCAAGAATGTGTTTGAGCCTATGTGATTACCAGCCTAAAGCAAGTAGATATAGTAATAGGTTAACATATTTGAAAAAGAGTAACCACAAATCAAAAAGATACAATAGATTCACAGAAATCAAAAAGAAAAATCACAAACATAATACAAAAGAAAACCATCAAACCACAAAAGGAAAAACAAAAAAGAAAGGAACAAAGAAGAAACACAAAATCAACTGGAAAACAGGGTTTAAAATGGCAATAAATACATACCTATCAACAATTATCTTAAATGTCAATGGACAAAATGCTCTGATCAAAAGACATAGAGTGGCAAATTGGGTAAAGAACAAGAGTCTACAATATTCTAACACAAGAGACCCACTTTAGGGCTAAGGACACACATAGACTGAAAGTGAGGGGATGGAAAAAGATATTTCATGCAAATGGAAATGACAGAAAAGCAGAGGTAGCAATACTCACATCAGACAAAACAGACTTTAAAAAAAGCCGAAAAGAAAGATAAAGAAGGGCTGTATATAATGATAAAAGGATCAACAAGAAGAGGCTATTACACTCATTAACATATATGCACCTAATATAGGAGCACCTAAATATATAAAAACTATTAACAGTCATAAAGGGAGAAATTGATGGGATTACAATAATACTAGGAGACTTTAATGACCCACACACATCAATGGACAGATGTTCCAGATGGAAAATCAATAAGATAACAGAGATTCTAAATTATACAATAGAACAGGAAGACTTAATTGATGTTTTCAGGACATTACATCAAAAAATGCAGAATACACATTCTTTTCAAGTGCACATGGAACATTCTCTAGGATTGATGACACACTAGGACAAAAACAAACCTCAACAAATTTAAGAGCATAGAAATTATTTGAAGCATCTTTTCTTATCACAATGTCATGAAGCTAGAAATCAACCATAGAAAGAGAAACGAGAAAAAAAAAAAAGATTACATGGAGACTAAACAACATGCTACTGAAAAATCAGTGGTTCAATGATGAAATCAAAGAGGAAATTAAAAAATACCTCGAAACAAATAACAATGAAAACTCAACCATACAAAATCTATGGGATGCAGCAAAAGGAGTTCCTAGGGGGAAGATCATAGCAATACAGACCTTCCTCAAAAAATAAGAAAAATCTCAAATAAACAACCTAACCTACCACCTGAAAGAATTAGAAAAAGAAGAACAAATAAAGCCTAATGTCAGCAGAAGGAAGGAAATAATAAAGATCAGAGAGTGAATAAATAAAATAGAGGTTTAAAAATGTTAAAAAAAATCAATACAACCAAGAGCTGGTTCTTTGAAAAGGTAAACAAAATTGACAAACCTCTGGCCAGGCTCACCAAGAAGAAGAGAGAGAGGACCCAAATAAACAAAATTAGAAGTGAAAAAGGGGAAATAACAACCAGTACTGCAGAAATACAAAAGGCCATAAAAGAATTCTATGAACAACTGTATGCCAACAAACTGGACAACCTAGAAGAAATGGACAAGTTTCTAGAAACATATAGCCCACCAAAACTGAATCAAGAAGAAATAGATAATTTGAACAGACTGGTCACTAGACATGAAATAGAATCTGTAATTTAAAGATTCCTTGCAAACAAAAGTCCAGGACCAGATGGATTCACTGAAGAAATCTACCAAACATACAGAGAAAGACTTATACAGATCCTTAAACTCGTTCTAAAGATTGAAGAGAAGGGAACAAAGTCATTCTGTGAAGCCACCATAACCCTGATACCAAAATCAGGCAAAGACAATACCAAAAAGAAAATTATAGGCCAATATCTTTGATGAATATGGATGCAAAAAATTTCAACAAAATATTAGAAAACTGAATCCAACAACACATAAAAAAGATCATACACCATGACCAAGTGGGATTCTTTCCAGGGTCACAAGGATGGTTTAACATACACAAATCAATCAATGTGATACACTACATCAATAAAAGAAAACACAAAAACCACACGATCATCTCAATGGATACAGAAAAAGCATTTGATAAAATTCAACATTAATTCATGCTAAAAACTCTTAACAAAATGGGTATAGAGGGAACATATCTCAACATAATAAAAGCTATTTATGACAAACCCAAGGCCAACATAATACTCAATGGTGAAAAGCTGGAAGCCTTCCCACTAAAACCTGGAACACAAGGATGGCCGCTCTCACCACTTCTATTCAACATAACATTGGAAGTCGTAGCCACAGCAATCAAAGACAAAGAAGAAATAAAGCTATACAAATTGGAAGAGAAAAGGTAAAATAGTTACTATATGCAGATGACACAATACTATAATTATAGAAAACCTTAAAGGCTCCGCACAAAAACTACTAGAACTAGTAAATTAATTCAACAAGGTATCAGGATATAAGATTAACATACAGAAATCTGTTACAGTTCTTTACACTAACAATGAAATATCAGAAAAGGAAAGAAATCAATCCCTTTTAAAATCACATCAAAAAAATAAAATACTTAGGAATAAACCTTACCAAAGAGGTGAAAGACTTATCTGCTGAGAACTATAAAACATTGATAAAGGAAACTGAAGATGATTCAAAGAAATGGAAAGATATTCCATGTTCTTGGTTTGGAAGAATTAGTATTGTTAAAATGGCCATACTTCCCAAAGCCACCTACAGATTTGATGCCATCCTATCAAATTATCCATGACGTTTTTCACAGAACTAGAACAAATAATCCCAAAATTTATATGGAACCATAAAAGAACCAGAATTGACAAAGCAATCCTGAAGAAAAAGAACAAAGCTGGAGGCATAACACTCCCAGACTTCAGACAATACTACAAAGCTACAGTAATCAAAACAGCATGGTATTGGCACAAAAATAGATATATGGCTCAATGGGACAGAATAGAGAAACCAGAAATAAACCCACACATCCATGGTCAATTAATCTTTGACAAAGGAGGTGAGAATATACAATGGAGAAAAGATAGTCTCTTTGGCAAGTGGGGTTGGGAAAACTGGACAGCTGCATGCAGATCAATGAAGTTAGAACAAACCCTCATACTACACAAAGAAATAAACTCAAAATGGCTTAAAGACTCAAATACAAGACATGACACCATAAAACTCCTAGAAAGGGTCATAGTCAAAACATTCTCTGACATAAATCGTACCAATGTTTTCTTAGGTCAGTCTCCCAAGGCAATATAAATAAAAACAAAAACAAACAAATGGGACCTAATCAAACTTATAAGCTTTTGCACAGCAAAGGAAACCAAAAACAGAGTGAAAAGGCAGTCTATGGAATGGGAGAAAACATTTGCAAAAAATACAACTGACAAGGGCTTAATTTCCAAAATATACAAACAGCTCATACAACTCAAAAATCAAATAACCAAACAACCCAATCAAACAATGGACAGAAGACCTAAATGGACATTTCTCCAGTGAAAACATACAGATGGTCAACAGGCACATGAAAAGATGTTCAACATTGCTAATTATTAGAGAAATGCAAATTAAAACTACAATGAGGTACCACCTCACACCAGTCAGAAAGGCCATAATTTAAAATTCTACAAATAACAAAGGCTGGAGAGGGTGTGGAGAAAAGGGAACCCTCCTACACTTTTGGTGGAAGTGTAAATTGGTGTAGCCACTATGGAAAACAGTATGGACGTTCCTTAGAAAACTAAAAATAAAGCTATCATATGATTCAGCAATCAAACTCCTGGGTGTATATACAAAGAAAACCATAATTCGAAAAGATACATGAACCCCAATATTAATTGCAGCACTATTTACAATAGCCAAGACATGGATACAACTTAAATGTCCATCAACAGATGAATGGATAAAGAAAATGTGGTATATATATACAATGGACTATTACTCAGCCATAAAAAAGAATGAAGTAATGCCATTTGCATCAACATGGATGGACCTAGAGATTATCATAGTAAGTGAAGCAATTCAAACAGAGAAAGACAAATATATGATATCACTTATATGTGGAATGTAAAAAAATGATACAAATGAACTTTTTTACAAAACAGAAACAGACTCACAGACTTTGAAAACAAATTTATGATTACCAAAGAGGAAAAGTGGGAGGGAGGAATAAATTAGGAGTTTGGGATTAACATATACCCACTATTATATATAAAATAGATAATCAGCAAAGACCTACTGTATAGCAGAGGGAACTCTACTCAGTATTCTGTAACAATATGCAAAAAGAATCTGAAAAAGAGTAGATATACGTATATGTATAACTGAATCACTCTGCTGTACACCTGAAACTAACACAATATTGTAAATAAACTTTACGCCAATATAAAATAAAAATTAAAAAATAGACAAAAGTTATCAGTTACATTTTTAAATGTTTATTTTTGTTCTCTTTTTTCAATTGGTAATTATTTTCTCTGTGTTTAATATGCAAAGTATTTAACATATTTATTATCCCAGAGCTAGATGTCAAAGCACAGTCTTAACTTGGATATCATTACAGAGGCTTAGGGTTTCCTTTCAGCTGAATTACTCACACTTTCTAATTTACCTTTCAGAAATATTTCTTTGAAACTCTTATGCCTTTGATTATCTGTGTAACATTTCTCTTCGCAAAATAGGCTCTATGACTAATTATAGCAAAATAAACCTATTGCATCTTTGGGTTTTCTAGTTTGCAAAGCAAATGATCTTTTAGATTACATTACCTATTTATTTCATAATTTAAACTATATGTAACACAATAGATTGGAGAATGATAATCCATATAATCATTGGTAAATTTTTAAATTTTAAAATAATTATTCAATTGATCTATGATTCAGTCATTAATTATAGAATCAAAGGAAGATGCTATAAAATTCACAAAGAGTGCAAAATGTACAAAAATGATGTACTCTTCACTTGATATCCTTCAGTGATAGCATCTTACAGAGCTATCAAAACCAATGTTATTCAGGCTTCACAGGTTTAACATATACTGATTTCTGTGTGTCTGTATAGATTTACACAATTTTATCATATATGTAGCTCTGTGCAGCCACCACTACAATCAACAGAACTGTTCCATCACCAGAGAGCTCCCTCTTACTACCTCTTTTAGCCACACCTACTACCCTTTCTGTATCCCTAAACCATGGCAACTACTAATCTGTTCTCTGTCTCTAGAATTTTATTTCAATAATGTTATATAAATGATATCATATAGTTTGTCACCTTTCAGATTGGCTTTATTTACTCAACAAAATTTCCAGGAAATTCATCAATGTTGTTATTATGCAAATAGTTCATTATTTATGTTGATACATAACGTTTCATGGTATGAATGCACCAGTTTATTTATTCATCCATCATTTAAGGACATTTGGGTTGTTTCCAATTATTCAGTATTAAAGCTACTGTGAACATTTATGTGCAGGTTTTTGTATGAACATAAATTTTTATTTCTCAAGGACAAATGCCCAAGCATATAATTGCTGAATCATATGGTAAGTGTATGTTTAGTTTTAGTACCTAAGTACTTTATTTTATTTGGAAAAATTATAAATAATAGTGGAGTTTTAATTTTTATTTCAAACTGCTTGTTTTTAGTAGATAGAAATCTAACTGACCTTTATGTGTTGAACATTCATCCTATGACCTTGCTGACCTTACAAATCCTAGGAGTTTTTTGGTAGCTATATCAAGATATTCTGTGCAGACAATCATATGTCTACAAATAGAAACAGTTTTCTATCTTCTTTTCCCAACCATAATCTTTATATATATACATATATATAAAATCTTTGTGTATATACATATATATAAAATCTTTATATATATACATAGATATAAAATCTTTATATAGATATAAAATCTTTATATAGATATAAAATCTTATATATATATATATATAGTTACAGGCATACAATGTAGTGTTTCATAATTTTTACAGATTGCACTCCATTTATAGTTATTATAAAATATGAGCTATATTTTATTGGCTTTTATTTATTTTTCTTGCATTATTGCATTGGCTTGAAATTCAGTTCTATGCTGAAGAAGAATGGTGAGAGTGTATAATTTTATCTTATTCTCAAAGGGAAGGAATTCAGTTTTTCAACATTAAGCATGGTGCTAGCTGTAGTTTTTATGTACATGCTCTTTATGAGATTGAAGAAATTCTCTTCTCTTCCTAGTTTGCTGAAGGCTTTTTATCATGAATGGGTACTAAATTTTGTGAAATGATTTTTCTGAATCAATGTATATGATCGTATGATTTTTTCTTTGTTAGCTTCTGAATATGGTGTATTACATTAATTGATTTTCTAGAATTGAATCAGCACTGCATATTGGAGTAAATCTCTTTGTTGTTGTATATTAATATTTTCATACATCACTGGATTTATAATATTTTGTTCAGGATTTTGGTTTAAGTTCATGAGAGATATTATTCTGTAGTTATTGTGTGATCTGTGTGTGTGTGTGCGTGCTCGCACTTTGTCTGATTTTGGTATCAGGGTACTTTTGGCTTCATAAAATATGTTGGGAAGTGTTCATCCTCTTCTATTTTCTTGAGGAAAAGGTATTAAATTGACGTTAGTTATTCTTTAAATCTTTGGTAAACTTCCCTAGTGAAACCAGCTGGACCTGGAGATTTCTTTCTGGGGATCCTTTAAACAAAAATTCAGGTTTTATTGATGGATGTACAACAATTCACATTACATCGTTCATCTTGGCTGAGTTTTGTAATTTGTGGTTTCTAAGTAATTGGTCTATTTCTTTGAACTGACCTGTAAACATCTATGTGCCAACTCATTTCCATCATGTTATAATTTTGATGTAAATCTCCTCTGTATTTTGTTCTCTATCTTCATGATGAATAGACTATTCTGATATTATTTAAAATGTTTCCTAATGATTTAGCATCATCTGTGATTTTCTGATGTTTTCAGGAACTGCTGTACACATGAAATGTTGGCCTCAACTTTTAACATCCCCATCCTACCATGTTTTGAGTTTGCATAATTTCTCTTGCCTCTCATCCCTCCTCATTCAATGACAGTGGCCACTTATATAGATGACTTTCTACTTACCACTAAAAAGCCCCTCCTCCATTTTTCAGTTGTAATTTGATTCAAATCCACATAATATTTGGAACCACATATAGACTATTTTTGGATTTTGGTTTAAGAGGTAACTGACTTTTAATAAGAGTTCTTTTTCAAGATGGCAAAAATTGCTAGCACCCACAGGTGGAAATAATCTTTATTAAGAAATACTGTATAAAGGATATTCTAATCTTCAACAAAAGAGGCAAGAACATAAAATGGGGAAAAGTCTCTTCAGCAAGTGGTGCTGGGAAATTTGGACAGCTGTATGTAGATCAATGCGGTTAGAACGCACCCTCACACCATGCACAAAAATAAAATCAAAGTGGCTTAAAGACTTAAACATAAGACACTATAAAACTCCTAGAAGAGAGCATAGGCAAAACATTCTCTGACATAAATTGTACCAAAGTTTTCTTAGGTCAGTCTCCCAAGGCAATGGAAATAAAAACAAAAATAAACAAATGGGACCTAATCAAACTTACAAGCCTTTGCACAGCAAAGGAAACCATAAAAAAAAAAAAAAGACAACGTATGGAATGGGAGAAAATATTTGCAAATGATGCAACAGACAAGGGCCTAATCTCCAAAATATACAAACAACTCATACAACTCAACAACAAAAAAACCAAACAACCCAATCGAAAAATGAGCAGAAGACCTTAATAGACATTTCTCCAAAGAAGACATACAGGTGGCCAGTAGACACATGGAAAGATGCTCAACATCACTAATTATTAGAGAAATGCAAATCAAAACTACAATGAGATATCACCTCACACCAGTCAGAATGGCCATCATTAAAAAGTCTACAAATAACAAATGCTGGAGAGGATGTGGAGAAAAGCGAACCCTCCTACACTGTTGGTGGGAATCTAAGTTGATACAGCAACTATGGAAAACAGTATGGAGGTTCCTCAGAAAACTAAAAGTAGAATTACCAAATGATCCAGCAATCCCACTTCTGGGCATATACCCAGACAAAACTATAATTCAAAAAGATACATGCACCCCTATGTTCATAGTGGCACTGTTCACAATAGCCAAAACGTGGAAACAACCTAAATGTCCACTGACAGATGAATGGATAAAGAAGATGTGGTACATATATACAATGGAATACTATTCAGCCATAAAAAAGAATGAAATAATACCATTTGCAGCAACATGGATGCAACTAGAGATTATCATCCTAAGTGAAGTAAGTTGGAAAGAGAAAGACAAATACCATATGATATCACTTATACGTGGAATCTAAAATATGGCACAAAGAAACCTATCTACAGAACAGAAACGGACTCATAGACATAGAGAACAGACTTGTGGTTGCCAAGGGGGATGGGGGGGAGGGAGAGGGATGGACTGGGAATTTGGGGTTGGTAGATGTAAACTATTATATTTAGAATGGATAAACATCAAGGAACTAACGTATAGCACAGGGAATTATACTGAATATCCTGTGATAAACCATAATGGAAGGGAATATTAAAAGAATGTGTGTATGTTTATAACTGAGTCACTTTGCTGTACAGCAGAGATTGGCACAACATTGTAAATCAACAATACTTCTATAAAAAAATACAGGATATTGTTTGCCTGTTTTTAAGCACTCTAGGTATGATGTCCAGATTAACGCTCTAATGATAACTTCATTGACAACTTAAGACTTTGTTAGAATTATTGAAACTACTCTCTAAGATGCTGATTAATATATAGTTAACATGAAATGCTTATATATATCATGAGCCAAAAGTTCTTACATAAATATTTTGTTCTACGATTACCTGAAGAAAACACTCTCAGCTAATAGAAATGTCTATCTTCCAAATATTTTTTTCCTGTGCTCTGATGATTTGTTCAGCATGGACTGAATGGGTATGACTATTGGTCAAAAATTTTTTATTCTTTATTTACTTGCTCCTTTTAAGTAAGAGTCCTTATCACTTTTCATCCCCAACAAAAGAAAAACTAATAGTAAAATCAGTGTTCTGTCTTTATACACTGGAAATGTTTCCATCTATTTGTGTGTCTATGTGTCATCCTTGAGCAGTCTACTCTGTCAAGATGGAGAGGGGTTGTATTCAGGAGTAATTTCTTGAGATTCCAGCAGAAGCCCCACTTCCCCATTGAGAAGAAACACAGATGCCATAACCCTTCTTTTGTAACATAATTTTGCACCTCGTTTGGCTGAGTTGAATAGTATTCATGCTTTAAGTTTTTATGCCTGTCATCATGTGAGTGTCCTACAAGCATTATAAAAACAATTTTGGTCACATGAACATTTTCATTTTATTCTATTTTGTCCTTTGTTTCCTTCATCCCCAGGGGAAAAATAAATTACCTCTAATTAGTTTATATTATCCTAACTTCAATCATTAATTCAATATTCATTTTAATCTTGTGACTTGTAGATAAATGATGCTTCTTAAGGGTTCTAGATACTAAAAGAGGAATTACAAAAGGGGTACTGCATTATGAAAGGTCTAAAAGATAAGTTTATTTTGTGTCATGATTTTGACCAAAGGCTGCATTTGAAATTCTTTATTCTCTGAGGTTTTCAAGTTGAGCCCATACCTAGTGCTCTCGTGGGCTCCATGCAGACAGCTTAATTTGAACTCTTTATTCTCTCTGTTCTTTAGTGCTATTTTGGATTTTACAAAAAAAAAAAAAAAAAAAACTGGGAGAGATTTCAGAGGAATACTGTTCCCACAGGACTATGACTTATGCCCTTATGCTAATACATAATTTACTGTATTGTACTTTCTTATTCATTAGGAAAAAAATTCTGGTTTGTAAAGTGCTGACACATTAATCTACTCTTGACTTGAGATGTGTGAGAGTTAAGAAAATGTATACCACTCCTCACTAGCTAAAGCATCATGGTACTTGTCACCTTTTGCTCCCTAAATCCAGAAATACATGCTTCTGTCTGGAAGGATATCTAAACCTGTAGAAAGAGTCAACACTTCAAAAAGCCACATCCCATAAAGCCTTATCTCTCCTCATATCACATGTTCACTTAGGTAGTATTTGGGTGACCTTTCAGAGAGCACATCTGCATCCTCAGGTAACCCACAAGCCTTGCTCTTGCTCCGGAGGCAATCAGACTAGGTCTGCACATAACAACAGCAGAACCTTTAGAAGAAAGCTGAATATGTTTTATTCCTCGCTTTTCCCCCTTTGTTTTTTTCTTCGGGAAAACACTGTTATTTCACTTATTAAGTGCTGAAGCCTTCTTTTTCCATGTTTCAGTTTTCATAAGCTGCATAGAAACTGGCTGGGAATGGATATAGTAATCTCTTTCTTGCTCTTCCTTTCCACATATCTCCAATTCCCATTAAGGGTTATCTGTTCTTACCTCATCCCATATCCCATTCAAAATAGTTCTAATTCTAATGTTTCCTCTTTCAATCATTTCCCTAAAATTGGGAAAGTTGTGTGTCTATCTTTCCAAAAGTCCCATCTCCTTAACACTTTTAATTGTGTTTGATCACTGGAAAAAAGTTACATTATGGAGGAAAGGAAACTTGCTTCTGATATTTAGAAGGCAAGCCCATCTCTCTGATGTTCAGCTTCACCTAGAGTCTAGTCCAGTCCAACTATCACATGGAAAGAAATAGAGAGTAAATTCTGGCAAGTTCAGTGTTCTAAGTCACATGATGTTCTGCTTGTGGTTTGCAAGGACTTTAAAAAAATCACTCTTTCCTCTGGTAATATCTTGAGAACTACAAGATGTAATTCCTAATCCTACTTTTTATCCACTGCCTGGCTGCATGTTCGTTTTGCCGCTTGTACCTGGTTTGACCACCAAAGCAGTCAGTCAAAAGTAGTCACGTAATGTTATCTGCATACATATTTATCAATATCTTTGTGAGGAAAAAGTTTCAGTGCAAGCCAAAAGGCATACTGTTGCCAAAAATGCATCGCTTGTACATACTCAAACTCCTCCATGAAATTCAAATTTGGGTTACTTTATTTCAGACTCTTTTTCTATATGCAGATAGAGGTAGATTTGTGATTGGCAGGAGGAAAGGAGGGGAAGAGAAAAGAAGATGAAAGGGACAGGAAGTGAATTTCTAAAGTGTCCTTATTACTATATTATCTAAACAGTTTTTATTGACACATTAGATACAGAATTTTAAGATCAAATGTGGGAAACAGAGTATTAGTGACGAGTAGCCCTGACTTATATTTATGCTCCAAGGTCAGGAGCATAGCAGAATGAAGTAAAATAATTACCCTTGTCTCCAAGAGGTTACCCAAAGCCCCACGTGATGAACTAGGTTTATTAAAACCTTAAGGATAAAACTACCCTCTCGTGTTGTAGCATTCATTATGTTAGTCATTACCCCTTTGGAAACAACTCAAACTTGCTTAAAGAAAAAGGAGATGTCACTAGTTTACATAACCCAGAGGGGATGGGTATAGTGGGAAAAGACTAGAACCAAGGACTTGCCATCTTTTCTCTCCCAGCCCCTCATCTCTACTTTCTTTTCTTATAGACATTCTCTCCTGTTACAGACCAGCTTCAATAGGTGATATTTAAAAGCTCCAAAAAATTTGTTTGCACCAAAAAAAATCTGTTTGTCCCACATAAATTAGTATTCCTACACCAATGAAATCCTCTATAACCTAAGGTAAATAAGAACTCTAAATAAATATAAAAACTGCCTCAATATGTTTACTTTAGAGCCCTAGAGTAATATTGTGAACAATTACACAAGTATATGTACACTTTGTGAAACAAGAACATTTTCCTGCCAGTTTCCCACATCAATGTTCAAAAATAGTAATAACTGAACTTCATTCTTACCCAGTGCACAAAACAAAAACTAAGATTTATTGAGTGCTTATTTTCCTGGTTACTTATATTGTCTTATTTAATCATCACAACAACTCTATGATGTAATAGATATTATTATTTCCACTTTACAGATGAGAAATTGCAACATAAAGAGGTTCAGTAGCTTTCTCTAGGCTGTACTACAAATAAGGGATAGAGCTTGATAAGTAATAGACATTTGCCAACTTAAAATTGTTGCTTGCCACCTGGTTCTGCATGAATGAAGTCACTAGCCACTGCAGTAGCTGACTTTCGACACCCCCTGAAAGGAGGTGGAGATCAGGAATGAGGCACTCTGTGCTCTGGGAAAAACTTGGTAGAACCGGCCTTCAGATAGTTCTTGCATCTTTTCATATCTAGAGAAGCACTAGAATCATTAATGGGGACATCTGCTCCTTGTCTCTAGCAGCAACTTTCTACTGAGATGTGTGCTTGATTGCACGTATTCCCCCTTCACTAAAATCACATATATACACTAACCACAGGGCTATCTGGGAGACTGCCTCCTGGGCTCTAGTCCTCATTTAGCCCCAAATAAAACTTAGCTTACAACTCTCACACTGTGCAATTTTTTTTAGTCGACACAGAAAGTAATCAGCACTACATGTCATAAATATGGAGTATTTATATTTATTTACTTTTCCATCAGAAGTTAATTTATATTTTCCTTCACATTTGAGTCTATTCTCTCATTGGTTCTAAAATGCTGACCTTAGTAAGATGATGAGATCTGTGAGGCATGCCCAAAATAGATGTTACACATTATTCCCACCTTTAAAAATAGTTCAATATTGAACAAAGAAAATAACTAAATAAATGGAGACTTTAACATGTCCCAGTGGCTATCATAAATGCAATGTTGAATCATGAAATACGTTGGGAGTTTTCATTTTACATTGTTATCTTTTATGCATGATTGTTAACAACACAGATATGGTACATAAAAGGGACAATTGGCCCAAGAAATATGAGTTGCTTGTCAGTCACTAAATAGCAGAAACAAAGTGATCCCCCTCTCTCAGCCCTAAACATGCCACTGTCCTAAGGACTGACCATATGTGCTGGTTATGTCCAAAATGACAGAACAAAACAAAGGCAGAGAATTATTTTAACCCGGATGAGTTAGAAAGTGGAAAAAGTAATGATTTTTCCATTGATTCCTCCCCCAAGTCTCCAGTACTCAGCATGTTATAGTGGGAAAATATCTTTAGTTGATTTACTCTTTCAATATTAAAAATGAATAAAGCTCCTAAAAGTATTGTATTAATGTTCAATATGACTGTGATAAAGTAACTATAAGAGAGGCTACCAGAGTGAAGAGTTTTCCCATTATACTTTTACTCTTCTATTCTTCACTCTGTCAAAATATTTTGTCATGCAACAGTATTTCTTTTGTGAATCAGTGTTTTTTTTTTTTTTTTCTCTTAGCTTATCACAGAAGGAGTTTCAATGAATAAAACAGCCACCTTACACTTGCAAATGAAGTAATTCAAGCTGATGCCACCAGCTGAGCAGGAGTGCCATGAGACCAAAGGCAACATGATTTAACAAACTGTTGTAATTAGAAGTGTATCGGTTCGGGAAATTATCTAAAACATGCTCGTGAACTGGCAACCACCTTTGTTGTCACCAGCACAAATGAAAATTTAACATGTATAAAACTTGTGCATGCAAATTTAGAGTGCATTATTCAAAATTCATGGAAATGAATCATATGCTATTAGTTAATCTACAATGATTATTTTCTTATTTTGCATCATGTTATGCAGTCAAAATGATTTAATATACTTCTAAGTAGTTTTAAATAAGCTTGAATGAAGGTTACAAACAAATGTTTACATGTGTTTGTGTGTGTGTAGCTATCTTGATATAATTTTTGTGAAACTTTCAATTTATATTCATTAGCTAAATCCTCTTCCTTTTAGCCAAGGCCCACATTTAATAATCTCTTGAGCCCTCATCCTTTGGCAATGCTTTTAATAAAATTCAGAATCAAAGGTAAAATAATGCAAACGTTATATTTGTGTTAAGTCTGTTAATTAATTTCACTTAGGTCTGCCATTTTTGAAAACTAATATCATGTGGACACCTTCTGTGGACAGAGGCAGCAAAACCATCATTGGGCCCTTTCAGGGGGCACTTGAACACGCTGTACAGGGATCTGCCTGGTAGAGCCTGTGTGTGCATCTGTGCATACCTGTGTGCACATACTCACTTGTGTGAGCACACAGGGAAGGATAAGATGCAACTTGAAGTTGCTGAACCCTTCTCTCATTCTGCATCTATTGATAAGCTATAGATGATCAACAGAAGTATTGCTTAAGGAATCTTGAACTTCTGTCCTGTCACTACCTGACTCTGATGTGAAAAGTTGAAATCAGACACACAAGATAATCAGAGGTCCGGCATTTCTGGCTTTTTAAAATATTGCTTGATCCAGGCATCTAATTTCCCCAAGAATATGTGTATTTAAAAACCTTATAAACATTCTGTCATAAGACACATATTAGGCAGAACTTTAATTTGTTCTTATTAAGGAAAAGTTGTTTCAAAGCAAAATACCAGCAGTAAATCTGAGCCATTCCTAGTAATTCCTAGTAACCTGAGTAATTTCTTAGAAAATGGTTCTGGGAATGGAAAAAGCTAAAACCAGTAATGGAAATCCCAGAATCTGAATATCTTTGAAACATTGTTTAGAAAGTTATTTTTGAAGAATGTTTCTCAGATCTCTGAACAGATGGCACTGAATTTCAAACCTGCTCATTTTGTTTTCATATATTTTCAAAAATATTCTTCTGTTAAAAAAATCTGCACCTCAGTTTCTTGCTTTTTAACTGAATAATAAATTATGAGCTCCAATAGAATAAGAAAAGTATCTTTTCAGTAATATTGAACCTTTGATGCATAATTCTTAGAGTGATGATTCAGAAGGCTGAACTGGTCAAATCTAGGATATTTCACTGTTAATATTTAAAAACTTAATAGAGATATATTTATACATATGCCTTGATAAAAGGTGGGTATCCATTATCTGTACTTTTTCTGAATAAAAAATACAAACACTAGCTGTTACAAACCAAACTGAAAAAATGTAGAATATTAATAAAAATTTTTCCCAAAGACATCTTTAATACTAATGTTGGCATTTACAAATCAAATCAAGGTGAATTATTTTCATTACAAAAATGTTTAATTTGTTTAATAAAGGATTTAGTGCAGATTTCCTTCCTTTGTATAAATGAGTATTTATTTCCAGATAATAACACAAAAAATAATGAAGGAAATTAGACAACAAAGTTTGGAAGTCACTACCAAAGAAGCAGTGAGAAATCTAGAACATAGAATACCTTATCATAAAATATCTTTGTCCGAAAATAAAATGGTGAGTTAGGCATACAAAAATCCTTTTGATATCCCTGAGCTGAATAGAAGCTCGGCAAACAGCATTTTTGGAGGACAATATACTGACATGTGTCAAAAGTCTTCAAATTGTTTTACCCCTTGACCCAACAAATCCTCTTCTATGAATTTATCCTAAGAAAACATCAAACAAGTGAACACACAAAAATTTTCACTGATCTTTATTGCAGGGTCATTGGGCAATGATCCAAATTTCCCAGAATAGGGAAATATTTAAATTATAGTACACCTGTACAGTGCAACTCTATAAACCATTGAAAGCAATAATGTAAGATATTGATGATACATATAATTTACATGGGAAGATGTTAATAATGTAATGAGTAAAAAAGTAGGTTGTACAACCTTATATGAAATATAACACATAATGAATATGTGTCTATTCATCAAACACATACTCATATAGGTATAGGATTGGAAGATGTGTTGCGGGCAGATTTGGCCAGTTTAAATTTAGTTTTGTTTATGTGTTTTTTTCTAATTTTTACATAATGAATACATATGACAAGTATAATAAGAGTATTTTTATTCTTTTAAGTAAGTAGTAAGATGTTCTTTCTGGGATGGTTTAAGTAGCATTACTGTGACACGTGCTATCAGGTTATGTATTTAGTTTTTTCTAAATACGTAACCTGATAGTTTTTAATCAGGTTATTTTAGTTTTTTCTCTTAAAGAAGGTTAAGGAATCAGACAATGATTTTCTAGTCTTTAATTTTTTAAATTAGCATCATAATCTGTCATCGTGGTGTGGTTTTTCATGCCTCCCTTCTGTCTCTAACTAGCTAAAATATTTGCATTTCCATGTGAATGGTTCCTATAGTAGTTAAATTTTATTGTAAGTTTTATTATTCTAATACAGTAGGATGATTAATTTTAATTATGATAATGAGCATAATTAAGAAATGTTTCTTCTAGTCCTTTAATCTGCAATTATTTCAATAATATAACAAGAAGTTTCCCCTTAATATTAGATACTAACTCTCTGGATGTTAATTTTGCATACAAATCAATAGAAACATTAGAAAGAAAAAAATCCCAGGAAACAAAGAATTGAAAGAATAAAGATATCAATATGTCTTAGACCATTTTTTATCGACCAGTAAAGAGTACATCTCTTATATTAATTTTTAAAATTATTTTTTCAGCCTATGAAACGTATTTGCCTAATCTGTTTCAAAGCACAAAATTCTTGAATGACAGAATAAAGTGATGTTTAAAATTTTGGAAATATCCTAGTTGAAAGGTGCAGAATTATTCTTCATGGAAATTATGCAAGGTTTATTATGTAAAAGTGATAAATAAAAGACATTGTGTAGAAGATAAATCTCGCATACCATCTTTTTCTCCCAGCATGACGCTTGAGAAATGAGGACCCTGAAAGTTTACACATATATGTCACCTATCATCTTTGATGCTCTTCTTGCTAGATACATGAATGTAAGCATTCTCACTTCTATCTAATGTCCATTTCACAATGGGCTTCACTGTGCTGCCACTGAGGTGATACACAGATTTTGGTCTCACTTATATTCTACTAACTTCTCACTTTACATATTTTACTAAGCAGGATAGATAACATCTCTGCTTTCTTCCTCTTTATCTTTCTTGTGATAACAATTATACCTACTAGTTTATAAAGCACATTCCCTTGCTAGAAGTTGCTTTCTAGAGTTATCTCTAGGGTACAGGGGGCCCCAGAAAAACATTTTTGCAGAGTCCCAGCAGGTCCTTGTGAGGTATAGTGATTTATTCTAGAATAATAGAGAAGTAGTGCTTATGTATTTGCTTACTGTCCAGTCAGTGCACATGGAGAGTCTCCCTAGTGTATAGGTGCCATCTCTTTCTGTTCAGGTCCAGGAAACATTTCTTATTTTCTTTATTATTCAATATGCTGTTCCCAACTAATTTCATATCTATCACCACAAGAAGAAGATAGTAATGCTATTAACTCATGAAGCAATGGCTTTGGGAAACTGTATTGAAAAAAATAGATTCTCTTGCTTTTGCAAGCAATTCACCATTTAGCTAACACCAGTAATATCATTAATCAAGAAATTCCCTCATTTCGTCATGCCACCCTTGGATATTGGCTTCCAATGACTCTTTCAAAGGTGGTTACTGACCTTTATTGATGAAACCACAAATGCAAATCTTACTCAGAGTATGTAGGAGAATGTGAATGCTAGTTTTCTGATGTTAAATTTGCCATTTAGAATTTTATAGTGTAAAGACAGCAGAAGACACATTCCAACCATGTCTTTTTGTAAACTCTTTATCTAAAACTACTACATTCCAAGAATACGGTATTTTTCAATGTTTACCATACCCCTGCCTCCCACACATTGCCACCAGAGAGAAGGAGAGATAAGGGGAGAGACAAATGACCCCACTTGCTCAAGGAAAGACTGTCCCTTATCTGCATCTAGCAAGGCTTACGACCCACCTAGGAGAGCACAATGTCACCAAATGGGCTGGAGATAAGAAAGGGCCCATTGACATTGTAGAGCTATGGTTTCAGAAGTTCTCAAAGGAGATAGATAAAGTCACTCCACAAGATGAGACCTTGTAAGTGGTGTAGAGCTTGTAAAAGGGGTAGGGTGACTCCCCTGGATGCCAGCAACAGGGGGTAAAGGACACCTGCTTCCACCTCTGCCACTCTCGGGTGCTGCAGACCTGAGGCAACACTGATGAATACAGAGGGCTGAGAACTCAAGCCTGTGGGCACAGCTCAAGGCCCACAAGGAGGAGTGGACAACCACTAGCCCAGAGTCCTGAGCTTTGTTTCCCTCTGTCTGACATGAGTAAAAAAATCACATCACTGAAATTCAGTAAGTCAGCACCATTAGTGACCCACACTTCCATCATCCCAAGAAAAAAATACTGCAGACCAGACAAGGTGCAAAAGCTCATAGGACAGCTGATCATCTTTTGGAGTTGAAGGTAGAGTGTTGGAGAGCATCCTAACACATGGGCCCTGAACTGAGCTGGGATCCCCTGCATAGACAGCACTGCTGATTGAGGCTAGTCCAGGTGTCAGGAGGGACTCAGAGAAAGAAAGGCAATTCAAAGCACAGGGGCCCCTGAGGCCTGGGGCAGGGACCAGCCTGCCCATGTCTAAGGATTGCACCTCAGAGCCTTGTGAAAAAGAACCTAGAATATATTTTGGTACCTCTTATACAGTTAGATAGAATTGGTAAAGAGTGTATTTCTCCATAAGTTCTTTGCATTTTACTAGTCATATTAGTAATAGTTAGTACTAATTGTATTGGTGGTCACTTAAAAGTTATGAAATTGTAATAGTCTGACTCCATTTTGGACGTTTGCCTGCAGACACATTTCAAGTCCCACTGGTGCCCCTTCCTCTTTTGCCCCACAGCTAGGCAAGCTGATAAGAAAGTTCAGGTGCTCTGCCTTTGGCCCTGATGGGAAGGTTCAAGCCAATCAAGGCCTGTGCTACATGCAGGAACACTCACCTCAGCTTCACCTCCTAGCTACAATAAAAACCAAGCCAGTCTTCTTTTCCTGTTCTCTCAAGCCATTTCTGAACCTACTTGGGAGCCTGTTCTATTTTCCCCCAGACACCCTCATAGGAGAGTAATAAAATTTTTCATACCCTCTTAGTGTAATGTGTGGTCATCAGTCTCAACATCCAAACTAAACTTTGGGTATAGGTGGAAGTCCCTCCCGCCTCTGTGAGGTGATCACAAAAGAAACATAATTTAACCATCCAGCATTTGCAAAGCCAAGAAAGAGATGTTAATTGTAGGATAGCCTGAGAGACATTGGGCTATTACAATTAACCAGATTTAGCAGTTAGAGTTCCTCTACCTCTAAGATGCAGACTCATTTTACAATGAATTTTAAGTACATCCAAATTTTGATCCAGGGTAAATCTGTTCTCTACAATGACTGACTAGCAACCTCAGTGGCCTTTTGGGAGGTAATATAAGAGTTCCTTCTTCTAATAAATTCTAGCCTAAATCAGTTGTAGCAGCTTCAGCTACACTTGTACAAGCAGATTGCTTTAGGAAAGGAAAATGTGGTATTTAAAAACTGTCAAATCGTTACATGTGCTTTCCCTAATCAAATGCCTATGATTAAGTTGTAGCAAGACTGCTCCCAAAGCAGGAATAGATTTTGAACTTTAATCAGAGATTCTATAAATGCAGTATAAACATTGACATTAGCTACCATCCCAAATGATGCATCGTGGGGACTACTTGACACTACTTGTTTTGAACTAGCAAAATCCATACTTTATAAACTATAAAGTATAATGAAAAGATCAGGGTACAAGGATTCTGACATGGGTCCTAGTTCTATTAGGAAACAGTAAATCAGAATGGTTCAAAAATATGGAACTTACCTGTGTCTTAGAAGTTAGAAATCACATAGTGGTCTCCCTATAGTGAGAATTTTAACAAGGAACAACAAAATATAAAAAAGAACCAGTCAGAATTGAATAATACAATAACTGAAATGAAAAACACACTAGAAGGAATGGACAGCAGACTAAGTGATACAAAAGAACACATAAGTGATATAAAAGATAAAATAATGGAAATCACCCAATCATAACAGCAAAAATAAAAACAAATCAAAAGTAAGAACAGTTTAAGGGACCACTGAGACAAATCTAGTGTACCAACATTCATGTTATAGAGGTTCCAGAAGGAGAAGAGAAAGAGAAAAAGGGTTGAAAATGTATTTGATTAAATGATGGTTGAAAACTTTTCAAACCTGAAGAAGAAAACAGATATCCAGGTAGAATAAAAACAGAAGGTCCCAAAGAAGATGAACCCAAATAGACCCACACCAAGACATATCATAATTAAAATGGCAGAATTTAAAGAGAGAATTCTAAAGGAAGCAAGAGCAAAACAGAGAGTCATATACAAGGAAATCCCATAAGGTTATCAGATGATTTTTCTGCAGAAATTCTTCAGGCCAAAAGGAGTGACATGATATATTCAAAGTGTTAAAAGGCAAAAACCTGCAATCCAGGGTACTCTACCAGCAAGATTATCATTCAGAATTGAAGGAAAGCTGAAGAACTCAGATACGTAAAAAATAAAGAGTTAACCAATACTAAACCTACCCTAAACAAATGTTAAATGGTCTAAGTGGAAAAGAAAATGTTATAACAGGAAGTAATATCTATAGGAAAGGAAAAATCCCACTAGCAAAGGCTATTATGTAGTAAAGGCTGAGGATCAACCACTTAAGCTATTACAAAGATTACAAGACAAAAATTATAAAAACAATGATAACTATAATAATCAGGAAAGGGATGAACACTAAGATGTAAAATTTGACATCAGAAACACAAAATATGGGTGAAGGGAGTAAAAAATGTAGATCTTTTAGAATGTGTTTGAACTTAATAAACTACCAGTTTAAACTAGCAGATATAGTTATAGGTCAACATATATGAACTCCATGGTAACCACATATCAAAAACCTACAGTAGATACACAAAAACTATAGAGAAAGGAACACAAGCATATCACTAAAGAAAATCATCAACCCACAAGGGAAGAATCTAAAAGAAGAAGAAAAGAACAGAGAAGAACTATCAAAACAACCAGAAAAAAAAGTAACAAACAGCAATAAGTATATACCTATCAATAATCACTTTAAGTGTCAATGGACTAACTGCCCCATTCAAAAGACAAGGGTGGCTGATTGGATAAAAAAACAAGACCTATCTATACGTTCCTTACAAGAGACTCACTTCAGAACTAAGTACACACAGAGACTGAAAGTGAGGGGATGGAGAAAGATATTTTATGCAAAGGGAAAAGATCAGAAAGCAGGGGTAGCAATACTCATATTGGACAAAATAGGCTTTAAAACAGTCTATTAAAAAAAAACAAAGAAGGGCATTATATTATGATAAAGGGGTCAATACAAAAAGAAGATACAACACTTGTTAACAAATATGAACCTAAAACAGGAGCACCTAAATATATAAAGCAAATATTAACAGACATAAAGAAAGAAACTGACAATAATACAGTAATAGTAGGGGACTTTAACACCCCTCTTACATCAATGGACAGATCATCCAGACAGAAAATCAATAAGGAAACACTGGCCTTAAATGGCACATTAGACTGGTCAGACTTAATAGATTTCTACAGCACATTTCATCCCAAAACAGTAGAACATGCATTTTTTTCAAGTGCACATGGAACATTAATCCAGCATAGATCACATTGTAGGCCAAAAAATAAGTCTCAACAAATTTAAGAGAGTAGGAATAATATCAAGTATTTTTTCTGACCACAATGGTATAAAACTAAACATTAATTACAGGAAGGAAAATGGGGAAAACACACATGTGTAGACTAAACAGCATACTAGTAAAAAAAAAAAAAAAAAAAGGGTCAATGAAGAAATTAAAAAATACCACAAGACACATGAAAATGGAAGCACAACTTTGCAAAATCTATGGGATGCAGCAAAAGCAGTTCTGAGAGGGAAGTTTATAGCATTACAGGCCTACCTAATGACACAAGAAAAGTCTCAAATAAACAACCTAAACTACCATCTATAGTAATTAAAAAGAGAAGAAAAAACAAAGCCCAAAGTCAGTAGAAGAAAGGAAAGAATAATGAACAGAGAAGAAATAAACAAAATGGAGCCAAAAAAAAAAAAAATTGAAAAGATCAATGAAACCAAGAAATAATTTTTTTGTAAAGATAAACAAAATTGATGAACCTTTAGCTAGGGTCATCTAAAAAAATTGACAGGAGCCAAATGAACAAATCAAGAAATGAAAGAGGATAAATAACAACTGATATCACAGAAAATACCAAAAAATCATTAGAGAACACTACAGTTGAATGTCAATAAACTGGACAATGTAGAAGAAATGGACATATACAACCTTCCAGTACTGAATCAGGGAGAAATAGACAATCTGAAATGACTGAGTACTAGAGCGAAATTGAATCTGTAATATAAAACTCCAAGCAAACAAAAGTGCAGCGATTGATGCAGAAAAAGCATTAGACAAAAATTCAACATCTGTTCTTGATACAAAGTCTCATCAAAGTTGGCATAGAGGGAATGTACTGCAACAAAATAAAGGCCATTTATGACAAACCCATAGCTAACATCATACTCAATGGTTAAAAAGCTGAAAGCCTTTCCTCTAAAATCAAGAACAAGATAAGAATTCCCTCTCTCATTTTTTATATCCTTATTTACTATTGCATTTATTTCAGAAGACAAGTTCTTGAAAGTAGGACTGCTTTGTCAAATATGTGCGTATTTCACATTTTACTAGAGCTGCCAAATATCTTTATAAAAATATGTTAGCAAACTTTATACACACTTACACCAGTGGTTTTTAAGATTCTCAGTTTCTTCCACCTCACCAACATTTGATATTATCAATTGTTTCATGTATTTTATTTTTTTCCACTTTGCAAATTTTTTTGAATTAAAAAAAATTTTTTTATACAGCAGGTTTTTATTAGTTATCTGTTTTATGCATATTAGTGTATATATGTCAATCCCAATCTTCCAATTCATCCCACCACCCCCACCACCCACCTCCCTGCCTCTCTATCCACTTTTGTTTAACGTAGTATTGGAAGTCATAGTCACAGCAATAAGACAAGCAAAAGAAAGGTATCCAAATTGGAAGGGAAGAAATAAAACTGTCACTATTCACAGATGAAATGATACAATATATAGAAAACCCTATATCTCCACAAAAAAACTATTAGAATAAATGAATTTAATAAATTTGCAGGATAAAAGACGAATTTGCAGAAATCTGTTGCTTTTCTAGACACTAATAACAAACTATCACAAAGAGAAAGAAAGAAAATAATCCTGTTTAAAATCTCATCAAAAACAATAAAATACCTAGGAATAAACTTAACCAAGGAGGTGAAAAACCTATATTCTGAAAACTATAAAACACTGATAAAGGAAATTGAAGATGATACAAACAGATGTAAATATATCCCATATTCAAGGATTAGAAGAATTAATATTGTTAAAATGTCCATACTACCCAAAACAATCTACAGATTTAATGCAATTCCTATCAAAATACCCATGATAGTTTTCACAGAAATAGAGCAAATAATCATAAAACTTATATGGAATCACCAAAGGCCCTGAACTGCCAAAGCAATCTTGAGAACAAAAGAACAAGGCTAGAGGTATCATGCTCTCTGGCTTTAGGCTATACTACAAAGCTACAGTAATCGAAACAGCATACTACTGGCACAGAAAGACACATTGATCCATGGAACAAAATAGAGAACCCAGAAATAAACCCACGCACTTATGGCCAATTAATCTATGACAATGGAGGCAAGATTATGCAATGGAAAAATGACAGTCTCTTCAAATAGTCATGCTGGCAAAACTGTACAGTTGCATGTAGAAGAATGAAATTAGAATATTTTCTCACACCATATACAAAAATAAATTCAAAATGGATTGAAGACCTAAATGTAAGACCATAAACCATAAAATTCTAGAAGAGTACATAGGGAAAACACTCCTTGACATAAATCATAGCAATACTTTTTGAATCTGTCCCCAGAGGCACAAGGAACAGAAGCAAAAACAAACAAATGCGACCTAACTAAAGTTAAAAGTTTTGCACAGGAAAGGAAATCATTGACAAAACATAAAGACAACCTACTGAAAGAAAATATTTGCAAATAATATGACCAATAAGGAGTTAGTATCCAAAGTATATAAAAAGATCATACAATGCAATATCAAAAAACCAAATTGATTAAAAAATGGCTTGAAGACCTGAATAGACAATTTTCCAAAGAGGATATACAGACACCAAAAGAGGATAAACAGGCACATGAAAAAATGTTCAGTATCGTTAATCCTCAGAGAAATGCAAATCAAAATGAAATATCACTTCATACCTGTGAGAATGGTTATTATCAAAAACAAATAACAAATGTTGGCAAGAATGTGGAGAAAAGGGAACCCAGTACATTGTTGCTGGTAATGTAAATTGATGCAGCCACTATGAAGTACAGTACAGAGTTTCCTCAAAAACTACAAGTAGAACTACCATATGCTCTAGCCATCTTAATCCTGGGTGTATGTCCAAAGAAAATGAAAACACTAATTTGAAAAGATATATGTACCCCAATGTTTATAGCAGCATTATTTATAATAACCAAGATATGGAAGCAACCTAAGTGTCCATCAACAAATGAATGGATAAAGAAGATATGGTAATATATACACAATGGAATATTACTCAGCCATAAAAAGAATAAAATTATGCCTTTTGCAACAATGTGGATGGAGCTAGAGAGTATTATGCATAGTGAAATAAGCAGACAGAGAAAGACAAATACTCTATCTTGTCACTTATATGTGGAAAAAAAATTGAAACAAACGAAGGTATACAGCAAAACAGAAACATACAGATGTAGAGAACAAACTGTTGTTATCAGTGGGGAGAGGGAAAGGGGGAGGAGCAATATAGGTGTAGGGAATTAAGAGGTACAAATTACTATGTATAAAATAAATAAGCAACAAGGATATATTGTACAACACAGGGAAATATAGCCATCATTTTTATAAACTTTATATAGAGTATAATCTATAAAAATATTGAATCACTATGTTGTACATCTGAAACTGATACAATGCTGTAAACTGATATAATGCTGTAAACTATATTTCATTAAAAAATAAGTTAAAATAAAGAAATAAATGCAGGCAGCAAGGCAAATCTGGCCTGAGAGCAGTAGTTTGCTCTCTTCAGTTATACAGGAATTAAAATGAATAATTTACAGTTATTCCAAGTATACAGATGGATCTCACACACAGTTGAGCAAAATATATATAAAAGTATCTACAGCATAATTCAATTTATATGCAGTATAAAAACCATCAAAAATCAATCTATTCTGATCTAATTAGTAATTTAGAAATATAATTAGGAAAAACTTGTTCCTGTAAATTTTTCTCCTCTCTCTAGCAATGAGTCTAAATTTACAGTCTATTTTAATGGCTATGGTTTTTCATATTACTCTTCTTTTGAACTTTTGAGGTTTTTCATACATCTGGAAAGGGAATGCAATATTTGTCTCTTACTGGGACTTGAGCTGGCTTCTTAGAGATTATTTAGGAATTGTTGTTTAGACATTCTAGAACAAGATGAGAGAAGAAAGAATGATTTAAATTTCCTTGTTTCATTTAATGCATCAGAGTTCTTCCTCTGTAGGAGACTCCAACACAAAACCACAGAAAGAATTGTAAGCAAGAGAAAGGACTAACCATAACTGAGTAAGTTAGTTATGTTTAAGAGTAGTGTGCAGGATGAATTGCATTGAAGAAAGATTAGAGTTTGGGAGACTCTTAAGAAGCTACTGCAATAGTCCCAGTGAGATAATGGGGGCTTGATCTAGAGCACTAAAAGTGGGATTGGAAAAGAGATTAGAAAGAAATTGAAGAGATAGTCTGTCAGTTCTATCTATTAATGGTAATAGCACCTAGAGAAATGACTGGTCAATGAATCATACTGTAAATTTGACCAAAATCTATCATTCAGAAAATTGCTTAAAGTTCTTTTTGTGATTATTATGCTTCTGGAGATGAAAAAAATAGAGTGTAGTCTTTTAGGTATCACAAGTGATAGGCCAGTAAAAGCACCTGTCTTTTGTTTTGCTAAGCAAGATACATAATTTGAGCCAATTAAAAGTTGTTTCTACTTCAAATACACAGGTCTTAGGGTAAAATTAGCCAATAAGAAATAAGTCCACCTCTTACATAAAATAAAATTGTGAAGGATCAGGCCTTTTGTTCTGTGTATTTATTACTGACCAACCAACAAACAAATTTAGTGGCATAAATCAACTACCATTTTATTTTTCTCACAGATTCTGTACATCAAGAATTTAGAGAGGACCCTAAATGAATGACTTGTCTCTGTTTCAGGTGTCTCAGGTGGGAAGACCTGAATGCCTAAAAATGATGCAAATAGCTGTGAACAGGAATCATCTGGAGGTTTCTCACTCTTATGTCTGGCAACTGGATAAGATACCTCAAAGCCTGGACTTTTACCAAGAGGACCTACCACTGGTCTCTCCATGTGTCTCAGATTTATCACACAATGGCAGATGGGTTCTAAGAAAAGGCATCTAGAGAGAGATTATTTGTGGACTGAGCATTCCAAGAAACTAAAACAGAAACTACAAAGCTTTTAAAACTCAGCCTAGAGATTCATGCAGTATCGCTTTCACTGCATTCAATAACTAACAAGTTTGCCAGTGAAGGCACCTCAGATTCAAGCAGAAGGGAATTAGATTTCACCTCATGATGGAGAAGTGGCAAGCTTATATTGCAGAAAAAAATGGCTGGCTGGCTGGAAGAAATTATTGTGGTCATTTTAGGGAACATAAACTTCTCCTGACTGCAACAAAAATAATGGTTAGAAATGACTGTAAGAGTTACTTGCCATGGTCATAGAGTTGGGTGCTGAAAAATCATCTGATTTATTTGGATGACACCCCTGATATGTGATTCAACTCTCTTTCTTAACTTTGTTCACATTTACAAAAGAGGATTCTCTATCACATCCAATGCCATTGGCCTTTACCCCAAGGAGATCATGCCTACTGTAGGAAAGTCCTGCTACTGAAACTAAAGGCAGGAGATGAGGCAGGCAATGGGTCTATTACTTCTTTCTCTAAGCACTGAGTCCCCACAAAGTTCTCTTTTTATTGTTTAATAGAATGAATACTGTTCAATTCTTTTGGCCCATGTGGTCAGATAGCAACTATTAAGGTAGGCACTTTGTGACTTCCATAGCAATAAATTGGCAGATCTCAAGAAACCAGGTATTACAATTTTAAACTCAATTATTTTTACATTATATCACACTATCACTTCAGGCACATATACGTGGGTTAGGTGGAAAAAGGGGGGAGGGGAAGAGTACTCCAAGATTTTAATCAGAATTATTAAGTGTTATGATTACAAAAGCAAAGAAGGGAAGCAAAATAATGTGCAGCAACAGGAGTAGTCTTGACTTAAGTTGATGGCAGTTTTCATTTTAAGAGGGAATTTTTTGTGCAAGTACAGCTGATTTGAAACAATTTAATTAACATTTGGAATAAGAACTCTAATCTCTCAGTCAGTTGAACGGGATTAGGGATCTGTTAATGCAAAACAAAGTTAAAATACAATATGCTTACATGAGGACAAAGATAGACATTAGCAGTAACCCTTAGGAACTCTGCTCTTCTTATAACTAGTGCATTAACCTGTTCATTTAGAAGAGAACACAACTTGATTTAAGAAAATGTCAGCAGTCCACCAAGGGAAGCATAGCATAATGGAATATTATGACAATAATAAAGTCCACCTGCTATTCAAAATGTCAGAGTAATGCAGAATGCAGGCTTTTTAAATACACATCTGCTGGGCACATGTGGAAAATATTAGTGGCAGACCGCTTCCCTTGTCATAAAGACCTCCATAAGGAGAGTGGAAGCTGCTGTGGGAAAGGCATAAAGCACTACCAAAAATTTTTTCCTGAAAATAAAATAAAAAACCCAAGCTGCTGGGAAGGAGTAGCAAATTCTGTCAACCTTCGGGTACACTGCACATAGGGAAAGGTAAAGGAAACAAAAAACTACCATTAAGTGTAGACCAGAAGCAGTCCCGGAACTGTGATCTTATAACAATAATGGTAGAGATCTTCCAACACTGAGAAAAGACACAAAATTCTTACACCTACATGACACACCAAAGATATGAGGCAGAGTTAGACCACCACAGGAAACATGGGAGGATCACTGAGAAAACTCCACCCCCAAGACACAAGCAGGAAAAAGAAAACAGGGTTTCCTATTACCCCACCACCAGACTAGCCATCATCAAGCAATAAGCAAGAGCAATCCACCAAGGGGAGCATAGCAATAGCATAGAGACTCCCTTCATGGTGCGTATTTGTAGGCAAGGCTGAAAGCTGAGATTGGAACAGCAACATTGGGAAAACTCATATTCATCCAAGCTCCCACCCTATGCACACAGTAACTCTAGAAGAACTGGAATCCAGCTAGGCTCTGAATGAAACAATTTCAATAACAAATCCCAAGCACAACACACTTCTGATTAGATTGATTCAACAAACAATGTTAATGATTTGGTAGACGAAATGAGGTGATTTATCTCTGTCTCTACTTTCTTCACAGATATCCAATTACAAATGAGATAAACAAAAGGAGGAAGAAAAGAACACTGTCAAGAGAAAGTAATCTACAGAAAATGATTCAGAGATGACCCAGATGATGAAACTATAGAACAGTGAGTTCAAAATAACTATGATTAATATGCTAAAGGCTGTAGTGAAAATAGTGTACAGAGTGCATAAACAAATGGGGAATTTCATCATAATGGTGATACTATCAGAGTAAAATAGAAATGATGATGATGATGATGTTGTAACTGAGATAAAACTAAGTGTCCATCAACAAATGAATGGATAAAGAAGATGTGACATATATATACACAGTGGACTACTACTCAGCCATAAAAAAGAATGAAATTTTGCCACTTGCAACAACATGAATGGACTTGGAGGGTATTATGCTAAGTGAAATAAGTCAGACAGATAAAGACAAATTCTGTATGATATCACATATGTGGAATGCAAAAAAATACAACAAACTAGTGAATAAAACAAAAAAGCAGCAGACTCACAGATACAGAGAACAGACTAGTGGTTACCAGCATGGAGAGGGAAGGGGAGTGGGGTAATACAGGGGTAGGAGAAAAAATGGGATATTATGGGATTATATGAAATCACATGTGTGAAACTCTTGATAACTGTAAAGCACTTTATAATTTAAAGAATCTTTCATTCAATTAAAAAATACTCATGTTTAGTATTCTCTAGTTTGAATAGTTTCAACACTGAAAGAACTGTTAACAGAAAAATTAGAAAGAGAAAGGTTCTTGACATAAGTAGCTTGCTATGCTACATGAGAAATAGTCTTGAGTCTATATGTCATTTATAGGAATGCCAGTGTAAGCTGGGCATTACTCTAGTGAACGCAATGAGTAATTAAGATATATAAATTCCATTCCTCCAGTGTATTTGTTAAAATATGTGTAAAGTAAAAGATATGCATATTCATTTGTAAAAATAATAGTATTATCTAGTTAAAAATAACAGCTATCCAAATAGTTTCTATAACATGGATATTGAGATATTTTGAGCAGGCAGAAAAGTATATATGAAAAAAATCTGCCATTTCTGATGTAAGGTTTACGTGAGTAAAAATGTAAATCTTCTTCATGAACTTCCAATGCACTTCACTTGTAATTATATAACATAACCAGTAGGTGAAAATGATAATGATGGTAATGATGATGATGATGATGGTGATGATGATAATGTAACTGAGATAAAGAATTACTTCCCATTGACCTGTCAGTAGAACTGGCACAGCAAAAGAAAGAATCTGTGAACTTGATGATAGGTAATTAGAAATTACCCAAACTGAAACACAAAGAAAAAAAAAAGTGTTTTTTTAAGAAGTTGAGATGATCCAAAAGATGTGGAATGATATCATATAATATAACATGTGTAACAGAAATCTGAGAAGGAGAAGAAAGACAGAAATGAGCAAAATAAGTATTTGAAGCAATAATCACTGGGGACTTTTAAAAAGTCATGAAATACATGAACCATAAACTCAAGAAGTTCATAGAAGGTCAAAACCAGAAATATCTAAAGAAACCAAAACTAAAGAGAAAATCTTCAAGATAGCTAGAGGAAAAAAAAAAAAAAAAGAAAAGAAACATTACAAAGAAACAAAAATAAGAATTACAGCATACTTATTGTCAGAAACTAATCAAGCCAGAAGAAAAAGGAGTGATATTTTTAAAGTAATGAAAGAAAACTATCAACTGAGAATTCTATATTCAGCAAATATATATTACAAAAATGACTGCAAAATAAAAGCTGTTTCAAAAAAACAGAGAAGGGAGAATTCATTGCTTTGAGATTTGTGTATTAAGACATTTTAGTGAAACATTTTCAGTCAGTAGGAAAATTATACCAGGCAGGAATTTGGATCTACAAAAAGATTATAAAGAGCTCCAATGATGACTAAAATAAAGGTAAATATAAAAAACATATTATTTTCTAATTTTTAAGTGTTTTAAAAGATAATTGTCTAAGGCAAAAATAGCAACAATATATTGTAGATTTATGGCACATACAAAAATAAAATATAAAATAATGTCAAAAAGATTATATAAATGAATTAAAAATAAATTGTTGTAGGTTCTTACACTATACATAAAGAAGTATAATATTTAAAGGTAAACTGTGATATTAAAGATGTGTATTGTAAACCATACAAGAACTACTAAAATTATTTTTCTCAAGAGGTATAAACAGTGATAATAACCAATAGTGGAGGTAAATTGAAATCATAAAAATGTACAATTAATTTGAAATCAGGCAGAGAAAAAGAGAAAATAACAAAGATGAAAGTGACACAAAATAACCAGTAACATGGTGGAATTCAACGATATCAACAATTATATTAAACATAAGCTGTCTATACTAATGATTTAAAAGACAGAAATTTTCAAATTGGATAAAAAAGCAAGACCCATTATAGTGTGTCTACATAAACAGGTTAAAAGTGCTGAGGTGGAAATACATATACCATTCCAACACTAATGAAAATGAAAGCTGGGGTGGCTATAATAATATGAGACATACTAAGTTGCAGAATTAAAAAATATTATATATGAAAAAAACTGGTGTGTATTTACAAAAACAACAGAACTTCAAATGAAGCAAAAACTGATAGAACAGAAAGGAGAAATAGACAAATCTACCACTATAGTTGTGGATGTAAAAATTCCTCTCTCAGTAATGCATAGAATAAGTATAAAGAAAATCATTAAGGATAGAAAAGATGTGGGCAAAATTATCAACCAAATAAACCTAACTGACATTAACAGAAAGCTGAATACAACAAGAGCAGAACACATATTCACAATGGAATTAAAGTAGAGGCCAACAGATAAGCTAATTAAACTAGAAATCAAAGGATAACTAAAAAATCCATAAATATTTGGACACCAAGTAATACAGTTCTAGATAATTTATAGTTCAAAGTAAAAGACTAAATGAAATTTTAAAAATATTTTGAATGGAATAAACATAAATATACAATATATGAAAATTTGTGTGATGCAGCTCAGAGGGCAATTTACAGCATTAAATGTATACATCAGATAACAAGATAGATCTAAAATCCGTAACTTAAGTTTATACTCTGAGAAATGAGAAAAACAAGAGCAGTTAAACATAAAACAAGCATAAGGAAGGAAATAATGAAAAATTTTACAGATACCAATAAAATCAAAAACAGAAAATCAATGAAACTAAAAGCTTTTCTTTGAAGAGCTCAATAAAATTTATAAACTTCTAGCCAGGCTAAGAAAAAATTACCAATACCATGAATGAAAGAAGAGAAATTATTATTGATCCTACAGAAATTAAAAAGATAAGAAAATGTTACAAATAACTCTATGCTGATAAATTCAATAATTTAGATGAACTAGACCATTTCTAGTCTGTCTGAATGCACTCAGGAAGAAATAAATAACCCATAGTCACGTACAGAATGAAATAAATTGAATGTAAAGCTATGTATCTTCCAAAAAAGAAAACTACAGGCACAGATGGTTTCACTGACACATTCTTTCAAGCATTTAAGCAAGAATATCAATTCTACAAATGACTTCCTTAAAATAAGAAAGAACACTTCCTCATTTTATCAACCCAGCATCATCCTGGTACTAAAGCCTAAGACATTATAAGAAAATTAAATTAATAGCCAATATCTTTCAGTAACTCAGACACAGTGAGTCTCAACAACCTATTAGCCAATCAGAGACAACATTATATAAAAAGGATAGAGCATGATGATGAAGTAGGATTCATCCCAAAAATGCAAATTCTAAAATTTTCCATATTCTAAAAAATAAAAGTATCAGCAGATTAAGTAAAGAAATCACAAAATGATATCAATAGATGCAGAAAAAGCATTTTAAAAATTCTTAGTTCTTTCTTAATAAAATCTTTCAGTAAAATAAGAATACAAGTAAATCTCCCTACACTAAAAGTGGCTAAAAATAAAAATCCTACAGATAATATCATATTGAATGGTTAGATGCTGAATGTTTCCCAAGTTTAGGAAAAGGTAAGGATGTTTGTTTTCACCAATCTTCTTTGATACTGTGTAAAAAGTCCTCACAGTCAACAAGACAATAAACAAAATGCATACAGATTAGAAAGGAAGAGGGACTTCCCTGGTGGCACAGTGGCTAAGAATCTGCCTGCCAAGGCAGAGGACAGGGGTTCGAGCCCTGGTCAGGGATGATCCCACATGCCGTGGAGCAACGAAGCCCGTGCACCACAACTACTGAGCCTGTGCTCTAGAGCCCACGAGCCACAACTACTGAGCCTGCATGCCACAACTACTGAAGCCCGCGTGCCTAGAGTCCGTGCTCCGCAACAAGAGAAGCCACCGCAATAAGTTTGTGCACTGCAACAAAGAGCAGCTCCCACTCGCCACAACCAGCGATGAAAGCCCAGCATAGCCAAAAAATAAATTAATTTTTAAAAAAAGGAAGAAATAAAAGTCTCTTTATTTTTAAATAATGTGATTTTCTACTTCAAAAATTTCAAAGAAGCTACAAGAAATTTCCTAGAACCTATAAGTGAATTTAGCAAGAATACAAAACACAAGGTCATATTCCTATGTAGCTGCAATGGAAAACTATAACAAATTTTAAAATTTAAAAACTGCCATGTGGATCTAAATTAATAATCAGCAATACAAGCACAAAATAAAATTAAATACTTAAGTATAAATCTAATCAAATTTGCATACAATTTGTATGAACACTACAAGACACTGATGAAAGAAAAGATTTTCCAAAGAAATGGAAATAGGTATCATACTCATGGATGAGATGTCTCATTATTAATATGTGAATCCTCCCCAATTTGAGAAAATATCAAATGCAATCCTGATCACAATCTCTTTTGCAAACTCTTTTGTAGACATCAACAGTCTGATTCTAAAATCTATTTGGAAAGGCAAAGGAACTAGATATCCAATACAATTCTGGAAAAAAAAAGAAGAACAACATGGGAGGACTAACCATAATCTATTACAAGACTTAATATACAGACTTTTAGTAATCAAGAGAGTGTGCTGTTCAACTCTGCCCACCAGTGGGCGGTCATTAGTCCTGGGACTAGCCTCACTCATCAGTTGGTGGACACCAGCCCTAAGGTCCACCTGGACCCTGGTCCTATCCACCAGTGGGTGGATACCAACCCTCGGACCAACATGGCCCCACAGCAGCCATATCTGGACCCAGCCCACCCATCAGCATGAGAGCACCTTTCCCAGAACCATTTGTGCCCTAGTCTGGCCTACCAGCAGGCCAAGACCAGCTCTAGCACCAAAAGTTCTCTGGAGCCAGAGACCCCAGGACCTGGCTATGGCCAACAGTGGGTGGGAACCAGCTCTGAAACTACCCTGTACCGGCCACCAGCAATTCAACACCAAATACCGGACATCCAGGGCCCTAAAGCCAGAGACTCAGAGCCTAGCTCTGCACACTGGTAGGTGGACACCAGCCCCAGGACAACTTGGTCCTTCAGCCAGTGGCCTGGGATCTGGTCCCATCTACAAGCAGGGCAACATCAGATCCTGGATCATAATGGGCCACCAATAGGCCAACTAACTATGGGAACCCCAGCCCTGCAGCCAACCATGTAGGGACCTGGATCCAAACATCACTGGGCCAGAACTAGCCATAGGACCCCTGGGGCTAGGAAGAAAGCTACTTCATGACCGTGACCCAACAGCAGGATAGCATCAGACCCTGGATTTCACTAGCTGTGCAGCCAGCTATGCCAGGACCAAACCCCTTCCCCCAGCAGCCTTTACACAAGGCAGGGCCTGGCAACCAACAAGACCAGGGGCCAGCCACACCTACCAGTGTGCCCACAGTAGTCAGTGCACCACAAAAAAAGGACCCAAGTAGCACACATAGAAGGCACCCTTAGAGCATATAGCTCTGGTCCCCAGATGAGGGTGTGCTATTGGGCCCCACAGAACATCTCCTGCATAAGGTTGCTTCTCCAAGATTGGAAAACATGACCAACTTACCAAATAGATAGAAATAAAAACAGTGAATTAGGCAAAATGAGACAACAGAGAAATATGTTCCAAATGAAGGAACAAGATAAAACCCCAGAAGAAAAGCTAAGTGAAGTGGAGATAAACAATCTACCCAATAAAGAGTTCAAGGTAATAGTCATAAAGATGCTCCAAAAACTCAGGAGAAGAATGGATGAACAGAATGAAAAGCTTAACAAAGAGTTACAAAATATAAAGAAGAACCAAACAAATCTGAGGAATACAATAACTGAAATAAAAAATACATTAGAAGGATTCAACAGTAGATTAGATGATACAGAGGAATGATCAGTGAGCTGGAAGACAGTAGTGGAAATTACTGAAGTTGAACAGAAAAAAGAATAAAAGGAGATGAGGACAGCTTAAGAGACTTCTATGACAACATCAAGCATACTAACATTTCATTATGGGGGTCCCAGACAGAAGAGAGAGAGAGAGAGAAAGGGTCAGAGCACATATTTGAAGACATTAATAGTTGAAAAATTCCCTAACCTGAAAAAGAAAACAGACGTCCAGGTCCAGGAAGAACATAAAGTCCCAAACAGTATCAACCCAAAGAAGACCACACCAAGAAACATTGTAATTAAAATGGCAAAAATTAAAGATAAAGAGAGAATATTAAAAGCAGCAAGGGAAAAGTCACAGTTATATACAAAGGAACTCCCATAAGTCTATCAGCTGACTTTTCAGCAGAAACTCTGCAGACCAGAAGGGGGTAGGAAAATGTATTTAGAGTGCTGAAAGGGGAAAACCTACAACCAAGAATATTCTATCCAGCAAGGCTTCCATTCCAATTTGATGGAATGATGGAAAGTTTTACAGATAAGCAAAGACTAAAAGAGTTCAGCACCACTAAACCAGCTTTACAATAAACGTTAAAAGGGACTTACCTAAGCGAAAAAGGCCACAAATAGAAATATGAAAATTATGAAAGGAAAAATATCATTGGTAAAGATTTTTGTAAAGTTGGTAAAATATACAGGAAAGGTAGTAGATCAACCACATATACAACTAGCAGGAAGTTTTTTAAAAAAAGAAATAGTAAAATCATCTATATCCACAATAAGTAGTTAAAGGATACATGAAACAAAAAGATGTAAATTATGATGTCAAAAACAGTAAATGCTGCAGAAGGAGTAAAAATGCAGGGTTGTTAAAATACATTTCAACTTAAGAAATCAGCAACTTAAAATAATCAAGTATATAAATATCTATATCTCTGTGTATAGATATATCTATATATCATGTCTATGTTTATATATAAACCTCATGGTAACAACAAAGCAAAAATGTATAATAGATACATACACACAAAAGAGAAAGGAATCCAAATGTAACACTAAAGATAAAAAAAACACACACACACAAGGGAAGAGAACAGAAGAAGAATGGAACAAAAAAGAATTACAAAATTAATCCCCAGGAGCAGCTTCAAGATGGTGGAAGAGTAAGATGTGGAGATCACCTTCCTCCCCACAAATACATCAGAAATACATCTACATGTGGAACAACTCCTACAGAACACCTACTGAATGCTGGCAGAAGACCTCAGACCTCCCAAAAGGCAAGAAACTACCCACATACCTGGGTAGGGCAAAAGAAAAAAGAAAAAACAGAGACAAAAGAATAGGGATGGGACCTGCACCAGTGAGAGGGAGCTGTGAAGGAGGAAAGGTTTCCACACACTAGGAAGCCCCTTCACTGGTGGAGACTGCGGGTGGCAGAGGGGGGAGCTTTGAAGCCACGGAGGACAGCGCAGCCACGGGGGTGCAGAGGGCAAAGCGGAGAGATTCCCGCACAGAGGATCGGTGCCGACCAGCACTCACCAGCCCTAGAGGCTTGTCTGCTCACCCGCTGGGGCGGGCGGGTCTGGGAGCTGAGGTTCGGGCTTCGAAGGTCAGATCCCAGGGAGAGGACTGGTGTTGGCAGCGTGAACACAGCCTGAAGAGGTTAGTGCACCACAGCTAGCTGGGAGGGAGTCCGGGAGAAAGTCTGGAGCTGCCGAAGAGGCAAGAGACTTTTTCTTCCCTCTTTGTTTCCTGGTGTGTGAGGAGAGGGGATAAGAGCACTGCTTAAAGGAGCTCCAGACACGGGCGCAAGCTGCAGCTATCAGCGTGGACCTCAGATACAGGCATGAGATGCTAAGGCTGCTGCTGCCACCACCAAGAAGCCTGTGTGCGAGCACAGGTCACTCTCCACACCTCCCCTCCTGGGAACCTGTGCAGCCTGCCACGGCCAGGGTCCCGTGATCCAGGGACAACTTCCCCAGGAGAACACATGGTATGCCTCAGGCTGGTGCAACCTCAGGTTGGCCTTTGCCGCCGCAGGCTCACCCCGCACACCATACCCCTCCCTCCCCACAGCCTGAGTGAGCCAGAGCCCCCAAAGCAGCTGCTCCTTTAACCCCGTTCTGAGTGAAGAAGTGATGCCCTCAGGCGACCTACACACACAGGCAGGGCCAAATCCAAAGCTGAATCCCAGGAGCTGTGCGAACAAAGAAGAGAAAGAGAAATCTGTCCCAGGAGCCTCAGGAGCAGCGGATTAAATCTCCACAGTCAACTTGGTGTACCCTGCATCTGTGGAATACCTGAATAGACAACGAATCATCCCAAATTGAGGAGGTGGACTTTGAGAGCAATGATATATATATATTTTTTTCCCTTTTTCTCTTTCTGTGAGTGTGTATGTGTATGCTTGTGTGTGATTTTGTCTGTATAGCTTTACTTTTACCATTTGTCCTAGGGTTCTGTCTGTCCGTTATTTTTTCTTTTTCTTTTTTCTTTTTTTAGTATAGTTTTCAGCACTTGTTATCATTGGTGGATTTATTTTTTGGTTTGGTTGTTCTTTCTTTCTTCCGTTTTTTTAATGACTTAAAAAATTTTTTTTAATAATTATTTTTTGTTTTTTATTTTATTTTATTTTATTTTATCATTTTATTTCTTTCATTCTATTTTTCTCCCTTTTATTCTGAGCTGAGTGGATGAAAGGCTCTTGATGCTCCAGCCAGATGTCAGGGCTGTGCCTCTGAGGTGGGAGAGCCAAGTTCAGGACACTGGTCCACCAGGGACCTCTCAACTCCACGTAATATCAAACAGTGTAAATCTCCCAGAGATCTGCATCTCAATGCCAAGACCCAGCTCCACTCAACAACCAGCAAGCTACAGTACTGGACACCTGATGCCAAACAACTAGCAACACAGGAACACAACTCCACACATTAGCAGAGAGGCTGCCTAAAATCATAATAAGGTCACAGACACCCCAAAACACACCACCAGATGTGGACCTGCTCACCAGAAACACAAGATCCAGCCTCATCCACCAGAACACAGGTACTAGTCCCCTCCACCAGGAAGCCTACACAACCCACTGAACAAAACTTAGCCCCTGCGGGCAGGCACCTAAAACAATGGGAACTACAAACCTGCAGCCTGAGAAAAGGAGACCACAAACACAGTAAGTTAAGCAAAATGAGAAGACAGAGAAACACACAACAGATGAAGGAGCAAGGTAAAAACTCACCAGACCTAACAAATGAAGAGAAAATAGGCAGTCTACCCAAAAAATCATTCAGAATAATGATAGAAAAGATGATCCAAAATCTTGGAAATAGAATGGAGAAAATACAAGAAACGTTTAACAAGGACCTAGAAGAACTAAAAGAGCAAACAAACACTGATGAACAACACAATAAATGTAATTAAACATTCTCTAGAAGGGCTCAATAGCAGAATAACTGAGGCAGAAGAACAGATAAGTGACTTGGAAGATAAAATAGTGGAAATAACTACTCCAGAGCAGAATAAAGAAAAAAGAATGAAAAGAATTGAGTACAGTCTTAGAGATCCCTGGGACAACATTAAATGCAACAATATTCGAATTATAGGAGTCCCAGAGAAGAAGAGAAAAAGAAAATGAATGAGAAAATATTTGAAGAGATTATAGTTGAAAACTTCCCTAATATGGGAAAGGAAATAGTCAATCAAGTCCAGGAAGTGCAGAGAGTCCCATACAGGATAAATCCAAGGAGACACATGCCAGGACACATATTAATCAAACTATCAAAAATTAAATACAAAGAAAAATATTAAAAGCAGCAAGGGAAAAACAACAATTAACATACAAGGGAATCCCCATAAGGTTAACAGCTGAACTTTCAGAAGAAACTCTGCAAGCCAGAAGGGAGTGGCAGGACATATTTAAAGTGATGAAAGGGAAAAACCTACAACCAAGATTACTCTACCCAGCAAGGATCTCATTCAGATTTGACAGAGAAATTAAAACATTTACAGACAAGCAAAAGCTAAGAGAATTCAGCACCACCAAACCAGCTTTACAACAAAAGCTAAACGAACTTCTCTAGGCAGGAAACACAAGAGAAGGAAAAGACCTACAAAAACAAAACAATTAAGAAAACTGTAATAGGAACATACATATAGATAATTACCTTAAATGTAAATGTATTGGATGCTCTCACCAAAAGACACAGGCTGGCTGAATGGATACAAAAACAAGACCCATATATATGCTGTCTACAAGAGACCCACTTCAGACCTAGGGACACATACAGACTGAAAGTGAGGGGATGGAAAAAGTTTTTCCATGCAAAAGGACATCAAAAGAAAGCTGGAGTAGCACTTCTCATATCAGACAAAATAGACTTTAAATTAAACATTATTACAAGAGACAAAGAAGGACACTACATAATGATCAAGGGATCAATCTAAGAAGAAGATATAACAATTGTAAATATTTATGCACCCAACATAGGAGCACCTCAATACATAAGGCAAATACTAAGAGCCATAAAAGGGGAAATCGACAGTAATACAATCACAGTAGGGGACTTTAACGCCCCACTTTCACCAATGGAGGGATCATCCAAAATGAAAATAAATAAGGAAACACAAGCTTTAAATGATACATTAAACAAGATGGACTTAATTGATATTTATAGGACATTCCATCCAAAAACAACAGAATACACTTTCTTCTCAAGTGCTCATGGAACATTCTCCAGGATAGATCATATCTTGGGTCACAAGTCAAGCCTTGGTAAATTTAAGAAAATTAAAATCATATCAAGTATCGTTTCCGACCACAACGCTATGAGACTAGATATCAATTACAGGAAAAAAATCTGTAAAAAATACAAACGCATGGAGGCCAAACAATACACTACTAAATAACCAAGAGATCACTGAAGAAATCAAAGTGGAAATCAAAATATACTTAGAAACAAATGACAATGAAAGCTAGATGACCCAAAAGCTATGGGAAGTAGCAAAAGCAGTTCTGAGGGAAGTTTACAGCAATACAATCCTACGTTAAGAAACATGAAACATCTCAAATAAACAACCTAACCTTACACCTAAAGCAATTAGAGAAAGAAGAACAAAAAATCCCCAAAATTAGCAGAAAGAAAGAAATTATAAAGATCAGATCAGAAATAAATGAAAAAGAAATGAAGGAAACGATAGCAAAGATCAATAAAACTAAAAGCTGGTTCTTTGAGACGATAAACAAAATTGATAAACCATTAACCAGAATCATCAAAAAAAGGGAGAAGACTCAAGCCAATAGAATTAGAAATGAAAAAGGAGAAGTAACAACTGACACTGCAGAAATACAAAGGATCATGAGAGAGTACTACAAGCAACTATATGCCAATAAAATGGACAACCTGGAGGAAATGGACAAATTCTTAGAAATGCACAACCTTCCGAGACTGAACCAGGAAGAAATAGAAAATATGAACAGACCAATCACAAGCACTGAAATTGAGACTGTGATTAAAAATCTGCCAACAAACAAAAGCCCAGGACCTGATGGCTTCACAGGCGAATTCTACCAAACATTTAGAGAAGAGCTAACACCTATCCTTCTCAAACTTTTCCCAAATATAGCAGAGGGAGGAACACTCCCAAACTCATTCTACGAGGCCACCATCACCCTGATACCAAAACCAGACAAAGATGTCACACACAAAACAAACTACAGACCAATATCACTGATGAACATAGATGCAAAAATCCTCAACAAAATACTAGGAAACAGAATCCAACAGCACATTAAAAGGATCATACACCATGATCAAGTGGGGTTTATCCGAGGAATGCAAGGATTCTTCAACATACACAAATCAATCAAGGTGATACACCATATTAACAAATTGAAGGAGAAAAACCATATGTTCATCTCAATAGATGCAGAGAAAGCTTTCAACAAAATCCAACACCCACTTATGATAAAAACCCTCCAGAAAGTAGGCATACTGGGAACTTACCTGAACATAATAAACACCATATATGACAAACCCACAGCCAACATCATCCTCAATGGTGAAAAACTGAAACCATTTACACTAAGATCAGGAACAACACAAGGTTGGCCACTCTCACCACTATTATCCAACATAGTTTTGGAAGTTTTAGCCACGGCAATCAGAGAAGAAAAAGAAATAAA
The DNA here is from genome assembly GCF_949987535.1 of Balaenoptera acutorostrata. Classification (NCBI taxonomy): domain Eukaryota; kingdom Metazoa; phylum Chordata; class Mammalia; order Artiodactyla; family Balaenopteridae; genus Balaenoptera; species Balaenoptera acutorostrata. The sequence goes on from NC_080066.1 coordinate 141,947,578, forward strand.
AGGAATACAAATCAGAAAAGAAGAAGTAAAACTGTCACTGTTTGCAGATGAAATGATACTATACATAGAGAATCCTAAAGATGCTACCAGATAACTAGTAGAGCTAATCAATGAATTTGGTAAAGTAGCAGGATACAAAATTAATGCACAGATATCTCTTGCATTCCTATACACTAATGATGAAAAATCTGAAATTGAAATTAAGAAAACACTCCCATTTACCACTGCAACAAAAAGAATAAAATACCTAGGAATAAACCTACCTAAGGAGACAAAACACCTGTATGCAGAAAATTATAAGATACTAATGAAAGAAATTAAAGATGATACAAATAGATGAAGAGATACACCCTGTTCTTGGATTGGAAGAATCAACTTTGTGAAAATGACTATACTACCCAAAGCAATCTACAGATTCAATGCAATCCCTATCAAACTACCACTGGCATTTTTCAGAGACTTAGAACAAAAAATTTCACAGTTTGTATGGAAACACAAAAGACCCCGAATAGCCGAAACACTCTTGAGAAAGAAAAATGTAGAAGGATGAATCAGGCTCCCTGACTTCAGACTATACTACAAAGCTACAGTAATCAAGACAATATGGTACTGGCACAAAAACAGAAACATAGGTCAATGGAACAAGATAGAAGGACCAGAGATAAACCCACGCACCTATGGTCAAGTAATATGTGACAAAGGAGGCAAGGATATACAACGGAGAAAAGACAGTCTCTTCAATAAGTGGTGCTGGGAAAACTGGACAGCTACATGTAAAAGAATGAAATTAGAACACTCCGTAACACCACACAAAAAAATAAAATCAAATTGGATTAGAGACCTAAATGTAAGACCTGACACTATAAAACTCTTAGAGGAAAACATAGGAGAACACTCTTTGACATAAATCACAGCAAGATCTTTTTTGGTCCACCTCCTAGAGTAATGGAAATAAAAACAAAAATAAACAAATGGGACCTAATGAAACTTAAACGCTTTTGCACAGCAAAGGAAACCATAAACAAGACAAAAAGACAACCCTCAGAATGGGAGAAAATATTTGCAAATGAATAAACGGACAAAGGATTAAACTCCAAAATATGTAAACAGCTCATGCAGCTCAATATTAAAGAAACAGAAAACCCAATCCAAAAATGGGCAGAAGACCTAAATAGACATTTCTCCAAAGAAGACATACAGATGGCCAAGAAGCACATGAAAAGCTGCTCAACATCACTAAGTATTAAAGAAATACAAATCAAAACTACAATGAGGTATCACCTCACACCAGTTAGAATGGGCATCATCAGAGAATCTACAAACAACAAATGCTGGAGATGGTGTGGAGAAAAGGGATCCCTCTTGCACTGTTGGTGGGAATGTAAATTGATACAGCCACTATTGAGAACAGTATGGAGGTTCCTTAAAAACCTAAAAATAGAATTACCATATGATTCAGCAATCCCACTACTGGGCATATACCCAGAGAAAACAATAATTCAAAAAGACACATACACCCCAATGTTCATTGCAGCACTATTTACAATAGCCAGGTCATGGAAGCAACCTAAATGCCCATCAACAGATGAACGGATAAAGAAGATGTTGTACCTATATACAATGGAATATTACTCAGCCATAAAAAGGAACGAAATTGAGTCATTTGTTGAGACGTGGATGGATCTAGAGATTGTCATACAGAGTGAAGTAAGTCAGAAAGAGAAAAACAAATATCATACATTATCGCATGTATGTGGAACCTAGAAAAATCGTACAGATGAACTGGTTTACAGGGCAGAAGTTGAGACACAGATGTAGAGAACAAACGTATGGACACCAAGGGGGGAAAGTTGAGGGAGGGTGGAGATGGTGGTGTGCTGAATTGGGCGATTGGGATTGACATGTATACACTGATGTGTATAAAATTGATGACTAATAAGAACGTGCTGTATAATAAAATAAATAAAATAAAATTCAAAAAAAAAGTATATACAATGGAGAAAATACAGCCTCTTCAATAAGTGGTGCTGGGAAAACTGGACAGCTACATGTAAAAGAATGAAATTAGAACACTCCCGAACACCATACAGAAAAATAAAATCAAAATGGATTAAAGATCTAAATGTAAGGCCAGACACTATCAAACTCTTAGAGGAAAACATAGGCAGAACACTCTATGACATAAATCACAGCAAGATCCTTTTTGACCCACCTCCTAGAGAAATGGAAATAAAAACAAAAATAAACAAATGGGACCTAATGAAACTTAAAAGCTTTTGCACAGCAAAGGAAACCATAAAACAAGACAAAAAGACAACCTTCAGAATGGGAGAAAATATTTGCAAATGAATCAACTGACAAAGGATTAATCTCCAAAATTTACAAGCAGCTCATGCAGCTCAAGATCAATAAAACAAACAACCCAATCCACAAATGGGCAGAAGACCTAAATAGACATTTCTCCAAAGAAGATATACAGATTGCCAACAAACACATGAAAGAATGCTCAACATCATTAATCATTAGAGAAATGCAAACAAAACTATAATGTGATATCATCTCACACTGGCCAGAATGGCCATCATCAAAAAATCTACAAACAATAAATGCTGGAGAGGGTGTGGAGAAAAGGGAACACTCTTGCACTGTTGGTGGGAATGTAAATTGATACAGCCACTATGGAGAACAGTATGGAGGTTCCTTAAAAACTAAAAATAGAACTACCATATGACCCAGCAATCCCACTACTGGGCATATACCCTGAGAAAACCGTAATTCCAAAAGAGTCACGTAGCACAATGTTCATTGCAGCTCTATTTACAATGGCCAGGACATGAAAGCAACCTAAGTGTCCATCGACAGATGAATGGATAAAGAAGATGTGGCACATATATACAATGGACTATTACTCAGCTATTAAAGGAATGAAATTGAGTTATTTGTAGTGAGGTGGATGGACCTAGAGTCTGTCATACAGAGTGAAGTAAGTCAGAAAGAGAAAAACATATACTGTATGCTAACACATATATATGGAATCTTAAAAAAAAAAAAAAAAAAGGTCATGAAGAACCTAGCAGCAAGACCGGAATAAAGATGCAGACCTACTAGAAAATGGAGTTGAGGACACAGGGAGGGGGAAGGATAAGCTGGGACAAAGTGAGAGAGTGGTAGTGTATATATGGACATATATACATTACCAAATGTAAAATAGTTAGTGGGAAGCAGTCGCATAGCACAGGGAGATCAGCTCTGTGCTTCATGACCAGCTGGAAGGGTGGGATAGGGACGGTGGGAGGGAGGGAGATGCAAGAGGGAAGAGATACGGGGATATATATATATATATATATATATATATATATATATATATATATATATGTATGTATGTATAACTGATTCACTTCATTATAAAGCAGAAACTAACACACCATTGTAAAGCAATTATACTCCAATAAAAACGTTAACAATAAATAAATAAAATAAAATTTGAAAAAAGAAAAAATTATCCCCAAACAATGACCAAATGGCAATAAGTACATACATATCAATAATTATTTTAAATGTAAATGGACTAAATGCTCCAGTCAAAAGACATGGAATGGTTGAATGGACACAAAAACAAGACCCATATATATGGTACCTACAAGAGACTCACTTCTGATCTAAAAATATGCAGAATGAGGTGATAGAAAAAGGTATTCTATGCAAATTGAAATGAAAGCTGGGGTAGCAATACTTGTTACAACATGACAAATATAATTAGCCCTGGTCTATGTTATACATGAAAGCTGTTAAGAGAGTAAACCCTAAGTGTTCTCATCACAAGGAAAAATGTTTGTCTTTCCTTAATTTTGTATCTATGTGAGATGGATGATCACTAAACTTATTGTGATAATCATCTCATGATCTATGTATGTCAAATCATTATGCTGTACACTTTAAACTTATACAGTGCTGTATATCAATTATATCTCAATAAAACTAGAAAAAAAAAGAATAGTTATAATAATACCCCAGTAATACTGCATTTTAAAATTCTCAGCATTTTGTATATTCTATCTCATTTGATTTTCACAATGAACTTGGGAAAGAAGGGACAAAAAAAAGAAATGACACACCCAGACTTATGTAGGCATGTCATCAATGGAGTCAAGATGAACTCAAATACTCTGCCTTACAGTCCTAACTTCCCTTTTCTTTTCATGTGTAAAACCTCATTAGCTTTTTAAATTACTATCATATTTTAATTACTAAACATATTTTCAAATACTTTAAAAATTTTCTCTTTCGTGAATTCTTTTTCTTTTTTCTTTTCAGCTTTATTAAGGTATAATGGACAAAATTGTATGACATTTAAAGTATAAAAAAAGAGAGGGAAAGTGTGGCATTGACGAATGTTTAGAAATATCTATTAATGAACAGGAATACAGAGTCCCGAAATAGATTCACACAGATTCACACAGATATCATCAATTATTTTTGACAAAGGTGCAAAGCCAATTCAATTAAGAATAGTCTTAATTGAAAAGATCAAGAATCGTCTTTTCAACAAATTATACTGTGGCAATTGGACATAATAGACAACAACAACAAAAACCCTCAACATATATCTTACATCTTACACAAATTGGCTCAAAATGGATCACATGTCTAAATGGAAAATTTTAAAGTATAAATTCTAGATGAGAACATAGGAAAATTTTTGTGACCTTGGGTTTGGTGATAAGTTTTTAGTTACAACAACAAAACATAATCCATAATCGTTAAGTAGCACTTTATTAAACTAAAAATTTACTCGTGAAAAACTCTGTTGAGAGAATGAAAAGACAATCTATAGATGGGGGGTAATATTTGGAAATCACATATCTGATAGAGAACTTGTATTCTAAAATTATATAGAGAATTCTTAAAACACAACCATAAGAAAAAGAAAACTCAGTAATATTATAAGCAAATGATATGATCAGACATTTCAGCAAAGCAGATTATACTAATGGCCAGTAAACACTTGAAAAGATGCTCAGCATCATTAGCCACAGGGAAATGCAAATTAAAACCACGAGATACAACTACACACATTAAAATAGCTAAAAGACAGATCATACAAAGTTTGCTGAGGATGAAGAGGAACTAGAACTCCCATACACCAGTGGTGTGAATGTAAAATGATACATTCAATTTGGAAAACAGTTTGGCCATTTCTTATAAAGCTAAACACACAATTTATGATCTAGCCATTCTACTCCCAAGAATTTACCCAATGGAAATTAAAGCATATCTCCATTTTACGACTGTGTGTGCATGTTCAAATCAGTTTTATTTGTAATAGTCAAAAACTAGAAACACCCCAAATATCCATTAACAGGTCAATATCAATTACAGTATATCCACCCAATGGGATTTTATGTAGCATCAAAAAGCAATGAACTATTGAATATATGTATAACTGAATCACTTTGCTGTATACCTGAAACTAACACAACATTGTAAATCAACTATAATACATTAAAATAAAAATAAAATAAATACAATAAAAATAAAAAATATTTTGCAAGAGAAGTAAGAACAAAAAAGCAATGAACTGTTGATACACTCAACAACATGGATGATTCTCAAAATAATAACATTGGACTTTTAAAAGCCAGATATGTACATAGTTTATGATCCCACTTATTTAAAATCTGAAAAGTACAAACTAGTCTTTCAGAAAATAGGTTAGTGAGTGGGTGCCTGAGGGTGGGGGACAGGGGAGGGAAGGGTGACCTTAATGAGGGCCCAGGGAAATAGTTTCTGATGCTGTATGTGTTCATTATCTTGAGCATGGTGATTATTTCAAGGATGTATACATATGTCCAAACTTATCATATTGTGCAATTTAAATACATGGAGTTTAGTTTCTCAATTATGCCTCAATAAAACTATTAAAAAAGAAATTGCAATACCTCCAAACTTATAAGTATTTACTCAGCAAGATTAAATATAAACTAAAAGGAGAACTTCTCCACCCAAGGAATCACTGAGATTTGGATGTTCACAGACCCTTGAAATGTAGATGATTCAACTTCCTAATCAGCACCATTTTTCAAACCTTTGATTTCCATTTTTTTTTTTTTTTGGTAACACTGGGAGCTCAGGCCAAAAGGAGCCATCCCTTGGCATCAGTTAGTCTTTGTCTTTAATATTTAATTAAGGATGAAAAGAGGGAAACATTTGATTCTCCACCCCCATCACTTATTTTTGCTTCAAACTGCACAAGAGCTTCAGAAGAGGACACTGTTAAAGCACATAAATATTGAACAATTCGCTATTTTCTGTAATCATCGCCTGCACTTGGTTCTCAGCTTGCACAGTAGGGAGTGTTGGAGGAAGAACACTGCTACGCAACACAGAGGCAACGGAGAGCAGCAGAATGAGGCTTTACACAAACACTCTTATTGTGCCGAAGCACACAGGGAGGAATCATCTGTACCTAATAATCATTAATATTTATTGAATACTTACTAGATATACCAGATGCTGGGCTAAGCACTTCAATTGTACACTCTTTTATAACCCTCATTTCTACTCTTTGAGCTATTATTTTTAAAATTAGCATCATACTCTTCATTTTATATATAAGAAGGCTAAAACTCAGAGGGCTTGAGATACTTGCCTAAAATCACAGAACTTATAAATGAGAGATAAGTCACATTTCAAAGCCACATCTGCTTTGAGTCTAAGATGGGTAGGCTGAACGGCTATGCAATATGGGCTCCCCATTTAGACCCTACTCTGTTCTTTGGAGGGTCTCTCCCATAAATTTCAGTCCTGGGGGAGAATCAAAGGTAAACTAGAAGGAGAAGACAGAAAGTACACCTTGGTAAGGAGAATATAAACTCTGTGAGTAAAGTATTCACATCTGTCTTTTGCAAACCTGTATCTTGAGCTGGTAGTAGTCTGCCTGGTACATATTAGGCATTTAATATTTGCTGAATTGAATTGCTGAAGTGGAGTGATTTCTTTATCCTCTTAACTCTTTTTTTTTTTTTTTTAAGCTCTTAACTTTTTTGGACTATCCATTCTTCATTCAAAACCATGAATATAAAACTCTCTTTGTGGGAAGGCATGTGCTAAATGTGTTGTTCTTAAATGCACATACAACAGACAATGCAGGGGATGGCCAGCTGTCAGTGGTGCAGAGCCCCAGAGATGTGTCTTCATTTGGGAAGGGTGGTACTTAGGGACCACAAATGTGCCCACAACATAGCCAGTTAAGTGGTCCTACTGAAATGACAGCTCAATCAAGTCAGTTAGTGGGAACCTGTCGGTGATTCATTGATCACACAGTCAGTTCAGTTAGGAAGTTGATGCTGTGCTTACGTAGAAACACAGAGGAGACCCTTCCCTACCACAGTAATCGCTCACCCTAGTACCCCTTGCCCTGCTGCCTCTGAGTCACTGCTCAGTATTGGCCCTTTCACAAATAGGGAAGAAACAGCCTTAGTCTGCAATTAGGCTGGCACTGTGAGTGCTCAATCATTTTCAATTAGATGTCGGATTAGTTCTTATGCTATCAAGCACCAGAAGCTTGCAGGATGGCTCATCATAGGGAAAACCATGCCCAAAAAAGATCCTGTGGCTTTATATCTGTCTCTGGTAGAAAGGGTTCCAATTTGCATTGGTTATTAGAGAACTGTCTCCTGTAAGAAAATCCCAGAATGTGGAGATCACAGATGACCCACAGATTATAGCATTGGCGTGCTTTGAAAAAATGCCCTGATTCATGTGTACTCATTGTTAGTATGGCAGTGGATAAGAATCCTAGGCCAGGGAACTCAAGTTATTGAACCAATGCACTTGAAGATTAAATTCACAATACTTATTAACCAACAAATACCACTGAGAGCTTTCTATCTGACCACCACTTGGTTCTCAGCTTGGGTTCTATGGTAAGTGACAGAAAAAAGGTGGTGTTGTAGTAAAAAGAACATTCCCTTCTGAATCAGACTAGGGTTTGAATCCTGAATCTACTACTTAGTAGCTGTGTGACATTGGGCAAAGCATCTAACCTCTCTGAGTCTCAGCTCTCTTATTTGCACAATAGGGATACTAATGATGACCTTAGAGAACTGTTTAAAAAATTACATTCAATAATAAGCAAAAGCATCTGTTATTTAGTAAGGTTTTAATAAATAAGAGTTTGAATTTTTTAGTTTGTGTAAAGTATATGTATCAATAAAAGCTATGGACTCATTTTCAAGAAATGTTCAATCTGTTTGGAAAGACAATATTATTTAGAGATTATCAGGAGCAGGAAATCAAGTGTTAAGTGGAATTATATTTTACCTAATCTTTATACATTATCAATAGTATTTTTAAACATTTGCCTTATTTTTGTTTTTTAATGTCTTTATTTTCTCCACATGTTCTAACCAGCTGCTTAGCTTACAAAGTATTTAACACCGTTATAAACACAGAGCTAGAGTTGAAAATACTTTAGATGTTTATTTTAATTCGGCTATCATTAAAGGTTTCTTTTAGCTGAAGTACTCAAATCTACCAATTAACCCTTCAGGAATGTTTCTTTTGAATTTTCTACACGTTTTGATTGTTTGAATAATTTTCCTTGGTGTAAAATATGTTATATGGCTATTTATACTGTAATAAACCTACTTCATCTTTGAGTCTTTCTATCTTTTCAATGCAAATTAACTTTCAGATTACTTGTTTCATGATTAAAATTATACATAAAGTGCATGGGTTGGAAAAGAATAATCTATATAATCTGTGTTGACCTTCTCTTAAAGTATTTATTTTGAATAATTAGAAATTCAAAGGAAGTTACAAATAAAAGAGCAGTGTACAAAGAGGCCCTGGGCACACTTGACCTAACTTCTCTCAATAACAGCACCTTGCATATCTATAGCACAATATCAAAACCAGGAAACTGACACTGGCACAATCCACCAATCTTATTCAGATTTCAACATGCACCCATTTCTGTGTGTGTATCTGTGTGTCTGCATGCACATGAGCATATGCATAGAGCCCCATGCAATTTTGTTACATGTGTAGCTTTGTGTACCCACCACCACAATCAAGATATGAAATTGTTCCATCACACAAGTCTCCCTCCTGCTATTATTTTACGGCCACACCAGCCTCCCACCCCCATTCCTAATACTTGGCAACTACTAACATGTTCCTCATCTCTATAGTTTTTTAGTTTCAATAATGGTATATGAATGGAATCACACAGTATATAACCTTTGAGACTGGCTTTTTTTCTTTCAGCATAATCCTTTAGAAATGATCCAGGTTGTTGCATATGTCAATAATTCATTCCTTGTTATTGCTGCATAATATCCCATGGAATGGATATACTCCAGTTTAAGTGTTCACAGGTTGAAGGGCATTGAAATTCCTCCTACTTTTGGCTATTATGAGTAAAGCTGCTATGAACATTCAAATACAGGTTTTTGTATGAATATAAGCTTTCATTTCTTTGAGATAAATGCCTTAGAATAAAATTGCTGAATCATATGGTAAATGCATGTTTAGTTTTATAAGAAACTGTGGAACTATTGTCTAAAATGACCGTATCATTTTACATTTCCATCAGTATTGTATGAGTGATCCAGTTTCTCCAAATTCTTGCATTTGGTGTCATTTGATATCATTACACTTTTTCATTTTAGCCATCTAATTGATGCGTAGTGATAGCTCATTGTGATTTTAATTTGCATTTACCTAATGGCTAATAATGTTGAACACCTTTGTATCAATACGTGCTTATTTGTTTGCAGGCTGTTTAGTGAAATGTCTGTTCATTTCTTTTACCCATTTTCTAACAGAATTTTTTTAACTGTTGAGTTTTTGGAATTATTTATAGCCTAGATACAAGGTCTTCATTGGATATGTAATTTTTAAAATATTTTCTTTGAGTCTGTAATTTATTTCTTCATCCTCTTCACAACTTCTTTCCTGGAACAAAAGTTTTATTTTGACTAGATCCAATTTGTCAATTTTTATTTAATGGATTGTTCTTTGGTGTCAGGTATAGAAATTCTCTGGCTAGCCTTAGGGCCTGAAGATTATCCTATTTTTTCTAACATTTTTAGTTTTGCATTTTACATTTTAGCCCATGATTGATTTTGAGTTAATTTTTGTATAAGGCCTGACATTTAGGAAGAGGTTCATTTTTTTGCCTATGAATATCTGATTGCTCCGGTGTCACTTCTTGAAAAGGCTATCCTTAGTTTATTGAATTGCTTTTGTGTCTTTGTTAAAAAACAAAACAAGACTCAGCTGGGGATATTTGTGTGGGTCTGAGTTCTCTATTCTGTTTTATTGATCTATGTGTCTATCCCTCTGCCAAAACCACAATATCTTGAATAATGTAGCTAAATAGTAAGCCTTAACATTGTGTAGAGTGATTCCTTTTACTTTTTTTCTTCTTTTTCAAAATTGTTTTAGCTATATTCTAGGTATTTTGTCTTTCCATAAAAATTTTAGAATAAAGTCCTTACTTGGATTTTAATAGAAATTACCTAAATCTATAGATCAATTTGGGAATAATTGACAACTTTTCTATGTTGAGTCTTCCAGTCCCGAATTCGGGAAACTTTTTTTTTTTTTAATTTAATTAATTTATTTTTGGCTGCGTTAGGTCTTCGTTGCTGCACGCGCAGGCTTTCTCTTGTTGCAGCGGGTGGGGGATTACTCTTCGTTGCGGTGCATGGGCTTCTCATTGTGGTGGCTTCTCTTTGTTGCAGAGCATGGGCTCTAGGCATGTGGGCTTCAGTAGTTGTGGCTTGCGGGCTCCAGAGAGCAGGCTCAGTAGTTGTGGCACACGGGCTTAGTTGCTCTGCAGCACGTGGGATCTTCCCAGACCGGGGCTCGAACCCATGTCCCCTGAATTAGCAGGCGGATTCTTAACCACTGTGCCACCAGGGAAGCCCCTGAACTTGGAAAACTTTTAAGCTCTACTTTCCAATAGACATTGGTGATTCTAGTTTTAGCTCAGAGCTATGAAAAGCTGAAAACAGCATTACTCCTACACTTGTAACACAAAAAAAGCTGGACAAACTGCTAATTAACAACTTGTTTTGATCACATTAGAGAAACTGATGTCAATGATCAAACAACTAACCAAAAATCTGGAGAAGGATAGCCATCTGCAGGAGAAACAGGACCTAAGCATTTTTTACCTGGAGCACATAGGCCCAAACACCATGTTAGCTGGGAAGAACAACTCAGGTAAAATTTTAACTGAAAACTAAAGGTCAGTTGTGGGTTACAGGTATGAAGTATGAAGCCCTGGGAGCCACAGGTACAGGGGGATTAACACTCACTTGCAAGCTTATCTTCTATGAACCCCATAAAACACTCAAAGGGAAAATATGGGAGAATTCTGGAAGAGCTTCCCTCCTGGTGTTGGCTGAGGAAGGAAAACAGCAACCACTGATGTAACATTTCCCAGAACAACTTCTCTCATCCCCCTTATTGAACAAAAGCCTTAATCTACATGGGTAAGAGCAACAAAAACTATAGTATTAGAGCGCTGGTAGAAGCTCAGTGAAGCTGGAGAAAGAGAATAAAAGGGAAAAAGCTCAAGCATTGTGGAAGGGATAGAAATACATGACAAACCCGGGACTAGGTCTGGAGGAGAGTCAGGAACACTTGTGAACACAAAATCCCTGAAACTCAAGTAAACAGTGATTGCAGGAGCCATAGACATAATTGGAACATCAGAGAATCCTCCCCTGTCCTAACCTCTACCAGCAGGCTAACAAACATGAATTAAGAATAACAGTGGAACACAGTGGGGAGAATGGCAAGAGACAGATTCTCTCTAGAGCACAGTCCAAAGGGAAGACACAAAGAGTAAGCAGATATTGAGAAAATAATCTCTTACAAAGCAGCCCACAGCCTGAACATAGGTATCACTGGAAAAAGTTGAAGTCTCTGGTAACCATAGCAACCAAAAACCCTCAAATCCAGACTAACTCCTGTCAAGATTAACACACACCTCCATACTAAAGGTCTAGCAGAAGGTAAGGTACACTCGTCTCCAGGCATAAAAAATATTTACTTCAGTATCTCTTCCCCTATACAAGATGCCCAGCTTTCAACAAAAAATTATGACGCATATGTAAAGGCAAGAAAAACAGACCATGAGGAGAAAGTAATACTCAGAACAGGCCTCTGGCTAGGTGTTGTGAAGCTATGGGCTCTTACTGTAAAACTCAGTAGCCCACACGCAGACTTCTTACATCAATCAGTCTACCCCCTCTCCAACAAGGTTGCTATTGTGTTTGCACATAGTGATTGCTATGAGAAGGGAGGTCTCATCCCACGGAACAGACCCACAAGTAAGGATGCATAGAGCCCTGGTTTCAGCATACCTCACTGTGAGATGAGGGGGAGATGTAGAGTAGAAAGAGACATTTTTTTTCTCCTGCTTACCCTCGATTTATATGAATTTCTGCTTTACCAATGAAACCTATCCTTAACCCATACCCAGTTATTCTGTGCAATACTTTCTGAATCAGGGTGTACAATAGACTAACCTGGCATGGAAACCTTGGATTGAATTCTACTGAATCAGTCACCTATTGCCTACAATGAAATCATCTAAATGGGACTTCTGGAGACAGTATTTAACAGGCTCCAGGTACCTTAAGTGTATCATCTAAAACATGTCAGAAGTCATTGGATGCATTAACTAGTCTAATGTGGAACTTCCCTGAGTTTATGGTGGGATTGGGAATTCCTGGCAATTAAGTTATATGGGAATTGGGTAAAAAGAAAGAGCCCTCCAGAGATGTGAAGGGCAAAGAAATTCAATCTCATTTATATATCACAGAGTTCAGGCTCAAAGATGTCCTTGATTAAAAATAACTTACTATGACCATATAAGAAACTTGTTATTTATATTAGCTTTTTACTTAAAGACCAGCAATAGCAGATATAAATGTTACAAAGAAGGCTTAGAAATTTCAGATTTGTATTGAGTACTATAGCCTTTGAACTTCAGATAGTTTTCATATCATCCCTAGAGAATGGTGTGTGAACATTCACTTTGAATCCATTTCCATAAATTGTAACAGAGTGTATAGTAGTTGCCTTATGAAGGCCAAAGTTCAGCCTAAGAATCACTTACTATAAAGTGTCAGATTCAATGACCACAACTTCACTACTATTTCCACTTATTTTTTTTTAAGCCAAGATGATTTTAGTTCATAAAAGCCCTAACTAATATTAGCTCCATGCGTCCAACTACATAAAGAGAGGAAGAGTCTGTGGTGAGATTAGAAAAGAAACAAAACAAACAGGTTTTCTTCCTATGAATTCAAGTGAATCCAAAGTCAAGCATATTAATAACCTATATAGTCAGATAAATTTGGGTAAGGCCAGGCTGAAGCTATGAAGATCTCTGAACCTAAATACACTAAATAAATCATTTTATAATTTCATTGTTTTCATACAAGTAGGCAAACAATGAAATTCTAAGTTGAGAGCTATCTGAGTTTTAGTTCCTCCTGAAAGCAGAGCCTGAGACTAGGAATTGGATGGCAGTAGGTTTTGGTGGAAATTGATCCTAGGAAAGGAAAGTGAGGATGCCAGGAGAATAACCTGGGGAGGAGGAAAAGCAGACACCCTGGCTTCAGGAAGGCTGTGCAGTAGCAAGTATGAAAATGCACCAAGCACTCCAGATGGGAGGCTGTCAACATGGAGTTAATTGAAACAGGCCCTGTAGCTGAAATTAGACGTGGGTTAAGGGGCTGTAACTGGGGCACCAGAGGCATCTGCTCTAGACCCTGATGGACATGCTTTAATGGATGATAAGACCAAGCATTCTGAATACCTGTGTGTAAATATTCCAGTTTCTGGAAAGGTTTTTCATAAGGCAGTTGAGAGAATTGGCAATAGTGAGTCAGAGCAATCATGTCAGATTGCCAGCTGGCTCTCATGGACTCTGAGATTGTGCCAGTCTGCTTGTGGTTGCCTGTGCTTTCCTGACATGTTTAGTCTTCTTATTCCCAGATGTCTGAGGATTATGTTGATCCCAAGAGTTGTGCCCAAGGGAACATGAATTATTGGTGAATTACCAATCAAGGTGAAGAAAGAAAATGTCAGGTGGAAGGTGTTTTCATAAAGAACAGATGCCTGGACTGAATGAAGCTTAGGAGAGCTGTGTCTAGCATCTCCAGAGAGGTAGCAGAGTGTGGTGGTTATAAGTAGATTCTAGGACCACAAAGCCTTGCTTTGAATTATGTTTCCACAAAATATCTAATGTGGATTAGTTCAAGATGGTGGAGTAGAAGGAAATGCTCTCAATGTCTCTTGTGAGAACACCATAATCACATCTAACTGCTGAACAATCATCAACAGGAAGACACTGGAACTCACCAAAAAAGATACCCCACATCCAAAGACAAAGAAGAAGCCAAGATGAGACAGTAAGAGGGGTGCAATCACAATCAAATCAAATCTGGTAACTGTTGGGTGGGTGACTCACAAACTGGAGAACACTTATACCATAGAAGTGCACCCACTGGAGTGAACATTCTGAGCCCACATCAGGCTTCCCAAACTGGGGGTCCAGCAGCGGGAGAAGGAATTCCTAGAGAATAAGACTTTGAAGGCTAGCAGGATTTGATTGCAGGACTTCGACAGGACTTGGGGAAACAGAGACTCCACTCTTGGAGCGCACATACAAAGTAGTATGCGCATTGGGACCCAGGGGAAGGAACAGTGACTCCAGGGGAGACTGAACCAGACCTATCTACTAGTGTTGGAGGGTCTCCTGCAGAGGCGGGGGGTGGCTCTGTCTCACCGTGATGACAAGGACACTGGCAACAGAAGTTCTGGGAAGTACTCCTTGGCGTAAGCACTCCCAGAGTCCATCATTAGCCCCACCAAAGAGCCTGGGTAGGCTCCAGTGTTGGGTTGCCTCAGGCCAAACAACCAACAGGGAGGGAACCCAGGCCCACCCACCAGCAGTCAAGCGGTTTAAAGTTTAACTGAGCTCTGCCCACCAGAGCAACAGCCAGCTCTACCCACCACCAATCCCTCCCATCAGGAAACTTGCACAGGCCTCTTAGATAGCCTCATCCACCAGAGGGCAGACAGCAGAAGCAAGAAAAACTACAATCCTGCAGCCTATGGAATGAAAACCACATTCACAGAAAGATAGACAAGATGAAAAGGCAGAGGGCTATGTACCAGATGAAGGAACAAGATAAAACCCCAGAAAAACAACTAAATGAAGTGGAGATAGGTAACAATCCAGAAAAATAATTCAGAATAATGATACTGAACATGATCCAGGACCTCGGAAAAAGAATGGAGGCAAAGACCGAGAAGATGCAAGAAATGTCTAACAAGATCTAGAAAAATTAAAGAACAAACGGAGATGAACAATACAAAAAATGAAATGAAAAATACACTAGAAGGCATCAATATCAGAATAACTAAGGCAGGAGAACGGATAAGTGACCTGGAAGACAGATGGTGGAATTCACTGTGGCAGAACAGACTAAAGAGAAAAGAATGAAGAGAAATGAAGACAGCCTAAGAGACCTTTGAGACAACATTAAAGGGAAAAACATTCACATTATAGGGGTCCAAGAAGGAGAAGAGAGAGAGAAAGGACCAGAGAAAATATTTGAAGAGATTACAGTCGAAAACTTCCTTAACATGGGAAAAGAAGGAGCCACCCAAGTCCAGGAAGCACAGCGAGTCCCATACAGGATAAACCCAAGGAGTAACATGCTGAGACACATAGTAATCAAATTGGCAAAAATTAAAGACAAAGAAAAATCATTGAAAGCAGCAAGGGAAAAATGACAAATAACATACAAGGGACCTCCCATAAGGTTAACAACTGATTTCTCAGCAGAAACTCTACAAGCCAGAAGGGAGTGGCATGATATACTTAAAGTAGTGAAAGGGAAGAACCTACAACCAAGATTACTCTACCCGGCAAGGATCTCATTCAGATTTGATGGAGAAATCAAAAGTTTTACAGACAAGCAAAAGCTAAGAGAATTCAGAACCACCAAACCAGCTCTACAACAAATGCTAAAGGAACTTCCCTAAGTGGGAAACACAAGAGTAGAAAAGGGCAAACCAAAAACAATTAAGAAAATGGTCATAGGAACATACATATTGATAATTACCTTAAACGTGAATGGATTAAATGCCCCAACCAAAAGACATAGACTGGCTGAATGGATACAAAAACAAGACCCATATATATGCGGTCTACAAGAGACCCACTTCAGACCTAGGGACACATACAGACTGAAAGTGAGGGGATGGAAAAAGATATTCCATGCAAATGGAAATCAAAAGAAAGCTGGAGTATCAATACCCATATCAGGTAAAATAGACTTTAAAATAAAGAATGTTAAAACAGACAAGGAAGGAGACTACCTAATGATCAAGGGATCAACCCAAGAAGAAGATATAACAATTATAAATACATATGCACCCAACAAAGGAGCACTTCAATACATAAGGCAACTGCTAACAGCTATAAAAGAGGAAATCAACAGTAAGACAATAATAGTGGGGGACTTTAACACGTCACTTACACCAATGGACAGAACATCCAAAATGAAAATAAATAAGGAAACAGAAGCTTTAAATGACACAATAGACCAGATAGATTTAATTGATATTTATAGGACATTACAGATTACACTTTCTTCTCAAGTGCACATAGGACATTCGCCAGGAGAGATCACATCTTAGGTCACAAATCAAGCCTCAGTAAATTTAAGAAAATTGAAATCATATCAAGCATCTTTTCTGACCACAACGCTATGAGATTAGAAATGAATTACAGGGAAAAAAACGTAAAAAGCACAGACACATGGAGGCTAAACAATACGTTACTAAATAACCAAGAGATCACTGAAGAAATCAAAGAGGAAATCAAAAAATACCTAGAGACAAATGACAATGAAAATGCGACGATCCAAAACCTATGGGATGCAGCAAAAGCAGTTCTAAGAGAGAAGTTTATAGCTATAAAGCCTACCTCAAGAAACAGGAAAAATCTCAAATAAACAATCTAACCTGACACCTAAAGGGACTAGAGAAAGAAGATCAAACAAAACCCAAAGTTAGCAGAAGGAAAGAAATCATAAAAATCAGAGCAGAAATAAATGAAATAGAAACAAAGAAAACAAGAGCAAAGATCAATAAAACTAAAAACTGGTTCTTTGAGAAGATCAACAATATTGATAAACCATTAGCCAGACTCATCAAGAAAAGAGGGAGAGGACTGAAATCAATAAAATTAGAAATGAAAATGGAGAAGTTACAACAGACACCGCAGAAATACAAAGCATCCTAAGAGACTACTACAAGCAACTTTATGCCAATGAAATGGACAACCTGGAAGAAATGGACAAATTCTTAGAAAGGTATAACCTTCCAAGACTGAACCAGGAAGAAATAGAAAATATGAACAGACCAATTACAAGTAATGAAATTGAAACTGTGATTAAAAATCTTCCAACAAACAAAAGTCCAGGACCAGATGGATTCACAGGTGAATTCTATCAAACATTTAGAGAAGAGCTAACATCCATCCTTCTCAAACTCTTCCAAAAAATTGTGGATGAAGGAACACTCCCAAACTCATTCTATTAGGCCACCATCTTGTTGATTCCAAAACCAGACAAAGATACTACAAAAAAAGAAAATTACAGACCAATATCACTGATGAATATAGATGCAAAAATCCTCAACAAAATATTAGCAAACAGAATCCAACAACACACTGAAAGGATCATACACCATGATCAATGGGATTTATCCAAGGGATGCAAGGATTCTTCAAAATATGCAAATCAATCAATGTGATACACCATATTAACAAACTGAAGAATAAAAACCATATGATCCTCTCAATAGAAGCAGAAAAAGCTTTTGACAAAATTCAACACCCATTTATGATAAAAATTCTCCAGAAAGTGGGCATAGAGGGAACCTACCTCAACATAATAAAGTCCATATATGACAAACCCGCAACAGACATCATTCTCAATGGTGAAAAACTGAAAGCATTTCCTCTAAGATCAGGAACAAGACAAGGATGTCCACTTTCACCACTATTATTCAACATACTTTTGGAAGTCCTAGCCACGGCAATCAGAGAAGAAAAAGAAATCAAAGGAATACAAATTGGAAAAGAAGAAGTAAAACTGTCACTGTTTGCAGATGACATGATACTATATAGGGAGAATCCTAAAGATGCCACCAGAAAACTACTAGAGCTAATCAATGAATTTGGTAAAGTTGCAGGATACAAAATTAATGCACAGAAATCTCTTGCATTCTTATATACTAATGATGAAAAATCTGAAAAAGAAATTAAGGAAACACTCCCATTTACCATTGCAACAAAAAGAATAAAATACTTAGGGATAAACCTATGTGGGGAAACAAAAGACCTGTATGCAGAAAACTATAAGACATTGATGAAAGAAATTAAAGATGAAACAAACAGATGGAGAGATATACCATGTTCTTCGATTGGAAGAATCAATATTGTGAGAATGACTATACTACCCAAAGCAATCTACAGATTCAATGCAATCCCTATCAAATTACCAATGACATTTTTTATAGAACTAGAACAAAAAATCTTAAAATTTGTATGGAGACACAAAAGACCCCGAATAGCCAAAGCAGTCTTGAGGGAAAGAAATGGAGCTGGAGGCATCAGGGTTCCAGACTTCAAACTATACTACAAGCTACAGTAATCAAGACAATATGCTCCTGGCACAAAAACAGAAATATAGATAAATGGAACAGGATAGAAAGCCCAGAGATAAACCCACGCACCTATGGTCAACTAATCTATGACAAAGGAGGCAAGGATAGAGAAAAGACAGTCTCTTCAATAAGTGATGCTGGGAAAACTGGACAGCTACATGTAAAAGAATGAAATTAGAACACTCCCTAACACCATACACAAAAATAAACTCAAACTGGATTAGAGACCTAAATGTAAGACCGGACACTATAAAACTCTTAGAGGAAAACATAGGAAGAACACTCTTTGACATAAATCACAGCAAGATCTTTTTTGATCCACCTCCTAGAGTAATGGAATTAAAAACAAAAATAAACAAATGGGACCTAATGAAACTTAAAAGCTTTTGCCCTACAAAGGAAACCATAAACAAGATGAAAAGACAAGCCTCAGAGTGGGAGAAAATATTTGCAAATGAATCAACGGACCAAGGATTAATCTCCCAAATATATAAACAGCTCATGCAGCTCAATATTAAAGAAACAAACAACCCAATCAAAAAATGGGCAGAAGACCTAAATAGACACTTTTCCAAAGAAGATGTACAGATGGCCAAGAAGCACATGAAAAGCTGCTCAACATCACTAATTATTAGAGAAATGCAAATCAAAACTACAATGAAGTATCACCTCACACCAGTTAGAATGGGCATCATCAGAAAATCTACAAACAACAAATGCTGGAGAGGGTGTGGAGAAAAGGGAACCCTCTTGCACTGTTGGTGAGAATGTAAATTGATACAGACACTATGGAGAACAGTATGGAGGGTCCTTAAAAAACTAAAAATAGAATTAATATATGACCCAGCAATCCCACTACTGGGCATATACCCAGAGAAAACCATAATTCAAAAAACACATGCACCCCAATGTTCATTGCAGCACTATTTACAATAACCAGGTCATGGAAACAACCTAAACGCCCATCAACCGACGAATGGATAAAGAAGATGTGGTACATATATACAATGGAATATTACTCAGCCATAAAAAGGAATGAAATTGGGTCATTTGTTGAGATGTGGATGGATCTAGAGACTGTCATACAGAGTGAAGTAAGTCAGAAAGAGAAAAACAAATATCGTATATTAATGCATATGTGGAACCTGGAATAATGGTACAGATGAACTGGTTTGCAGGGCAGAAATTGAGATGCAGATGTAGAAAACAAACGTATGGACACCAAGGGGGGAAAGTGGTGGTGGGGGGGTGATGGTGTGATGAATTGGGAGATTGGGATTGACATGTATACACTGATGTGTATAAAACTGACGACTAATAAGAACCTGCTGTAGTAAAAAAAAAAAAAAAAAAAGAAAAAGGCAGTTGACTGTGTCAATCACCCTTTCAGATGCATGCTTAAAATCAAGTGTGGAAAGATGTAATCATCACCCACTTCAAACTACTGAAGTTTGAATTAAAATATTTTGTTACTTCTGGATCCAACAGGTTTAATATATTTAATAGATCCTCTAAGCCTGGTTTTTGTCAGAAGCCTTTCTGTAATGGAACACTAAATCTCTGGCCTTTTTAAGGAATTGGTCTTATGAGAAACTGAGGGGGCAATCTGGTTGGTGATAGGAATGTAACAAAATGAAAACCCCAAAATGCATTTTATTTGTTTGTCAATGGTATAATCAGCATAGTGAAAAGGGAGGGCAGAACATGCAGGTTCAGATCCACAGTTACCATGGCCTTATCTAGCTTCTGAGAGTGAGGTGAAGGATTGTCCCCCACTCTCCTGAGACTACATTACATGTTCCTCTTGCATTCTCCCAGACTACCCTGTTTATCACCCCTACCCCTAACTTTAATCACACTAGCGCATGAACAAGAAGACGGGGTTCTTGCCTGCTGGCACTGTTCACTTCTTACTCATGGACAGCACAGAGCCTGCCACAGAACACTCAATACATGTTTGTTCAAGAAACTACAGCAATTATAGAAAGTATATTTAACAGAAATAGTCTTTCTGGTCCTCATCGGTTGTGTCGGGATGTTCAGAGGTCAGGGGTACCACAGGATGGAGTGTTGCAGTAGGTCTTGCCCTTACTCAGAAGAGATGATCCAGTCAGCCAAGCTTGTAGTAAACAATGCATTTCCCCCAAGAATTCAGAAATTTTACTTCAGAAAAACCTCAGGTATAAAGTAATAATTATGAAAACTGAGGAAAAACAGAATAATTTCTTATAAGTAGGTGAAAAAGAATAGCACAAAACTGTACTACGCCATATATTTGTATAAAAAATACTGGACCAGAATATTAAAAAATACATTTGATTAGAGAGATATTGGTATTGTGGATTGTGGGTGTTTTATTTCTAGAGATGTTGCAAAATTTGAATAATAAATAAAACATTTAAAATGAAAATGACCTTACCCACAGCACCAAAGATGTAAACACTTATCAGGATCTGACAATCTGTTACAAATATAGACAGCAAATAAATAGGCATTGAAAATTTAGTGCGAATATTTTCTACTCTTTCAGCAGCTTAAAATAAACACAAAGAGCACACTAGTAGAATAAAAAAGGAAAGAGTCTCTAGTATCCTTGGTGCAACTCTAAGCCAGTTTCACCTTAACAGTCTGAAATTCCAGGAGCAGATGGTCCAATGATGCCAACAGTAATCATTTTATCATAAGCATATGGAAAGGGGGCTCTCATAGCGTACAGACACAGTATTGCCATTTCCGAACCAGGTATGGGATTAAAACAAATTCCAGCTTTTAAAATTGACTGCGTCAGACCCTGTTTCTTAGAATAATTCACTTGATGTTATTTCTCTGTCTTGACAAGAGATTTAAGTGAAGGCTCACCCTTTATTATAATTGCTGGAAATTAATCAGGAGGGATTGAAGCCATGTGCTACCATAGTAACCTAGGTCTTACAGAGTAGCTCTTCTTCCTTTCAAATAATTAAATTACTCTGTTAATAAATTAACGCTGAAGTCATCATCTTCCCACCCCATACCACCCCTGATTCCTCTGGCCCACACAGCCCAGCCTCCATTCTAAATTGCATGAGGTTAAAATAACTCACAAGCTATCCCTCTGGCGCTGGCAAATAGGCAGAAAATAGGTGATTGAGAGATTTGCTTTCAGAATTCCATCACCTTTTCTAAACAAAGCAGGTCTTTTCAACCTTAGCACTACTGACATTTTGGGCTGGATAATTCCTTGTTGGGGAGAGGGGTGTCTTTCACATTACAGAATCCCTGGCCTCTACCTTTCAGATGTCACTAGCAACCCCTCCTCCCACACCTCCCATTTGTGATCATCAAAAATGTCTCTAGAAATTACCAAATGTCCCCTGGGGAGCAAAATCACCTCTGGATGTGAACCACTGAAATAAAGCAAAGTCCAAGGCATGAGACACCTTGTTTAAAAATATAGAAACGGATACATCTGAACGTGAACACCTTATGGTCCTACTAAGGTAGTTTTTTAATGAATTACACGTTCACTTACACCAAATACACGACTTGTTTTCTGACCACTAAGCCTGTCTACCTCTTAAGCCCAAGTCTAACTTGATCAAGGTCCAAATCTATCTGTCCATTCTGCATTTCCTTCAACTAAAAAAGCTTTAGAATGCATCTATTAGATGTTAAGGTCCTGGAAAACAGAGATGATGTCTTGTTCATTTTATATTTGTTCACTTATATTTATATTGTGCTCGCCATGGTGCTTCACGTGTAACACCTGGCAGAACATTTTGAAAGGGCTTTAGAACAAAAACAAGACAGCACCCAAAATAACCTTATGCCCCTGCAGATCAAACAGTTAGGTGGCCGAATTCCCAACCAACCACCTATTGACAAGGACACTTGTAGATATTGCAAACAAAAAGGACACTAAAAAAGAGATTGTTTTTTCTTTTGTCAGATGGAATAAATCAAAACAAAATCCCTCCACTTCTATCAATGAGAGTGCTCTATGGAAGGAGGAACACATCCAATATCCTGCCTAACACTTTAAACACTCAGTGAGTTAACTGTGAATATGGATGATCAACCGTATCAATTCCTTGTAGATACATCCGCTACTCTACATTAAACTCTAACATCGTTGCTCAACCTCTTCCCAGGAGTAAACATGCCAAACAGGTGGCAGGTATTTCAAATAACCCACAGATTTTCTCTATTGCCCAGCCCTTAACTCTAACCCCTGGGCCCTTGATTGAAAAACATTCTTTCCTACTTTGTGATTCCAAACCTGCAAATTTCATATGGAGAGACTTATTTTGCAAATGGAATTAAATAGCAAATGCACACCAAAGGGACTATCTCTAGAGTTCAGAGGACTCCTTCATTCATAATCAGGTCATGTTTGCTCTGGATATATCTTTGCCTGCTCCGTTATATTTGATGCATCTCCAAAATAAAGGTCTTGGCACCATACCTCACTCTATGTGTTAAAAATTCCACTGAAATAGGAAAACTAATCAGGGAAGAACCCGCTAAAATTCATAGGGATCCCACCAACTTGTTACCTAAACTTCCGAGTATTCCTTGAAGCCAGAAGCAAAAGAAGGACTCAACTACAGTTGAAGGCTTTATGCCTCAAGGCATTCTCAGACCCCGCACTAGTTCTTATAACATTCCTACTCTGCAAGTAGGAAAACCAAAGGGATGAGGACATATTTTTGAGATCTCAGGGCCATCCATCAGCTAATTATTCCTTGATTCCCAGTAGTACCTAACCCAAATAAACATCTGTCGTCAATTCTACCTGAAGCTACTTGCTTTATTATAATTAGTTGATCTTTGCTGTGTGCTCCTTAATCAGAACAGTCAATATCTTTTTTCCTTCACCACAAAAAGACAAAAATATACCTGGACAAGCATGCCCCAGGGGTTCATTGAAGCCCCCTCTGATTTTTCCTAGGACCTCAAATGAGACTTAGAAGTTATCTAAATTTCCCTTGTAATTTAGTTCTGATACAATATGTAGATGGATCTCCTACTTTACTTTGGGGGAAAAAAAGCCTGTAACAAGAATTCCATTTACTTGCTCTCAGTCATAACAGAAAAAGGACAAAGTTTCCAAAGATAAAGTACAATTTTGTGAAAACTCAATCTATTATTTCAGACATGACCCACTAAGGTAGAGAATCACTGTCTTCTGATAGAGTAAAGATATCCAAACTTTTCCTAGACACCTCGCAAAACAACAATTCAGAAGATTTCTAGGTTTAACTAGATTTTGCAGACAACTGGGTACCAAATTTTTCTGAGATTGCAATGTCTCTTTATTAGTTGACTAAATCCTCAGTGAGAGACCCTTTCTGCCTTGGGAGCCCAAATGTAAACAGGACTTCTATAACCTGAAGAAGGCTTTTCAACAACAGTTTACTTCCCTAGACATCCTGAAGTACTAAAAGCACTTGTCTACTTATGCATGAGTAATCTGGACAAACTCTTAGGAGTTTAGTTTATAAGACCCATCAGAAATTCACCACTTAATAGAGCCTCATCCTTGACCCAGTTGCAAAGGCTTAAGCCCCTTGTCTTACAGCACTAGTTTCTGCTGTAAAAGTTGTTGATGCTTCTGTTAAGATTCTTCTAGGATTCTCACTTGAACTAATGGTTCTTCATGTAGCTGTACTCTTACTTCCTAGAAAGAGGGCTATCATAAAAGTTGAGGACCATGCAAAAATAAATAATATGGAAAATAAAAGAAAAGCTCTAGAAGATGATTGTACCCAAAAGACAGCCTTACCCAAGCTTTTGATCCTAAGTAAATTCTCAAGGGATAAATCCATGGAGAGATTCAAAGAGGTCATTTATAAAATGGCTCCTGATTCCAAAATGAAGAATGAAAGAAATATGGTTGTACCCTTCACTCAGATCATCTCTGAGTCTCCCAAGATGGCCACTTGATGATGACAGATGATCTCAATGAATATTAGCTAAATTCCTTCATGAAACTACTCATCACCATCATTGTTACTATCTTAAATCAACACTGCTGCGGCAACTTAAAAAAGACAGGTAAGGTTATTTGTCAGGTAAGGAAACACCTGTCAACAATATAATCCTGGAAAAACTGTAGAGTTAGGGCAGGAACTACAAGGGCCCTTTAAACACCTTCCAATAGATTGTTGCTAGCTTCCATCTTCCAAAATGTTTCAGGGAGTTTTGTTGCTTTTTTGGTCTATTTCTTGTTCAAGAGCTACAGCCCTTATAGTCACTAAAATTCTGATTGGTTTTGCATTTCCAGCCTGAGGTGTACTGACTTTTTTTTTTTTAACATCTTTATTGGAGTATAATTGCTTTACAATGTGTTAGTTTCTGCTGTATAACAAAAGTGAATCAGCTATACGTATACATATATCCCCATATCCCCTCCCTCTGCATCCCCCTCCCATCATCCCCATCCCACCCCTCTAGGTGGTCACAAAGCACGGAGCTGATCTCCCTGTGCTATGCGGCTGCTTCCCACTAGCTATCTATTTTACATTTGGTAGTGTATATATGTCCATGCCACTCTTTCACTTCGTCCCAGCTTACCCTTCCCCCTCCCCACGTCCTCAAGTCTACTCTCTATGTCTGCGTCTTTATTCCTGTCCTGCCCCTAGGTTCTTCAGAACCTTTTTTTTTTTTTTGATTCCATATATATGTTTTGAGAAAACATACAGTATGTTTTCTCTTTCTGACTTACTTCACTCTGTATGACAGACTCTAGGTCCATCCACTTCACTACAAATAACTCAATTTCATTTCTTTTTATGGCTGAGTAATATTCCATTGTATATATGTACCACATCTTCTTTATCCATTCATCTGTTGATGGACATCTAGGATGTGCCCATGTCCTTGCTATTGTAGATAGAGCTGCAATGAACATTGTGGTACGTGATTCTTTTTGAATTATGGTTTTCTCTGGGTATATGCCCAGTAGTGGGATTGCTGGGTCGTATGATAGTTCTATTTTTAGTTTTTTAAGGAACCTCCATACCGTTTTCCATAGTGGCTGTATCAATGGTGTACTGACTTTTATATTAAATGACTGAGGCTCATACGTTATAGGAACCATCATAAAAGAACTCTGTAATATTTTACTGCTTACTCCAAAACTACACTCTCTTTATCAGTCTTAATCTTCTGGAAAGGTTGAAAGAACCAGTGTCATCCTTAAATAAAATTAGGCGACTCTCAGAAAACCTTGAGCTCCCTTAGCAAAAGCATTCCCATACCCATAATGGTCCTCAGAGACACACAGTTATCTGCCTATGAAGTGATAACTGGAAGACCCACATGCTCTGATCACCTCCTATTCACCCCATTGGTCAAGGAGGGATCCTCTGCCCTAAATAATATGAAGTGACTGAACACTTAACACTCGGCACTGAAAAATGAGATTTACAGATATATTAGTCACATATACTTACAGCCTGGAGAAGGAAGATATCACATTCCATGCAGGGCCATATGGGAGCTGACTTGGGAACAGAGGGAACCACCAGGAACGGTGAGAGGTAGGCTTTGTAGTGACAAGCCGTTTACGTGACCCTTTGTTCTTGCAGGAGGATGTGATTGGCTTGTTAGAATAATTTCACGGGCTGTCACAGGATTGGCTTGTTTGAATAATTTCATAGGCTGTCAGGGAGGTGAAATTCATTAAGTTGAAGATTGGATGGGCGGCAGCTCTTCCAGCTGATAGGGGAACTAGCTGAGTGGAGAGCCTTTCCCACTACATGGAGGGGCATATCTAGAAAGAACAGAGGAGCTCATAGCTAGGCCTTTGGGTCCCCATGACACTGAAAGATATCAAGGAGCACATGAAATTTTAGATATCATAATAAACCAAGTGTTTAGGGAATTCTCTGATACTAGACTCTTTCCTGCTGCATACAAACATGGCAAAAAAAATGCAAGAGACTCACGTATTTACACATTCTTATTACCAACAGATTAAGGCTGCCCTCCTACATCTTTCTAAACAGCCTCTGTATGATCTTTAACCACAAGATTTCATCTGCTTGAAAAGACATCAGAGAAAAACTGCTCTTGAATCTTGTTGGAAGTACTGTTAACAACAATACAGCAGTGAAACTCCATAGAGTCTATCCTTGAATTCACGCTTCACAACTAAAGAAACAATCCAGAATTTCACATAGTTGGAAGACTACTCCAACTGAGGATTCACACTCAGGATTCTTAGAGATCCCCTAGAGGCTGATCTTCAGAAGTAGACAGATAACCCAAGATCTTTGAAACAAGCAGATGACCTCCGAGAGTGGTCAGCTTCCAATACATCAGACTAACATCCCTGTCTAATTCCTGCTTTGTTTTTCTTCTGCTTATAATCATTCTTCTTCTCATTTTATAGATCTCTAGTTGTTGTCCACCCACACTGACCACTTTTCTCTATTTTAATGGTTAGATCAGATCATATTCATTCTAATGCCTCTCTCAGATTATTTCAAACAGTAGCTACTGATAACTTAGCAACTGCTGGAATGTCATTCATCACTAGACCCCAATTATAAAAACCTCTGGGTAATTCCAGTCTAATCAAGTGAAACCATAGGGAATTATATCTGATAGTATTTTCACTTGCACCCATGTGGACAAATGACCTTAAAAAATTAATCTGTGACTTTGCTAATGTCCCTCTGTCTCAGAAAAAGAATCAGTACAATCTATTGATCATACCATAGGTGATTCTAATTTGAATTCAACAACCTTCATAGGGCAATAAGCCAATTGCTTGCCACCAGGATTCAAATTTATAATCCATCTAATGCAAGACTTTGGTTCTGACCTCATATCGTGAACAACTATTGTTTTTCCTGGTTCTCCGTGGAACTATCAGATGTTACTTCCTTTATAACCAGGATATCTGGTTCCATTTTCCCCAGACTAACACTTAATGCGCTTTAGGAAGCATATTCTAAGACTTGTCTGAACACAGAAGCCCTCGTTCTATAAATCACCAAGGCTGGAAATTCCAACTCAGATAAAAACTCCACAACAGGGCCATCCTTGATTATTCAGGCACTCAACCTGGTGGAATTACTGACTCACTGTTTATGCAAACAATCACAGCCTTGTTACCAAGAGTAGGAATCATTAAAAAAGGAAAAAAAAGAACATCTAAGAAATGTGTCACTAACTCTGGCAGAAGTTATTAATGATACCACTTCTTCCCTAGATGGACTACTTATCAGCCTCAGTTCACTGATATAAGTAGTGATGGAGAGTCACTATCCTCTAGATTTCCTCTTGGCTAGTAATGATGGCATCTATCCCACTGAAAATATTTCTTGCTGTATTAGGATCAATGAAACAGATAAGGTAGAACAGGCTATAAAACACCTAAAGGGAAACACTACTTGGCTTAGCTTGAGCCTCATGTCCTACCAAATTTGTTCTCTTGGCCTATGTTGAGAAATTAGAATTCCTGGTTCGAAGCATCTTACAGGCAGTATTGTTTTGTGTTTTGTCATAGTGATCAAGATGCTCATCTGGTGAATTCTACCCAGGGTCTCTAATGTTTTTGTGCAGCCACTCTTTAATTACAGATCACCACGGTGACACAACAACAAAAAATCAGGAAGACCTCACAATACAGTTGACTCTGGAGAAAGTAAACAACTGCTGAGTGGTGAAGATCTGAATCTCTATCATTCCCTGAATTGGTCAAACTTTCACAAGTGAGAGAATGACCAAAGGGGGAACTGAGGGACAAAATATACAATCAATGGCCAGACAATATATGACAATAGAACTCTGCCCACAATCTCTTCAGCAACCAACTTGGGAAGCTAAACTACTACCTCTATTACAATAGACCCAGAACAGTCATGGCTTGTTCAATGATTTCTCTATTTTTGTCCTGGCTTCCAACTCAGGACCAGCCAGAGAAAGTCAAATGTGTTCCTCAAACAATCATATAAGGAACTCCATGATAATGTACTGAAAGGAGAAAATATTTCAAAATGATAAGGGGTTAATATCCAAAAAAATAGAAAGAACTCATACAATTTAATAGCAAAAAACAAGCCTGATTAAGAATGGACAGGGGACTTGAATAGATATTTTTCCAAAGAAGACATAAACATGGCCAACAGGCACATGAAAAGATGCTCAATATCACTAATCATCAGGGAAATGCAAATCAAAACCACAATGGGATACCACCTCACACCTGTTAGGATGGCTATCATTGAAAAAACAAGAAATAAGTGTTAATGAGAATATGGAGAAAAGAGCACTGTTGTGGCAATGTAGTCTGGTGCAACCACTGAGAAAAACAGTATGGAGATTACTCAAAAAATTCAAAATAAAACTATCCTATGATTCAGCTATTCCACTTCTGGGTATTTATTCAAAGAAAATGAAGACACTAACTGAAATAGACATATGCACCCCCATGTTTATTGCAGCAATATTTACAATAGCTGAGATATGAAAACAACCTAAGTGTCTATCGGCAGATGAATGGATAAAGAAAATGTGACACACACACACACACAATGAAATATTATTTAACTATAAAAAATGAACTCTTGCCATTCATGACAACATGGATGGACCTTGAGGGCATTATGCTATGTGAAATGTCAGACAGAGAGAGACAAATACTGCATGATCTCGCTTATATGTGGAATCTAAAAGAAAAAAAAGCTCATAGACACAGAAAACAGATTGGTGGTTGCTAGAGGTGAGGAGTGAGAGGTGGGAAAAATGGGTGAAAGGAATGAAAAGGTATAAACTTCCAGTTATAAGTAAGTTATGGGGATGTAATGTACAGCATGGTGACTATAGTTAACACTTGCATATTTGAAAGTTGCTAAGAGAGTAGAACTTAAGAGTTCTTATAATAAGAAGAAACTTCTGTAACTATTTAAGGTGATGTATGTTTACTAGACTTATTGTAACCATTTTGCAATATATACAAATATCAAACCATAATGTTGTACACCTAAAATTAACACTGTATGTCAATTATACCTCATCAAAAGAAAGAAGCCCTGCTGCTAGTTAGCCCACTTTCAACTTCCCTGTGCCACAACCTCCAATTAGATCATGCCTGAATTGATCATGCCTTCCCTTTATGTTCACTATAAAGCTTCCCTACTCTCTTGCCTGCCTTTGAGTCTCTGCCAAGTACAAGTGATGGTGGCTGACTCCACTACTATAGCGAGTTCTAAATAAACAGCATCTGTTTGTTCTTATTTGGTGGTCTTCCCCACACATGACTACAAGGTAACTAAGAAAAATGAAAGTCTCAGGCAAAGGAAAGAGCATTTTCAAAGACCTTGAAGTCTAAAAGAGCCTGAAAATGTGAATGATTAAAATAAGACCGTTATGCTGGAACAGTGAGCAGTAGAGGGAGGTCAGCTGTGGGTTACACCTGGCAGGGCCTTTACAAATAAAGTTTGTCTTTATTCAGGTGTACCATATAATGATTCAATATTTGTATATATTATAAAATGGTTACCAAAATAAGTCTAGTTCCTCCCAGACCTGACTCCCAGAAACTGGGAGAATGTTTGCATTTTGCTACGTTTGGGGGTAATTTTTTTGCCACAGAAGATTAATATAGTAACAGAAGTGTCAACTACTTAAGCATTAAATGACATACTGCTGAACAATGTCTAGAAAAGTCACAAGTACTTGAATAGCAAATAATGCACTTCTAAATAAAAAGCAAACTTTTAAATAGACTTTGAGGCAGCAGATGTCTGAAGGTTTGTCCGGGCTAGAAGATCCACTTCCATGCTGACTCACTCACCCACCTAGGAAGTTAGTGCAGAGTTTGGGTCAAAGAAAGAAATTCACAAGTAAATTATTATATGTTGCAAATGAAACAGTAGAGAAAATATGTCAAACTTTGTGGAATGTAGTTAATCAGTGCCTACAAAGTACTTTATAAATTTGAATAATAATATTAAAACAAGAGAAGCTTAAAATCATTGATCAAAATTTCTCTTAAGAAGCTAAAATGATTGATCAATTTAACACAAATATGTAGAAGGAAAAAAACATTATAAGAGCAGAAATCAATAAAATAGAAAGCAAACAATAGTGAAGGTTGACAAAACCAAAACTGGTTCTTGGAAAGATTAATAAAAGTTGATAACTTCCTGACAAGACTAATTAGAGAATTTTTTTCTAAAAAAAGAAAAACTACTGATATGGAACATTGCTAGAGATCTTATAGACACTAAGGGATAAGTAGGGGTGTGATGAGTAAGTTTCTCATAGTAAATCCAACAACGTAAATGAAATGGACAAATTCTTCAAAAAGCACAATTTATCAAAACAGACTCTAAAAGCAACAGAAAACCTGAACAACTTTGAATTTTTAAAGAAATTTAATTATCAGAAACCTCCCTAAAATGAAAACTCTACTTCTAACTGGTTTCTATGATGTATTCTATCAAATATTCAAGAAAGAAAGAATACCTATCTTATGCAAACCCTTTTAGAAAATACAGGAGAAGGAAATGCTTCCTAACTTATTCTGTGAGGCAAGTATAACCCAGATACAAAAATCTCACAAAGATATTACAATAAAAGGACATGAACATACACAAAAATTTCTTAACAAAATATGAACAAATCTACTTTGGCAATATCTGTTGATAATTTAATACATGCTTATCCTCACCTCATGCCTCAGCTAAACCATGTTTCATATCTAACCTAGAAAACCACATACACATGTGTACAACACACTCTATACTGAAATGTTTATTGCAGTATTTTTTGTACTAATAAAAAAATTAAAAGTGACCTAAATATTTGTTGATTGAGAATAGCACTATATAACTATACTGTGGAATATTTACTATAGTAGGGGAAAACTTGTAGTGGTTCCACATTTAATAAGTTAGGTATCTAAAACACACTGTTAATTAAAAAATAAAAAGTCACAGAATAATACAAAACAAGCTATAGAAAATTGTAGGAAAAATGAAAACACTCAAAACAACATTTTGTATTTTCAAATAGAATATAAATATATAGGCATAGTAATATAAAAAAGTATCTGGAAGTATAGTCACCATGCTGTACATTACATCCCCATAACTTACTTTAAAAATTTTTTAATACATAAAAAAGTATCTTATCAAACTGCTAAGAAGGGTTATTTCTGTGAACAGTTAGAACACGCTTGTATCAAAGGGAACTTCATATCATCTACAAGATTTTGAATTTAAATAACATTCAAAATTAAAAATAACAGAGGTCATGTATTATTATATAATTAAAAAGATCAATGAAATAATATTCCAATAAAAAAATGAGAAGTGGAAAAAGAAAGGAGGGTTGAAAAAAAGAAATGATGTTAACAACATCATTAACTAAGTGAATGATATAGAAATAAAGCAAGAAATAAATATATATGTGCACTACCTCAAGTCACAATGGTGAACAGTCAAGGAATTAAAAACAGGGATAAAAATATATAGGAAGGAAGAAATGAGAAGTGTTGGAAGGTCTAAGTGAATGTTTTCCTGATGTGTAAAGCCAGAGTCAATATATAAAATCCCAGACATGGAGATAAACTCAAGAATAAGCGTTAAGATAAACTCAAGAATAAGCGTTAAATCAGTCCTCCTAGAAAGCAGGATTCCATGGGGTCAGGGGACTATGGCTTTTCATTATATGTCCTTCTGTCACTTTAATTTTTTTTCACCAGTATACATATATCACTATCATTTTGAATTTAAGAAGGTTACAAAAATTTCAACTTCACAACATTATGTATAAAAAGCTTAATTCTCCTGTGTTTCTTTTGAGTGTAGTGATATAGAAGAAGGGATAATTTAATACCTATTTGAATAATAAGATATCACCTTTCATTTTAGCTCTTTCTTAGTTTTGATTTTTAATAAACTTTTCATTTTAGAAGTTTTAGATTAATAAAACAATTTTTGAAGTTAGATAATACAGAGAGTTCTCACATCAACTTTTTCCTTTTATCAATATTATTATCTTACAGTAGTGTGGCACATTTCATAATTAATGAACCAATATTAATAGATTAGTATTAACTTAAGCCCATACTTTATTCAGATATCCTTAGATTTTACGTAATTTCCTTTTTCTACTCCAGGATCCCATCCAGGATACTATTATATTTAGTCATCATGTCTCCTGAGGCTCCTCTTGGCTGTCAGACCTTACTTTTGATGACTTTGACAGTTTTGAAGAGTACTTGTCAGTATTTTGTGTAATTTCCCACATTTGGGATTTGTCTGATATTTTCCTCATGGTTAGACTGCGGTTGAGAGGTTTTGGAAAGAAGACCCCAGTGGTATAGTGCCATTCTCATTACATCATATCAAGGGAACATACTATCAGCATGACACATAACTGTTGATGTTAACCTTGATCATGTGACTAAGGTAGTATTTATCAGGTTTCTCCACTGCAAAGTTATTCTTTTCCCGCTTTTCTACACTGTATTTCTTTGGAAGGCAGTCACCATGTGGAGTTAACACCTAAGGAGCAGGGAGTTATGATTCACATCCTTGAGGGTAAAGTATGTACATAAGGTATTTGTAATTCTTTTGCAGGAGAACTTTGTCTATTCTCCTCAATATACTGATACAATATACAAAATATAGGCATGTATATTTTATACTTTGGGTCATAATCTAATGCTTGGGCCGTGGGGAGACTTCATCGAGCACCTTTTGCATAATTAACCCTCTGTCAGGACCAGGGACAGTTCTACATGGGCTTCTTTTCATATTAATGGGAATTGCAAACTCTAAAGAAACAAGAATAGAGCTGCTTTAATTATCAGAGACATCTTGGGAGACTGCCATGCAAACTCCAACCAGAACAGTGAGAAACCCAACTAGAGCAGCTCTGACCTCATCACATCCTGTTGGTGTTCTGTACCAACATGACAAAAATTATGTGCTATTGCCCCAGACACTAACCTAAAAGATGGCTGAGATCTTGTTTTTACTGATGAAACTCCCCTTCCACTTTTGCCATTTTAAAATGCTGTCAATTGGTAAGAAAAATGAATCAGGCCACTTTTGAACTTGCAGACGTAAAATTTTCCAATTTGAAATGGAAACAACATAACATTTCCAACTCTAACTTGGTGAAGTTCCAGGCCATTCTGGTAGTCTGCCAGTGTCAGGACCATTTCAGGTAGGACTCTTCAGCCTCCCCTCAGTCAAATTTACATATTCTTCTCTTCAACCACTATATCTGTACTCCCACTATCTCCTGCACTCCAGTTCCGTAGCTCATTCATTGGATGATTCTGAATAGAAGCTGGCTGAGAATCTCTGTCAAAACATATCTCCATCATGTTTATCATTAACAATAACAACACCAGCAAGTGTCAAACATATTCAGCACACAAAACAGAACATAGAACTGGACTCAGGCCCTGCCCAGTGGAATCAGTATCAGAATTAAAATGCTAAGACAGAAACATGAGTCCAAAATAGTAATACTTTCTGTAGGAAAAAAGAAAAATTCCTTGATGAGGTAGAGATTTCTAGGGGTTCTGTCAAGTTGAATCACTCCTGCTTTGGAAATTGCTTGTATGAATTCCCTTTAAATATGTGGAAACAAGACAAACTTGATAAGCACTACCAGAAGTGTAACACCAGTCACACTTTCATTTGTTATTTTCCTTGCCTCAAGTTCAACAATAACAGGGAAAAAAGATGTCATTTACCCAAAGGCATGGCAGATGTTGTCATGTTAAGAGTTTCTTAGGCAGATTGCAGCCCAATTACATGGCCAAGACTTAGCTCTAAACTCCACCATTCAATCACTCCTTCTAGCTCCTCCTTCATTCTCTCTTTAGCTGTAAATTCTCCTTCTTGCTTTTGGAAACTTCAAGACAATTTTGAGAACAGAAGATTCCTGTCAAATTCTCACATTTTACTTTAAGGTAATTAATATTACCTGGAAATTACTCCCTATGTTTGCCTTTAGGACACAAGACACGTTAAACTTTGGGGGAAGGAAGTACACAGCAGGTAAACGTGACTGGGAGCATCTGAATTTCCATAGGCTGTCTTTAAGCCTGGCTCCCTGTGTGGAGTGCTAAGGAGCCAGAGTCAGCCTTGACTCTGTCCCAACTCTACTTATTATTACAATCTCTCACCAGTTTGTAAATGAAGCTTGCTGATCCCCTTTAATGGATCTTCCCAAAGATACAAAGGACAGTAAAATGTCCTGGTCAGAAAAAAAAAAAGCAAAAAGAAAAAGACAGTTTAATAAGCTATAGATTGTACTTACACACAGAGAAACCTGAAGAGTTGCAATCTCATCACAGTCTACTATAACACCATTACAACAATGCTGAAAGACATTTTTTGTAAACTAGTTAATGACCTTTTGTAGTAAACAAATTTTAGTCAAGTTGACGCTTCTATATACTATTTCACCACAGTGTGGAAGAGACTACATTGAGCATATCATTTTGGGTTTATAGATTTTGAGTATTTAAACTCCAGTCCAGCTAATCTTTGCTTTCACATTTGATCACAGATTTTAACACTCTTTCCTGATTCTGTTTAGATTCCCAGTTATCTGTGTGGATTTGCATTGGTGAAGGGAGGTGTACTCCACTAACAGCAACAGAAAATGAAATTCCTGAGATATTTGGGAAAAAATGAGCTAGTGAATCACAGTGTCTTAAGAAGTATCGTAAGAATAGCTATATAACTTAGGGCAAGTCATCCTATTCTCTTTCAGCTCCAGTCTCTCCACTTTTTCATTTTTCATTTAAACTGGGGCTAAGATTCTCTGCCCTCCTTATCTGACAAATTGGCTGAGAGAGTCAAGTGTGTGAAAGAATCATGCACACGGGAAACAGCTCAGCCACTGTAATCTGATATTATTAACAAAACCCATTCATTTACCCTAGGGTTCTGCTTCAAATTATTTTTTTTCTTCAGCCTTTTTACTAACTACCCTTATTCTACTCATATCCCTGCCATTCCTTCCAGGACTTAAGTATTCAAAAATAAGCAAGTTCTTTGGATTTGAAAACAAGGCTAAACCCTAATTCATACCAAACACCTTCCTTCTTTTGATATTTTCTTTTCTACTGCTACACTCTTATAATACCTCTGTTCTTCCTAACTTGACAACCACAGTGTGGCCTCATCTAATTTCCACCCTATAAATTCATTCTGAAATGTATTATTCCTTTGCTCTGAAAGTCATTCTTTTACCATATCCAAGTATTTAATGTGCTCTCCCTGCAGCCACCATGGACTGTGCTCCTCCACTCCATCAGGAGAGTGGCCCTGGTTGTCATCTTGCTCTACAAAGCTCTTCTGAAGGGCACATTTCCTTGATGTTCTTTTCCTTTCTGTGGCATTGTGGTGGAGGATGAGACATTGTTTAGCCCACCAAACCTGACACTAATGAGCTTGTAGTAAGTTTGTAGGAGCAATGAGGAAGGCTGATTCATCTGAGTCCAGCCACCATCAATTACACTATTGAATAAGGGACAGCACTGTCAACGGTGGGGACTGATCAAATGCTTAATTAAGTCCCTAATGAGAACTGCTTAAAGGCAGTCTCTGAATGCTTATATTAATGAAGTTACCATCCCAGCAGGATGCCTGGAGGGAGGTCACAAGTCCTTCTCACTTTTGAACTTAAGTGCTCTGTTCAAAATACAAGACAAATTGAAGATTAAAAAAAAACAAACAAACACCCAAAACTCTAAACTGGGACAGAGTATGGACTCTCATTATTAGCAGATGCAGTTTATTGAAAAAGCACTTTCATATTTCACATCTAAATGAGAGAGATGAGAGTAATGAGAGTGAGATTAATGTGAAAGGACTAATGACAGGCAACTATCTATGGATAGTTCTTCTAAGTGGAGATGAGCTCTCATAGATCGATCTGACCCCAGTTTAGTAAAATACCCAATATATCTGCTATACATAGAGCCCTCACAGTGGACCTCTGCCCTATACTTCACCTAACTTCCCCTACCTTCTCCAGATGTGGCCTACATTTCTTGGTAGCTTCGCGTTCCTCTGACTCTACCTCCCCTTTGCAAAAGGAGACTTAAAGGGTCACCTGAAGGGTGACCAGAATGTGTTTGGGGAAAACTAGTTCAGATACAATATATTCATATAATATGGTTCAGATTCAAAAGGCTCTTACAATCCAGACACCAGGAGATATTGCTGTACTTTGGGAAATAGTGTCCCAGCCCAACAGTGGTGTATGCATAAAATCTATAGAGGCCTGAACCAGCAAGAACATGATTGCAGAGTTGGTTATAATAGAACAGGTTTCTGCAGTGGAACCACGTGGCGTGAGAAGCAATAGCAGTTGTAAATAGACTGATTAGAAAGTCTATTTCTTCTACACCCCTGTCCTAATTATTTTTAGACTACTCAGTCTTCCAGAGCGACTTTTTTCCATTAAGGGTAGGTGAAGGCTTTAGTAATTAATTGGAAATATAGAGGCATAAGGTCATATGTTCATCCAATTTGGTGAAGCACATCTACTGGCTAAATGGTTCTTTAGGTGATATTTATATTTTCAGCTTTCATAAGCATAGACAGACATAACAACAATAGTAAAATGAAAGCATGAGAAAAACCTAACTGTGAAAGCACAAAGATTGACATAACATAAACAGAGGGCACCGTGGTGAAGCACACTGTGTGTGGATGGTATCTGCCTTCCTCACATTCATCTGTGGGACCCCTGAGCCTCATGCTCTGGTCACTTGACCATGTGTCTGGCATATTAATGAAACCTAAACATTACTAATCATGTGAGGTCATTTTGAGAATATGGTTTTATTATGCAACCGTAGAGATTATAGTCACACAATGATAAGGGAAATTAAAATTAAAAGTGAAAGAACTTATTTTAATATTTTCAGAAGTACTTGTTCTCCAAATGCATTTGGATTTATATTTTATTTATTTCTATTTTTGAACCTGTTCCGGAAAAGATTTAAGGTGACTTCCTTTGGAATTATCTATATTCACATACTAGGTTAAAATGGACCTTCTAGATAATTGAGACCCAGTCCCCAACTGCAGGACCTCAAGTGTGGTAAGGGAAATAAATACGCAAATGCATACTTAATAGGAA
This sequence comes from Balaenoptera acutorostrata, assembly GCF_949987535.1. Taxonomy (NCBI): domain Eukaryota; kingdom Metazoa; phylum Chordata; class Mammalia; order Artiodactyla; family Balaenopteridae; genus Balaenoptera; species Balaenoptera acutorostrata. The sequence continues at coordinate 141,985,474 of NC_080066.1, forward strand.
AAGAAAATGCAAAGGTCAAACAAAATAATAATCCCAGTACTGCAGGGGTTCAAAGCAAGAGCAGATCTCATTTGTTTGGGGAGTTCAGCAAAACAGTCATAGAGTAGATTATGTTCAAAAAGGGCCTTAAAGGAATTGGATCTGAACAGATTAGAGAATGACATTCTAGGCAGAAGGAAGAGTCTGGAAAGCCGTGCAAAAGTGGGTGTGTTCTGAGGAGATGGGGCAGTCCATTTGAGCAGGAACATAAAGTGCACTTAAAGAAATAGAGACGAAGGTAGAAGGGTCAGGCGAGTACAAATGAACAGCAGGCTCATGAGTGTACATAATTTGATAAGCAATAGAAACTGAAGCTTATTGACCAGGGAAAAGATCTGATCACAACTGCCCTTAATAAAATGATTAATTCTGAGGTGTTAAAGCAAGCACTGTGGAGGGAAACAGAAGCTGCCATTTTAGGGGAGAGGTTATAAGGGCTTGAATCAGGCAATGGGACTAAAAGGAAAGGGTGAGTATAAGAATGAGGCAGAGGAATTTAATGAATGTGAGAATCTAGGAAAAGAGACAAGGACAGAGGGAATAAGATTGAATAATGGGGAGGACTGAGATAAAAGTGTGACTATGTTTTGTAAGCTATAAATTATGGTACAAATGAATGGCTGCTGGCAACATTAATAGACACTGGTAGACTTGACAGGAAATTAGGAGGTGACCTTTGTCATGGGGAAGGTTATGTACATATTTCAGTGTCAGGAGTCAGTGAAACACCTATGTGGTAGTATCCTTAAGATAGATAAAAATGTGGTGCAGGTCTGGAATTTCAGGGAGTACTGAGGACTAGAGGGAGATTTGGATACTGACTGCAGAAAAGTTGGGATAGAATTAGGAAAATGAAGTATATCTCTGTGGGACATGGTATAGAAAAAAGAAAAGATCCAGAAATGGTACTTTGTGGTCTGTATACATTTCTAGCACAGAAAGGATATAGAAAAACTTAAAATGATCATTTAGAGCAGGGGCCAGCAAACTTGTTCTGTAAGTGGCCAGAAATATTTTAGGAAATATTTTTGGCTTTGCTACTCATACAGCCTTCTGTTACAACTACTGTCTGACACTGTAGTGTGAAATCAGCCATAGACACTACATACACATGGCTATGTTCCAATAATGGCTTACCTAAATAACAAGCAGAAAGCCAGATTTGTCCTGTGGTTCACAGTTTGCCAATTCCTGCTTTAGACAGGAGAACCATGATAATACAGCATCTCAAAAGAGAATTTCAAAATGAATGAGGGGAATTAAATTATGTTGTAGAAAATTTCAGGAAGAATAAGGACTGAGAAAAGGCCATTTTATTTGAAGATCATCAGTCATGCTCGACAGAGCACTTCCCATAAAGTTGAGGAAGCAGAAGCCTGACTGCCAAAGAGTAAAGAGCAAGTAGATGATGCAAAATGGGATGCATGTTACTGCAACTTGCCTTATGAGAACCATGGTAGGGAAGAGCAAAGAGCCATGGGAGCTAGCATTGGAGGAGGGGAAGAGGATTGAAGTATATCTTTTAGGGCCAGAGAGGTTTAAGCATGTTTGTAGGTTTGTGGGACAGAGTGGGAAAAGAAAAGATACAAGCAAGAATCACTCCAAATATTTATGTCAAAATGGAAGCTTTGCATTTGAATAGAAGAATAGCAGGGCACACCCTCAAAAGGCTCATAAATGCTTTATTTCTGTAGCTGTGCTATAAGATGCAGAAAGGGAGAGTTGTGCTCCGCCAATGTAGTAGAACAGAAAGGTCAAAAGCAAGCACTGGGATCAGACTAGTTATGTTCTAATTCCAGGTCTTTCTTCCTTTACCAGCAGAGTGACCTGGCACACATCACATCACTCCTTTGAAGCAAAATGGGGGTGGTATTGACCATACTCATCTCATAAAGTTGATGTGAGGATTAAGTGACACTTAGCATAGTGCAGTTAGAAAGGGCTTAATACATATAGGAGGTGTGGTTCTTATTAAAAATCTGTTGTTAATACTGGCCTGAATTTTCTTGCCCACAATATGATCATAGAAACTGAAGGAGGACTGTGTCACTCACTTCTGAATCTATGACACTGGATCCAGCGGAGACCAGTACATAAAAGTAACCTCAGTTATAAATTACACATGGTGAAGTTTGACTATGAGCAGGCATTTTACAAGTTTAAAAAAAAAAAAAAAAGAACACTTCAGAAAATTCCATGACATTTCAGTATAAGAATCTTAGGCTGGGGGCTTCCCTGGTGGCGCAGTGGTTAAGAATCTGCCTGCCAGTGCAGGGGACATGGGTTCGAGCCCTGGTCTGGGAAGATCCCACATGCCACGGAGCAACTAGGCCCGTGAGCCACAACTACTGAGCCTGCGCGTCTGGAGCCTGTGCTCCGCAACAGGAGAGGCCGCGATAGTGAGAGGCCCGTGCACCGCGATGAAGAGTGGCCCCCGCTTGCCACAACTAGAGAAAGCCCTCGCACAGAAACGAAGACCCAACACAGCCAAAAATAAATATAAATAAAAATTAAAAAAAAAAAAAAAGAATCTTAGGCTGATGAGGAAACTAGCTAAGAGGTAAATCACTCAGCAATGTCACCCCAGTAGTTGAATTCTGGGTCAATATTAGAACTTGGGCTTCCAGGGTTCTTTATAACTTCTCCACATTTGTGGAATATTTTCTTTTTACTGGTACTGGTAAGGAAGTGCATTGAGGGTGAGAGAAAAATATTGATTAGATCATCTGGCAAACTTTGAGTCTCATTTCCTCTGCAATGATTTTCCTATCCTTGGTAAGAATGAAGAGCAACCTAGGAAATTCATCATTTTTGGTGATGTTGTTTTTTCAGCTGAATCTCAAACCTAAATATAGATCTGACTATTCCACTTAAACATTAAATTCAAAAGTTGCTTTTTGATATAAATGATAAAAGTTAATCCCATGTTCCTCTACCTGTCTCTAGATATTGCTAGAGCTGGCTATGGGTGTATGTGTGGAGACAGGCATGTGCACACATGAGGCCAAGACACTCCTGGTACACAGTTAAGGATTTATGCAACTAACTAGAACTTCATTTATATCTTCCCAATTTAAATTCTATACAAGTGGAGAAAATGTAATTTGCCAGCTTGTTAGTCTCTCCGATAGATACCCCAACAACAGACCTATATTTACTTTATCCAGTTTGCATTAGATATGAAATATAATCATTTTCTCTATACTCCCACCGTCAAATAAGTACTTAACAGCCAAGCCTTTCCTAGTGCTTGGTTTTCACCCTTAAAGCCATGTTTACCAGGTAGAAGAGAAGATGTAAATGTGCTAGTTCCTAATATACTTATACACTATGATCATGTTATTTGGAGATAACACCTGTCTACAAAGCCCAAGAGTTTCTCAAATTTAATTCCCCTCATTAACAGCACAAGTCCACCCCTTTGTACAGGGTGATTTTGGACAAAGGCACTGGTATCAGTCAAAATGGATGCAGGCTCTAATGTTGGAGCAGAGAACTATAAGGCTGCTCTGTAAGAGTTTAACCCTTTCATTACTGGATCATGGTTAAGTCCAGGGATGCCCCTTGAGACAGAAGCTCAAGGCAGGAACTTTGTTCCAACAGTACAGAAGCATTTTAACAATTCAAAGACTATAGAAATGGAATGCCAGAGCTCCTTGTGATCTTATCCTTCTTCCATTACACAGACTTCTCCCAAATACTTACCAGACAACCTCTTAATTCTGAAGGGGGAATTATTTACAATACATGCTAATCCATCTCCAATTATTATTTCTTGTTTGTATGTGGGTTTTCTCATTATACCATTGACCTAACAAGAACATCTCATTAAGTTCAGGAACTGTCAGATTCAAATGGATGAATCAGCTCCATGATACCATTGGCTCATTTCTACCTTACAGTTGCTTAAAAGTAAACACTCTGGAGTTACAGAATTATCACATTTATGTCACCCTTAAAATTAAACAGTTAGCCCATTCTATTTCTTCTAATTTTAATAACACCCTTTGTTTCATTATATTAGATTTTTATTCTGAACAATATTAGACAAAAATTCTCCTCTGGATTTTCTGGTAGGTGCAGAGATCAGCAAAACTCTCTTAATATTTGTCAGCATCAATACTTTGAGACCCTCCCATTACAATTATGTCACTGAAAATCATAAGCTTCAAACAATAAAATAAAACTTTCAATAATATATACAAACTATATATATATATATATTCTATAAACCTGTACTAGTTGCTTTCAAAGTTTAGATACCCAATAAAATGTTTTCCAGCTTTATTGAGGTATAGTTGACATATAACATTGTATAAGTTTAACAGGTATGATGTGATGGCTTGATACACATAAATATTGCAAAATGATTACAATAATAGGGTTAGTTAACTTCTCCATCACCTCATATAATTATATTTTTTGTGTGTGTGCTGAGAACATTAAAGATCTACTTTCTTAGAAACTTTAAAGTATATAATAAATATTATTAACCATAGTCACCATGCTGTATATTAGATTCCCAGAATTTACTCATAACTGGAAGCCTGTAACTTTTGACCAAGATCTCCCCATTTCCCTCGCCCCCGAGACCCTGGCAACCACCATTCTGTTCTCTGTTTCAATGAGTCAGGCTTCATTAGATTTCACATATAAGTGAGATCATATAGTTTTTGTCTATCTCTGACTTGTTTCACTTAGCATAATGTCAATTATCTCTCTCGTTAAAACAACAGAAAGATATTCTTAGAGAATATTTCAAAAAGTGCTTAAAAATATACCCAAACCAACTGCGAGAAAAATAAAAAGAACTTAAATGTTATGAAATACTGATATGAAAAGTAAAGCCACTAAACATAAAATTAAGTCCAACTATCTGGTGAAAAATCAGTTACGTAAATGCATACTTCTACTACAGAGCACGATAGTATAATATGCACTATACTAGCCCATTTGACATAAGCAACCAAAATACTGGACAAAATTTGTGAAACAATAGTTCACAGAGATTACAGGACTATGATCCCTAAAAGAAAGAAAGTAACAAAGTGAGCTGTATAATCAACCTGGCTTTCTGCCCAAAGGTATTTGAGACCAACCAGGGATTAAAAGCAGACATGCAACAAGGTAATATTTAAACTGTCCAGAATCTAACAAAACAGACAGACAGACATGCAAAGAAGCAGTAAAATATAACCCATAACCAGGAGAAAACTCAATTGAAATAAAACCAAAATGCTAATGTGATAAAATTAGCAAACAAATAATTTAAGTATTATAAACATGTTCAATAATATAAAGAAAAACATGAACACGAGAAATAAAGCAGAAACTATAAAAATGGATGTATGGGGCAAAAAAATATAGTATCTGAAACGAAATTTTCACCGATGGGTTTAACAGGAAATTAGCATCGCAGAAGTAATGTTAACTTTACTGAAAACAGGGCAAAAAAAAGGATCCATGAATACTGAAGTACACAGAGAAAAAAAGCTATAAGAAAAAATGACAGTTTCATTGCATGTGAGACAATATTAATAGGTCTAATATATGCATAATTGGAGTTCCGGCGGGGGAAAAGAGGCAGGCCGAAAATATAGAGGAAAATTTATAACTTTACATGCATAGTTAAAAAGTAAAAAAATATAGTTTTAAGTCAATCACATAATATTCTACAATAGAAATCTAGAAAAAGAAGACAAAATGAAAGCTGAAGTGAACAGTAGAGAATAATTTAAGAGTATAATCAATAAATAGCAAACAGAACAGAAGAGAGAGAATCAGTAAGAACAAAGGTAGCTTCTTTGAAAAGAAATAAAAATGATAAATCTTTAGCTTGACTTATTGAAAAAGAAAAAGTAGGGGAAGAAGCCATAAGTTTTCAAAATCACCAGTAAATTGGGAGAAAATCAACATGACCCTACAGACTAAAATTACTGCAACTACTATCCCTAAAAAATACAGTAAACAACTTTATGTCAAAAATTTCAACAATTTAGATGCAATGGATATTTTTATTTTTTTTAACACAAAAAGTACCAGAATTATAATTTAAAAACTTGATGACCACCCCTGTCTTCTCACAGAAAAAATAAAAAGAACATCAGGCTTAGTTGGCCTCAATCAGGAATTTTATTTAATATTTAAGGAATAAATAAACCCAATCTTACACAAAATGTTTCAGCAAATAGAGGAAGAGGAATCATATTCCAGTATTTATCCTGATAGCAAAGCCAGACAATGACAAGAAAAAATTGCAAAACTCTATTCCTTAAAAACATAGCTACAACATTCTAGTTAAAATATTAGAAAATTAATGTAAAAATACACTAAAAGTATGTTATTAAGTGATGCATATCCCATAAATGTAAGATTAATGTTTTAAAAACAAGCTAATGTAATTCACACACAGAATAAAGGAAAATAAAATTTCCTCAATAGAGGCAGAGAAAGCATTTGACATAGTTCAACAATCATTCATGATAAAAAAAAAAGAGCCACATAAAAAAAATTAGAAATTAAAAAAAGTGTTTCTCAACCTGATTAAGGGCAACTACAGGTGACTATAAGAATCTACCATTAATATGAAACTTAATGGTGAAATAGTTAACATTTTCCTCCCCAAATCAAAACAAGGCAAGAATGAAAGCTCTCACCTTTCCCAATTAATATTCTTTTTGAGGTTCTACCCAGTGCAATAAAGCAAGAAAAAGAAATAAAACATGTATTACTCAGCAAGAGGATAGCTATTTTTATTTTCAGTTGACTTAATTGTGAATAAATAAATCCTAAAGCATCTACAAAAGAACAAAACAAAACTCCACTAGAACTACAAAGTTAATATGGCAAGATCACAGGATAAAAAGTCCTGTCACAGGATGTAAAAATTAATTATATTTCTATATACTAGAAATGAACAATTGGAAAATAAAATACAAAATTAACAAAGCAATACAATTTACATTAACATCAAAAATATGAAATGCTGAGGAATAAATTAACCAAAAGATAGGTAAGGTCCCTATATCAAAATTAAAACACATAGCTATAATTTAAGAAAAACCTATGTAAATAGTCATGTCATGTTTATTGAAGAGTCCATATTATAAAAACACAATTGCCCACAAATTGTTCACAAGAACTGTTTTTTGTTTGTTTTTTATTGTTATTTTTAAAATTAATTATTATTATTTTTTGTCTGCATTGGGTCTTCATTGCTGTGCACAGGCTTTCTCTAGTTGTAGCGGCGGGGGGGGCTACTCTTCGTTGCAGTGCATGGGCTTCTCATTGCAGTGGCTTCTCTTGTTGCAGAGCACAGGATCTAGGTGCATGGGCTTCAGTAGTTGTGGCACACAGCCTCAGTAGTTGTGGCTCATGGGCTCTAGAACACAGCCTCAGTAGTTGTGACACATGGGCTTAATCTGCATCATGTGGGATCTTCCTGGACCCAGGGCTTGAACCTGTGTCCCCTGCATTGGCAGGCATATTCTTAACTACTGCACCACAAGGGAAGTCCTGGTTGTTGTTGTTTTTTTTTTAAGATAAACAAAATGGATAAGCCTTTAGCCAGGCTTATCAAAAAGAAAAGAGAGAGAACCCAAGTTAACAAAGTGTGAAATGAAAGAGGAGAAATAACAACTGATATCACAGAGATACAAAATATCACAAATGAATATTTATTGGACAACCCAGAAGAAATGGATTAATGTCTAGAAACACACAATCTTCCAAGACTGCATCAGGAAGAAATAAACGATCTGAACATTTGAATAGACTGATCAATTACTATTAGTGAAATTGAATTTGTAATTAAAAAACAAAACAAAACTCCCAGCAAAAAATATTTCAGGATCTGAGAACTTCACAGGGGGATTAAACAAAACTCCTCAGGAGAATTAAGAAGAGCTAATACCTATCCTTCTCAAACTATTCCAGAAAATTGAAGAGGAAGGAAAACTACCAAATTCATTCTATGAGGTCACAATTACCCTGATACCAAAACCAGACAAAGCTATTAAAAAAATAGAAAATTACACTCCAATATCTCTGATGAGTATAGATGCAAAACTCTTCAACAAAATATTAGCAAACCACATTCAACAATATATAAAAAGGATCATTCACCATGATCAAGTGGGATTTATTCCAGACATGCAAGGATGTTTCAATATTTGCAAATCAATCAATGTGATGCACAACATTAGCAAAAGGAAGGATAAAAATCACATGATGATCTCAATAGACACAAAAAAACATTTAACAAATTTCAACATCCATTCATGATAAAACCTTTCATCACAGTTGGTATAGAGGGGTCATATATCAACATAATAGAGGCCATTATGACAAACCCACAGCATACTTAATGATGAAAAGCAGAAAGTCTTTTCTCTAAAATCAGGAACAAGATAAGGATGCTCACTCTCACCACTTCTATTTAACATAGTATTGGAAGTTGTAACAACAGCAACTGAACAAGGAAAAGAAACAAAAGGCAGCCAAATTGGAAGGGAAGAAGAGGAAGCAAGAAAACAATCCTGTTTAAAATCGTATCAAAAAGAGTAATATACCTAGGAATAAACTTAACCAAGGAGGTGAAAGACCTATACTCTGAAAACTGTAAAAATTAATGAAGAAATTTGAAAATGATACAAATAAATGGAAAGTTATCTCATATTCTTAGATTGGAAGAATTAATATTGTTAAAATGTTCATAACCCAAAGTAATCTACAGATTTAATGTGATCCCTATCAAAAAAAAACCATGACATTTTCCACAGAACTAGAATAAATAATTCTAAAATTTATATGGAAGCACAGAAGACCCTGAATAGCCAGAGCAATTTGGAGAAAAAAGAACAAAGTTGGAGGTATCACATCCTTGACTTCAGACAATGCTACAAAGCTGCGGTAATCAAAACAGCAAGGTAAAAAAAAAAAAAAAAAACAGCAAGGTACTGGCACAAAAACAGACACAGAGATTTATGGAACAGAATAGAGGGCCCAGAAATAAACCCATACACTTATGGTGAATTAATATATGACAGAGGAGCCAGGAATACATAACAGGGAAAAGGTGTCTCTTCAATAAATGGTGCTGGTAAAAGAATAAAATTAGAACATTTTCTCACCCCATGTATAAAAATAAACTCAAAGTGGATTAAAGACTAAATGTAAGACTGGAAACTATAAAACACCTAGAAGAGAACATAGGCAAAATAGTCTTTGACATAAATTGTAGTAATTTTTTTTAATGTTGTCTAAGGCAAAGGAAATAAAAGCAAAAATAACAAATAGAACATATTTAAACTTAAAAACTTTTGCAAAGCAAAGGAAACCATCAACAAAATGAAAAGACAACCTACAGAAAGAGAGAAAATATTTGCCAATGATATGACAGATAAAGGGTTAATAACCAAAATATATAAGCAGCTCATACAAAGCCAAACAATCCAATTAAAAACAGGCAGAAAACCTGAATAGATATATTTCCAAATAAGACAGACAGATGGCCACAGGTACATGAAAAGATGCTTAATATCACTAATTGTCAGAGAAATAAAAAAACAAAAATGAAATACTATCACATCACACCTGTCAGAATGCCTATCATCAAAAAGACCGCAAATACAAATGTTGGTGAGGATGGGGAGAGAAGGGAATTTTGTACACTGTTGGTGGGAATGTAAATTGGTGCAGTCACTATGAAAAACAGTATGAAAGTTCCTCAAAAAACTAAAAACAGAATTACTATATGATCCAGCCATCCCACCCATGGGTTTATATCCCAAGAAAATGAAAGCACTAATTGGAAAAGATACATGCACCCTAATGTTCATAGCAGCATTATTTACAATAGCCAAGATATGGAAGTAACCTAAGTGTCCATCAACAGACGAATGGATAAAGAAGAAGTGGTATTTATATACAAGGGATTACTTCTCAGCCATAGAAAAGAATGAAATTTTTTCTTTTGCAACAATGTGGATAGACCTGGAGGTATTATGTTTAGTGAAATATGTCAGACAGAGAAAGACAAATACTGTTATGTATCACTTATATGTGGAATCTAAAATATTAAACAAACAAATGAATATAACATAACAGACTCACAAATATAGAGCACAAGCTAGTGGTTATCAGTGGAGAGAGGAAAAGGAAGAGGAGCAAGACACAGGTAAAGGATTAAGAAGTACAAACTACTATGAGGAGCCCACAATGAAGAGTAGCCCTCCACTCACCACAACTAGAGAAAGCTCGGCCGCAGCAAAGAAAACCCAGCGCAGCCAAAAAAAAAAAAAAAAAATACTATGTATAAAATAAATACTATGTATAAAATACTATACTATATATAAAATACTATGTATAAAATAAATAAGCTACAAGAATATATTGTACAGCACAGGGATTATAGCCAGTATTTTACAGTTCAATAAAGTATAATCTATAAAAATATTGAATCACTATGTTGTACACCTGAAACTAATATAATACTGTAAGTCAACTATACTTCAGTGAAAAAAATGTAAAATAATTTAAAAAAAGATCCAGTAACTTAGCTGGACTGCTGTAAATGAAAACATTTTGTACAGGGGTGTATTGCTTCATTTTTTTACTGCGTTATTTTCAAGACACATGGTTTTAAAGGGTTTTATAGGTAACAACTAGTAGAGTTAAAGACAATCTATACCTTCCACATACCCGAAGATAAGAGCAAATAGATGATAATCCATATAGCAAAAGTGAAAAATAAAATGATCATTAAGTTTCAAAGAGAGTAATAGCAAGACAGCATAATTATAGAAGCTTAACTATCAGTTATATCAGCTATTACTTGTAACTATGAATGAAAATTATTTTGGTTTTGACATAGAAATTTGAAAATTAATTATTTCAAATACTATTTGAAATACATATGTGATAAAAGCAGGAGAAAAACTAAGTATGTACAGTATGTCCACATTTTATTGTAGTACTCTTTCTCCTTTTTAAAAGATCTCCCATGAAATATAACTTGGATAAATGAAGAGTAAGATTGTAAGCAATTATCTTCTTTATACTTTTCTACAGTAATTATTTTTATAAGCCTGAAAGACAACAAGAATTGTGGTGACATTAAGTGCCCTCACTTTTTGCCTAGGACAGCATTGTAGCAAATCCAGAAACACATTTTCACATCTGAGATATAAATAATTTCACAAGATGGAAATAGAATTTTTCTTTTGCATACAGAAAGAAAAAACTTTTAAATTTGAAATTTAAAACATTGTCAAAACTTTTTTTTTCTAATGTTAAATGTCAAGGAAAGCAATTTAGAAAACCCTGTCTGTAATTCTGAAAGAGTCCTGCAACTTAGATTTGCTAAATAAGTTGCCCTGTGCTCACTATATGTACTTCTGATTCTCTTACCTCCCTCATATCCTCTTCCCTGTTGGAAGTCAAATACCTTTTTCTAAAAGTACTTTATGGTTCTGATGAACCTAGGGGCAGGACAGGAATAAAGAAGCAGATGTAGAGAATGGACTTGAGGACACGGGGAGGGGGAAGGGTAAGCTGGGACGAAGTGAGAGAGTAGCATTGACATATATACACTACCAAATGTAAAATAGCTAGTGGGAAGCAGCCCCATAGCACAGGGAGATCAGCTTAGTGCTTTGTGACCACCTAGAGGGGTGGGATAGGGAGGGTTGGAGGAAGGTGCAAGAGGGAGAGGATATGGGGATATATGTATACATATAGCTGATTCACTTTGTTATACAGCAGAAACTAACACAACATTGTAAAGCGATTATACTCCAATAAAGATGTTAGAAAACATAAAAAAAAAAAAAGTACTTTGCCTCCACAACTTCTTGTCACAGGGAGAGGTCTGTTTAAAAATGTAGAGTAGCTTCATAGCAGCAAAGAAATGTGGTAGAAGTCTTCCTGAAATTAAGTCGTAACTCTATTTCATTAAAGGATAGTGGTAGGCAGTTAATTTCTCTTTAGTATTGCACTAAAGTCCATTAAGAGAGCTTCTCTAATTGTGGGAATTGATTAGAATTCTTTGGAGCATTCTGGATACCTTGACAGTCAGAAGGCAGCAGAATAAGTGTTAAAGGTGAAGCTGATACACATTTATCCCTATAGCTAAAGGAATAGTATTTGGTAGTCATCTTTAAATATTACTATTTTATAGATAGTTATATTAATATCTTAAAGCTATTTCCCTCCCCCACATCAATACATTAAGTGTGATAAACACTTTTCTGTATTAAAAGTAGAAAATTAACTCCACTTTCCTTCTCCCAATGTTTAAAATTATTTAATAATATTTCCTCTCTTGATGTTCCAACTTTTTAATGTGGTAATAGAAAGGGGAATAAAAGACTAGAACAGAAATGGTAGAAAGATCATCATAGGTTTAAAGTTCAAGATGGCTTGCTTAGCACACTATCTTCCCAAAGAACTATTAAAATGACAAAAGGAATATATAACAACAAAAATAAAATCTTACAGTTGGAGAAAGCTAATATAGTGGTACCACTTCCAAACATACCATATATTATGAGTTGCAGGAAGGTATAAAGAAGATAAAGAAAAATTGATAATGTAAACCCACAGATCTGGGGAGAAAAATCCATAACCTCTGTCAGAAAAGAGAACCTCAAAAAAGTGAAATTTTCAGGCATAATCCTATACTAAGTACAACCTCAGCAACATCAGCCCCAACCACTCTTAACCCACAACTAGAGTATGACAATCCACATAAGGAAGCACTGACTATTCACCTTTCTTTAATAAACCATCAGGCTAATCTATCACATCTCACATTCCTATTTGCCTCATCACTTCCAAAAAATCTGTTATCCAGATCATCCACTAACTCTCATCCCTATACTGCAGTGTCAGTGTACATGCCCTAAAAGGTTGACTTAATAACAATCTACAATTCCCCAAATCTTTCAGTGTGTCTTCTGCTGTTCCTGATCTAAAATAAGCGAACACTCCTATTACCTCAAGCTCCTCTCTGAATACACCTTTCACCTCCTTGCCTTGAAGAAATCGTGGAAGTCTCCTGAGCCCATGATGTCTGCTGACACCCTCCCAAGACAGGCTTCAGGAAAAAGATGTGAGTAGGTATCCTCCTTAACACTTGAACACCACTATTTCTCCTTCCTCCTTTCCAAAACCAAGCTCCTTTGAAGTATAGTCATTTCTCATTATTTGCGATTAGTTATGTTCTATAAAGTTACTGGCAAATGCTAAGTCAGCAATTGCTGACTATTGTGCCTAGGGGAAATTTGGGGTTAGGTTCCTCTGAGTCTCTGGTCACATTTTCATTTCAAACATTTCAAATTAAGAAAATTAAATAGATGTACAAAATAGCAGAAAACAGAGAATTGAGAATCAAATTAATAAACTGGAAAAATGAATTGAAATACTTACTCAGAATATGATCCCATGGGCACAAAGATGAAAAAATATGGAAGAACAGATAACAGAATAGAAAATAAATACAGAGATTCCAATAACTATCTTATGATTTTCCATAAGTCAACCACAGGGGAAATAGGGGGAAGAAATAACATGAAAAAACATATCTAAACTAAATAAAAGTTCACATCTTCATATTTAAAGGGAATATTAACAGATAATCATGAGTAATGAGAAGCTATGAAAGTTAGAAACACCTCAGTGAAAGTTCAGAGTTCCAAACATAAAAAGAAGATAATAAATTCATCTGGAGAAAAATTGGTTATCTATAAAGGAACAAAAATCAGTTGACATAAGTCATGCAAAAATTAGTAAACAGAAACCTCAATTAAATACAGTCAGGAGACCAGAAAGAGGACCTCTTACTCCCTGTGATAATAGCAGAGCCCAACAGGAAGTATAAAAACTCCTCTTTTTTTTCCAGGAAGGACTCAACCAATGAAAATACATGGACTTTTTGCTTACTAGAGCCCTCCCAACTTCCTTTTTCCCCTCTATAAAAGTATTCTCCTTCCCTTTCTGCTGGGGAGCTTGCATGGGATACACCATGATTGTAGACCCTGAATTGCAATTCTCCCTTGATACCAAATAAACTTATCATTGCTGGAGAAGTACCTGGCAGTCTTTTGTTTCAGGTCAATAGTCATCTTATTTGGAGAAAAAAAAAATGTTAGAAAACAGTGAGCCAATGTCTTCAACATACTGAGGGAAAATAATAGCAGGTAGCCTCTAAGATGGCCCCACATGATCCCCATGTGCTAGTAGTCACGCTCTTCTCTAATTGCCCTCTCCTTGATGTGAACTGGACTTAGTGAATCACTTCTAACACATAGAATACAGATGTAACAGGATGTCACTTTTACGATTAGGTTAAAAACTTTGCCATCTGTTTTAAGGGCAGTCTCTTTCCTTCTCATGTGCCCTTGCTGTGAGAGAAGTCACCTTCCATTCTGTGAGATGCCCTATGGAAAGATTCATTTAGCAAGGAAAGAAAGGAGGCTTCCAGCCAAAAGCCAGAATTGAACCTGCCAACAACCACGTCACTGAGCTTGGAATTGAATCATTCCCTTGGTGATGTCTTTTGATGTAACCACAGCCCAAGCTGCCAGTTTCATTACAACCTCTTAAGTGACTCTGAGCCAGAGGAAACCAGTGAATTTACACCCGTATTCCTGACTCACAGAAACTGTGAAAAACAAATGTTTGTTGTTTTAAGCCCTGAAGTTTAGTGGTGATTTGTTATGGAGAAATAAATAACTAACAGGCATTCCAGTGTGTTTGCAAAATAAAAACATTTTAGAAAAAGAATTCAAAACCACAAAAAGTTCTGAAAGAATTATTAAGGATGTGCCCCAGTCAAATGAAAAATTAATCTAAGAAAGACTTGAGAAACTAAATATAATAATACATTTTTAAACAAAAAAAGATATAGATAATTCTAAGCAACTGTCTAGAGTTGTGAAACCTAATTGTTAAGAAATAACTTATAAGGAATTAGAATTATAATAAAACAATAAAAACATTCTAGAGCTTAAATCCCAGTGTTTTCAAGGAAACAGAATGTATATGGTGGGGGCCAAGAAAGTACAAGAGTGCTAAGAAATTTATCTTCTGCAGGAGAAATTATATAACTTCATCAACTATCTATATTCATCAAATATATAATGCTTGTTTAAAATGAAATAATAACCATGAGAAAAATGCAAATATGATTTATAACCATGAGGTGGGGAAAGAGATAGAGAAAACTTATCATTACAGCTAAAGAGAGGAAAGACAGGGGAAATACTAGAAAAGAAAACATTAAAAAACATTAAAAAAATAACAATACTACAAAGCCACAGTAAACAAAACAGTGTGGTATTGGCACAGAAACAGACATATGGATCAATGGAACAGAATAGAGAGCTCAGAGATAAACCCACACACCTACGGTCAATTAATCTTCAACAAAGGTGGCAAGAATATATAATGGTAAAAAGAGAGTCTCTTCAGCAAGTGGTACTGGGAAAGTTGGGCAGCTTCATGAAAATCAATGAAGTTAGAACACACCCTCACATCATACATAAAAATAAACTCAAAATGGCTTAAAGACTTAAACATAAGACATGACACCATAAAACTCCTAGAAGAGATCATAGGCAAAACATTCTCTGACATAAATTGTACCAGTGTTTTCTTAGGTCAGTCTCCCGAGGCAATAGAAATAAAAACAAAAATAAATAAATGGGGCCTAATCAAACTTACAAGCTTTTGTATAGCAAAGGAAACCATAAACAAGATGAAAAGACCACTTACAGAATGGAAGAAAACATTTACAAACAATGCAACTAACAAGGGCTTAATTTCCAAAATATGCAAACAGCTCATACAACTCAACAACAAAAAACAAACATAGAAATTGAAAAATGGGCAGAAGACCTAAATAGACATTTCTCCAAAGAACACATACAGATGGGGACTTCCCTAGTGGTGCAGTGGTTAAGAATTCATCTGCCAATGCAGGGGACATGGGTTTGAGCCCTGGTCCAGGAAGATCTGACATGCCATGGAGCAACTAAGCCTGTGCACCACAACTACTGAGCCCATGTGCCACAACTACTGAAGCCTGCATACCTAGAGCCTGTGCTCTGCAACAAGAGAAGTCACTGCAATGAGAAGTTCATGCACCACAATGAAGAGCAGCCCCTGCTCACCGCAACTAGAGAAAGCCCACGCACAGCAACGAAGACCCAATGCAGCCAAAAATAAATAACTAAATTTATATATATATAAAAAAGAACACATACAGATGGTCAAGAGGCACATGAAAAGATGCTCAACATTTCTAATTATTAGAGAAATGCAAATTAAAACTACAAAGAGGTACCACCTCATACTGGTCAGAATGGCCACCATTAAAAAGTCTACAAATAACAAATGCTGGACAGGGTGTGGAGAAAAGGGAACCCTCCTACACTGCTGGTGAGAATGTAAATTGGTGCAGTCATTACAGAAAACAGTATGGAGGTTCCTCAAAAAACTAAAAATAGAATTACTCTATGATCCAGCAATCCCACTCCTGGGAGTATATCAGACAAAACTATAATTCAAAAAGATGCATGCACCCCTATGTTCATAGCAACACTATTCAAAATAGCCAAGGCATGGAAACAACCTAAATGTCCATCAACAGATGAATGGATAAAGAATATTCGGTACATATATACAATGGAATAATACTCAGCCTTAAAAAAGAATGAAATAATGCCATTTGCGACAACATGGCTGGAACTAGAGGTTATCATACTAAGTGAAGTAAGTCAGAAAGTGAAAGACAAATATCATATGATATCACTTATATGTGGTGAAACCAGTATCAGAATTATAAATTATAGAAAAATTAAAAACAATATGTTATCCATAGGCTAAAATCTAGGGTACACCTTAATTGATGTTCAAAAGAAATCATATAGACTTAATGTAATTATTAGAAATTAAGAAAGATCAAAAGTAAATAAAATATTCAATTTAAAACCAGGAATATAGACAACTAAATATCTCTTAATAAGTAAAAAGAAGTAACAAAGATAAAAGATAAAAGCAGAAGTTGATCATACTCAGTGTTGACTAGGGTATGAAGAAACAGGACCTTATACTTTTAAGGCTTCAGATTGTTAAAGCCTTTTGGGAGGGCAACTGAGAAAAATCTATTAAAATTTCCAATTTATATACTTATATATTTTTGGAAACCATCCTATATTTTTAGTCACCCTTGTCCCAACAAAATAATGGGAGGCTTCTCATTCCAACATTATTTTTAACAGCAACATTTGGAAAAGATATTAATACCCATCAATAACAGCCTGATTAAATAAACTGTGTTATCTTCATGTATAAAACATTTTGTAGCAGTCAAACAAATGATTGCTCTCTGTTCTGACAGAAATACCAGATATTTATGATTAAATGTAAAAAGTATGCAGCAAACAGTATTTGTAATATGGTACCATTTTGCATGTTTTAAATCATATGTACATGTTAAGCATCTAAAACTATCTTCATATGAAAATTTAGAAGAATATATACCAAACTGTAAACAGATGTTACCCGTGAGATAGTGAACTAGGGTATGTACAGTCATACCTTGGAGATACTGCAGGACTGGCTCCAGACCACTGCAATAAAGTGATTATCACAATAAAGTAAGCCTCATGAATTTTGGGGGTTCCCAGTGCATATAAAAGTTATCTTTACACTATACTGTAGTCTATTAAGCATGCCAGAGCATTATGTCTATAAAAAAAAATGTATGTACCCTAATTAAAAAAAAATGCTGTTGGAGAAATGATGCTGAAAGACTTGCTTGATGGAGGGTTGCCATAAACCTTCAATTTGTTAAAAACACATTATCTGTGAATCACAATAAAGCAAAGCACAATAAAATGAGGTATGCCTATATTGAAGTAATTGAATCTTCTCTTTTAAACCATAAACTATGCTTAACTTTTTTTTAAAACATCTTTATTGGATTATAATTTCTTTCCAATGTTGTGTTAGTTTCTGCTGTATAACAAAGTGAA
This sequence comes from Balaenoptera acutorostrata, assembly GCF_949987535.1. Lineage (NCBI taxonomy): Eukaryota > Metazoa > Chordata > Mammalia > Artiodactyla > Balaenopteridae > Balaenoptera > Balaenoptera acutorostrata. The sequence continues at coordinate 142,003,551 of NC_080066.1, forward strand.
TCAGCTATATGTATACATATATCCCCATATCGCCTCTCTCTTGCATCTCCCTCCCCTATCCCATCCCTCTAGTTGGTCACAAAGCACCGAGCTGATCTCCCACTGCTATGCAGCTGCTTCCCACTAGCTATCTATTTTGCATTTGGTAGTGTATATATGTCAAGTTACTATCTCACTTTGTCCCAGCTTAAACTTCCCCCCCCGTGCCCTCAAGTCCATTCTCTACGTCTGCATCTTTATTCCTGTCCTGCCCCTAGGTTCATCAGAACCATTTTTTTAAGATTCCATATATATGTGTTAGCATACGGTATTTGTTTTTCCCTTTCTGACTTACCTTACTCTCTATGACAGACTCTAGGTCCATCCACCTCACTACAAACGACTCAATTTAGTTTCATTTATGGCTGAGTAATATCCCATTGTATATATGTGCCACGTCTTTTTATCCATTCATATGTCAGCGGACACTTAGGTTGCTTCCATGTCCTGGCTATTGTAAATAGTTCTGCAACGAACATTGTGGTATGTGATTCTTTTTGAACTATGGTTTTCTCAGTGTATATGCCCAGTAGTGGGATTGCTGGGTCATATGGTAGTTCTATTTTTAGTTTTTTAAGGAACCTCCATACTGTTCCCCATAGTGGCTGCATCAATTTACATTCCCACCAACGGTGCAGAAGGGTTCCCTTTTCTCCACACCCTCTCCAGCTTTTATTGGCTGCAGATATTTTGATGATTGTCAGTCTGACCAGTGTGAGGTGATACCTCATTGCAGTTTTGATTTGCACTTCTCTAATATTAGTGATGCTGAGCATCCTTTCATGCGTTTGTTGGCGATCTGTATATCTTCTTTGGGGAAATGTCTCTTTAGGTCTTCTGCCAATTTTTGGATTGGGTGGTTTGTTTATTGATATTGAGCTGCATGAGCTGCTTGTATATTTTGGAGATTAATCCTTTGTCAGTTGTTTCATTTGCAAATATTTTCTCCCATTCTGAGGGTTGTCTTTGCATTGTGTTTATGGTTTCCTTTGCTGTGCAAAAGCTTTTAAGTTACATTAGGTCCCATTTATTTATTTTTGTTTTTATTTCCATTTCTCTAGGAGGTGGGTCAAAAAGGATTTTGCTGTGATTTATGTCATAGAGTGTTCTGCCTATGTTTTCCTCTAAGAGTTTGATAGTGTTTGGCCTTACATGTAGGTCTTTAATTCATCTTGAGTTTATTTTTGTGTATGGTGTTAGGAAATGTTCTAATTTCATTCTTTTATATGTAGCAGTCCAGTTTTCCCAGCACCACTTATTGAAGAGGCTGTTTTTTTCTCCATTGTATATTCTTGCCTTCTTTATCAAGATAAGGTGACCATATATGCATGGGTTTATCTCTGGGCTTTCTATCTTGTTCCATTGATCTATATTTCTGTTTTTGTGCCAGTACCAAACTGTCTTGGTTACTGTAGCTTTGTAGTATAGTCTGAAGTCAGGAAGCCTGATTCCTCCAGCTCTGTTTTTCTTTCTCAAGATTGCTTTGGCTATTCTGGGTCTTTTGTGTTTCCATACACTTTATGAAATCTTTGGTTCTTGTTCTGTGAAAAATGCCATTGGTAGTTTGATAAGGATTGCGTTGAATCTGTAGATTGCTTTGGGTAGTATAGTCATTTTCACAATGTTGATTCTTCCAACCCAAAAACATGGTATATGACTCCATCTGTTTGTATCATCTTTAATTTCTTTCATCAATGTGTTATACTTTTCTGCATACAGGTCTTTTGTCTACTTAGGTAGGTTTATTCCTAGGTATTTTATTCTTTTTGTTGCAATGGTAAATGAGAGTGTTTCCTTAAATTCTCTTTCAGATTTTCCATCATTAGTGTAAAGGAATGCAAGAGATTTCTGTGTATTAATTCTGTATCCTGCTACTTTACCAAATTCATTGGTTAGCTCTAATAGTTTTCTGGTAGCATCTTTAGGATTCTCCTTGTTTAGTATCATGTCATTTGCAAACAGTGACAGTTTTATTTCTTCTTTTCCGATTTGGATTCCTTTTATTTCTTTTTCTTCTCTGATTGCTGTGGCTAAAACTTCCAAAACTATGTTGAATAATAGTGGTGAGAGTGGACAACCTTGTCTTGTTTCTGATCTTAGAAGAAATGGTTTCAGTTTTTCACCATCGAGAACCATGTTGGCTGTGGGTTTCTCATATATGGCCTTTTTTATGTTGAGGTAAGTTCCCTCTAGGCCCACTTTCTGGAGGGTTTTTTTTTTTTATCATAAATGGGTGTTGAAGTTTGTCAAAAGCTTTTTCTGCATCTACTGAGATGATCATGTGGTTTTTTTCCTTCAATCTGTTAATATGGTTTATCACATTGATTGATTTGCATATATTGAAATATCCTTGCATTCCTGGGATAAACCCCACGTGATCATGGTGTATGATCCTTCTAATGTACTGTTGGATTTTGTTTGCTAGTATTTTGTTGAGGATTTTTGCATCTATGTTCATCAGTGATATTGGCCTGTAGATTTCTTTTTTTTTTCTGACATCTTTGTCTGGTTTTGGTATCAGGGTGATGGTGGCCTCGTTAAATGAGTTTGGGTGTGTTCCTGCCTCTGCTATATTTTGGAAGAGTTTGAGAAGGATAGGTATTAGCTCTTCTCTAAATGTTTGATAGAATTCGCCTGTGAAGCCATCTGGTCCTGGGCTTCTGTTTCTTGGAAGATTTTTAATCACAGTTTCAATTTCAGTGCTTGTGATTGGTCTGTTTATATTTTCTATTTCTTCCTGGTTCAGACTCAGAAGGTGGTGCTTTTCTAGAAATTTGTCCATTTTCCAGGTTTTCCATTTTATTGGCATATAGTTGCTAGTAGTAATCTCTCATGATCCTTTGTATTTCTGCAGTGTCAGTTGTTACTTCTGCTTTTTCATTTCTAATTCTATTTATTTGAGTCTTCTCCCTTTTTTTCTTGATAACTCTGGCTAATGGTTTATCAGTCTTATTTATCTTCTCAAAGAATCAGTTTTTAGTTTTATTGATCTTAGCTATTGTTTCCTTCATTTCTTTTTCATTTATTTCTGATCTGATCTTTATGATTTCTTTTTTTTTTTTTTTTTGTTCTTCTTTCTCTAATTGCTTTAGGTGTAAGTTTAGGTTGTTTATTTGAGATGTTTCTTGAGGTAGGATTGTATTCCTCTAAACTTCCCTCTTAGAAATGCTTTTGCTGTATTGCATAGGTTTTGGGTCGTCGTGTTTTCATTGTCATTTGTTTTTAGGTATTTTTTGATTTCCTCTTTGATTTCTTCAGTGATCTCTTGGTTATTTAATAGTGTATTGTTTAGCCTCATGAGTTTGTACTTTTTACAGATTTTTCCTGTTACTGATATCTAATCTCATAGCATTGTGGTCAGAAAAGTTACTTGATAAAATTTCAATTTTCTTAAATTTACCAAGGCTTGATTTGTGACCGAAGATATGATCTATCCTGGAGAATGCTCCATGAGCACTTGAGAAGAAAGTGTATTCTGTTGTTTTTGGTTGGAATGTCCTATAAATATCAATTAAGTCCATCTTGTTTAATGTATCATTTAGAGCTTGTGTTTCCTTATTTATTTTCATTTTGGATGATCTCTCCATTGGTGAAAGTGGGGTGTTAAAGTCCCCTACTATGATTGTGTTGCTGTCGATTTCCCCTTTTATGGCTCTTAGTATTTGCCTTATGTATTGAGGTGCTCCTATATTGGGTGCATAAATATTTACAATTGTTATATCTTCTTCTTGATCCCTTGATCATTATGTAGTGTCCTTCTCTGTCTCTTATAATAGTCTTTATTTTAAAGTCTATTTTGTCTGATATGAGAATTGCTACTCCAGCTTTCTTTTGATTTCCATTTGCATGGCATATCTTTTTCCAGCCCCTCACTTTCAGTCTATATGTGTCCCTAGGTCTGAAATGGGTCTCTTGTAGACAGCATATATATGGGTCTTGTTTTTGTATCCATTCAGCCAGTATGTCTTTTGCTTGGAGCATTTAATCCATTTACATTTAAGGTAATTATCGATATGTATGTTCCTATTACCATTGTCTTAATTGTTTGGGGTTTGTTATTGTAGGTGTTTTCCTTCTCTTGTGTTTCCTGCCTAGAGAAGTTCCTATAGCATTTGTTGTAAAGCTGGTTTGGTGGTGCTGAATTCTCTTAGCGTTTTCTTGTCTGTAAAGGTTTTAATTTCTCCATTGAATCTGAATGAGATCCTTGCTGGGTAGAGTAATCTTGGTTGTAGGTTTTTCCTTTTCCTCACTTTAAATATGTCCTGGCACTCCCATCTGGCTTACAGAGTTTCTTCTGAAAGTTCAGCTGTTAACCTTATTGGGATTCCCTTGTATGTTATTTGTTGGATTTCCCTTGCTGCTTTTAATATGTTTTTCTTTGAATTTACTTTTTGATTGGTTGATTAATGTGTGTCTTTGAATGTTCCTCCTTGTATTTATCCTGTATGGGACTCTCTGCACTTCCTGGACTTGACTATTTCCTTTCCCATATTTGGGAAGTTTTCAACCATAATCTCTTCAAATATTTTCTCAGTCCCTTTTTTTTCTCTTCTTCTTCTGGGACCCCTATAATTCGAATGTTGGTGCATTTAATGTTGTCCCAGACGTCTCTGAGAATGTACTCAATTCTTTTCATCTTTTCTAAAATTCTGCTCTGCAGTAGTTATTTCCAGTATTTTATCTTCCAGGTCACTTATCCATTCTTCTGCCTCAGTTATTCTGCTATTGATTCCTTCTAGAGAATTTTTAATTTCATTTATTATGTTGTTCATCATTGTTTGTTTGCTCTTTAGTTCTTCTAGTTCCTTGTTAAACATTTCTTGTATTTTTTCCATTCTATTTCTAAGAGTTTGGGTCATCTTTACTATCATTACTCTGAATTCTTTTTCAGGTAGGCTGCCTATTTCCTCTTCATTTGTTTGTTCTGGTAGGTTTTTACCTAGTTCCTTCATCCGCTGTGTATTTCTCTGTCTTCTCATTTTCATTAACTTACTGTGTTTGGGGTCTCCTTTCTTCAGGCTGCAGGTTTGTAGTTCCCATTGTTTTTGGTGTCTGCCCCAGTAGTAATGTTGGTTCAGTGGGTTGTGTAGTCTTCCTCGTGGAGGGGACTGGTTTCTGTTTTCTGGCAGATGAGGCTGGATCTAGTCTTTCTGTTTGGCAGGACCGTGTCTGGTGGTGTGTTTTGGGGTGTCTGTGAACTTATTATGATTTTAGGCAGCCTCTCTGCTAATGTGTGGTGTTGTGTTCCTGTCTTGCTAGTTGTTTGGCATAGGGTGTCCAGCACTGTAGCTTGCTGGTCGTTGAGTATAGCTGGGTCTTAGCATTGAGATGGAGATCTCTGGGAGAGCTTTTGCCATTTGATATCACATGGGGCCAGCAGGTCTCTGCTTGACCAATGTCCCTCACTTGCCTCTCTCACCTCAGTGGCTTGGGTCTGACACCCGACCGGAGCACCAAGAACCTGTCTGCCACACAGCTCAGAAGAAAAGGGAGAAGGAAGGAAGGAAGGAAAGAAGCAAGGAAGGAAGGAAGGAAGCAAGGAAGGTGGGAGGGAAGGATAGAGGGAGAGAAGGAAGGAAAGAAGGAAGCAAAAAGAAAGAAAGAAAGAAAGCTATTAAAATAAAAAATTAAAAATATTATTAAAAATAAAAAATTTAAAAAGTAATTTAAACTAAAAAAAAAAGAAAGAAAGAAGAGAGCAACCAAACCAAAAAACGAACCCAGCAATGATAACAAGTGCTAAAAACTATACTAAAAAAAAAAGACAGAACCCTAGGACAAATGGTAAAAGCAAAGCTCTATAGACAAAGTCACACAAAGAAGCATACACATACACACTCACAAAAAGAGAAAAAGGATAAAAATATATATACATAGGGCTTCCCTGGTGGTGCAGTGGTTGAGAATCTGCCTGCTAATGCAGGGGACACGGGTTCGAGCCCTGGTCTGGGAGGATCCCACATGCCGCGGAGCAACTAGGCCCATGAGCCACAACTACTGAGCCTGCGCGTCTGGAGCCTGTGCCCCGCAACAAGAGAGGCTGCGACAGTGAAAGGCCCGCGCACCGTGATGAAGAGTGGCCCCCACTTGCCGCAACTATAGAAAGCCCTAGCACAGAAACGAAGACCCAACATAGCAATCAATCAATCAATCAATCAATCTTTAAAAAAAAAAAAAGACCTATGGTAATTATCATTACAAAAAATAAAAAATATATATATATACATATAAAAAAAAGAAAAAGGAAGAGAGCAACCAAATCAATAAACAAATCTACTAATGATAATAAGCTCTAAATACTAAACTAAGATAAACATAAAACCAGAAACAAATTAGAGGCAGAAACAAAACCCCAAGTCTATAGTTGCTCCCAAAGTCCACAGCCTCAATTTTGGGATGATTTGTTGTCTATTCAGGTATTCCACAGATGCAGGGTACATCAAGTTGATTGTGGAGATTTAATCCACTGCTCCTGAGGCTGCTGGGAGAGATTTCTCTTTCTCTTCTTTGTTCGCACAGCTCCTGGGGTTCAGTTTTGGATTTGGCCCCGCCTCTGCATGTAGGTCACCTGAGGGCATCTTTTCTTCACCCAGACAGGACAGGCTTAAAGTAGCAGCTGATTAGGGGGCTCTGGCTCACTCAGGCTGGGGGGAGGGGGGGTATGGAGTGAGGGGTGAGCCTGCATCGACAGAAGCCAGTGTGACATTGCAACAGCTTGAGGCTGTGTGTATTCTCCCAGAGAAATTGTCCCTGGATCACAGGACCCTGGCAGTGGCAGGCTGCACAGGCTCGCAGGAGGGAAGGTGTGGATAGTGACCTGTGCTTGCACACAGGCTTCTTGGTGGTTGCAGTGGCAACCGCATTCATGTTTCATGCCCATCTCTAGTGTCTGTGCTTATAGCTGTGGCTCGTGTCCATCTCTGGAGCTCGTTTAGGCACTGCTCTAAATCCCCTCTCCTCGTGCACCCTGAAACAATGGTCTCTTGACTCTTAGGCAGTTCCAGACTTTTTCCTGGACTCCTCCTGGGTAGCTGTGGCGCACTAGCTCCCTTTGGGTTGTGTTCACGCAGCCAACCCCAGTCCTCTCCCTGGGATCTACCTCCGAAGCCTGAGCCTCAGCTCCCAGCCCCCACCTGCTCTGGCGGGTGAGCAGAGAAGCCTCTCAGGCTGGTAAGTGCTGGTCGGCTCCGATCCTCTGTGTGCGAATCTCTCTGCTTTGTCCTCTGCACCCTTGTTACTGTGCTCTCCTCTGTGGCTCTGAAGCTTCCCCCACCCCGCATTTCCACCAGTGAAGCAGCTTCCTAGTGTGTGAAAACTTTTCCTCCTTCACAGCTCCCTCCCAGAGGTGCAGGTCCTGTCCCTATTCCTTTGTCTCTGTTTTTCCTTTTTTCTTTTGCCCTACCCAGGTACGTGGGTAGTTTCTTGCCTTTTGGGAAGTCTGAGGTCTTCTGTCATCATTCAGTAGGTGTTCTCTAGGAGTTGTTCCACATGTAGATGTATTTTTGATATATTTGTGTGGAGGAAGGTCATCTCCACATTTTATTCCTCTGCCATCTTGAAGGTCCAGCCTCAATACTTTTATTTTTAAATGACCTTGTTATATTTGGCTTCAGGACATTAAACTTTCAGAGTACAAAGAGAGATAATAATATTTAATAAATTGCAAGCCTACAAGGCAAAAACTATGATTATTTTCCATTTACTGTATCACCTCAAGCCCATGGTGCTAAAGAAATGTTAAATGATAAAACTTGGCCTTAAAGGAAAGGCCTGTGAAAGGGAGAACAGATCATCCTGTAACCTTCACAGGAGCATACACAAAACTTCTGGTGGTTAGTGCAAGCATTTGAATAAAATGAAAAAGTAAAAGCTTCCTTGGTGGTAAGATTTACCCCAGTTCTTAAGCCAAGCTTTTAGATCTCCAGATGTGGGAGCTATGATGATGTCTTTATTGTGCCCCTGTTGGATCTTCTGTGTCTAGGACAGTATCTGGTACATGACTGGCTCTCAATAAACATTTGTTAAATTAATGTATAAAGAATTCCAAAGTCATGGATTTTTTTCCTCTTCTTATTATCAATATCATAGGGTGAATTCATCTTCATAGCAACCAAGGCCTTCCTGCAGCTCTGACCTTTCTTTACTGATTATTTATTCCAAATGTGAAGGTGGCAGTCCGGGAATGAATTAAATGAGGGAAGAGATGCATGGAAATTGGTAACTGGTTATTTTCATCTCTGATAATGCCCTAGGTTTTAATGGTAAGCCATCACTAATACCCTACTTAGGTGATAACTTCTATAAGCAAAAGTTTTCAGGTATTAGACACTGGCAAACCAGGTCAGAGGAGAATGGGGCATCCAAAAGAAGGAGAATGGAAGTTACAAGGAAGGTGAGAAAGGACCAGACATAGGCTCTATCACACAGTTCAACACGTCTAAAACAAATTTATTAGTATTTGCTTGTAGTTGAGGAAAATCTTCAAACAACTCCAACTTCATTCCTTCTCTATTTGTCTTCAAGTTTCCACTATGTTCCCATTCATCTTGATTCATCGAGACATCAGCACACCTTTGAGTTTCCCTTTCCTTGTACTTATTCAGTCATTCATCTTTTGAGCATCTGCTATCAGCCAGGTTTCATGCTATATTCTAGAGAGTGTGCATCCATGTCCTCTACTTTCAAAAAACTCATGATCTAGCCCAGAGCATACCATCCACCTTAAGTCTTCACTAACAATCGCAATAATCTCATAGCTATATTTTCTCATTCTGATATATCTGCATCTAACTCATTATTCACCCAACAGCATATTTATCTTTCTCTTCAAGGGATTATGTGTATGAGAGTATACTTTACATTCCATTCTCTAGATATTTATACTGGGGCAGTGAATGCTAGATACCCATCCATTATGCATTACTAATAGAAACTTGATTTTGTTTTAAGCAACTAGCCTCACACAATTCCTAGCTTTCATTGCAGCTGAAGTAGCCATGTAACACTTTCTGGACAAGGATGTATAAGCAGAAGTTGCAAGGTGGGACTTCCATGAAAGCTCTTTAAAAAGGAGAAGACTCTGCTGAAATCATGTTTTAACTTTTATCCCTCTCCCATCTTACTATCTGGAATGTGGGCCTGATGCTGTACTTATTTCTTTATATAATCATGAGACAGGAAGGCTATGGACTAAAGACATATGGCAGGGATAGCTAAGCAGAAATATAGAGCAAGCTTCGGTTCCTGATGGCACTGTGAAGATGCTACACCAGTTCCAGGTTGCCAATCTCCAGATTCCTCATGCACATATCTTTATTTTAAACCATTGTTAATCAGTTTTCTCTTACTCCCAAGCCAAACATGATCCTAACCGACACATGTGCCTTCCTCCCCAACCACACCTCCTGTTTCACTTTTGCAGTAGCCCCTTTTACTGGCAAGTTCATCTACTTATTGCCACCAAAATGGACCATGACGTTTTGTGCCTTTGATTCCTTTTTTTCCTCCTACTGGATATAAGTTCTCTCCCCTTCCTTTCTAGACATCTAACTCCTACCCTCTTGTGCAAGGGCAAGATTATAAGGTAGAAAGAACATGAGCTTTTCCACCAGGCTGGCCTAGGTTTAAATCCTAGCTCCCCTGTTAACCAACATGATGATCCTGGATCGTAAACTCAATGCCACTCAGTCTCTTCATCTGTAAGATGGAGATGACAGTACCTACCTCAGAGGGTGGTTTTGAATGAGGGTCAGCAAACTACAGCCTGTGGGCCAAATCCAGTCTATGACCTGTTTTTGTAAATAAAGTTTTATTGGAACACAGAAATACCCATTTGTTTATGAATTGTCTATAACTGCCTTCATGCCACAATGGTAGACTTGAATACTTGTAGTAGAAACTCTGGCCTACAGAGCTGACAACTTTTACACTCTGGCCTTCAGTGTTGAGTTCCAAGGAAGAAATAAATGTTGAGAGCCCAGCATAGCACTGGTATGGAGTAGTCTACTGGGTGGATGGCAATGGTGAGGCCATGGATAGAGGGGGCATGTGGCAGGGGAAGTGCTGTCCAGAAGACTGATGGACTAGCTGCTGGTAGGTCTTCCAGGAAGTCATTACAGATAGAGAGTCAATTTCTCAGCTTCCCAAGTCCAGAAGCAATTTGGCCAGTGTCTGAAAATAGGATCTTGTCTCAGGACAGATAAAAAACAACTAAGCTCACCAAAGACTAATGGGTAAAACAATGTAAACTTACTACAGGAAACCCTTGACATTCCTAGAAAGAAAAGTTCTTTCAACTAATTGCAAGTAGCTCTACTTGAGCAATAGTAGCATGTCATTGTTTTTATTAAGAAATGAATTTGCATTCCCGGAGTGTACAGAAACGAGATACTCAGCCAGTGAGTAAGCCTACTAAGCACCTATGCACATCTCAGTGAGGTTTTATTCCCCTGTTTACCACCTCCTGCTTGTTAAATCCTGGGATGTAATGTGATAGAGACTTTATTTCTAAGTGAAAAAATGCCCCCTGCTTCCCCAAAATAAAAACAAAAATCTCCAACTGATCATGTTGTGACAGAAGTAAAAAGAAAATGAAGGAAAATTAGGTAAAAGTGATATTTCTTAGCCAAAATGAGAAAGTTTTCAGTGACTTGAAGAGTGGAACTTCTTAATGGATAGACTCATTATAATTTTTCCAATGAGGAAAACTATAAAGTACACATGGGGAAAGAGTACTGTATTTTATAACAAATAACATATGTGATAAGGGTGTTTGCAAATTTGAGAACTCACAAAAGAAGGGAAGGGAGAGAGAGAGAGAGAGAGGAAGGGAGGGAGGGAGTCAATGAGAGGGGTAAAAAGAGAGTGGTTTGAGAAGGAAAGAGAAGGAAAGAAGGGGAGAGGAAGGAAGGAAGGAAGGAAGGAAGGGAGGGAAGGAGGGAGGGAGGGAAGAAGGATGGGTGGAAGGGTGGAAGGACAGGGATAAAGAGCAAGGAAGAGGGAGGGAGAGAGGAAAGAACCCCTAATAAATACCTGGAGAGCAGGTTCTGTTCTCCCCAAATTATTGTTTCATTAAATTGTAATCGTAAAATTGGCTTCACCCAAAAACAAAACAAAACAAAAAAAGATCTTTTGGTCAAACACATTTTGGAAATGCTTAATATTCATCCTCTCTTGCAGAATCACCATGAACATCAGCATATCTAATGCTCTGAAAGGCCTGTAGGAAAAGAGAAACTTGCACACTTGATTTGACCTAGCACTGTTTTCAAACTTATTTCATGTTGACTGAAACACACACACACACACACAACATAAAAGCTGTGAGTTTGTTCAGTGTCTTACTGACAACTATAGCCCAGAAAACAGCCTCTCAGGTGGTTCTGAGAAGCTGTTCCAAAGCCGTGTGGTCCGGGAGGTCAGTACATATAAATGAATTTGGTGAAGGGGGATACGCACAGTCAAGCACACATCTCAGTAGAAGGCTGCTGCTAATTATGAGGACCAGATGTCTCCGCTGATGATTTTAGTGTTTTTCTAGGTATGAGAAGTTGTAAGAAATGGGTTTCATAAAATTTTTTCCTGAAAATATCTAACTATCAGAAGGCCTCTTCTAGCAATTTTCCTCAGAACAGAGTGCCTCATTCCTGATCTTCACTTTGAATACCTCACAGGGTGTGTTAGAGGTCACTGACTGCAGTGACTAATGACCCGATCATTGTAGAGCCTGATGGCAAGCAACAGTCTTTAGTTGGCATTCACCACAATGACCTTTAAAACCCACTAACATCCAAAGCAAGGTTCATTTAAGTGTTTTTAAGTAAAACGTACCAATGGCGTACTCTTAAACAAAATGCATCCAGAATTCCATGTGCTTTTAAAAATTGTGTTCTTGTCCACAAATGATCAGGCTTGAATCCTATGAACATCCAGTGGAGGCTTGAGTTTTGCCATTATTAGCCAATACACTAATAAATCTCAACCTGGTTTCAACTAAATAAAGTTTATAAAACTGTCATTTTTGTCTCTCCATTTCTTCTCATTTTTCATAAAGTGATAAGAGCAGATGAAACAAAATAGTCAAACCCTGCTCAAACATCTCTAGGCTAAACCAGCACCATTTCATAAACTGAACCGTTAGTGGTATATGTCGTAACTGATGTGTGAAAATGTGTTTCTCAAAAGTCAAACATTCCAACATTTAGAAACTCTATATAAGGTAAAAGAGGAACTCAAAGATGTACTTCCTGGATATCAAGCAAGTTTTCAGTGAAAAGTTATACCTTGGGCTACTATTGAAAGATAAGCCACCAATTCCCAGAGAAACAGGGAGATGGGAGGAGGATCTGGAGGCAGAATGAATAAAGGCAAGGGTCACAAAACCGTTGGATGCTTTCAAGGAACTGCTCAATCAGTACACAGTAGAGCTCATATAAATTGTTCCATAATGAGATTATTACATTAACACTTGATGTTGGAACATTTGATAGCCCTTATGTACAATTAAAGCCTTGATTAGGCATTGTAGTATTGTGATTTGTAATAAAAAAATTACATTTGGTCTCCCTCCCATTTCTGGCACAGAACTCTCAAAACCTCTGGAATTGCCTATATGATGAAAGCCATAAAGGTGTCTTTTGTTATGTTAACAATGTGACTTTTGGAGAGTACGTAAGGATAGCGGCTGGTTGCCAAGGGAGTCAACAAAGTGATTGGGGGCTTGGAACTTTTAGTTCCCACTCCCAACCTCCAGGGAAGGAAAAGGGGCTGGAAGCTGAATCAATCTCCAATGGCCAATGATTGAATCAATCGTGCTTATGTAATGAAGACCTCATAAAACCCCCAAAAGGACTGGGTTTGGAGACCTTCCAGGTTAGTGAACACATGGGTGTGCTGAGAGAGTAGCAAGTTCAACGACGGCACCGAAGAGCTCTTTCCCCATACCTTGTCCTGTGCATCTCTTCCATCTGGCTGTTTCTGATTATATCCTTCTATAATGCACCAATGATCTAGTAAGTAAAAGCTTTCTCTGAGTTCCGTGAGCCCCACTCAAGCAAATTAATTGAACCTAAGGAGGAAACCTGGGAACCTCTGGTTTATAGCCAGTTGGTTAGAAGTCCAGGTAACAACCTGGATTTACGATTGGCATCTTGAGTTGGAGGAGGTTGCTGGTCAGAAGCACAGCTGACATCCCAAACTTGTGACTAGCATCTGAAGTGGGGGCGGGGGAGGGCAGTCTTGTAGGACTGAGCCCTTTACTTGTGGAATCTGATGCTGTCTCTGGGTAGATAGTGTCAGTATTGAGTCTAATTGTAGGACACCCAGGTGTTGCATGAGAATTGCTTGTTGCATGTGTGCGGACCTCCCTCTCCAACATGTTGAAATTGGGTCCAGGAACCGACATTACAGACATACAGTCTCCATTTCAGATGAGTTCACGTCCATGTTTCATGCTGAAACTGCCTCTCCCAGGCTTCTAATCCTAAGTCCCTGCTCTGTTAGATCTACTCAGAATTCTCCTGAAATGGCCTCCATCTCTTCTGGGCCCACAGCCCTGTGGCCATCTGCCTTAGACTGCTGCTCTCCTAAATGTCCTCTGGCTCTCTGCACAGAAGTTTTCCTAAAGCTAGAGGTTGATCATCTCATGTGGGGAACATACAGTTTTCATTTTCCAGGTCACACCATCTGCCCAGTATATCCAGGGTTTCCCCACAAATCACCAGAAGGATAAAAATTGAATTAAGAGTATCTGTAGTAAATACATTTGCTCTAGTTCTGCTTGCAGAAGTATAAATGAACTTTGACCCTCATTCCAAACCTCCATTCACCTTTCTTTATTCCTCAGCCAGGGGCTCTTCCCAACTCTCTAGGGAGCTATTCCCACTGCTCTCGAACCGTCCCCACAAATAGCATATGGGACATGCTCTTTCCCCTCTCTTGTTTCATCTTCCTTTGGTAAAGTTCATTGCTGAAAAGCCACAATTCCTGCCCACGGTACTAATAAGGCCATGTCAAAGCGACTTCCTGTTGCAGACAAGGCACCCTCATTAGCACCAAAGCCTCTATCTCCAAAGCTGTGGCATTTGCCTGTGTTGGGGGAGTCTTTCTATGTCCAAGAATTTAAAAAATATTTTTCTAGGTATTAAATCTCTGATGGTACTATATTAAATTCAGTATCATCCTCTGTTATTTTCTCCAAATCTGAGGCATTATTCATGAATAGAGTGACCATGCATCCTGGCTTGCCCCAAACAGCTGTTTATGCCTGTTATTCTGGATTAGTTATAAATAGTGGTCCATTCTCAAAGGAACCCTGGTGTGGGTGATAAATTACACAGTCACTCTATCCACTCACAAATCCTGTGTATCTCATTCTCTCAACCTTTGAATTCCCTCATTCAAATAGGTCCATGCTGTATAAAGTATTTCTATATTCTGTATGTAACTTCTATAAACATACTTCAGGATGCAAAACTGGGCACCAGTTATATTAATGTTACATAAACATTACTATTAGCTATTTAAATCTCAGTGTTAGCTCTTTAATTTATTTAGGCATATATATTCTCAATCCAAATAATATGGGTGATCTAAAAATGACAAAATAAAATAATAGTCAACTAACTACCCAGTATGATTGACTTGTTTTATTCAAATTTTCATAGCAGGTAAACAGTAAATTTTTAGCAATGATACTTAAATGATTGGTCTTCTCACGAGGTTTTCTTACATCTGTACTCTGCTCTTTCATCCAAACATTGAAACAAACACAGGGCAGCCCCCAACAACAATGTATTATCTAGCCCAAAATAGTTTCCAGGTTGAGAAACAATGGCTTAATCAAATCTCTTACTAAAACCTTACAGGCTTATATTTAACCCAATGTGATATTTCAAAGGTATTTTCAATGTTTGTTTTGCATTGGTAGTTTATTTCATGGGAAATCCTGACGTCAACACAGCCACCAAAGTTGTATATACTTACACAATCTTGAATTACTACTATGTTTTAATTATGATTTTATGACTGCTACTGTGATGGATGAAAGAGTGGAGTACAGATGTGAGAAAACTCGTGGCAAGACCAATCACAGTTCCTTCCACCCAAAACTTCCATCAAAAACATAAGATACGGGCTTCCCTGGTGGCACAGTGGTTAAGAATCCGCCTGCCAATGCAGGGGACAAGGGTTAGAGCCCTGGTCTGGGAAGATCCCACATGCCGTGGAGCAACTAAGCCCGTGCACCACAACTACTGAGCCTGCGCTCTAGAGTCCGCGAGCCACAACTACTGAAGCCTGTGCGCCTAGAGCCCGTGCTCCGCAACAAGAGAAGCCACCGCAATGAGAAGCCTGCACACTGCAACGAAGAGTAGCCCACGCTCGCCATAACTAGAGAAAGCCCGCGCGCAGCAACAAAGACCCAACACAGCCAAAAATAAAAAAAATTAAATTTAATTTAAAAAAAAAAACAAATAAAACATAAGATACCTCTGAAGTAATCAACACAATTCTATATGTGTTTGTTTAATATCCTTTGGGGAATTTAGCAACATTTACTAAACACCTAAGCATATCTATAGGAGTAATATGTTAGCAAGCATTCTAAACAAAACAGTCTGAAATAATAAAGTAACAACGCAGGACGGACAATATATTAGTCTATTAACAAAGATTTGATGAATAAATAAAGAAATCCATAAAACTACTAAAAGGAAGGCTTCAAAGGTGCTTCAGAGGAGATGGATTTTCTTCTGGGCTAAATAAAACATATGACAGAGAAATGCTGGTCCTTTTCTGGGGACACGCTTACTGAAAAGCCTATTCTTCAACTTGCAATTTATGACATTTTTCTTTGAGCTTGGGATATTAAAGTTGCAAAAGTTGGAGAGTTCTGACGCAAAGCCTGAGGACAACTAGGCGGACTGGTTGAAATCTGGTCCTTGTGATGAAGGGCCAGAAATGTGCTGTTCTGGGCCCAGCATAGGTAATACAACTGTAGGAAGAAAATTGGCCTAGAAGGCAGGAAACCTTGGTTCTAAAGTTGATTTTGAAACTAACCTGCAGTCTCAGGTTTTTAAAGGTCATTTGAAATCTAAGTACACTTTCCCTGTATAAAATGAGAATTATATCTTCCCAGTCTACCTCAGATTAAATTCTGTAAATGAAAACATGAGCCAAAATTGGCTACATAAACGTAAGCTGTTAATGATCTATAAAATTGAATGATTGTACTGAATATCCTCTCAGGTTTCTTCCAGCTCTGAAAAATCTATAGTTTTACCATAAAGCCCGTTCAAGTCTCCAAAATAGTATGTGTATTTCTGAAAGAATAACATATAGGTATTAGCTTCCTAAGATTTACTAGTCAACTGCCCTAAGCAGATAGACCGAGATTTAAATAAAATTGCCAGATGATTGGCGTTTTTGTAAAAGACAAAAGGAACATACATCAGGAGACCCAGGCAAAAGCCTCGCTTGAGTTTCAACATTTAGGGGAAAAAAATGTGTCCATGTTTTTTGGTTTTTTTTTCTCTAACTTCTCAATATCAATTGATAGTAAGGAATCATAACCCAGGCCTTGGTGCCCTGAGTGTAGAAAGGGCAACAAAGTGCATTTCATCTCTTCTATCTAAACTGTACTTTCATACAATGGAGAAACTTAGATTTTCCTGCTGAGATCCAACTAGCCAAAACACTCCAGGGTCTGAATTTCCACTGATGTTGTCCATGCCCACCAAATATCCCAACCTCTCTTCTTCAGGTAGTAGAAGATTTCTTGGTCAGGAAAGAGGAAGCCACTAGGCCCAGGCTTAAATAGGGCAAAGGCAGCCTATTTATAGAACAAGATGATCAAGATGCAATTTGCTTCATGTTCTCAGGAAATGTACTAACGGTAGCAACAGTATTGCTATCATCTGTGTCATATTTTACAGACATACTCTCAGGTTCATTATCATTTTTAATAAGTGATTGAACTCACTTGGCGAAACTGATTTTTACTTAATATATATTGCTATTCATTAAAAGCAGTCTCTCATCTTTGTGATTTTCTCTTTCAGATTTTCCTGAGAGGAGCCAGTCTACTCAAACCAAAACCTCAGAAGCTAGTGAAATATTGATAAGAGATTTAAAAAATTATTCCTAAGGCAGGATTAAATCTCAGTTAAAATCAGGTTCCCACTTCCATCTGTTTCTTCAAGATTCATGGGAAGCAAGGGTGTCAGTTGGATCAGAAATTTCTAGTGTAAAATGAAATTTTCTTACTAAAAACATAGACTTCATAGCCTGTCAGCAAACATAAGGTTTAGATATTTTGTGCAAATATTTCCCCAAAATAGCCCACAGTATGCTGCTTGGGAAACGTTTGAGAAAGAAGGCAGAATTCAGTCACGAAGTTTGTGATCATGGAAGACAAGATGCTCTATAGAAATTTCTGATTTGTCAGATCTTGTACGCATCTCTGTTTCCTTCTCTCGTGTGCATTTTCTCTCTTCTTTCTGATGCAGCAGCTCAATGGGGGTGCATCTATATTTAGTATTTCCTTTGTATAAAGGAAATTGTATAAATGGGAACATGTAATCTCCTCATACTTGGCAAGGATGATTCACTTTGTTGTTTTCTTACTGTCATTGCTAATTTGAGAATTACCTCATTGCAGCCTTGTGCACAAACTGTGGTTCCGCTCTAAGCTGAATCTTCATTAGGTAAAAAAGTTGGTAGTAAAGACCATTCCAAAACCACAAAATGTTAACTCAAAATATTTAACTCAAATATGAAACACTATCATTTGGTGATTTTTATGAAAAATTTTCAAAACACAAAACTGAACAAATAAAGAAAAATCTAAGCCCAAGCTTATTTTAAGTAGTTGTTATATGACTATTTGGGCAGTAATTTTACAGATGGGTGAAAACATCACCGCCAAATATTTATTGAGTTTCCATTTGCCAAAGAATTGTGTCCTGGGGGATAAAGTAGTATCTGTCCACAAAGAAAGTGCTATCTTGTAACGAAATAAGTCATATAGCCTGAAAAGTTTAATATAATACAATAATTGAATAGTAAATTAACCAAAATTATAAGATTGTCTAAAACATCACTTGAGGAATTTCCACAGTTGAGTTCAGAAAAAAGATGAATGCATTAGGGGCAAATGTCTATATGGAATATGGAACAGCTTCACAGAAGATAGATTAAAAACTCAAAGGCCTTAAAGTTGGCTAGACTTTGTCCAGGTAGAGGAGAAAGGAAAACACTTCTCAGATGGGGATGTCCATGGATCTAATTTTAATCAAGTGTATACTGTACTCCTTGCCACACCCTTCTCTAGGTCACAGGCCCACAAGGGTGGGCAGAACAGATATAATCCCTGCCCTGGTGGAGTAAGTAGTCTGGTCCCATGAAGCACAGCCAAGGCAAGTGCTGGGGACAGTGAAGAGACCAGCAAGCAAAAGTAGAAAAGTCCCGTAAGGACAGGGTAGGGACTAAAAGTAAATGGGTGTATTGGGATGAGATGCGAGAAAGTCTGGTGCAATACTTTTCCCAAGGGTCATAGTGTCAAGCAAAACTCCATACATGCCAATCCTGCTTTCATCCTGATCCAAGTATACCACACAGATGAAAGCAAGTAAAAATGAATAAGAACAGGTAAGAAGTTGGGAAGGAATTCTACAAGAGCACTCGAATTGGGGCAGGGAGGTACAGAGCTTGCACTCATTTCCAAAATCTGGTTTAGACATCTTTTAACTTCAGCCAGCAGCCCTTTTCTTACCTCCCCAGCTGTCCTTCTGCTCCTTGCTGCAGTGGAATCAAATTGATCACACTGGAATCCCTGTTCTTAGTAGCTGTGTTAACACATTGTTTACATTCACCGAGCCTCAGTGCCTCCATTGTAAGTTGACATAAAGACACAGCAGTTATAAGGATTAATGAAACAGTGGATGTAATGAGCACTGGCAGAAAGAAGGTGCTGCATGAATGTTTGCTCCTCTCCTTCCCCTCCCTCCACCTCTAGTCACTGCCCAGCCCTCACCATACTGATGCCTGAATAATGGTCCAGGTTCACCAAGCCCTAGGGAATATTCCAGCTCTGATAACCAAACTGCTGCGCATGAACTACTGTATCCTGTGTAGACAAGAGCGAGCAATCACAGATTTGTGAGCATAGGTCTGACTTGTTTCCCCTCGTTCCCACTTGGGCATTTCATGCTCTAATAATGCAGTTCCATCAGAGGGTGGAAAGTACAAGGCAGGATGTGTGTGTGTGTGTGTGCACGCACAGAGGTGGTAAAGACAGTTCTGAACCTCCTGAGCCAAGCTGTTGATGTATGCGGTGTAGGCCATGCTGTAAAAAGTGGGGTCAGAATTCAGAACCACATTCAACTGGTTTTGAGACTTCTGTGCTCTGCCCACCCCACCCCCATGCAATACTACT
This sequence comes from Balaenoptera acutorostrata, assembly GCF_949987535.1. Classification (NCBI taxonomy): domain Eukaryota; kingdom Metazoa; phylum Chordata; class Mammalia; order Artiodactyla; family Balaenopteridae; genus Balaenoptera; species Balaenoptera acutorostrata. The sequence goes on from NC_080066.1 coordinate 142,023,022, forward strand.
TGTTTGAAAACCTATTTCCGTTTATGCCTTAAATTTATCAATGTCTTACCATTCCCAGGCTATCTGCACTTAAAACTCTATCTTTAATTATAAAATGAGTTTATGGTTGTTTAAAGAATATCAAGGGTCACAAGAATAAGGAGGTACTTTTTGATAAGTGAGAGAAACTATGCAAAGTTGCCCTGAAATCAGTGTTTGTGATGGAGGAGAGGGTGATGTGAGCAGGGAGCTCTCTGGGCCAAGGGTAATGCTTGCCCTGGAGGAAATTTGAGGTATAGGTTTTGTGTATGGATTCCTAGAAATTCTGCTCCCCACTCTCCATCACTCCTACCCTCAAGCTGTGTAGACCACTGAGTACTGCTGCATAAAATAACCCCTTACCCTGAATCAATGAAAAGCACACCATTTGTAGGTTAGATGGTAACTGGAAAAAAAAAAAAAGCTATTATTTTAATAAAATCTAGTGATAGCTTTTCTTTACTCCAGGTACAGCTCATGTAAAAGGCCACATATCACAAAGTAACTGCCCCTGTTGATTCAGGACTCAGAACAAACGCTAAGGTTATGATGAGAAACTGATAAGCTTGGAATCTTGTAGTTTTTTTCTTGGAAATCAAGCCAAAAAGGATTAACTAAGAAATTGTGACACATTTGAAGAGTAAAAATACTGAAATCTAATACTATTCTTTATATTTCCTGTTCTATATTGTTTCTCAACAGAGTGTAATAAATAATCAACAGAAATTTCACTTAAATAGAGTTGGAAGACCAGAAAGGGGGGCTCTTGTGCCCTGTGACCATAGCACAGCAACAGAAAGAAGAAAGACTCCTCTTCTTTCCTGGCAAGGACTCAGCCAATGAAAAGCCATAGACTCTTTGTTTATAGCCTTTCCAACTTCCTTTTTCCCTCTATAAGACTGTTCTCTCCTTGCTGTGCAGGGACTTGCGTATGGCTGGCCACATATATATAGGCTGGATTTATAGGGATAGCAGAGCATTAAAATAAAAAAGTAAAAAAATTAAGTAAAAATATAGCAGTGTTTCAGATTTTTAAAAATTAAGATATTAATGTCTATTAGTCCTGACCCAGGGTTAAAAGAGCCAAGTGTAGGTAATGGGCCAGGTACTGTAAAACTTCTTCTGGGACACATTTACATTGTTTCTTTCAACTTAAACTGTCCTTGTTGTTCATGATCATATCCCAGTGGAGGGGAAGGAAGGGGTTCTCCTTTTTTGCCACCCACATAGTGAAATTTGTAAAAAATTAATGTCCAAAGGTAAAGTGGAACTAGCATAATGGTGTTCTTTAGGTTAAGACACTGAAAATAAGAGTCTTATGCAGCAAAACTTCACTAAAGACACTCAGCCACCCAGCCTTCCCCCAGGGAGCAGCCACTTAACATTACTTGTGAAGTACTTTGAAGAAATTTTGGCCACAAATTATCTGTAGGCTTCAAGGGTAGGGGAGGAGTAGGGAGGTGGGAAGAAAAGTACACTGGAATCACTAAATCTGGATTGAAGTCCCTGATTCAATCTGATTGAATTGAATGTCCTATCTGTGTGACCTTGGGCGAGTCATTTAAGTTCTCCAAAACTAGTGTCTCCTCTGTGACATGGGAGGACTGGATAAGAGGTGATGGCCCCCAGAGCTGTGTGCGTCTATGGATTTTAGAGGGATGAGGCAGAGAATCCTGTTGACTGTGAGGTGAGGGTATATACCACCATGGTGCACATTCTGTAGTACTGGCATTAAGCTCCCCTGTACTAATTGCTATGGAAGTGCCGTGAACCTGACAGGCATGTCCTTACCCTTAGAGAACTCAGTCTACACAGGAAGACCCAGACACACCAGCAAACAAGATAAATACCAGCAGAGGAGTTCGCATCAATGCTATGGGACACAGAGGTGAACTACGTATCCTGGGAAATAAAAGCAGATGCTTGGGAAGAGGTGACAATGAAGCTAAACCTGGAGTATGAGTGGTCAAAAGTCCACTGACTTTCAACAGAATTTTTATGGGACAAGTGATCTCTGAAAATTGACTTGTGTAGTTATACCAAGAGAGTGAGAATTTGTAATAAGCAGAGCCAACAAACCATAGAGTATAAGAAAATATGTGTGTTGGGGTTGAAAAAAAATCTAAAACTTAAAAAAAAAATTCTAGGCATCTTAGTATTATTTTGGCTTTTCTCCTTGTTTTCCTTCACTCTACAACTGTTCCTACATGGTGGTGGGGTTGAGGGAGTGGGGCCTTGGGAAGGTGGAGAAGGATGCAGGAGAGAGGGATTTGATCACAGCAGGTTAGCAGAGAGCTTGCAATTGAATGTCAGTTTCTTACAGATGTCACTCCTCCTGTTCCAGGTTTGGAAAGCATCAATTTATCACCAAGCACTTGAGGGTGTTTAATAAGCATTGCTTAATAATTAATGGGGCTTTTGAATATACCTTTTCTATGTAGGGAGTGCATTTAAAAGGGTAGAACCTAAAACCCCATGCTCTTCAGGAGAGTTGTGAAAATGGGGGTAAGGTGTCTTGGAGCTTCAGAGGGTATTGTTTTTCCACACATGAGCAAAGAGAACAGAGGGTGTGATGGAACAAATGGAAGGAATTAATAATTTAAGGAGCATTATAGAGGATGCTTTGCTAATTCAGATTTATAGAATGACCCTTAGGGATCACCCCATTTGCTGTTTTTCTAACCTTTGTTCAAATAAATCTTTAATAAGAGCCCAATATCCAAATCCAATACAGTAAGAAAAGTTGTGGGATGGACCTGAAACCTTGTCCAAAAAATCCAACCTCCCACTGCCATCCCCAAGCTGCCCCTGAGACGTTACCCCAGAATTCTAGGGCTTGGCAGAATTCAATTTGCTAAACAATCACCTGGTTTACTTCTCCTTTTAGGAACAAAGCTCTGCACCACCTATGTTTTTAAATTTAATTTACACATTTAATTTCATTTTCAAGAAATTGAGCTTTAGTTTGCCAAAAAAATCAACTATATCAGTGATTTTACATGGTTGTAAAAATTCCAGCTTTCTGAAGTAACTAGCTCATTGTCAAATTCTTCTTCCTTACCCAGAGAAGTAACCTGACTAATATAACGAGAGAGACAGGCATGGAATCCAGGTATCCTGGCTCAGGCCACTCTGCTGTTGCCTCTGCCCAGAACATAAACCAAATACAGGCACACACATTAATCTATGCATGGTACCTAATCTAATCTTTTTTGTAATTTGTAGATTCTTTGTTAAATTGTGTATTGGAGGATTCCATGTTAGAATTATTGGCCTTCTCTAGTTGAGGTTCAAGACTTAGGGGGAAAAAACGAATAAGCAGTAAACACCCAATGACATACTGCTCATATACACTCCTGATGAGAGAGCTCAGTCAGGCTCATTCTCCTAAAGAAGACAGGGCAGGCATTAAAGCAAAGGGTATCTTTTTGTACTGCATTTGTCTTGAGCAGAGACTTCAGATACATAGAGTTAGAGTTCTGGGCCAGTCAGTTGGTGCTGGCATGTAAAAAAAAACACTCTGCTGTCTTAATTTTAAAAAAGAGTATTGATTGAAATATGTGGATATAAGATTCAGGATGACCCAGCTTAGAAACAAACAGGAACCTGAGACTATTCACAATAGAGATGTTCACGGTATCACCACTGTTAGATGCTGCCCCAATTCCAGTCTCATCCACCCTTTTTCCTTGTGCTACACACTTAAGATTCACCCTTCTAAGGCAGAAATATCTAATTGGCTAAGCTTCATTCGTAGCCCATCCTGCCTGCCATGGAACAAGGAGAGGTTTCCTGGCCTCTTACTCATTGCCACACAACGGGGGATTCCCCACAGTCAATAGGGGATTCAGATGCTAGACATCCAAAAGAATGGCAAGTGACCACCGTCACATTATCCGGATGATATGAGTTCAAAGATTGCATTATTAACCATTTAAACTATAGATGAAGGTAAGATATAAGATTACAAGTTTAAATTCGGGAGTGAAAATTCTTGGGCCATAGAGAACAAGAGGAAAGATGTTTTAAGGCTTTAGTACGTTCATTCTGTAGAACAATTTTATCCAAAGTGTGCCCTATAAAATATACCCTATCTCATGAAATACTAACCATGTATCTCCATTTTGGAGACTCAGAAATGCTGGTTAGCATATTAAAGATTCTAAAAGCTTATTTCATTTCACTTTTTTTTAAGCTTCTTTACCATTGAGCCCTCGACATCCACAGAATCAGTTTTCCAAGATGTGCACTTTGAGAACTGCTGCTTCTGATGAAAGTAGTAGTCCCTTTAATTCTATGAACTATTTGAAGTCATTTTATGAGAGTTAAGGCTTTTCTGGCTAGGGGGAGGACTTCTCAAGTACTCGGTCCTTGAATAACTTAATTGATGATCATTATTCAATCTTGGATACCATGGACATTATAGCTGCTTGCTCTAAATCAGATTAGAGAGGTTTCCTAAAGATATGGGCAGTTAAGAACTTTTATTCTACCTTGAGGGCCATCTCTAATGACCAGTGAGTATCTGGTGACTCTTCTCCCCCAACTCAGTTAGCAGAGTTTGATAGAACATCAGAAGCCCCCTTGAAAAGAGATAGAAATTATAAAGGGGCTTTTGGCTGGATGTGAAAGTTCTATTCTTCATCTCCCTGTCTGTAGGAGCCCTGGGTCCTTCCTTCTGTAGCCCACAGCCCGTATGCCCTACATCCAAACAGTTCTGCCAAACTTCATGTCATCTATTTCTTTGTAAACGAGAACATGACAGCTGAGAGCCTGAGACATCATTGAAATCCCTTCCCTCCATGTTTACCCCCTTTAATTAAATGCAGATTTAAAAAAAATAATCCTTAGCAGGAGCAGAGATTGAAAATGAGAGGTATCAAGTATTTTATCATCATATCCTTCCAGCGACTCTGTACTTGGCTTTGTTTCCCGGCAGCAGATTACTGCAGCTTACCCAACAAACATGATTAATAACTCAGCCAGAGCTTTTGTACTGGACGTAGTGTTTGCCAAAACTGGCAGAACTCAATGGTGAAGGGGGCACTGCAGTGACAGTTACTTTCTTACCACATGACCTTTCTTTGTAATTAAAAGCCAAACTCAACTATGTAGCAAACACTCAATGACATAAGTCTTCTCCTCCCTCCTTTTAAGTGATGATTGCTGATGCTGAGATTATTTTCACAGCTCCAAAATAAAGCCAAAGGAAATATGGTGTTCTCTCAAAATGCAGTTTCCACATTCAGTGTTTGCAGCCCCAGAGGCCTGTCAGGCTTGGGGCCTTTATCGCTGTGCATGGGAGATGCAGGGATCTAAGTGCCTTTGACGGGGACCAGAGAAGCCGTGAATCTGTGCTCTGTCTGTGTCCCCTTTACCTGATACCATTTGAAAACTTGCTGTGGCAGAAGTTAAAGAAAACCATGAGGCCATACTATCCCCAGACACTCTCCAAATGAGGAGGCTTGTTGGGGCTATGGTCCAGGTTCTGTGGCTATTTCTGCTGCTGAATAGTTTTGTCAATTGTACCATTTTTTCCCACTTTGGTACAGTTCGTTCCTTACTGTTTAGTGTAGTTTCTTCCCTGCTGTGGCAGCTTCCAAACAGCAGCTGTGACGCCACCCACCAGCATCCCAACAGTGTCAACCAACTCAAGTAAACAGGTCATGCGATTCGACCCCTCCCTACACACACATGCAAGGAAATGTTCGTGGATGCAGATTTCAGCTGGAGGACGTCCCTGAGGAAGCAGTGCATCCACACAAGGGAGGCTAAATCCTGCCTGGTTTGATTTTGAGGGAATAATCACTTTATTTATAAAGTTCCCCTCCTACCATTGCCCTGGAAAGCAGTCACAATAGTGACTAGATAAAAACATTAATTAAGACATCATAAGCCGCCCTGGAGAAGCAAGAATAAAAATAAAGAAGAAATTTGCAAAAGTGAGGGTTTCCAAAGGGTTGTCTAAAGAGAAATAAAGCAAAAGAGAGAGATACTTGAGAGCAAAGGGCCCAAGTCCTATGAGATCTTCAAGGCAACAGAACTCCAGCCCTTGGAATGACTGCCAGAAAGTGGGAGCTGGAAAAAGAAGCCCAGACAGGTATTATAATGCATGTGTGATTGTCCTGCTAGGTCTGCCGTGTCTCCTGAAAGAATAGCACATTGTGTCAGTAGCACATTGTGTCAGTAGCACATTGACACAGATGGATCCAAATGACACAGATAGCTCCATTTTCCCCCTAAAAGTCAGAGGGATTAACCAGGAAAACCCATTTAATTATTCACATGACACTTGGTGTAAAAATAAATAATTGTCTAATTCACATTCTAACAAGCATGTGGTTTTTCAGCTCTAAGATTGTAATCATCCCTTCCATCCTTCAAGGATGGTGGTTATTTCCCAGCAGAAAGATAAAATCAACCAATCTGTAATCAGATCTACAATAAAAGATATTGAGTAATACTGTGTAAAGAAAGGGTGATTATCCATATCTACATACAAACACATGCAACTCAGTTTTTTCTTGCCCTGACTCATTAATATCAGAACCCTTAAAATGTGATCCATCATGTAGGGAAGTGAAAAAAAATAAAACACCCTAGAAAAGATTGCCATCCATCACTGCCCCTTACTTTTTTCATTCCATTGGGAGAAAAAAATCTACTTTTCCCGAATAAAGCAATGAATCATGCTTTAGGTACTTCTGCAAATAGGAAATCTTCCAACAATTTTATTTAAGATAACTACAGATTTTCAGAGCTATTATGCATTGCACCATGTATTGGGGTCAGCTCACCAAGAGTAATGATTAGAAGAAAAATAAACAAAAATCTCAATAATTTTTTTTAATTAATTTGTAGCATATATAGAAAAATGGGCTTCATTAAGACATATGTATGCAAGATGGCCTCTTCATCTGATTTGACCCACTCTAGGCACCTATGTCTTGGTGGTAATTATCATGTTGCAGCTACCTTGTTTACACAAAGAACTCAGAGTGATTTTTAACAGGGATTTTTAAAAAATATGACTAAAAACTTTTTTGAGAATGGCAATCTCTCATTCTGTAATGAGAAATGTAAGGCCAATTATATGCACTTTATAATTAAAATGCTTTAGAATAGATTCAAATATCAGATTGCAGTCCATCATCACTCAGAGACTGTGGCCAGGGTAACTGTCTCTACATTGATCCAACCTGTGTGTTTCTCGTTATTCCTGTCCTAAGTGAGCTCTGATCTTTGTTGAGATGCCAGTTTCTTATGTCAGGGCCCCTATTAACTACATCCAAGTCTTTGCTTATGCAGTGACTCTGTACAATCCTTGATTATTGAGTAGTTAATACTGAAAACGCCTGTGTAGTGCTGAGCCTGTGCATTTTATCTGAACTCCCTCTGCTTGTGTGCTTGCCGTAGAGATCAGCAGCTTGCGGTTCTGGCTGCTATCACTGCTCCACGTGCCCTGCCCGAGAGTGAACTTGGAAGGAAGAAACAACCTGCTTAGAAGCCTCACTGAAGATGGATCCTCTCACTAACCCCACAAGCACACGCTTCACGACCATGTTGTGAGTGTGAATCATGTCCAGTGATAAAGATTTGAGGCTATTTTTGTTACTTTTTAAACAGAGAAGATTTGGTCTTAGGGAAAATATGCCTCAGGTCGCTTGTTCTGATGAAAGAAAGCAAACCCAAAATGTGGATCAAGATTTTATATCATGTATGTGTGTTATCACCAATAAGCAAACAGGAAAGGCATTCATTTATTTAGGATTTCTTTTGGCGGGGAAGGGGTCTGTGATCAATAACCTACATAAAGTTAAAAATTAAGTTTATTCAAAGTTCTCCCCCAAGTCTGAATTCATTGACTTCAAAAAAAGAAGGTAATATTCTAAGATAAATGCCTAATCTTGTCTTTCTTTCATTTACTAGGATTTCTGCCAATATTCACCATCAGATTCAACAGTGACAGGTTTTAAATAAAACTGAGGCTGATAACAAAATCTGCACATAAAAATCAATCTCATGATTTTAAATTCCTGTCTTATTACAATGAATTATTCTCAGCTACTTGAAAGCTATGGGTTTTATGGATATAAGTGTAATATTAATAATAAATGTAGTTATGATCATCAGCAAGGAGAATATTGGCTTTTTCAGCAATACTACAAATCTCAGGTGCAAAAAAGATGTTTTGAGCTCCTGCTCTGTACTAGAAAGCTTGCTCAGTGCTGAGCAAACAAATGAATAAAGCACAGTTCCTTATCTCAAAATGCTCACACACTAGTTATGGAACCAAAGAATAAGTAGTGATTAAAAACACAATGATGGGTATTTACTGGTCAGAAAGGTATTTGGCAACAAGTAAACTAAAACCCAATTAACAGTGGCTTTAAGAGGAAGGCATTTATTTGCCCATTTAACAAGAAATCCGGGGATAGTCAGCTCAGGGCTGATTCTGTGGCTTAATTATTGCATAAGGGACCCAGGGTCTTTTTATCTTTTCACTCCATCGTCCTTTGGATATGAGTTTCAATCTCATGGTCACGAAATGGTATAACTAGCACCACACCTTATATTCACATGTCAGGAAAAAGAAGGAAGCGACAAAAGCCAAAGAGAAGCATACCGTCGATCTGTCACTTTAAAAAAAATTTCCCAGAAGCTTTATCTAGAACCTTCCACATTTTAGTGGCCAGAAACGGTTCCGTCACCTATCAGTGAGGTAGTATGGGGAAGATAAGTTCTTTAGTTGTACCATGATGTTTTCTGATAAATGAGGAAGAAGTGGAGAAGTACAACTTGGTAGACAACTAGTAGTATCTATCACAGGAACTATGGAAACCCCAAAAGGATTAGCCAACATAGATCAGGGAAGTCTTTCTGGAGGAAAGGGCAATTAAGTTTAGTATTGAAATGCTCCCAAGAACAACTGGGGTGTACACACTGAGAGGACGCACTGGAGGAAAGTGGAGGTAGGAAGAGCATTCCAAGCAAAGGACACAGAGGCATTCCTAGCACTGAAAGCAGTTCCGTATGACTGGAACACAGGGTTCACGTATGGGGGCAGTGGACAAGGTGAGACTGGAGGAACGTGAAAAGACTAGAAACAGGTAGGTATGTGAAAGGTTTTAAAGAGCCTTGTGGGCTGTGCCCTACTAAGCAGTTCTGGCTTTAAGGTGAAGTTTAAAAGATGCCCTTATATTATGATACACCTTGCAGTTGGTGTCATGAGCCTCACCTCATGTCATCCTGCAGAGGGGTCTCTGGTAGGATAACGTTCCTCATTCTTTCTCTCTCTCTGTTTTTTCAGCCAGCCGGCTCCTGCACGTGGCGATCTTATAGAGGCAAGCCTGCCTTTGTGAAGGAGACCAGAAGTTATCCAGCACTGCCCATGACTAGTACAGTGAATCTAATTCTGAGGTGCAGTGTTAGGAAGCGCATTACAGCCTCACATCAAAGCCAACTTCTTCAATCCAGCTTTACCAGTAGCAGTGCTGATATTTTAGTTTTCTGCTGATGCCTCTCACAGTTGGTTCTGAAGTTGGTCCTCTAAAACCTCAACAGTTGGTGACTTCCTATTTCCTGTCCCAGTTTCTCTCCGTCATGCTAGCTCATCCTTTTACTCTAGTGTTCATTCTCAGTCACACAATTTCTCTGTTCTTTCCTGTCTCAGTGAGCACACAGGTACAGGGAGATCTGAAACCCCTCCAGGCTGGTGGATGAGTTCTGTAATGCTCTGCCTGGTGGTTATGTGGCAGGCACTCCTCTCAGGAGCATTTTGTATGCCTAGTTGTTATATTTCATTAGAAATAAATTTAGTTGGGAACTCTGTGCCTGGCACTCTCATCCTGCAGAATTTTGGCCAGAACTCTCCAGTGTTTCCAAAACAAAACTGTGCCTTAATTGCCTCTGGCAAAATATTTGAAAATAAAATCCAAAAAGTACAGGAAGCATATTGCTGACATTGATGGTACCCAAATTGACACATTTGCCTGGTTAAAGAATTTATGTCAGAAAGAAATGAAAATAGAAATTCAAGCCACGTGATCTTTACCTGGGCATGTTCTCTAGATTTGTGCAGAAAGCTCATTAGCATATTCCCTATCCTCTCTTGATTGGAAAACAGAGTATAGCTGTACAAACATTGCTCAAGCAGCTTCCAAGAATGTCAGCAGAGAATGGCGATGTCAAATAGTAGGTTTAATAAGAGCATTGCTGCTCAGAGATAGGAAACTTGCAGACGCTGGGTGTGAGGTAGAAAATGCACAAAGAATCACACAGAAATAAATGCTGAAGAATCAAGACAAAGGTTGAGATGGACCTATTTCACCCCAGGGATGGAAAACAAGTAAAAAAACCTTTAGATCTCATGCTATGCATAAATACAGAACATGTAGATATTCTTAGAAATTTTTCCCACCAATAAATTAAAAATATTTTTAGTGTATAGTTGAATTGTAACATTAGAGTCATGAGAGCTTCTATTAATTGGTATGATAAATGAGTTTGTAAATCAGCTGCAGCTTTGCTGTTTCCCATTTTTTCCTTTGTCATGCCATTCAGGCATTGTACTGTCATGACAGACAACTTAAAAGAAATTCATTCTTATCACCTCTGGTTCTTCTAGAAGACAGGATATATAAGTGAAGGATGATAGAAAAAGGAATCTAATGAAGGTCCCTAATCATTTCTATTGAATTTACTGTGCCATTTGCCCATTCACATGGATGTAGTTACCCCCCTTCTCTGCGGTTTCACTTTCCATGATTTCAGTTTCCTGCAGTCAACTGGGTCCAAAAATATTAAATGGAAAGTTGCAGAAATAAACAATCCATACGTCTTAAATTGCACACTGTTCTGAGTAGTATGATGAAGTCTTGCACAATTTGGCTAAGATGTGAATTATCCTTTGTGAAATATCCTGTCCATTAGTTACTGAGTAGCCCTCTAGGTTATCAGATGGGCTGCTGCAGTATCAGTATCACAGTGCTGTGTCCAAGGAACTCTTATTTTACTTAATAATGGCCCCAAAGTGCAAGAGTAGTGGTGCTGGCAATTTGGATATGCTAAAGAGAAGCCGAAAAGCACTTCCTTTAAGTGAAAAGGTGAAAGTTCTCAACATAAGAAAAAAGAAAAAGTATGCTGAGATTGCCAAGATCTATGATGAGAACAAATCTATCTGTAAAGAAAGAGAGAAATTCATACTAGTTTTGTTCTCACAAAAGTTAAGGTCACAGTGTGCAACAGTGCTTAGCTATGACGGAAAAGTCATTAAATTCATACCATAAGAGAGAGAGAGAGAGACCACATTTGCTTAACTTTTACTACACTATATTGCTATAATTGCTCTATTTTATTAATCTCTTACTGTGCCTAATTTATAAATTAAACTTTATCATAGGTACGTATGTATAGGAAAAAACCATAGTATATATAGGATTCAGTACTCTCCGTGGTTTTAGACATCCATTGTGGGTCTTGGAATGTATCCTCCATGGATAAGGGGGGACTACTGTAATTGGTAGTTGTTCTTAACAAGTAAGAAACAATACTTTGTCTTATGCCCAGGATGAGTTCTACTGAACAATGTTAACCAGAATATGTTTCTTTCCTTGACCTTTTCCTTAATTCTGCCTCTCCTCCCCACTTTGGTCATGTAGTTGCCTCATTCTTTTGCCTTCTTCCCTATCCAGCATCCCTTCAAAACTGGATCCCAAAATATCTATAGTATAAGTCATTTATAACCAAGGAGAAACTGCAGTCACCATTTAGAAGCACTGGTATTGCAGTGCCAGCACCAGAGGGCCTGTATTTGAATCCTAGCTCTGGTGTGCCTCCACGTGTGATTTGGAGTGAGTTAGTTAATCACTCTAGGCCTCAGTTTACTTACCTGACATGGGGATAATGAATAATCATACCCACTGCAGAGAGTAGTTATGAGGTTTAAAGGAGTAACTAGGAAGTAGCCTTGTACAGAAGGATCCCAATAAATGATAGCTATTCATATTATGGTACTTCCTCCCATAGTATTTGCATTGTAAATCTTATTTCAAATTGGAATGAAGGAAAGATTAGGCAGAGAAATATTTGGCGGGGGTGAGAAAATTGGCTATGCTACTCAAATATAAAGCTAAAATAAATGTCAAGTAAAACCTATGCTAAACTAATGTTTTGGAATTTGTGATGAATGCATCAATAACCAGGAAAGGATATTTTCAAAAGGCATGGGGCACCTTTTAGGACCCAGCAGTAACCCATGACTTACTCTCTAGCTGGGTGTTCTAGGGTGCCCTAAGACTCCCACAAAGACCAGGGTTAATTAGGTCCCATTTGTTTATTTTTGCTTTTATTTCTTTTGCCTTAGGAGACAGATCCAAAAACATATCGCTATGATTTATGTCAAAGAGTGTTCTGCTTATGTTCTTTTCTAGGAGTTTTATGGTTTCAGGTCTTACATGCAGGTTTTTATTCCAATTTGAGTTTATTTTTGTATATGATATGAGGAAATGATCTAATCTTATTTTTTACATGTAGCTGTCCATTTTTCCAGCATCTAATTAAATTTAAAAGCTTTTGAACAAAAAAAGGAAACCACTGACGAAATGAAAAAACACCCTATGGAATCAGAGGAAATATTTGCAAATGATATGAACAATGAGGGGTTAATATCCAAAATTTATAAACAACTCATACAACTCAATATCTAAAAAATAAAGAATCCAATTAAAAAATGGGTAGAAGACCCGAATAGACATTTTTCCAAAGAAGATAATACAGATGGCCAACAGGCACATGAAAAGATGCTCAATATTGCTAATCAGAGAAATGCAAATTAAAACCACAGTGAGATACCACCTCATACCTGTTGGTATGGCTATCATCAAAAATAACACAAATAACAAATATTGTTGAGGATGTGGAGAAAAGGGAACCTTCATACACTGCTGGTGGAATTATAAATTGGTGCAGCTACTATGGAAAACAGTATAGAGGTTCCTCAGAAGACTAAAAATAGAATCACCATATGACCCAGCAATTCCACTCCTGGGTATATATCCAAAGAAAACAAAAACACTAATTCATGAAGACATATTCACCCCAATGTCCATAGGAGCATTATTTACAATAGCCAAGATATGGAAGCAACCTAAGTGTCCATCAACAGATGGATGGATAAAGAAGATGTGTGTGTATATATAATATTACTCAGCCATAAAAAACAATGATGTTCTGCCATTTGCAATAACATGGGTGGACCTAGGGAGTAGAGTAGCATGCTTAGTGAAATACATCAGACAGAGAAAGGAAAATACCACATGTTATCATATACATATATGTGGAATTTAAAAAATAAAAACAAACAAATGAATATAATGTAACAGAAACAGGCTCACAAATATAGAGAAGAAACTAGTGGTTACCAGTGGGAAGAGGGAAGTGGGAAGAGGGGAGGTAGGGGTATGGATTAAGAGACACAAACTATTATGTATAAAACTAATGACACAAACTACTATGTATAAAATTAATATCTTGTATAGCATGGGGAAACATAGCCATTATTTTGTAATAACTTTAAATGGAATATAATCTATAAAAATATTGAATCACTATGTTGTACACCTGAAACTAATATAATATTATAAATCAACTATACTTAAAAAAAAAAAAAAAAAAAAAAAAAAAAAAAGACCAGGGTTAAAAAGCAAACATCCTAAAGTCTGACCATACTTTAGCTGGCTCGAAAGTTGTCAGGTCAGTGTAATGCATTTTCCACAATTCTTTAAAAGAATTTTTTTTTTAATTTTAAAAGACTATTAGCTAGCTAGGAAGAGAATTCAGGAAAATACATGAAGCATTCTCCCAAATAGAATAGATAAATGGCATAACGGAGTTGAAGAAATAATATCTACTGAAACCATTGCCTTGCACAGAGTAGGTGCTCAGTTAATATATAAGGGAGTCCATTCTGCCTGTTGTCCTACAGGTCAGAAAGAAAAATAAAGATATTTGAAAAGAGTCTTCCGAAAATTTTGCTGTTTTAGAAAAATTTGCAACACCTTAATGAAAAAAATGTTGCAGGGATTTTTTTTTTTTTTTTTTTTTTTTTTACTAGAAAAGTATCATGAACTTTGGTTTCTGACAGCAAAAAAAAAAAAAAAAAAAAAGATAAAGATGTTTAGGTTCTGCAGAAACAGTAAGCTTTGCCTGTGTCAAACTCACAAAATTTCATAATTCCACCAGAGGCAAAGTGTCAGAGTTTTCCTCATAGGAGCTATATTCTCAGTTGGAAATGTGAAATTTTAGCTCAGAGAGCAATCTGGGTGTGCTTTGCAAAAAGCTAAAACTGATCCACTGATTTTGATTCTGGATGAGGCCAAAGCATCTCATGTGGGGTAAGTAATGATGAAGGAGGAGGAGGAGATAAGGTCTGGAAACAGAAGGTGAAGAAGGGATGGGTAATGGAAGTACTGGGCAGAAGAGATCAGAGAAATATCAAAACGGAAAGGATATAATGATAGGTGTGCTGTAACCTTATAGAATTTAGGAACTTAGTGTACTGTTTAAAAACCAGGTTCAGCATAACAAATCTCCAAAACAAGACCTTAAGACCAGGACTTCTTTTCCTGGACTCTATTTCTGCTAAATCCAACCTCTTCTCTCTGTGCCTGCCTCTGGTATTTTCCTTTGATGAAAACTGTGCCAGATTTTATTACACAATTTCAAAGAGAAAGGATTTTTCTTTTGTATTTGGACTGAATTTTCAAGATGTAATTTCTAAAACAAGCTTTGGAGAAGAGCATGAAAGTAAAACTTTAAGATGTTTCACAAATATTTGATCCTTTTTCCAAAGGATAGCAAAGCCTCATAAATCTTCAGTTTTGTTCTGTGGGTTCCAGCTCTTTGCCTACAGAATTTTCAATCTACATCATGTATAAGGCACAGAAACTGGACTTGGAAGGGTTGTGCAATGGGGAAATTTAAATATTTGGTTTTAATCCCTTTAATTAGATACTGTTATTGGAGGTAGGCTGGAGAGCATAACATAAAGTACTAAAAATGACTTCTTTATTAAATAAGATAGGTCTTTCACTATCCCTGAAGACCCTTTGAATATTCATTCATTTTCTAACACAGCCAGTATTGTCTCTTTTATTCTTTAGACAGAGGAAATCACGTGAAGACTTTTAAACATCAGAAAATTCAAAGGTCTATTTTGAGTATGTGTAACCTTTCCCAGCAACAGATCCAAATAAGAACCCACAATAATTACAGCTTCTCTTGTCAGAATTGAACTACCTCTGATATAAAGATGACTGGGCTCATTCAGTTTACCCCCACCACTAAAAAAAACTACCCATCCTAAACCTATAGGAAGCAAATCTGTATGGCAGATGGGACATTTAGTGGCATACGGCATATAGTTCTGGCATATAGGACATTTCAGGATGCAGAAAGGATGGATGCACATGAAGACAGAAGGTCATTGCTTAGAGTCATGAAACAGGAAAACAAGAAACACTGATGGTGCAGGTACAAGGTGTGCAGGTATTCCACACCTTGATGAAATAGAAGAAAATAAGTGAGAACTTAAACAGGAATATCAAGCTCTATTCCAGTTTGTAAATAATTGTTTTAAAAGTTCCTCATCATGGAGAACCTTGGGTTATTTCTCCCTTAGGAGGAGTTTCATTAATGAGGAAGAGATGACTGTAGAGTTTGAGGGAATGGAAAATTTCATAGACATGGTAAGTAGTAAACTAAGAGAGACCCCAAATTATTCAATGCAGTTAATAACACTCAGAGAAATAGAATACACAGCAAGATAGTGAGAGTGAGCCTGAGGGACTAGAAAGGCCTGTAGTCCAGAGGGTACTCAGATAAAGGACTTTTTCAAGAGCAGCTGAGCAGAGATATACTAGTAAGTCATTGAGGGATTTGGATAAAAGAGTAAGAAATACCAGTGACAGATCTACTGAAAACAGGAAACCATGGAGAACTGACAATGAGCAAAGAGAAAAGAGATAAGTCTCCTGAAGAACAGGGTTCAGTCAATATTAATTCAGCCCTCAGGCCACCAATGTTATCCTAAGTGTTTCTCAAGCTTAATTGTGCATATTAATCTCCTGAAGAAGAAGAATATTGTTAAAATGCAGATTCTGATTCAGGAAGTCTGGGGATACGTCAGAAATTTTGCTTCCAGGCGATGCTGATGCTACTAATCCATGGACCACACATTGAGTACCAAAGTACCAGATCAGTGAAATCATCACAAACCAATGGATGTAGTACCTCCAGGTACTTTAAGATAATGGGACAGCCTGGTCTCTGGAGTATCTTTGGATCTGGTTCACTTTCTGTCCACAGGACTTGCATCTCTTCTTGCAGGGCATATAACGGAAAGTGTGTGATGAAGGTGGCATCCAAGTTTTCCTTTGAACTCCATCTCCCCCATTTTCTGACTTTACAATCTAAGACAAATTTTCTGACTTTGAGTTCTCTAAAATGGTAATAATTATACAATCCTCAATAGTGCTATGTTGAGGATCAAAAACAAATTATGTAAATAAAGCATATAGTAAGAACTCAACCAATATAAGTCCTTTCTTCTCTCCTACATTAAAGAATAACAAGTATAATTATCATTGATATAGCTGACAATGGACAAAGCAATTTCACTGACATATTTAGTTTTTTCCTGTCAAATTCATAAACAAGATCTATGTTAACACTGTCTAAAAGATGAGGAAATTGAAGCTCAGAGAGATATAGTGGACTAACCAAGAGCCTAAGGCTTGAATTCAGCACACCTCAATTTATATTCTCCATCTATCTTATCCTTAATAGAAACGTTTTTATAGAGCAGCACCTATATTAAGTGAAATAATACATGTAAAATGCCTGTTAGGACTTCCTGTTAACTATAGATTTGCTCTGCTCCTTTCTAAAAGGCTACTATACAAGGACCACCTTCAAGATGGTGGAGGAGTAAGACATGGAGATCACCTTCCTCCCCACAAATACATCAAAAAAAATCAACATGTGGAACAGCTCCTACAGAACACCTACTGAACGCTGGCAGAAGACCTCAG
Source organism: Balaenoptera acutorostrata (assembly GCF_949987535.1). Lineage (NCBI taxonomy): Eukaryota > Metazoa > Chordata > Mammalia > Artiodactyla > Balaenopteridae > Balaenoptera > Balaenoptera acutorostrata. Next base: position 142,040,130 of record NC_080066.1, read on the forward strand.
ACTTCCCAAAAGCCAGGTGGCTGACAGAGTCTTGGTGCTGCAGCCAGATGTCCGGGCTGAGCCTCTGATGTGGGAGAGCCGAGTTCAGGACATTGGTCAACCAGAGACCTCCCGGTACCACATAATATCAAACAGTGAAAGCTCTCCCAGAGATCTCCATCTCAACACTAAGACCCAGCTCCACTCAACGACCAGCAAGATACAGTGCAGAACACCCTATGCCAAACAACTAGCAAGACAGGAACACAACCCACCCATTAGGAGAGAGGCTGCCTAAAATCATAGTAAGTTCAGAGACACCCCAAAACACACCACCAGATGCAGCCCTGCCAAACAGAAATACAAGATCCAGCCTCATCCACCAGAACACAGGCACCAGTCCTCTCCATCAGAAAGCCTACGCAAGACACTGAACCAACCTTACTCACTAGGGGCAGACACCAAAAACAATGGGAACTATGAGCCTGCAGTCTGCAGAAAGGAGACCCCAAACACAGTAAGTTAAGGAAAATGAGAAGACAGAGAAATACACAGCAGATGAACGAGCAAAGTAAAAACCCACCAGAACAAACAAATGAAGAGGAAATAGGCAGTCTACCTGAAAAAAAATTCAGAATAATGATAGTAAAGATGATCCAAAATCTTGGAAATAGAATAGAGAAAATGGAAGAAACATTTAACAAGGACCTAGAAGAACTAAAGAGGAAACAAGCAATGATGAACAACACAATATATGAAATTAAAAATACTCTAGAAGGGATCAATAGCAGAATAACTGAGGCAGAAGAACGGATAAGTGACCTGGAAGATAAAATAGTGGAAATAACTACTGCAGACCAGAATAAAGGAAAAAGATGAAAAGAACTGAGGACAGTCACAGAGACTTCTGGGACAACATTAAACGCACCAACAATTGAATTATAGGGGTCCCAGAAGAAGAAGAGAAAAAGAAAGGGACTGGGAAAATATTTGAAGAGATTATAGTTGAAAACTTCCCGAATATGGGAAAGGAAATAGTCAATCAAGTCCAGGAAGCACAGAGAGTCCCATGCAGGATAAATCTAAAGAGAACCATGCCAAGACACATATTAATCAAACTATCAAAAATTAAATACAAAGAAAAAATATTAAAAGCAGCAAGGGATAAATGACAAATAACATACAAGGGAGTCCCAATAAGGTTAACAGCTGCTTTTTCAGCAGAAATTCTGCAAGCCAGAAGGCAGTGGCAGGACATATTTCAAGTGATGAAAGAGAAAAACCTACAACCAAGATTACTCTACCCAGCAAGGGTCTCATTCAAATTCAACAGAGAAATTAAAGCTTTTACAGACAAGCAAAAGCTAAGAAAATTCAACACCACAAAACCAGCTTTACAACAAATGCTAAAGGAACTTCTCTAGGCAGGAGACACAAGGGAAGGAAAACACCTACAATAACAACCCAAAACAATTAAGAAAATGGTAATAGGAACACACATACCGATAACTACCTTAAATGTAAATGGATTAAATGTTCCAACCAAAAGACATAGACTGGCTGAATGGATACAAAAACAAGACCTGTATATATGTTGCCTACAAGAGACCCACTTCAGACCTAGGGACACATACAGACTGAAAGTGAGAGGATGTAAAAAGATATTACATACAAATGGATATCAAAAGAAAGCTGGAGTAGCAATTCTCGTATTAGAAAAAATAGACTTTAAAATAAAGACTATTACAAGAGGCAAAGAAGGACACTACATAATGATCAAGGGATCAAGCCAAGAAGAAGATATAACAATTGTAAATATTTATGCACCCAACATAGGAGCACCTCAATACATAAGGCAAATGCTAACAGCCATAAAAGGGGAAAGCGACAGTAACACAATAACAGTAGGGGACTTTAACACCCCACTTTCACCAATGGACAGATAATCCAAAATGAAAATAAATAAGGAAACACAAGCTTTAAATGACACATCAAACAAGATAGACTTAACTGATATTTACAGGACATTCCATCCAAAAACAACAGAATACACTTTCTTCTCAAGTGCTCAGGGAACATTTTCCAGGATAGATCATATCTGGGGTCACAAATCAAGCCTTGGTAAAGTTAAGAAAATTGAAATCATGTCATGTATCTTTTCTGACCACAACGCTATTAGACTAGATATCAATTACTGGAAAAAATCTGTAAAAAATACAAACACGTGGAGGCTAAACAATACGTTACTAAATAACCAAGAGATCATTGAAGAAATCAAAGAGAAAATAAAAACATACCTAGAAACAAATGGCAATGAAAACACAATGACCCAAAATCTATGGGATGCATCAAAAGCAGTTCTTAGAGGGAAGTTTAGAGCAATACAATCCTACCTCAAGAAACAAGAAACATCTCAAATAAACAACCGAACTTTACACTTAAAGCAATTAGAGAAAGAAGAACAAAAGATCCCCAAAGTTATCAGAAGGAAAGAAATCATACAGATCAGATCAGAAATAAATGAAAAAGAAATGAAGGACACAGTAGCTAAGATCAATAAAACTAAAAGCTGGTTCTTTGAGAAGATAAAATGAATAAACCACTAGCCAGACTCATCAAGAAAAAAAGGGGGAAGACTCAAATCAATAGATAGAAATGAAAAAGGAGAAGTAACAACTGACACTGCAGAAATACAAAGAATCATGAGAGATTACTATAAGCAAATATATGCCAATAAAATGGACAACCTGGAAGAAATGGACACAGTCTTAGAAAAGCACAACATTCCGAGACTGAACCAGGAAGAAATAGAAAATATGAACAGACCAATCACAAGTAATGAAATTGAAACTGTGATTAAAAATCTTGCAACAAACAAAAGCTCAGGACCAGATGGCTTCACAGGCGAATTCTATCAAATATTTAGAGAAGAGCTAACACCTATCCTTCTAAAATTCTTCCAAAATATAGCAGAGGTAGGAAAACTCGCAAACGCATTCTTTGAGGTCACCCTCTTCCTGATACCAAAACCAGACAAACATGTCATAAGAAAACTACAGACCATTATCACTGATGAACATACATGCAAAAATCCTCAAGAAAATACTAGCAACCAGAATCCAACAGTACATTAAAAGGATCATACACCATGATCAAGTGGGGTTTATGCCAGGAATGCAAAGATTCTTCAGTATACGGAAATCAATCAATGTGGTAAACCACATTAACAAATTGAAGGAGAAAAAGCATATGATCATCTCAGTAGATGCAGAAAAAGCTTTTGACAAAATTCAACATCCATTTATGATAAAAGCCCTCCAGAAAGTAGCCATAGAGGGAACTTACCTCAACATAATAAAGGCCATATGTGAGAAACCCACAACCAACATCGTTCTCAATGGTGAAAAACTGAAACCATTTCCAATAAGATCAGGAACAAGACAAGGTTGCCCACTCTCACCACTATTATTCAACATAGTTTTGGAAGTTTTAGCCACAGTAATCAGAGAAGGAAAAGAAATAAAAGAATCCAAATTGGAAAAGAAGTAAAACTGTCACTGTTTGCAGATGACATGATACTACACATAGAAAATCCCAGAGATGCTTCCAGAAAACTACTAGAGCTAATCAATTAATTTAGTAGAGTAGCAGGTTATAAAATTAATGCACATAAATCTCTTGCATTCCTATACACTAATGATGAAAAATCTGAAAGAGAAATCAAGGAAACACTCCCATTTACCACTGCAACAAAAAAGAATAAAATACCTAGGAATAAACCTACCTAAGGAGACAAAAGACCTGTATGCAGAAAACTATAACACACTGATGAAAGAAATTAAAGATGAGATAAACAGATGGAGCGATACACCATGTTCCTGGATTGGAAGAATCAACATTGTGAAAATGACTCTACTACTCAAAACAATCTACAGATTCAATGCAATCGCTATCAACCTACCAATGGTATTTGTCACAGAACTAGAACAAAAAATTTCACAATTTGTATGGAAACACAAAAGACCCCAAATAGCCAAAGCAATCTTGAGAAAGAAAAAACAGAGCTGGAGGAATCAGCCTCCCTGACTTCAGACTATACTACAAACCCACAGTAATCAAGACAGTATGGTACTGGCACTAAAACAGAAATATAGATCAATGGAGCAGGATAGAAAGCCCAGAGATAAACCCACGCACATATGGTCACCTTATCTTTGATAAAGAAGGCAAGAATACACAATGGAGAAATGACAACCTCTTTGATAAGTGGTGCTGGGAAAACTGGACAGCTACATGTAAAAGAATGAAATTAGAACACTCCTTAACACCATACACAAAAATAAACTCAAAATGGATTAAAGACCTAAATGTAAGGCCAGACACCATCAAACTCTAAGAGGAAAACATAGGCAGAACACTCTATGACATACATCACAGCAAGATCCTATTTTACCCACCTCCTAGAGTAATGGAAATAAAAGCAAAAATAAACAAATGGGACCTAATGAAACTTCAAAGCTTTTGCACAGCAAAGGAAACCATAAACGAGACGAAAAGACAACCCTCAGAATGGGAGAAAATATTTGCAAATGAAACAACTGACAAAGGATTAATCTCCACAATATACAGGCAGCTCATGCAGCTCAATATCAAAAAAACAAACCACCCAATCCAAAAATGGGCAGAAGATCTAAATAGACATTTCTCCAAAGAAGATACACAGATTGCCAACAAACACATGAAAGGATGCTCAACATCAGTAATCATTACAGAAATGCAAATCAAAACTACAATGAAGTATCACTTCACACCCGTCAGAATGGTCATTATCAAAAAACCTACAAACAATAAACGCTGGAGAGGGTGTGGAGAAAAGGGAACCCTCTTGCACTGTTGGTGGAAATGTAAATTGATACAGCCACTATGAAGAACATTATGGAGGTTCCTTAGAAAACTAAAAATAGAACTACGATATTACCCAGCAATCCCACTACTGGGCGTATACCCTGAGAAAACCGTAATTCCAAAAGAGTCATGTACCACAATGTTCACTGCAGCTCTATTTACAATAGCCAGGACATGGAAACAACCTAAGGGTCCATCAACCAATGAATGGATAAAGAATATGTGACACATATATACAATGGAATATTACTCAGCCATAAAAAGAAACGAAATTGAGTTATTTGTAGTGAGGTGGATGGACCTAGAGACTGTCATGTAGAGTGAAGTAAGTCAGAAATAGAAAAACAAATACCACATGCTAACACATACATATGGAATCTAAAAAAAAAATTAAAATGGTTCTGATGAACCTAGGGGCAGCACAGGAATAAAGACGCAGATGTAGAGAATGGACTTGATGACATGGAGAGGGGGAAGTTTAAGCTGGGACAAAGTGAGAGAGTGGCCTGGACATATATACACTACCAAATATAAAATAGATAGCTAGTGGGAAGCAGCTGCATAGCACAGGGAGATCAGCTCCGTGCTTTGTGACCACCTAAAGGGGTGGGATATGGAGGGTGGGTGGGAGATGCAAGAGGGAGGAGATATGGGGATATAAGTTTATGTATAGCTGATTCACTTTATTATACAGCAGAAACTAACACACCATTGTAAAGCAATTATACTCCAATAAATATGTTAAAAAACATTAAAAAAAAAATAAAATGCTACTATAATGATGACAAATAATTCATCATTGTGTTAGCTTTGCTATGGGTGCCAGACAAAGTACTGGGGGCTTAAACAGCAGAAATTTATTGTCTCACAGTTCTGGAGGCTAGAAGCCCAAAATTAAGATGTCATCAGGATAGTTTCTCTTGAGGACTGTGAGTGAAAGATCTGTTCTAGCCTTCTCTCCTTGGCTTGTAGATGGCTGTCCTCTCCCTATGTCTCTTCACATTGCATTCCTTCTATGTGTGTGTCTGTGTCCACATTTCTCCTTTTTACGAGGACACTAATCATATTGGATTATGGCCCACCCTAATGACCTCATTTTAAATTGATTACCTCTGTAAAGACCTTATCTCCAAATAAGGTCACATTCTGAGGTACTGGGTTGCAACTTCAACATATGAATTTTAAGAAGACACTATTCAACTCATAAATTCAACTCACAAAGAAAAAAAATGGAAACAAACGTCAGAGCTTTAGAAGATGAAACTATGGACAGAAGAATAGAAGATCTAAGAAATCTGAATGTCAAGTGCACATGGGGTCTGGGGTGGGGAAATGGATACAAACAAGAAATGAGGCATTTCAAACACTGAATACCAGGAAAGCTCTGGAAATGGTGGTAACTCATTCTCCCAAAGAGGGACAAGAAGCAAAGTGTTGAAACAAGATATTTATTTGAAAATATATATTAGAAGTAGTTATATTCCCAGGCATTCTCTGGTGCACAAACAGGACTTATTTGTTGGAGAAAATGAACCATGAACATTCTAAACACAGGGAGGATTGGGGGAGGGGAGACACCTTACTGAAAATAGTCAGATTGAGTTAAAATTGGCATACCAAATGACACGACCCCCACCTCTTTTCTATATTCTGCTTTAGGAATGCTGGCAGCCAGGCAAATACTGCCTCAGGCCTGTAATTTTTACACTGTTCTCTGGAATAGTTGAGTAGATCCAAGAAGGGAAAAAAAGGTTAATAAATATTAAAATGTAGGGTCCCCTTAGGAAACTTATATATCCATGCCCATTAGATCTTCACTGAAGGCTACAAGTTGTCCAGCTTTGACCATGGCCATAGAATTTCTGTCTTTTTTAGTTCTTCATTCTTTTAAAAATGATTTTTATTGTAAAATACAACACACATACAGAACCGTGCCTAAAACATAAGTTAATATACTCAATAAAATATCACATAGTGAACACCTACGTAGCCACTAGACAAGTCAAGAAATAAAACACTTCCCAGCAACTCAGAAACCACCACCCTCAACCCTCCATGGCCAAGGACAATTCCTGCTGCCTCCCAAAGATAACTACTATTCTGTATTCTAACACCACAGTTTAGTTTTGCCTGTTTTGGGACCTTACCTAAATGGATATATTTAACACATATATTCTTTTTTGTCTGGCCTCTTTTCCCCAACATTATGCTTAGGAGATTAACTTATGAGTTTGGAAGCATCTAGAGTTTGTTTTTTACTGCTGTATAATATTCTTGGATGACAATACCACAATTTAATATATCTACTCTACTGCCATCATATATTGTTTTCAACATTATATTTGTGAGATTTATCCTTTTTGTTGCAGACAACTACAGTCCATTATCTATCTTGTTAGTTAACTATAGTCCATTTTTCATGTCATTGTAGATAACTATAGTACAATTTTTTCAATGCTGTATAACATTCCATTATAAGAACACATTTTTATCAGTTCTACTATTGATATACATTTCATTTGTTTCTATTTTCTATGTATTATGAATACTGATGCTTTTGGACATTCTTGCATATATCTCTTTATGCACATGTACAAGCATCTCTTTTGGGTTTTTACCTAAAGGTGAAAGCACTGGGTCATAGGTATCCATATTTTCAACTTTATATGGAAGCTATTTTTTCCTAGTTATTTTGTACCAATTTACCTTCCCCAAAATAGTCCAAGAAACTTCCTGTTCCCCCATATCCTTACCAACATTGGGTAGTCACAATCTTTTAAACTTTACAGTACCTTACTCTTAAATGAAAAAGTAGAACCAAGATTAACAGCTGTTTGAGTGAAACCTCCAATATGAAAGATAAAGACAAAGAAAAAAAAAATGAAAACAGAGATTGTAAAAAGTATGGACAATAAAGAAAACAGATGAAAATATTTTAAAAATATTTTAGTAGCCTCAGAGAAGTGAAAAGCCATTAATTCCATATAAAAAGGAATGCTTTTATTGAATAGAGAATAAGAAAATACTAAAATTCAATGGAAAGATCGAATGATAAATTTAAGGATTTCTCCCAAAAGGGGGTGGGGAGAAAAAAAATAGAAAGTTAGGGAGAGTTAAAAATAAATAAATAAATAACAACAAAACCTAAGATGTCCCACTACTAGTTTATAGGAGCTTCAGGAAGAAAAAATCTGGAAAAATTTAGAAAATAGATGGGAGGATATTATCAAAGAACAGTTACAGGAAATATTCCTAGAATTAGAGAACATGCATTTCCAGATTAAAGGGGCTTGCCAAATGCTTGCCATATGAACTGACACACAAAAAAACCATACCAAGCCACACTGTCAATGAATTTCAGAACACCAGGGATCAAAAGAAGATTCTAAAAGATTCAGAGTATAAATCACAGACTATATACAAAGGAAGTAGAATGTTTTAAATGTGTCAGTAGGACTCCACAAGAGCAACATCAGAGTTAGAAGACAATGGGAAAACAAAAACAAACAAACAAACAACTTCAAAATTGGTAGGTGAATGAGCAAGATATCCAAGCAAAAACGAAGAGATCAAACTCACACAGCAAAAAGCACACACAGCAAAGCTCATACAGTGAAAAGCACATGTGGTTTCATCACATTGATATATTGAGGTAAAAGTATGTGCATGGGTGTGTGAGCTTAAGAATGTATGTTTGTGTGTGTACTATGAAACATGTAATAAATATATTAAAATATTCTGAGAATAATTATTTCCAACTGAGAATTCTCTACTTGACCAGGAGATCAACAATGTGTGAGGATTGAACAAAGATATTTTTGGATGGTCAACATCTCTAACTGCATCCCATGTACACTTTCTCAGGAAGTTACAGCAGGAAATGCTTAATCAAACCAAAGAGGAAGACACTGAACCCAGGAAACCAAAAAATGGAGGTCCTGAGAGATTGCATGTGTACCAGGTCAAGCTAACAACTAGTCTAGTGTTAAAGAGTACAGAAAATTCCAGAAGTATACTCCAAAGAGAAAACAAAACCTGATAGATTAGCTGGTTTGTTTGATCTTATAGGAAACATAATTCCACGGGGTTTTACAATTCTAATAAGGAATTTGTGAAAAATTACTGATAGTTATGGAAATAGAAAACTAAGCACACCAATGTAGAGAGAGAGATGAACCAAAGAGGAAAAGACCTTTAACAGCTTCAAGGGAAAAAAATAAAGTTGTTTGAAAAAAAAGAGGCATAATCAGAATACACTATTTGAGCAGGAAATGGTCTCTGTATAGTAATGATATTGATATAGCTATGTTGGGATATACCCATATCGGATGGAGAGGAAGCGCTGGGGGAAGAGAGGAGAGGAGGGAAAGTAGACTCACCAATGTAAAAGTCTACAGATAATAATTAAGTGTACAAATAAAAAAATTACAACATTTAGATATATGATAATAAAAATCAGAAGAAACAACTTAAAAAGTTGAAAGGAGTGGAATGGAGTGCCGTGGGTTGCGAGCAAGAGATTTTTGTTGTTGTCAAATGTCCTATTGTATTTTGACTTTTTAAACTATGTAAGTTAATTACTCTGATAAATTTTTAGTTAGAGAATAATTAAAATTAAGTGCTTAGTATAGTACATAAAGTATCAATAATGGCAATAATAACATTTACCGTGAGCTAGATATTGTGCCCTATGCATTTCTTGAATTACATAATTTAATCCTTTCAATAACATCTCACCATTTTATAGGTAAGAAACCAGGGTCACTGAGAGGTTTTGTTTCTTTACTCAGATGACACAGTTAGTAAATGAAAGAACCAAGAGTTTAGCCCAGTCTGCCTTAACCCCCAAGCTTAACTGCACACAGAAACAAAGGTACCCATCATTACAGAGCTAAAGGACTTGCTAAGAAGTGACACAGCAAAGTCTTCTGATTCTAAATCCTACGCTCTTTTCAATCTCCCCTATTTCATTAGGAAGTTCACATTTTATTTTCAAATTAACTTGAGTCAATTTGGAAAAGAAATATTTCATTTTCAATGGAAACATTTGCTAGAATCACAAAAAAATTAAAAATATTTTGCATTTGACAACTAGAAATTTCTCCTCAGGAAATCTTTACTCATTTGCTATTCCCAGAATGGCCCTGTCAGCTTCCTTCAACCAATCTTCATCACTCCAACCAAGATAACTTTGAGTGGCTGTCCAGTGCAGCACCATTCAACCTGCTGGGTTGAATGGTGTGTCCTCCCCCTGGTCCCCAAAACAGAAAGGAGAGGGAAACAGGAGTACTTAAGAATGCTGGTACCAGAATTTAAAGCAGGCTATTTCTCTCAAAACACCCACTAATTAAGACAAAGCACCATTTAGGAAATGAAGCAGCTAATTAAGCAGGTTGCACAAATAAAAATAATGAAAAAATTCAGTCCTTTCAACTACCAAGATTTTGACTGAAATTATGATTTAAAGGAATTCACTAATTAAGGTCCATGTGATCTGACCTCTGCCAGATCCAGTCTCATCAGACAATGCCCCTCCCACTGCTTGTTGACTAGATTCCAACCACAATGATCGCCTTGTTGTTCCCCAGGTACATTAAAATGGTTCCCAACACATACACTTCACACTTACCTTTCTTTCTGCCTGGAACACATTTTACTCAGCTCTTCCTGTGACTCACTTATCATCCAGTGGTCAGCTTACATACCACCTCTTCAAGTAAGACTTCCTTAACCATTCTCTATCAACCAGAACACTCTAGACCAGTACATGGCTGTCACTGTACCTTGCTTTATCTTCTTCAGAACATTTAATGCTATTTGAACATTTTTCTCTGCTCAATTTTTTATTGTCTCCTCTATTCCCCTAGAGTATAAGGTTCATAATTTTGTCCACCTTGTTCACTCAAGAATTAGCAGAGCCTGGCCTAGAGTAGGTGGTAAATAAATGATTGAACACGGGAGGGAGGGAACAAGGAAAGCGAGAGGGGAAGGAAGATATCTAGCCTATTTGCATTTCCGAAGGTGGGACCCAGCCAGGTTATACCTGAAGCCATTTGCATTGCCAAAGCAAGCCCATTACAAACCTGCCCTAACATTAATATGGTTGGAAGTGAGATTTAGAGATGCAAAACACCTAGGAAAGAAAAGGGTGCCCAGGCACCAATTAACAACAGAGAGGCAAATGAAAATGGTACTCATTATGTGTAGGTACTGAGCACAAAAGACATCTGGAGAAGAAACATGCCATGTCTTCTAAATCAAGTGAACTTAGAAAGTATAATAGAAAAGTAGTAGTTAGAAACCAGCGACCATTTGGAAACTAGAATTTGAGATTCAGCTTTTTGAGGTTAGTGTCTAGGGATATAGCTGATCTCTATTTTAAGAATTAGAGCTGTCAGTGAAGCAATCCAGGGTGGTAATTTAATAATAGTACTTTGGATGAGAGGAGCTATCAAATCACAAGTTTCTCTGAAGAATTCCAAGGCTTAATTTATATGAGGCACCTTAAAAGGTTTCAGTCCAATTTGGAAAGACCTACAGTAACTCCTTCCAAAAGTGAAGCAAGTTTTCCTACGTGAAGAAGTTAATTCATTTCAGCCTAGCCCAGAATACTCCAACAGAGACAGGCAAATTCCTTTAAACTTACATTATAACACTAAGTGACAGTGAAATTTTGGGACGGTTTTTTTAAAAGTGGAGCCAGGAAAAGAGCTGCATGTCCCTCACCTTCTGTGAGAGGCAGAGGACCCAAGGACCTGTCACCCAAAGCTCAGTAGTATTCCCACAAATGCAAACAAGACTACCTGGGCTAAGAGCTCTATGAGGGTCATAAATCAACTGCTTGCTTCTCTTCAGCGACTGGAAGAGCAGAATGAAAAGTGGGAAAATTAGAAAATCAGGGATGCCAGTATCAGTTAAATCATCCCTTCAAAATTAAGCTTAATGAATTTCAGTTCTCCCTTCTATATCCATTTTTGACCTGAATATGGTACAGTGCGACACTAGGTAAAATCAACCGATACAGCAGCACTAAATGGTCCCCGGTAGGCCTAAGTTGTTTTACTTTTAATTTCACATTTTTTACTTGGTGATATATCCTTTGAGGTCATGAGCTTCCCCACTCTCCCATGGCTATTTTATTAGCCAGAGCAGGGGTTTTCAAAGTGTTTCACACCAGCAACATCAGCATCACTAGGAAGTTTGTTAGAAGTGAAGATCTGGGGGGTCCCACTCCAGATCTACAGAATCTGAAACTCTGGAGTCAAACAATGAGTGCTTTAGTCAGCCCTCCAGATGATTCTGATGCACCCTAAAGTTGGAGAATCTTTGAGTTAGGATAATTCTAGCCACTCTAACAGACAAACTTCTAATTTTCAGTGACCTAACATAATAAACATTTACTTTTCACTCACGTAACAGCTCAGTGTAGCAGTGACCAGCTTCTTCCCACATGATGACTGAGGCAGCCAGACACCTTCCATCCTGAATCTCGTCCATCCAACTATGGCTTCAGAGTTCTCTGCATAGTTCTGATGGATGGAGAAAAAGAGTAGAGAATCCTTATCATCTTAAAATCCTTGGCTCGAGAGTAGCACACATCATTTCCACTCGCATTTCATTGTTGAGAACAAGTGAATAGGTCACATCTAGGTGCAAAGAAGACCAGAAAATACTTTCCCTGGCTGGGGGCATGCCTCCCTGCCACAAATGCACATCAAGGAAGAAGGAATACAAATCTCCACCGCCGATGTGCCAACTATACCCTGTGAACTGCGGGGTAGCCAGGGCAGGAGTGTATGGATGGGTCCCTGGAGCATATCCTCCAAAAGTGGCACCTTTACAAAATTTTAAAGTGTAGATATGATTGTTGTCACTACAATGATAGAAGAGACTTCTACTGAAGTTTCTCAAATGTGAATGTACGTATCAACCACCACAGAATCTGGTTAAAGCTCATTATCTGATTTGTAGGGCCAGGATGGGGCTTGAGATTCTGCATTTCTAAATAGCTCTCAGGTGATTACAATGCACTGGTTCAGGAACCACCCATAAAGAGAAAGAATTTGGAGGAGGCTGCATGAAGACAAAGGTCAATCTGTCCAATATGTGATGACGGTGTACATGCACAGCCTTTCATGATCTGGCTCACTGCCCTCCCTGCTACCCTCTCACTTCTCTGTTCTCTTCTCCTACTCCCCACTTTGTTCACTTCACTCCAGCTACAGTAGTCTTATTGGTGGTCTTTCACACACCAGACACACTCCTGCCTCAACATTTGCATTAATGTTTCCTCTGCCCAGAATTGCTCTTCCTCAAGATACATATGTGGTCAACTAACTCCCTTCTCTACTTCAAACTTTTGCCCAAATGCCACCTTCAAAAGAGACCCACCTTGACCACTCAATTTTTTTTTTTTTTTTGGCTGCTCTTTGTGGCTTGCAGGATCTTAGTTCCCTGACCAGGGATTAAACCCGAGCCACAGCAGTGACAGCACTGCGTCCTAACCACTGGACTGCCAGGGAATTCCTTGACCACTCAATTTTAAATTGCAAATCACCTCCTTCCCCAGGTTACCCAGGGAACTTCTTTTCCCTGATAAACATTTTACACCTCAGTGTGATATAAATTAAGTGCCTAAATAAAACAATGTCTGGTGCATTGTAGATGCTCAACAAATATTTGTTGAATGAGTAAATAGTTGGTTAGACCATAAGACCAACCCAAAAAGTCATCAAGAAGTGATGCCTTTCTGAGTCCTCAGTTCTCCTGATGTTAAATCCTACCCAGATCAAGAAGTGGGCAGAAAGGGAAAAGGGTAGAAGAGGTTAGTTGGATCTTGTGCTTGAAATGACAATATCCCTTGGAAGACCAATAGGGCAGTGTCTCAAGAGAAAGATGGTAGGCAAATTTCTGTACTTGAAACTGACATCCTGGGAACTCCTACTTTTTTCTTTAAGCCCCCCTGCTCAGTGTTAATTAACAGATTCCTCTCCCTTACCCCAGACCACAGAGAAAGTGGGTGATGACCTTATACAGAATGTCTGATCCTGGAATCCTTTTACTCCTTTGGGACTTCTGATGTCCCAAGAATTCACTGGACCCAAAGCTTTGCCTCCAGATCACACATCACACCAGCTGCAGAGAGGCAAAGCAGAGTGGAATCCAGGGGGTTGCCTGGAGAACAGCATGCAAACATGCGGACCTGGCCGAGAGGCCAGGCCAGTAGAAAGGGGACAAAGCCGAACATAGATGGCCAGGTAGAAGGAGGGAAAGCTTCAAGAGCTGAGAAGAGACCCAGAGTCAAAGTCATTTAGTGGCAAGGATTCTACCAAATAGTGGCTGGAGGAGGAATCATGGGTACTCCAAATAAATCCAGTGGGTAGGGCAGGACAGGTATAAGGATAGTTTTAAAGTCCAGAACAACCTTCCAGGCTGCCACACAGTTCGCCTTAAAAGTACTAGCTGAGGACTTCCCTGGTGGCGCAGTGGTTGAGAATCTGTCTGCCAATGCAGGGGACATGGGTTCGAGCCCTGGTCTGGGAAGATCCCACATGCCGCGGAGCGACTAGGCCCTTGAGCCACAACTACTGAGCCTGCGCGTCTGGAGCCTGTGCTCCACAACAAGAGAGGCCGCGAGAGTGAAAGGCCCGCGCACCGCAATGAAGAGTGGCCCCCGCTTGCCGCAACTGGAGAAAGCCCTCGCATGGAAACGAAGACCCGACACAGCAAAAAATATATATATATATAAAATAATAATAATAATAAAAGTACTAGCTGAAATGTTACAGCCACCTCTCCCGCTCCCACATGACAGTATTTCAAGAGTACAAGCACCAGCATCATGTATCTGTAAAACCTGACTTAAGAGACTATGTTTTTGACCACATGCTCCTAAAATGAGACAGGTACAATGACTTTCCCATGTTGCTGGAGGCTTTAATTGATAGACCCCCGGTCTTCCCTGCTGCCGTACATGCAAATCTGCAATGTGTGGCCACCATTGATGTTTTGGGACTTGCAAGTGCATTAGTCTGCTAGGGCTGCCATAACAAAATTCTAAAGACTGGGTAGCTTAAGCAACAGAAATTCATTTTCTCACAGTGCTAGAGGCTAGAAGTCCAAGATTAAGATGCCATCATGGTTGGTTTCTGGCAAGAGATCCCTTCTTGGCTTGCAGATGGCCTTTTTCTGTGTGCTCTCATCCCAGTGTTTCTTCCTCTTCTTATAAGGACACCAGTCCTGTCAGATTAAGGCCCCACCGTTGTGACCTCACTTAAACTTTATTACCTCCTTATCTCCAAATAGAGTCATATTGAGAGTCAGGGCTTCAACATATGAATTGGAATGGGGCGGAGGGGCGGGGAGGTGCACAATTCAGCCTGTAACAATGAGGTTACGTGAATATATGTGTACATATGGGTGGGTGTGTTGTACACATTTCCATGTGCAAATATATTTTTCTTTCTAAAATTGTTAGATTTTTAATTAACCACAATCGTTACACATAAAAAATGACAGTTTGTCATTTTTCAGGAGCCCCACAGCCATCTTCTCTCACTGTGCTAATAAAGTTTCATGACACAAAGTGCAACAGAGAGGCAGCGATTTTCACACTTTGAAAATACAAAGGTTTGTTGTTTCCCCTCTAGCTAAATATGTTTCTTACAAATAGGAAGATGCCTATAATTCCATCTGAAATCTTCTTATGTGTCAGGGAAATATATTAAATTATAAGTGTTTATAATCCTATCACCCTCCTCTTTGGTGGAGAGAGAGATTTCTTTGTTTTTGTAATTATTGGATTTTATTGTGTTGAGTGGGGTGAGAGATGAGGAGGAGAAATTAGGAAGCTAAAAAGGCCAAATTGTTCTACCTGAAAAAAAAATTGCCTAATCCCAGGATGGGAGGGAGATAAGGGTTAAAAGATGGAGGTTGGGGGGCCTGGAAAAGTGATGGTAGAGAGAGGCAGAGAAAGAAAGAGATGAAGGGGTGAGAGATGTGAGAACAGCCTTAGAGAATGGGATTGGAGGAGGCTAAAAGGGTTTATCAGGGAATGTTGCTCTGAAAATTACCTCCCTCTGTCTTCTGAAAAAAATCTGTTCAGTAAATATGCATCATGCTTCAGGAGTTTGTTTGAGGTAACTCATTTTATTTATTTTTATGAAACTTTATGAAATCACTGCTTTTGTTAATCAAAAATGTTTGATTATCAGCAGTTTTATATGATCCAAGCTAATATTTTTAGTTAAGTATAGTGGTTGCAATTCAACTTGATGGCAAGAGAAAGAGGGTTCACAGTATTCCAGATATATCTAGTACCTAAGAATCTAAGGAAAGCTGGAGAGGAACATGTGGCCTAGGATAGGGTCCCAGAGGCCTCCTTCTCACCCACTGGCTGAAATCCATATCCTATCTTATTCCAGTTGCACAGAAGGAACAAACTAAAAAGAAGCGCCCTAGATCTGCTTCAGAGCCAACATACCTTTGTTCTTCCTGACACACAGAATAGAGACATGGAGAGAGTAGCCCCAACTACTACTCCGGTGACATGGAATACAGGAAAGAGAAGGGAGCTTGCTCACGTGCTGTCTCTTATAACACTTAGGGGCTTCACTGGGCATGCTGGAATCTGAGGAAGCAGATGAATGAATTTTTCCTCCATTTGAGGATGTTAACCACAAAGATAAAGCTCGGAGATGGGATCCTTCCCCAGCTCTGGCCTGCAAATGCTCCCATTTGTTGAGCAAAAGTACAAGGTAGAATACTAAACACACTACACATGTCCATTCATTAATCCACTCAAATCATATGTTTTGAGCACCTATTTCACAGTATGTTCCATAGTGCATTATCACATCTAATCTTCACAACATCCCTATAAGGAAGGAAAGAATTATTCCCCCATTTATTAAAGAAAACCTGGGCCATAGGGCCGTGAATGAATTGTACACAATTTGTTAGGGGCTTAGCTGGGATTTGAAATGAAGTTTGCTGTAAGCCCCATTCTTGTCACCACAATAGGGAATGCTCAAACTTTTTCCAGCTTAAGTCTATGAAATGCCTGGTCCTCTGCCAGCTTGCACTGTGATCCATGTCATGGGGTAGCTCAAAGAACTACACTACGACTTGGCTGAGCTGCTGCCAGAACACACTCAGTGAGGAGATACTGCTGTTCTCCCCTCTTGAGCCAGTGATGGTTCAAAGCTCCAGAATCTTGCCTCATTAATGCAGAACCACGGGTGTTAACAAATCCCAATTTCTATTCATTGTCCTTCTCTAGCTCCCTAGATTGAAGCCAGGGGTGGGAATAAGACTAAATAATGAATTTAAATAATAGGTCAGAGGATATTATCTAATCCAAGTCTTCAAGTAGAAGAGAGAGCCAAAAGCCACAGGAGAAGCAAGTAGGATGAACAGCAAAAATTGCACAGGGATGGATGTTTAACTCTCCATTTCCTTTTATACTCCCTAAGGAAGTTTCCCTTAATATATCTGCAGATCCTTCTACAGGAGCATCTGGTGAGCAAACCCAAAATAAATGGAGCCTTACAATGAGAGGTATGAAAAATAATAGCATTATTTCTGCAGGTAATCTTTTCGTACAAAGTTTACTTCATTAATTTGAGCAATAGAAATAAGACTGAGATCATTTGTTTTTCTTTTGTAGGTCCACTAATCTGCAAGCTTTTACAGGTATTTCATCAAAGTAACTGTATTACTGTCTTCACATTTTCCAAAACCACCTCTCCAAAGAGAAGGTTCCTTCCATTGGATTCCATTTTCTGTCTCAGCTCATAGGTTAACTTTCTACTGCCTCTACCCAAAGGTAAAAACCATAAAATTTCCATTTATTCAAAGTTCTATGGACTAAATGTTTGTGTCCCCTCAAAATTAATACATTGAAGCCCTACCCTCCAATGTGATGGTATCTGGAGATGGGGTCTTTGGGAGGTAACTCAGTGATGAGGGTGGGGCCCTGGTCTTATGGGATTGGTGCCCTTATAAGAAGAGACATCAAAGAGTGCTTGCTTTCTCTCTCTGCATTGTGAGAATAAAACAAGAAGGCAGCCACCTGCAAGGAAGGAGAAGAGCTCACATCAGAACCCAACCATAGTGGCACCCTGATCTCAGACTTCCAGCCTCCAGAAATGTGAGAAAATAAAATTCAGTTATGGTATCATTATGGCATCCTGAGAAGACTAAGACAAAATCTCTATGCAAATTTTTAGTACATCATTAATATCTATTGAGTGTCTACTCAGTGCAAACCACCATCATAGACACCATGAGCACATACATGTCAATCATGCATAGGTCTTGGAGAGGCCATATAGTGAAAAGTTAAGAGTAATTTTGCACCTAAATCAAAGGAATTAATTGAAATAATGGAATCCAAATGTTTAGCACCATGGCAAATATGTAGCAAGTTTTCAAAAATATTAGTTATTTAAAAGAGTAAATGGATTTTCTCCAGATATATACTTAATATCTGGAGAAAAACATGTCAAAAGGATATATGCACCCCAATGTTCATTGCAGCGTTATTTACAATAGCCAAGACATGGAAGCAACCTAAATGTCCATCAACAGATGAATGAGTAAAGAAGATGTGGTATATATATACAATGGAATATTTCTCAGCCATTAAAAAGAGTGAAATAATGCCATTTGCAGCAACATGGATGGACCTGGAGATTATCATACTAAGTGAAGTCAGTCAAACAGAGAAAGGCACATATCATATGATATCACTTGTATGAGGAATCTAAAAAAAAAAAAAAAAATGATACAAATGAACTTATTTACAAAACAGAAAGAGACAGACTTAGAGAACAGACTTACAGTTACCAAGGGGGGAAGGGTAGGGGGAAGGGATAGATTGTGAGTTTGGGATTGACATGTACACACTGCTATATTTAAAATAAAATTCTTTTCCATGAAAAAAAAGTAATTGGAAAAAATAAAGAATAAACGGAAGGGCACTATTTTGGAAGGGTGGTATTAATCAGGCTTTTTAACTGAAAACTATAGAAATTGACTATCTTAAGCTGAAGGGGAACTTATTGATATTAAATAGCTCTCAGAATCTCTGGATGGGCCAGATCAGGCTAATCGGCTATCAAGCCAATAATAATGCCCCCAATCACATGCTAGAATCAGTCTGCCTATTATTGCTATTTCTGTAGATTGCATGTAGCCGTCACCAAGTTTGCCAGAATAAGTTGTTATATTAATTTGTTTTAATTTTTAGATTCCACGTATATGATAACATACAGTGTTTATTTGCCATTCTCTGTCTTACTTCACTAAGCATAATATTCCCTAGGTCCATCCACATTGTTGCAAATGGCAGTCTTTTTTATAGCTGGGTAATATGTGTATTAATACATCCTGCAACTTTAATGAATTCATTTATTAGTTCTAATAGTTTTTTGGTAAAGATTTTAGGGTTTTCTATGTATAGTATCATACCATGTGCAAATAGTGCCAGTTTTACTTATTCTCTTCCAATATGGATGCCTTTTCTTTTTCTTTATTTTATTGCTGTGGCTAGGACACATGTGTTTATATATTGTTTTCTCTAATTTAGTTAGCATTCTTATTAATAATGCTTTGAACTCTTGATTTGGTAAATTGTTTATTTGTTTCATTAGTTGTTTTTAAGCAGTTTTCTCTTGCTCTTTCAATTGAAACAAATTCCCCTGTCTTCTCATTTTGCTTAACTTTCACTGTCTGTGAAATTAGCTGAAATAGTTGCCTATTGCAGTCTTGAAGTGGTGTCCTTGTGTGGGAGCATCCCTATAGAGTCTACGTGAGAACAGTGACTTTGATGGGAGAGCTGAATCCGACATGAACACAAGTCATGTCTTTCCTCAGGGTGTGCTGGCAGCTGTCACGCTGGTAGGAGATGAGGCTGAAGATGGAGGGGCTAGGGCCAGAGCCAGATGTGAGTTGGGCCTTCTCCTCTTCTCAGTGTCTGTCATCACCCTATCTGGGGTGAGGGCAGGTCCCAAGTTGCTGGAGCAGAAGCCCTGCGGGTCAGGTTCAAGCTCTCTTACCTCCCAGCACCAGGACCCTCACCCCAGAGGGAAGAAGTGCTCTGGCAAGAGGGTCTGGTGTGTGCACTCAGTGTGGGTCTGGGCACGTGCTGTGATGGTCCATCAACAGACAGAGATTGGGACTGCTTCTGATTCACTGCCTGTGTATGCACCCGTACTGGCCCTGCTCAAATGTAGCTTTGGGTCTGATCTGCCTTTGTCCCTGACTGCTGGGTTCTCCCTTTGGCCTCTGCCACTCTCACCCTAATGTGGGGCCACACCGCAGGGCAGGCAGCACTGGTGTGGGCTCTTGGCATAGGACAGGATGCAGACGATTGTGGTCCAGCCATAGACAGAGTTTGGGGCGGCTCCTGATACACCGCCTGGGTAAGTGCAAGCAATGGCTGCCCCCCGCCCTGCTCATACATCACTTTGGGTCTAAGCTGCTTTTGTGTCTCACAGCTGAGCTTTCTTCTTGGCTGCAGGAGCCCTTGCCTCAGTGTGGAGCTGTGTCACAAAGCAAGCAAGGCCAGAGCAGTCACTCAGCTCAGTGTGGGGCGTGTGCTAGGGTGGTCGTGGGAAACTAGTCTGCTATCCATGCAGTTTCAATCTGCTATCTCTGCTGTGTTTCAGGAGTAAGCAAGGGTGTACATGCTCCTCTGGAACAGAATCCAGGCTTCCCATAGCCCTCCTCTTGGTCTCACCACCCTTCCAACCAGCCAAGACAACTCATCTTCCTGGTATTGGACCTCAGGGCAGGGGGGTCCAATCTGGGGCTCGAACTACTCACACCCCATGGAGAATTTCTACCCATGTAATCTCCCTTTTCCTGAGTCCCCTCCCTGGGACACAGGCCCCAACCTGATCTCCTGCTTCCCTTTCTACCCAATTCCCTGTGGATCTTTCTTACAACCTTGGTTGGACAGGAATCTTTCTGCTAGTTTCCAGTTAGTTTTCAATGAGAATTGTTCTACATGTAAATGTACTTTTGATATGTTTGATGGGGAAGGTGAGTTCCACATCCTGCTACCCCACCATCATGATCTCCTCTCCTGGATTTATATTTTTTCTTTAAATGTGTAAGGACTGCACTATTGGACCTGTATTTTGACATGGCATTACAGTTGGCTGTGGTTGCAGAGGAGCTTCCCTCTTTCTATGGGACATGGAAATCTAGCTTCACGTAGTCTTCACGGCTCCCCACTGTCTTTCACTCTGCCCACTCCACACACTCCTGTTACCTGGCTATCTCCTGAAGCATTTGAGATTAAAGCAATTACCTTAGAGATGGGCGTCCAACAGAGGCACATGCAATTTCAATGGCTGAAGAACCAATCAAAACAAATGATCATATAACTTTCCCTCAGGTGCTTGTAATTTAAAACAGGTGAGACTAGCACTGTCTAAATTCACCCATTATTTGCTCCCTTCCCATACAAATGTCCCCTTAGGGTGATCTTAAATTATCATCCAAATCAAAATATTATGAGCATAAACAGAAACACAGTCCTATCAGTAATTTGTTGGGACAATAATTATATAACAAGACTGTCCTGCTCAGACTCTAACAGATGGTCACCCTAGTTATACCCAAGGACAGAATCCTCTTCATCAGTGAGCTTACAAAATTATCTGTAACTCCATCTTCTCATTTAAGTTTCCAACTACCTGTAGCTTCTACTCAAAATGTTCAGTCACTTATTTATTCTTTCAATAACTATTATGTATTA
Organism: Balaenoptera acutorostrata; assembly: GCF_949987535.1. NCBI lineage: Eukaryota > Metazoa > Chordata > Mammalia > Artiodactyla > Balaenopteridae > Balaenoptera > Balaenoptera acutorostrata. The sequence goes on from NC_080066.1 coordinate 142,061,782, forward strand.
GGCTTTATTCTAGATTCTGGTGATAAGATGGGAAACACAACAAGTTTTCTACCATTATGGTACTTATATCCTGTTTACAAATAAAAAATAAGATGCAATGCAGTATCATAGGGTTAAGGTCTATGAATGAAAATGAGAATAGTTAAAGGATGGAAGGTGATATATGGTACTATTGATATTTTACATAGGGTTGTTAAGAAAGACCTTGCTGAGACGGTGTTATTGGAACAGACCTCTGAACAAAATGGGAAAGCAAATGCTTCAAATGCCTGGGAGAGAGCTTTTGAAGGCAACAGCAAATCTGAATCCCTTGGGAGTGCTTGACATTTTCAAAGATCAGCTAGTAGCCCAGTGAGGCTACCACAGAGATATTAGGGGAATGAATATTAGAGAAGGAGGCCAATGATATGATGAATCAGATCAAATAAACAGACTATAGGAATGGATCTTAGTCTATGTCTGCCTTTTGAGACTAACCCCTGTCCTGACAGAAAGTAGGAAGAAAGCATCAAGAATGCTTAAGTTAAAATACTGCTGACTTTAGATCACGTCAATTCTTTGGGTATTGGTCTCACTAATTCAGGCTTTCTGGGTCTGAATTTTGGACCTCATGTTTCCTCTGACCTCTTCTTATGCTCCAGGCAACTGATTGGCTCCCAGACCTCTGGCCGCTGACAGCTAGTTACTATAGACAGCCTCCCTGACCTCTAAATTAAGTCCTTGACCTTGCTATTCTTAATTGGATCCTGATCTCTGGACTTTGCATATGGTTGTACTCTTCTTTTCTGCTTTTTTTTTGTTTGTTTTTTTGAGGTATAATTGACATATAACATTATTTTAGTTTCAGATATACAACATAATGATTCAATATTTGTCTACATTGGGAAATGATCGCCACAGTAAGTCTAGTTAACATCTGTCACCATACACAGTTACAAATTTTTTTTAAAGATCTACTCTTTTAGCAACTTTCAAATATGCAATTATAGTATTATTAATATAGCATTAATAACTATAGTCACCATGTTGTACATTACATCCCTATGATTATTTATTTTTTAACTGGAAGTTTGTAACTTTAGATGCTCTTTATCTACTTTGCCACACCTCTGCCTCCTGTTCCTGGCAACCACCAATCTGTTCTCTGTAGCAATGAACTCTTTTTTTTTTTTTTAAGCTTCCATATATAAGTGAGATCATATGGTATTTGTCTTTCTCTGTCTGACTTATTTCACTTTGCATAATGCCTTCAAGGCCCATTCAAGTCGTTGCAAATGGCAAGTTTCCATTCTTTTTAATGGCTGAATAATATTCCGTTCCGTGTATGTATGTGTATATATATATATATATCTCACAGTTTCTTTATCCATTCATCCATTGGTGTACACTTAGGTTGTTTTCATGTCTTGGCTATTGTAAATACTGCTGCAGTGAACATGGGGGTGCATATATCTTTTCTAATTAGTGTTTTCATTTTCTTCTGATATATATCCAGAAGTGGAATTGTTGGATCTTGTGGTAATTCCACTTTTAATTTTTTTAGGAATATCCATACTATTTTCCATAGTTGTTGAACCACTTTACATTCCCACCAATAGTGCACAAGGGTTTTCTTTCCTCCATATCCTCACCAACACGTTATTTCTTGTCTTTTGATAATAGTCATCTTAACAGGTGTGAGGTGATACTCATGGTGTGTTTTTTTTTTAATTAATTTTTATTGGAGTATAGTTGCTTTACAATGTTGTGTTAGTTTCTACTGTACAGCAAAATGAATCAGCTATACATGTACATATATCCTCTCCTTTTTGGATTTCCTTCCCATTTAGGTCACCACAGGGCATTAAGTAGAGTTCCCTGTGCTATACAGTATGTTCTCATTAGTAATCTATTTTATATATAGTATCAATAGTGTATATATGTCAATCCCAATCCCCCAATTCATCCCACACCCCCTTTCCCCCTTGGTATCCATATATCTGTTCTCTATGTCTGTGTCTCTATTTCTGCTTTGCAAATAAGATCATCTATATCATTTTTCTAGATTCCACATGTATGTGTTAATATACAGTATTTGTTTTTCTCTTTCTGACTTACTTCACTCTGTATGACACTCTCTAGGTCAATCCACATCAATATTACCCAAAGCAATCTACAGATTCAATGCAATCCCTATCAAACTACAAATGGCATTTTTCACAGAACTAAAACAAAAAAGTTTACAATCTGTATGGAAACACAAAAGACCATAAATAGCCAAAGCAATCTTGAGAAAGAAAAATGGAGCTGGAGGAATCAGGCTTCCTGACTTCAGATTATACTACAAACCCACAGCAATCGAGACAGTATGGGACTGGCACAAAAACAGAAATATAGATCAATGGAACAGGCTAGAAAGCCCAGAGGTAAACCCAGGCACTTATGGTCACCTACTCTATGACAAAGGAGGCAAGAATATACAATGGAGAAAAGACAGTGTCTTCAATAAGTGGTGCTGGGAAAACTGGACAGCTACATGTAAAAGAATGAAATTAGAACACTCCTTAACACCACATACAAAAATAAACTCAAAATGGATTAAAGACCTAAATGTAAGGCCAGACACTATAAAACTCTTAGAGGAAAACATAGGCAGAACACTCTTTGACATAAACCACAGCAAGATCTTTTTTGACCCACCTCCTAGAGCAATAAAAACAAAACCAAAAATAAACAAATGGGACCTAATTCAACTTAAAATCTTCTGCACAGCAAAGGAAACCATAAACAAGATGAAAAGACAACCCTCAGAATGGGAGAAAATATTTGCAAATGAAGCACCTGACAAAGGATTAATCTCCAAAATATAGAAACAGCTTATGTGACTCAATAGCAAAAAATGAGCAACCCAATCAGAAAATGGGCAGAAGACCTAAATAGACATTTCTCCAAAGAAGACGTACAGATGGCCAACAAACACATGAAAAGATACTCAACATCACTAAATGCAAATCAAAACTACAATGAGGTATCATCACACACTGATCAGAATGGCCATCATCAAAAAATCTACAAACAATAAGTGCTGGAGAGGGTATGGAGAAAAGGGAACCCTCATGAACTGTTTGTGGGAATGTAAATTGATACAGCCATTATGGAGAATAGTATGGAGGTTCCTTAAAAAACTAAAAATAGAACTACCATTTGACCCAGCAATCCCACTCCTGGGCATATATTCTGAGGAAACCATATTTCAAAGACACATGTACCCCACTGTTCACTGCAGCACTATTCCAGGACATGGAAGCAATCTAAATATCCATCAACATAGGAATGGATAAAGAAGATGTGGTACATATATACAGTGGAATATTTCTCAGCCATAAAAAGGAATGAAATTGGGTCATTTGTAGAGACAGGCATATGGCTGTGTTCTGTCCGAGTTTCCCAGCTGCTTGAACTCTGGTTGAATAAGACCTCCCATGACTCAGATTGTTAAACTTCAGCTTCTCCTTATTACTTGCCCTTTTCAATCCTTAGTTTGGGATAACAGTTCCACACCTGCTATTTGTCACTGATCCTGATACCAGAGTTTGGTCTCTGGTGCCATGAACCCCTAGTGTGTAACTGACTTCATTAAAGTGGATAATTAATTTAAGTAAAGAATATATAATACTTGAAAGACAACTACTCCTAATATTGTGCCTAAACTTGATACCTACTGAGGTCATGCTGGTTTCTTGCCAATATAAACCACGTATTATGTTGTCAATATAAACAAATAGCACAAAGATTTTTAAAGTTTCTCTTCACGTACAAATGGATAATATCAATATAATTTTGTTGTTTATAACATTTTGCTATTCATAATAAATGGCTTAGCTCAACGTCATGATTTACTCTTATGCCACAAGGAAGTGATTCTCAACCATTTTCATACTTTGGCCCATGTAGAAAATAATATTTATAGATTACACTGAGGTAACTGGATGTGGCAACATCATGGCCCCAGGAAATCAACTCCTTAGCACATCTGTAAGCACATCTGTATCCAAAGCATACCAGTTGAGAGCTCTTTTGTGCAGGTAGGATTTTTTACTTTTTTTTTCCATTCAGAATTAGCTCAACTATGTCTAAAATTCAATTAATTACAGATATTTCTACCAATATCATAATAAGAAACTGACACCCCAGCTACATTTCAGGTACATTTCTGAAAAATTCAAGACCAAAAATAGTAGAAAGTATAACACTAATATATTTTAAAATTCCTTTTCACCTCTCTGAAACAACTTATTCAAATGAAACTGATATAAACAGTAATATATTTCAGAATTAGCTTACATTTTTCTGTGCTTTGAAAATGTATTATTTTCTATCTGCTTCATTTTTCTCAAATGTTATCTTGCTTAAGCTTCCCATAATATACATTTCATTCCAGAATACTTTCAGTTTTATACTTCCAAAATAAGAGTATGCATTTCATTTTTCATTTCAACAAACACATATTTACCACCTACTGTATGCTATGTTCTATATTCTGGGGAAGTAAGAAGAGAAAGACATAGTCCCTTGTCCAATCTGTTTATGGTCTAGAGGGTGTAAACTGCCAAGGAAACATTGCTTCTAATATGTATGCTACTTACAGTATCAGATATATATATATATATATATATATATATATATATATATATATATATATATATATATATATATATAAAGAGTAGTAAATAAGAAGAAGGGATCAAATTTACTCATGTGGTAGTAGATAAAGCAAGTGGGGTTCTAAATCTACAGATTGGAAGAGACAAAACATTGAAGTAAGCTGCCTAGAATATCTGCAAATTCTATGACTTCAAAAGTAATGTCAAATCTTTATTGTGCAAAGTACATCAAATTTGGTATTAATAATCCCAGATGTATTCTTATATCTACCCTAAACAAAATTATTGTGGTTTTTAATTTTCTTTTCAACCATAGAAGATAATTCTCAAAGCAAAGTGGGCAACATGTACATCTATGGCTATGAGGAGAATGCTAACAATTTCCATTGCCCTGAGTGGGCCAATTTATCCAAAGGCATTGATGTGCTACCAGAGATGACAGAGCTCTTCTTAACAATTTTATAGAGAGAATGAAGCCAATGCTATGGGGACACTAACATCTTTTTACCATTTCAGAAGCTTAGCATTAAAAGACCATCTATTACATACCTGAACAAAAAAGTATTCAAATCTTCTGGGCATCCCCTTTGCATTTAATTTAACTAATGTCCTTTCCTTATCGCAGATGGCATGAGTGAGTATGCTGATAGTAATACTGCCTACCCCAAAGATGCCTAAATTAGTTTGCTGCTTTTGCCTCTGCTGATATTGATGATTCATCTGAATCCCTAGATATAAGAGGAATGTTAACTTTAGTGGCCTGTAAAATTCCAAACCAGATAATTCTGATCTAATTACTGCCTACCAAACACTTTTTAGCATTTTAAACTACTGTATGTAAATGTATCACTTCATTTCTCTTTCAAAATTGTTGAATATGACTATAAAAGATTGGTAAAAGAGATGCCGTATCTAATTCTGATATACATATATACACTCTATATATACTATATATATAATTTTATTACCTATTGTAAATATTACAATACTTGAAAAGGCTAAATTTTTATTCATTTTCTTAATCATATGTTTATAATTTGTGATTTTTTGAAAAATATAGACAATTACAACATTTTAAAATCAATTAGGTGATTACTATGAAGGTATAGTAAGACAAGAAATTCTGTGTTGGATTTTTATTCATCATCTTTTCCTCTCTTTCTTCATGTTCTTTCAGGGTATTATATTCCATGCCCATGATTTCAGCCCAAGCCCAGAATTCTCTCCTGGATTTCAGGCCCCTATATTCTGTTCCTTAACAGATATCTTCACCTGTATATCTTGAAGTTATCTCAGTCCCCAGTTCCAGAAATGGTCTTATTATCTGTCCTGTCCTCTTGTATCTTTTCTCCCCATATTCCCTATACCCATTCAGGCTGCCAAGTCAGAAGTTTGTGATCATCACAGGCCCATTCCTCTTCCTCTCCATTTCTTCCATATCTAAGAGTCTTTGAAGTCATAAGATTTCAATCTTATGAATTTTTTCTTCACCCATATCCTCTTTTGCATTCTTACTTCTATTACCCTGGTTCTGGTGCTGATCATCTCTCTCTAGACCACTGGAATGACTCTGAATTGAAGTTTTCCACTCTAAGTTTTAGATTGCTTTATTCTCATGGTTACAATGGCTAGGGAATACCCACATGTTCAACAGATAGTTTGAAATTAAAGGTGTAAGTTGAATTTGAAGTAAAAGATTTTAGAGATTCAGTAATTTGAAATTCTGAGGGTAAAGTAGATCAACTAGCCAATGTTTCATGAGAGACGATGGTCTAGTAAACATTAACATTTAAGAGATTGTCAAAACAAGAGAAGAAAATAATAAAGACAGTGGAAATGTTAGAAAAGCAATCTTTTAATCTCATTAAAGTGTGTGATTACAGGTTGCCCTATTCTGAACAACATAAAGATTTTTTTTTTCAGTGAGTACATGTGTGTATCAATCCAAGAAAGGTCATCTATCCTTCAAGTTAGCCACTCGCTCCAAAGCACACCAAAATGGAATGAAGCATTTGACCACTTGTTCCTAGAAGTCTCTTGCAATTGCTTGCTGTGTTTTGTAATTTGTCCCACCTGATAATTTTAGCTTCACAATTCGTATCAAATGGACCTTCAACTGGTGAAGTGGAATGGGAGGAAAAGCAGTGTGGTGCCAGGTACATGTGTTTACTTGATGAGTATTTGAAAGAGAAAACACATGTGCCGTGTAGTCTCTAATCTCATGAGAAAACTGTGAAAATGATACTGTAAAGCTGTTATAGAGCAAAGCAGAAACACAAATCATTTGAAGTACTTAAGTTAGACATTTTTCTCTTTCAGATCATAAGGAGGGCTGTTAAATGTAACACCCTCCACATTACAGTCTGCAAAGGATTAGAAAAGTGAATATTGTTACGTTAATCAATTGAAACAAACTTCTGAGTTCCCTTAGTATTTAAGAGCTACATGTTATACTGCACTGTATCAGTCATTATCACACTTCATTTGGAAACATCGTTAAACTGAACAGCAACCCCTAATCAGGACTATTTCTGTAAGAGTGTCACCCTGTCTCTCCTCCCTTAGATGACACATACTCTAATAAGAGAAACCAACCGTGCATGCAACACATTGTTTTGCAAGAAAGCTGATAGTCCAGAAAGCAATAAGCAATGTGTTACTTGACTCTAATGCCTGTTCCACAGTAAGGTATCTGGCTAAAATGAAAAGTTTTTTCAAAACAATCCCTTATAATATTGCTAAGCCTTTATCCCTGGATAGATAAAAGAAGAAACTCTTAATGAGGTTGAAATGATATACGAGTGTGGAGAAAGGTGATTTCCATCCATCTTTTTTTAAAGTCAGTATCAATCGAATGTAAGATCTTTGCAGTATACATGGACCTAAGCACTTAGGGAAGTCAATTAAATTTTCAACTAAATCTATGTACGGCCTTACTGTAAGTTAACAGTCTTCATATTTCACCTGACTTATTCAAGTTGAAACATTTCTAGAGCTATGCTGATTATACTGTTTGACTTAGAGGGGTACAAACAACTTTGAAGACAGTTTAACCAACTGCATTTTACGAAGCACTCAATTTTCAAATTGTTTTAGTAACAGTAACACTAGTACTTTTATTAAGTTTCATACTATGTTCAGCTGCAATGGTTTCACAACAACAATAAGTTTTGTTGGTACCTATCTACTTTATTCCTGCTTTAACTCTGAATATGATTTAAATTATAAACACAAAAGACATTTGTTTGGACATTGAAAATTACTCTCAGAAGGTACAAGTAAGTACAAGGACAACTCTTCAAAATAAGTTTGAAAAGAGTTGAATGCTCACCAGTGTCAAATACCAAGATATTTTTCTACGTAAACTAGTACTCAGTTGATGATCTCAACTTCAAGAATGTATTTGCTCACACAGATACTGAGATTCCTGTCCTATTCTCCCTTTTTTGCTTGTGAAAGTTTGTCCTGGCTGATCTCTGTGTTTCATTAGATGCATGGATATTTGCCTTTAGGTCGCAGCTAGAGGATTATCTCATTGCTTCTAGGCCTCCATTGGTCAGCTCCATGATTCTTCTCTAACTCAAGAGAGCCCCACACAATAAGGTACCTCAGAAATCCTCAGAGCCATAATTTCATTATCTACATCTCTTTATTCAAGTGAGAAAGTGCAAGACTCTTATTGTGAAGTTTGTGTTTTTAATCCGAGAATTTAGGATTATTTAGGAGTATTTTTGTAAACTGACAAACCCACTCTAAAGTCTAAATAAATCCTTGTGTCCAATTAAATTTTTGTCAGCCTGACCAAGGATTTACTCCTTGAAGTACAGAATTAGAAAACTTATGGGGTAGTTCAGGTGGCTTATTTTCCTTAGATAGTTGAAGGATAGACTGCTGACCATAAATGAACCATATGCCTGTATTTTAGGTATTCAGATTCCTTTTTAATCCCCTTTAACCTCTAGGAGAGTCAGAGATGTTGCTTAAGATAGTGGCTTTGGAGCAGGGTGTTGGTATAGGGAGGTAAAAGAGATGGTATTCTCAGTTAATAAACCTCTTAGTATCTGCTGGTACTAGGTATAAGTAAGCTACACTAGATGTCTAGATGGCTAGACATTAAGGCAGAGGGATGATTTACAAGTTATCTGAAGTATCTGAAATATGAAAGGATGAGGTCTATTTTGTGTTGGGTTCAGTCTCTAGCCTATCAGTAAACAGTGCTATGGCTAGACTGGCTCTCATGGTTCTTATTATGACTGCAAGATGCCCTCCACTATAACCATTAGAAAACTTTAAAAAAAGGAAAAACGTTTATCACTTACAAGTCCTGGAAATTACACAGCACTCCGGGGACCACACAGCAAGATTGCCGGCAGAGAGTGAGAGAGAGTTCGGGCTTTGGGTTCCAATTTTATTGGTTTTATTGGGGTCAAGGGTTGAGGCCTAGGATTTCACGTGCTCACTCTTTATTGGTAAGTTTAAAACATATGAGTGGGAATTTAAAGCACAGGAAGAGTAAAACAAGTGGCCCAAATGGTTGTTATTGAAATCAGCCAAGATACTTAAAACAAAGGAGCTGTGGGAGTGGGGGAGGGGTGGCCTGGCTCTTCATTTAGTCCTGTGGCTGGCCATGTGTTTATTCAAGATAGCCATCTTTGAACTACATGCCTGGACAATCAAAGCTTAAATCAGGCACTTGGACTTACATTACAAAAAAAAAAAAAAAAGAAAACCCAACTGTCAGGGCTTACACTACAAGGTCAAAGAAAAAGCTAAAATGAGAAGAGTTGAAAATTATAGGGCAAGGCTGAAGAAGAAGCAGTAAATCAGATTTAGTCACAGAGGTTCCAGTGCACTAATTCGGAATCCCAGAAATAGAGGTGTCAGTACCCTGGATAACTCTTTTAGAGGTAAATCTCTCAGAATGTATTCTGAATCTGACTGAGAATATTTTATTTAGTTCTAGGCTTGTCAAATGCCCCCACCTCCTTTATGAAACTGATTGTTAAGGAGGCTGGCCTTCTTTTGACAGCATTAATTTTCATAGAGGTGGGATATAGGTTCTATTTCAACAAGAAATTTCTGGTCATTGGCACCCTCCATATTTTATGAAATCAAGAAAATAAATCAAGATAGCTGTGTTATGGGGGAGGTAGTCTATCCTGGTTATTAGCATTTCATGTTGTGGGACATCTCCTTGTCCAGAACTAGGCACCCAGCTAAGTCCAGAACACTGACAATTCTTCTGTTAAACATGTATTAAGTGGGCATGTGATTGAAGGTTCACGTTTATTACTCAGAACTTTTCTGTCAATACTTAGCATACCTTGCACTTCAGCGAAGTGAATTTTGCCTCAATACTTGAATTATTTCCAACACAGGAACTTCAATGGACAGCCAGGGTGATGCTCAAAGAAAATGCCTTTAGGACAGAAAACAGGTGACTCACTGCAAGGAATGTAAATTATAGATGTGCATGGAGCATTGTGTGTTTAAATCTTTTCAGTGGCAAATGATTGAGATGTGGAGGAGAGATGCACAGTGAGTGTCATTATGGGTTTGTCTGACATGTTAAATTTTTGGAAAATAATTGAAACAGACACCAAAGCACTCCTACAGCCTTAGTCTTGGTGTACAGGTGGATCATGTCAATTCTACTGAATTCAGAGTAAGAAAGCTTTTAAAAGACCAGCCTGCAAGGTAAGCAGATTTTGCTTTCAGACAAATGCTTACAGGTTCTTGCAACTCTGCCCTACTTGATAAGCTCCATCTGGAAGGGATTGCTCCTTTTGAGTAAGGTTTTATGTGGACCATGTTTGAGAGTATGAGAGTCAAAAAGTACAATGAGTAATTGTAGAGAAACAAAAGCATATTCAAATCAAATGGGAAGATTAATAGTAAAATGGAATGATAAAAAGAAACATTTGAATCTGCCCTGTTGGGCTGCACTCCTCGGGCCTGCAAGCCCTGTATTTGCCCAGCCTCAAGACCAAAGAAAGAGCCCAGAGACAGTGAAAGAGACATCAATGGTTTAATAGATGGGGAATCTTATGCATCTGAAGCAAGATCCTGGAGCGACAACGCACCATGTGCAGCACACGGCGGGCAGGACACAGCAGCTGTCTTCGCTGTGGGCAGAGGGAGGTTATAGAGGGAATGGATATCAGGTTGGCTCATCAGTTACCAGGGAAATCAAGGAGAGGAGCACGTCCCACACTGTCTCTTTGATAAATTGTTATAGTAGAGATAGTTCTGGTCTAATGATTAGAACAATCAGTAGCTGGGGCTAGGGACAAGTACATAAGATTTACATTAAGCCCTATGATTAAGAGGGAAGGTCAGTCATGTGAGTAGAGTGTACGTGAAGCAGGGACTGCTCTGGTTGAGCAGGGAACATACAGAGAGCAAGAGAACTGCCATCATGGGTGGTCTGATCACACATGCCTCTTTTCCATTTTCCCTTAAGGACCTGACATTTCATTCTCTCCTTAAAGCCTAATAGCCTTATACTTATAACACAGGGACATACTGTTCCTTTAGTTTCCAGCTAATCGTTTCAGAATGAATGCCTCTCTGTGGGTCTGAAGTTATTCGCTCTGGGAATCAGCTACAGACGTGCAAATGTATAGACAAAAGTGAAGAATGCAGGTTTCTTCTCTCTAATATACAAAATATGGGTGAGTTGGGATTTTAAATTCATGGCCTGGGAGACTCAGTAATCTAGCTGTAGTTTACTTGGCAAAGTTATAATTCTTAAAGGATATAAAAGCTCTTAGGTTAGAGAAGTACCAGAAACTGTTCTTGTCTCTTGTTATCTGAGTTTCCAAGATGATGGAAGTAGGAAGGAAGGAAGGAAGAATTAGGAAGAGACAGGAAGAGGAAAATTTATATTGTGCCTAAACATCTTTGTAAATGTTTTTTCAGGCCATTACCCTACTCTGACAGTGCCAGGAATTTTCCAGGCAAGACTGGCATCTCTCTTAAATTATGCTCTGGCCTTAAAAATTTTTAGAAGCTAAAACTGCTTGGAAGGTAAGTTCTGATACCTGTAACAAAATTGTTAAATAGCAAAATAATCTGGAGGTACAAATCTGACAGTTTTCTATCCCAACTGCTACTACTCTTTGGTCAGGAGGAGGTGATATAAGAAATAATTAAGAAATAGATGGGAATGATTATAAAGCAAATAACTTAAAAACATGCTTATAAGGGGGTAACTCTCCTCTTGAGAACTCTGAAACCAGTGTTTTTCCTGTCCTGTCGAGAACCAGGGAGGAGTATGAATTCCTCCCAATACATAACATGAAAAAAGAAAAAAGACATTTTGCAACAAGTAAAAGAGAGCCTTGTAACCTGAAGTTGTACTTGTTCAAATCTTCACATTCTCAAACAGAAACAGAAATAGACCTTTTAAAAGAATTTGTCCTTAAAAAGTCAAAACTGTAAGCACTTGTAACAGAAACTAACCAATCTTAGAATTGACATATATTTTCTAATGCAAGGAAGTTATGAATCTTATTTGGGCTCCGTGGATACAGTGGAAGATAAATGGATACCAGAACAAGGATAATGAGGAAAAAAGTAATTTCCCTTACTCAGTCAATGCAGGGACTCATTGATGCAACAGTGAAGAGAGATTTGTGGTTATCTCTGAATTCCCAGACTGCATGTTTATTGTAATGTATTAGTGTGTGAGTATACACGCATATGCATATCCAGAAATTTGCTGGCATTTTCTATTTCTGTGCTCATGGTTGATTCTATCATGAATTTAGTTTTTCTTAATTAACATGTTCTCTTTATAAAGTCCTAACCTAAAACACAGTCTTTTAAGTAGAGTCTTAACTATACAGACCCAAATAAAGTTATTATTGAAAATCCTATTTCTCAGAATTGAGAGACAAAATAAGCATGTCCACTTGCAAAATGATAAAACTCAGACACATTCACAGGGACAGTGCAATGATTAGTGAGCTAATATTCAGGCACTAAGAATTATCATTTGCAAACTCATGATCCTATGGGAACCTTGAAGGGTAATAAAAGCCACAATCCCTTTAAGAACACCATCATTTACCAGGTAAGAACTAAAACAAGCTATGTGTGCTATAAAATGGGGGATGGGGAGCGGTATGTATACTGGATATTAGCCTTCATGTGCCAACCTCTCTTTCATATTTCTGTATTACTTGAGTAAAGTCCTGAGTATGGGATGGGAGAGTATTAAAAAAATGTTAAAATTTGCACTGTAAAAATCATACATTTGTATAGAAAAATCTTTATTTTGAAAGTAACTCAAACCATGGCAATGAGAAGAAATGTGTATTGTTAAACTTTTTGGAACATTCTTCTTTTCTTTAAGCATATAAATAAGGGTGCCCACTGAGGTGCCAATCCTGCTTGGGTCTCTCTCTTAATCTTGCCTGAATATTTTTTCCTGCCTGATAACCAGTGTTTCTGAAAACACACTCCTGTATTTTCTTCCAGTGGACCAGCTCTGATATCAAGGCCATGTTTAGAGTGAAGTGCAGGTTCAAGGCTTATTTTGAGTGGTTGTTAATGACACGTAAGCTAGGTACAATGGAGACTCATCCAGGATTCACTTTGTATTTGGGGAGACTTGGATGGAATAGAAAAATGATAACTATGAATAGATCCAAAAGAGATGCTAAAATCTCTACATACTGTAACATGTTTGCGGAAAGACTGAGACTGTGACCTTGAGCAGTGGTTTTGCCCAGAGTAGGTGCTAAGTCCAGATAGTACTGAAAATGGAGTCTTGTTGCTTCTTTTGCTCAGGTCTAAAAGCCTGAGGCAGCATCATTCATGCTGTACACTTACTTCTCAGATACCTAAGCAAGAATGACAAGTCTAATTTTCTTTTCCTTACTCTAGCAAAATACCCACTGTCATCTTGTAAGGACAATATGATCAAGCCTCTTGGCTGAAAATGCATTTCCTCAGCCATAATGTCCTTAAGGCTTCTAAATAAAATGGAAATTCAAACTTTACTTTTAGAAAAAAATCACTATGTTGCACTTCTAAAAATAAGTTTTGTTCACAAAGAACTTTCTGTAATGCTAGAGGGAGGCATTCTAGCTGACATTTATAGAGTGTGGCAATAGAGTCTCCTAATAGATGTACAGTCAACAGTCTGCCATTAACTCTAGTCACGGGTAAAATAAAGGTAAGGGAGAGATGATATACAGCCCAGTGATGAAAAACAGAGAGCAGCAGTGATGAAGGTTTATGAGTCTGCTGGGCCAGACTCAGATACCTTCAGGGGCCACATAAGCAATGCAAGTTTGCAGAACAGTGTGTGTAATATAACACGGAATGTTACGGATTTTGACACATCAAGCACACACATTTGGGGACTAGCACAGGCTCATGAGCTACCAGCTTGTGATTCTATATTTACAGTCTGGAGCAGAGAAAAGTGGTCTCATTATTGGGATTATTTCCTTACCAGAGAAAGAACTGGGAACTAGAGAGAGGCAAACATTCATGTTACAAATCTCAACATTTCTCCTTTGGTTTTTTACCTGATGCAAATCATTAAGTCTTGCTGAGGCAAAGTCAAAAGTGTTTTGTAAATGTTTTCCCTGTTTTCATCAAAGCAAAGGATCATGATGAGGATGAACAAAAGAAGCCTGAGAACAGCTGGTCCTACAATCTATTAAAGAGAAAAAGAATGAAATGATGCCATTTGCAGCAACATGGATGGACCTAGAGATTGTCATACCAAGTGAAGGAAGTCAGACAGAGGAAGACGGATATCATATGATACGCTTATATGTGGAATCTAAAAAAAACGATACAAATCTACTTACTTATAAAACAGAAACAGATTCACAGACTTACAGAGCGAACTTAAGGTTACTGGGAGAAGGGTGGGGGCCAGGGATACTTAGGGAGTTTGGGATTGACATGTACATACTGATATATTTAAAATGGATAACCAGGGATAGCTTCAAGATGGTGGAGGAGAAAGACGTGGAGATCACCTTCCTCCCCAAAAATACATCAAAAATACATCTACATGTGGAACAACTCCTACAGAACACCTACTGAATGCTGGCAGAAGACCTCAGACCTCCTGAAAGGCAAGAAACTCCCCACGTACCTGGGTAGGGCAAAAGAAAAAAGGAAAAACAGAGAGAGAAGAATAGGGACAGGACCTGCACCAGTGGGAGGGAGCTGTGAAGGAGGAAAGGTTTCCACACACTAGGAAGCCCCTTCACTGGTGGAAACGGGGGTGGAGGTGGGGGAGCTTCAGAGCCACGGAGGAGAGCACAGCAACAAGGGTGCAGAAGGCAGAGCTGAGAGATTCCTGAACAGAGGATTGGTGCCGACCAGCACTCATCAGCCTGAGAGGCTTCTCTGCTCACCTGCCAGGGCAGGTGGGGGCTGGGAGCTGAGGCTCAGGCTTCAGAGGTCAGATCCCAGGGAGAGGACTGGGGTTGGCTGCGTGAACACAGCCTGAAGGGGGCTAGTGCCTCACAGCCAGCCAGGAGGGAGTCTGGGAAAAAGCCTGGAACTGCCTAAGAGGGAAGAGACCATTGCTTCGTGGTGCAGGAGGAATAGGATTCAGAGCACCATCTAAATGATCTCCAGAGATGGGCGCGAGCCATGGCTATCAGCACGGACACCAGAGGTGGGTATGAAATAAGGCTGCTGCTGCAGCCAACAGGAAGCCTGTGTGCAAACACAGGTCACTCTCCACACCTCCCCCGCCCCCCCCCCCCCACCGCGGGAGCCTGCACAGCCACCACTGCCAGGGTCCCGTGATCCAGGGACAACTTCCCCAGGAGAACACACGGCGCGCCTCAGGCTGTTGCAATATTATGCTGGCCTCTGCCGCCGCAGGCTCGCCCCGCATTCCGTACCACTCCCTCCCCCGGCCTGAGTGAGCCAGAGCACCCCAGTCAGCTGCTACTTTAACCCCGTCCTGTCTGGGTGAAGAACAGATGCCCTCAGGCGACCTACACACAGAGGCGGGGCCAAATCCAAAGCTGAACCCCAGGAGCTGTGCGAACAAAGAAGAGAAAGGGAAATCTCTCCCAGCAGCCTCAGGAGCAATGGATTAAACCTCCACAATCAACTTGATGTACCTGCACCTGTAGAATACATGAACAGTCAATGAATCATCCCAAAATTAAGGCGGTAGACTTTGGGAGCAACTGTAGACTTGGGGTTTGCTTTCTGCATCTAATTTGTTTCTGTTTTTATGTTTATCTTAGTTTAGTATTTAGAGCTTACTATCATTGGTAGATTTGTTTATTGATTTGGTTGCTCTCTTCCTCTTTTTTTAAAATATATATATATATATATTTTATAAATGGATGACCACAACAAAAGCAACAATGATTACAATTACCAAACACGAAACACACTCACACTATGTCATAATATTGACATTCAGTCCAGTAATCCTCCACTGTAACAGCTCCTTTACTTTGCAGTGAAAATTAATTTGTATATTTTTTGCCTCTGAGTCCTTGTGGGATTTTTTTTTATTATTCAAACAGAAAGTCACAAAAATTATAATCATCCTCATCAGTTTACTCAGTCCCATGTAATTAACTTTTTTTTCATCTTGATCATTTGTTAGCACTTTTATGAATTCATCAGTTTTCCATTAGAGTTCTGAAAATGCTTATTCATTCGGTTCAGCAGTATAGTCAGTTACCAGAAACCTGTACTTGTCAGAGTCTTTTCCATGAATTCCTTGAAGATGAAACTCTTTTATAGGAACATATTTGCAAAAGCATCAGAGTACACCCAGAACTGTCTGTAAATGACAAAAGACTTAAAAATGACCATGGTTAAAGATTTGATGAAAGTTCATAATAATGCAATTGACAAGGAAATTTAGTTATTTCTGAGATATACATTTTAAAGTAATAACTAGAATTAGGACTTATAACATTATACCAGAACATATAAGATTTTTAGAAATTTCATATAATGTCTGAAACATTTATATTAACATATTTCCATACAAATAACCAAAAGAAAGTTTAGTATTAGCTGTTTTTTGTTTGTTTGTTTGGTTGGTTTTTTATACTGCAGGTTCTTATTAGTCATCAATTTTATACACATCAGTGTATACATGTCAATACCAATCACCCAATTCAGCACACCACCATCCGCACTCCACCGCGGTTTTCCCCCCTTGGTGTCCATACGTTTGTTCTCTACATCTGTGTCTCAACTTCTGCCCTGCAACCTGGTTCATCTGTACCATTTTTCTAGGTTCCACATACATGTGTTAATATACGATATTTGTTTTTGTCTTTCTGACTTACTTCACTCTGTATGACAGTCTCTAGATCCATCCACGTCTCAACAAATGACTCAATTTTGTTCCTTTTTATGGCTGAGTAATATTCCATTGTATATATGTACCACTTCTTCTTTATCCATTCGTCTATCGATGGGCATTTAGGTTGCTTCCATGACCTGGTTACTGTAAATAGTGCTGCAATGAACACTGGGGTGCATGTGTCTTTTTGAATTATGGTTTTCTCTGGGTATATGCCCAGTAGTGGGATAGCTGGATCATATGGTAATTCTATTTTTAGGTTTTTAAGGAACCTCCATAGTGTTCTCCATAGTGGCTGTATCAATTTACATTCCCACCAACAGTGCAAGAGGGTTCCCTTTTCTCCACACCCTCTCCAGCATTTGTTGTTTGTAGATCTTCTCATGATGCCCATTCTAACTGGTGTGAGGTGATACCTCATTGTAGTTTTGATTTGCATTTCTCTAATAATTAGTGATGTTGAGCACCTTTTCATGTGCTTCTTAGCCATCTGTATGTCTTCTTTGGAGAAATGTCTATTGAGGTCTTCTGCCCATTTTTTGATTCGGTTGTTTGTTTCTTTAATATTGACCTGCATGAGCTGTTTATATATTTTGGAAATTAACCCTTTGTCCATTGATTTATTTGTAAATATTTTCTCCCATTCTAAGGGTTGTCTTTTTGTCTTGTTTATGGTTTCCTTTGCTGTGCAAAAGCTTTGAAATTTCATTAGGTACCATTTGTTTATTGTTGTTTTTAATTCCATTACTCTAGTAGGTGGATCAAAAAAGATCTTGCTGTGATTTATGTCCAAGAGTGTTCTTCCTATGTTTTCCTCTAAGAGTTTTATAGTGTCCGGTCTTACATTTAGGTTTTGAATCCATTTAGAGTTTACTTTTGTGTATGGTGTTAGGGACTGTTCTAATTTCATTCTTTTACATGTAGCTGTCCAGTTTTCCCAGCACCACTTATTGAAGAGACTGTCTTTTCTCCATTGTATATCTTTGCCTCCTTTGTCATAGATTAGTTGACCATAGGTACGTGGGTTTATCTCTGGGATTTCTATCTTGTTCCATTGATCTATGTTTCTGTTTTTGTGCCCGTACCATATTGTCTTGATTACTGTAGCTTTGTAGTAGAGTCTGAAATCAGGAAGTCTGATTCCCCCAGCTCCGTTTTTTTCCTTCAAGACTACTTTAGCTATTCGGGGTCTTTTGTGTCTCCATACAAATTTTAAGATGAGTTGTTCTAGTTCTGTAAAAAATGCCATTGGTAATTTGATAGGGATTGGATTGAATCTGTAGATTGCTTTGGGTAGTATAGTCATTTTCACAATATTAATTCTTCCTATCCAAGGACATGGTATATCTCTCCATCTGTTGGTATCATCTTTAATTTCCTTCACCAGTGTCTCATTGTTTTCTGAGTACAGGTCTTTTGTCTCCCTAGGTAGGTTTATTCCTAGATATTTTATTCTTTTTGTTGCAATGGTAAATGGGAGTGTTTCCATAATTTCTCTTCCAGATTTTTCATTATTAGTATATAGGAATGCAAGAGATTTCTGTGCATTCATTTTGTATCCTGCAACTTTACCAAATTCATTTATTAGCTCTAGTAGTTTTCTGGTGGCATTTTTAGGATTTTCTATGTATAGTGTCATGTCATCTGCAAACAGTGACAGTTTTACTTCTTCTTTTCCAATTTGTATTCATTTTATTTCTTTTTCTTCTCTGATTGCCATGGCCAGGACTTCCAAAACTATGCTGAATAATAGTGGTGAGAGTGGACATCCTTGTCTCATTCCTGATCTTAGAGGAAATGCTTTCAGTTTTTCACCATTGAGAATGATGTTTGCTGTGGGTTTGTCATATATGGCCTTTATTATGTGGAGGTAGGTTCCCTCTATGCCCACTTTCTGGAGAGTTTTTATCATAAATGGGTGTTGAATTTTGTCAAAAGCTTTTTCTGCATCTATTGAGATGATCATATGGTTTTTATTCTTCAATTTGTTAATATGGTGTATCACATTGATTGATTTGCATATATTGAAGAATCCTTGCATCCCTGGGATAAATCCCACTTGATCATGGTGTATGATCCTTTTAATGTGTTGTTGGATTCTGTTTGCTAGTATTTTGCTGAGGATTTTTGCATCTATATTCATCAGTGATATGGGTCTGTAATTTTCTTTTTTTGTAGTATCTTTGTCTGGTTTTGGTATCAGGGTGATGGTGGCCTTATAGAATGAGTTTGGGAGTGTTCCTTCCTCCACAATTTTTTGGAAGAGCTTGAGAAGGATGGGTGTTAGCTCTTCTCTAAATGTTTGATAGAATACACCTGTGAATCCATCTGGTCCTGGACTTCTGTTTGTTGGAAGATTTTTAATCACAGTTTCAATTTCAGAGCTTGTGATTTGTCTGTTTATATTTTCTATTTCTTCCCGGTTCCTTCTCAGAAGGTTGTGCTTTTCTAAGAATTTGTCCATTTCTTCTAGGTTGTCCATTTTATTGGCATAGAGTTGCTTCTAGTAGTCTCTTAGGATGCTTTGTATTACTGCAGTGTCTGTTGTAAATTCTCCTTTTTCATTTCTAATTTTATTGATTTGAGTCCTCTCCCTCTTTTTCTTGATGAGTCTGGCTAATGGTTTATCAATTTTGTTTATCTTCTCAAAGAACCAGCATTTAGTTTTATTGATCTTTTCTATTGTTTTTTGTTTCTCTTTCATTTATTTCTGCTCTGGTCTTTATGATGTCTTTCCTTCTGCTAATTTTGGGTTTTGTTTGTGCTTCTTTCTCTAGTTCCTTTAGGTGTAAGGTTAGATTGTTTACTTGAGATTTTTCTTGTTTCCGGAGGTAGGCTTGTATAGCTATAAACTTCCCTCTTAGAACTGCTTTTGCTGCATACCATAGGTTTTGGATCGTCGTGTTTTCATTGTCATTTGTCTCTAGGTATTTTTTGATTTCCTCTTTGGTTTCTTCTGTGATCTCTTGGTTATATAGTAACGTATTGTTTAGCCTCCATGTGTTTGTGTTTTTTACGTTTTTTTCCCTGTAATTCATTTCTAATCTCATAGCATTGTGGTCAGAAAAGATGCTTGATATGATTTCAATTTTCTTAAATTTACTGAGGCTTGATTTGTGACCCAAGATGTGATCTATCCTGGAAAATGTTCCGTGCGCACTTGAGAAGAAAGTGTAATCTGCTGTTTTTGGATGGGATGTCCTATAAATATCAATTAAATCTATCTGGTCTATTGTGTCATTTAAAGCTTCTGTTTCCTTATTTTTTTTCATTTTGGATGATCTGCCCATTGGTGTAAGTGAGGTGTTAAAGTCCCCCACTATTATTGTGTTACTGTTGATTTCCTCTTTTATAGCTGTTAGCTGTTGCCTTATGTATTGAGGTGCTCCTATGTTGGGTGCATATATATTTATAATTGTTATATCTTCTTCCTGGATTGATCCCTTGATCATTATGTAGTGTCCTTCCTTGTCTCTTCAACATTCTTTATTTTAAAGTCTATTTTATCTGATATGAGTATAGCCAATCCAGCTTTCTTTTGATTTCCATTTGCATGGAATATCTTTTTCCATCCCCTCACTTTCAATCTGTATGTGTCCCTAGGTCTGAAGTGGGTCTCTTGTACATAGCATATATATGGGTCTTGTTTTTGTATCCATTCAGCAAGCCTGTGTCTTTCAGTTGGAGCATTTAATTCATTCACGTTTAAGGTAATTATCGATATGTATGTTCTTATTACTATTTTCTTAATTGTTTTTGTAGGTCCTTTTCTTCTCTTGTGTTTCCCACTTAGAGAAGTTCCTTTAGCATTTGTTGTAGAGCTGGTTTGGTGGTTGTGAATTATCTTAGCTTTTGCTTGTCTGTAACGCTTTTTATTTCTCCATCAAATCTGAATGAGATCCTTGCTGGGTAGAGTAGTCTTGGTTGTAGGTTCTTCCCTTTCATCACTTTAAGTATATCATGCCACTCCCTTCTGGCTTGTAGAGTTTCTGCTGAGAAATCAGTTGTTAACCTTATGGGAGTTCCCTTGTATATTATTTGCCGTTTTTCCCTTGCTGCTTTCAATGATTTTTCTTTGTCTTTAATTTTTGCCAATTTGATTAATATGTGTCTCGGCATGTTACTCCTTGGGTTTATCCTGTATGGGACTCGTTGTGCTTCCTGGACTTGGGTGGTTATTTCCTTTCCCATGTTAAGGAAGTTTTTGACTATAATCTCTTCAAATATTTTCTTGGGTACTTTCTCTCTCTCTTCTCCTTCTGGGACCCCTATAATGTGAATGGTGTTGCATTTAATGTTGTTCCAGAGGTCTCTTAAGCTGTCTTGATTTCTTTTCATTCTTTTTTCCTTATTCTGTTCCACAGCAGTGAATTCCACCATTCTGTCTTCCAGGTCACTTATCTGTTCTTCTGCCTCAGTTATTCTGCTATTGATTCCTTCTAGTGTAGTTTTCATTTCAGTTATTGTATTGTTCATCTCTGTTTGTTTGTTCTTTAATTCTTCTAGGTCTTTGTTAAACATTTCTTGCATCTTCTCGATCTTTGCCTCCATTCTTTTTCCGAGGTCCTGGATCATCTTCACTATCATTATTCTGAATTCTTTTTCTCGAAGGTTACCTATCTCCACTTCATTTAGTTGTTTTTCTGGGGTTTTATCTTGTTCCTTCATCTGGTACATAGCCCTCTGCTTTTTCATCTTGTCTATCTTTCTGTAAATGTGGTTTTCGTTCCACAGGCTGCAGGACTGTAGTTCTTCTTGCTTCTGCTGTCTGCCTTGTGGTGGATGAGGGTATCTGACAGGCTTGATGGGAGGGACTGGTGGTGGGTAGAGCTGACTTTTGCTCTGGTGGGCAGAGCTCAGTAAAACTTTAATCCACTTGACTGTTGATGGGTGGGGCTGGGTTCCCTCCCTGTTGGTTGTTTGGCCTGAGGCAAGCCAACACTGGAGCCTACCTGGGCTCTTTGGTGGGGCTAATGACAGACTCTGGGAGGGCTCACACCAAGGAGCACTTCCCAGAACTTCTGCTGCCAGTGTCCTTGTCCCCACGGTGAGCCACAGCGCCCCCCACCCTGCAGGAGACCCTCCAACAGTAGCAGGTAGGTATGCTTCAGTCTCCCCTGGGATCACTGCTCCTTCCCTTGGGTCCCAATGCACACACTACTTTGTTTGTGCCCTCCAAGAGTGGAGTCTCTGTTTCCTCCAGTCCTGTTGAATTCCTGCAATCAATTCCCACTAGGCTTCAAAGTCTGATTCTCTAGGAATTCCTCCTCCCGTTGCCGGACCCGCGGACTGGGAAGCCTGACATGGGGCTCAGAACCTTCACTCCAGTGGGTGAATTTCTGTGGTGTTCTCCAGTCTGTGAGTCACCCACCCACCAGTTATGGGATTTGATTTTAATGTGATCGTGCCCCTCCCACCATCTCATTGTGGCTTCTCCTTTGTCTTTGGATGTGGGATATCTTTTTGGCTGAGTTCCAGTGTCTTCCTGCTGAATGATTGTCCAGCAGCTAGTTGTGATTCTGGTGTTTTCGCAAGAGGGAGTGAGAGCACGTCCTTCTGCTCCGCCATCTTGGTTCCTCCCCATATATTTTTTCTTTTTCTCTTTTTATGAATGTGTATGTGTATGTTTCTTTGTGTGATTTTTTTCTGTATAGCTTTTACCACTTGTCCAAGGGTTCTGTCTGTCCGTTTTTTTGTTTGTTTGTTTGTTTTAGTATAGTTTTTAATGCTTGTTATCATTGGTGGATTTGCTTTTTGGTTTTGCTGCCCTTTTCTTTCTTTTTTTAGTACCCTTTTATTTTTAATAATATTTATTTTTTATTTTAATAACTTTATTTATTTTATTTTTCTTTCCTTCTTTCTTTTCTTTACTCCTTTTTCTTCTGAGCTGTGTGGCTGATAGGGTCTTGGTTCTCAGGCCGGATGTCAGACCTGAGCCTCTGAGGTGGGAGAGCTGAGTTCAGGACATTTATCCACCAGATACCTCCTGGCACCACGTTATATCAAATGGCAAAAACTCTCCCAGAAATATCTATCTCAATGCTAAGACCCAGCTCCACTCAACGACCAGCAAGCTACAGTGCTGGACACCCTACCAAACAACTAGCAAGACAGGAACACAATCTCACCCATGAACAGACAGGCTGCCTAATAACTTAAGAAGTTCACAGACACCCCAAAACTCACCACCAGACGCAGTCCTGCCCACCAGAAAGACAAGATCCAGCCTCATCCACCAGAACACAGGCACCAGTCCCCTCCACCAGGAAGCCTACAAAAGCAATGGAACCAACCATACCCACTGGCGGCAAACACCAAAAACAACAGGAACTACGAACAAGCAGCCTGTGAAAAGGAGACCCCAAAGACAGTAAGTTAAGCAAAATGAGAAGACAGAGAAATACAAAGCAGATGAAGGAGCAAGGTAAAAACCCACCAGAACAAACAAATGAATAGGAAATAGGCAGTCTACCTGAAAAAGAATTCAGAGTAATGATAGTAAAGATGATCCAAAAGCTTGGAAATAGAATGGAGAAAATACAAAAAACGTTTAACAAGGACCTAGAAGAACTAAAGAGCAAATGAACAATGATGAACAACACAATAAATGAACTTAAAAATACTCTAGAAGGAATTAATAGCAGAATAACTGAGGCAGAAGAACAGAGAAGTGATCTGGAAGATAAAATCGTGGAAATAATGACCACAGAGAAGAATAAAAAAAAAGGAAAGGAAAGAACTGAGGACATTCTCAGATACGTCTGGGACAATATTAAATGCAACAACATTCGCATTATAGGGGTCCCAGAAGAAGAAGAGAATAAAAAAGGAACTGGGAAAATATTTTAAGAGATTGTAGTTGAAAACTTCCTGAATATGAGAAAGGCAATAGTCATTCAAGTCCAGGAAGCACAGAGAGTCCCTTACAGAATAAATCTAAGGAGAAACATGTAAAGACACATATAATCAAACTATCAAAAATTAAATACAAAGAAAAAATATTAAAAGCAGCAAGGGAAAACCAACCAATAACATACAAGGGAATCCCTATAAGGTTAACAGCTTTCAGTAGAAACTCTGCAAGCCCAAAGGGAATGGCAGGACATATTTAAAGTGATGAAAGGCAAAAACCTACAACCAAGATTACTCTACCCAGTAAGGATCTCATTCAAATTCGATGGATAAATTAAAACTGTTACAGACAAGCAAAAGTTAAGAGAATTCAGCACCACCAAACCAGCTTTACAACCAATGCTAAAGGGACTTCTCTAAGCAGGAGACACAAGGGAAGGAAAAGACCTAAAAAAACAAACCCAAAACAATTAAGAAAATGGTAATAAGAATATACATATTGATAATTACCATAAATGTAAATGGATTAAATGCTCCAGCCAAAAGATATAGACTTGCTGAATGGATACAAAAACAAGACCCATATATATACTACCTACAAGAGACCCACTTCAGACCTAGGGACACATACAGACTGAAAATGAGGGGATGGAAAAAGATATTCCATGCAAATGGAAATCAAAAGAAAGCTGGAGTAGCAATTCTCATATCAGACAAAGTGGACTTTAAAATAAAGACTATTACAAGAGACAAAGAAGGACACTACATAATGATCAAGGGATCAATTCAAGAAGAAGATATAACAATTGTAAATATTTATTCACCCAACATAGGAGCATTTCAATACCTAAGGCAAATGCTAACAGCCATAAAAGGGGAAATCGACAGTAACACAACAATAGTAGGGGATTTTAACACCCCAATTTCACCAATGGGCAGATCATCCAGACAGAAAATAAATAAGGAAACACAAGCTTTAAATGATACATTAAACAAGATGGACCTAATTGATATTTATAGGACATTCCATCTAAAAACAACAGAATACATTTTCTTCTCAAGTGCTCATGGAACATTCTCCAGGAAAGATCATATCTGGGGTAACAAATCAAGCCTTGGTAAAGGTAAGAAAATGGAAATCGTATCAAGTATCTTTTCTGATGACAATGCTTTAGATTAGATATCAACTACAGGAAAAAATCTGTAAAAAATACAAACACATGGAGGCTAAACAATATGTTACTAAATAACCAAGAGATCACTGAAGAAATCAAAGAGAAAATTTAAAAACACCTAGAAGCAAATGACAATGAAATACGATGATCCATAATCTATGGGATGCAGCAAAAGCAGTTCTAAGAGGGAAGTTTATAGCAATAAAATCCTACCTCAAGAAAAAAGAAACATCTCAAATAAATAACCTAACCTTACAGCTAAAGCAATTAGAGAAAGACAAAAAAAAAAAACCCCAAAGTTAGCAGAAGGAAAGAAATCATAAAGATCAGATCAGAAATAAATGAATAAGAAATGAAGGACACAGTAGCTAAGATCAATAAAACTAAAAGCTGGTTCTTTGAGAAGATAAACAAAATTGATAAACCACTAGCCAGATTCATCAAGAAAAAAAGGGAGAAGACTCTAATCAATAGAATTAGAAATGAAAAAGAAGAAGTAAGGACTGACACTGCAGAAATACAAAGGATCATGAGAGATTACTACAAGCAACTATATGCCAATATAATGGACAACCTGGAAGAAATGGACAAATTCTTAGAAAAGCACAACCTTCTGAGAAGGAACCGGGAAGAAATAGAAACTATAAACAGACAAATCACAAGTTCTGAAACTGAAACTGTGATTAAAAATCTTCCAACAAACAAAAGTCCAGGACCAGATGGCTTCACAGGTGAATTCTATCAAACATTTAGAGAAGAGCTAACACCTATCCTTCTCAAACTCTTCCAAAATATAGCAGAGGGAGGAACACTCCCCAACTCATTCTATGAGGCCACCATCACCCTGATACCAAAACCAGACAAAGATGTCACAAAGAAAGAAAACTACAGGCCAATATCACTGATGAACATAGTTGCAAAAATCCTCACCAAAATACTAGCAAGCAGAATCCATCAGAATATTAAAAGGATCATACACCATGATCAAGTGGGGTTTATCCCAGGAATGCAAAGATTCTTCAATATACGGAAATCAATCAATGTGATAAACCACATTAACATATTGAAGGAGAAAAAGCATATGATCATCTCATTAATTCCCCAAAAGCTTTTGACATAATTCAACACCTATTTATGATAAAAGCCCTCCAGAATGTAGCCACAGAGGGAACTTACCTCAACATAATAAAAGCCATATGTGAGAAATCCACAGCCAACATCATTTTCAATGGTGAAAAACTGAAACCATTTCAACTAAAATCAGTAACAAGACAAGGTTGCCCACTCTCACCATTATTATTCAACATAGTTTTGGAAGTTTTAGGCACAGCAATCAGAGAAGAAAAAGAAATAAAAGGAATCCAAATCAGAAAAGAAGAAGTAAAACTGTCACTGTTTGCAGATATTATACATAGAGAATCATAAAGATGCTACCAGAAAACTACTAGAGCCAATCAATGAATTTGGTAGAGTAGCAGGTAATGCACAGAAATCTCTTGCATTCTTATACACTAATGATGAAAAATCTGAAAGAGAAATTAAGGAAACACTTCCATTTACCATTGCAACAACAAGAATAAAATACCTAGGAATAAACCTACCTAAGGAGACAAAAGACCTGTACTCAGAAAACTATAAGACACTGATGAAAGAAATTAAAGATGATACAAACCGATAGAGTGATAAACCATGTTTTTGGATAGGAAGAATCAACATTGTGAAAATAACTATACCACCCAAAGCAATCTACAGATTCAATGCAATCCCTATCAAACTACCAATTGCATTTTTCACAGAACAAGAATAAAAAATTTCACAATTTGTATGGAAACACAAAAGATCCCGAATAGCCAAAGCAATCTTGAGAAAGAAAAATGGAGCTGGAGGAATCTGGCTCTTGGACATCAGACTATACTACAAAGCCACAGTAATCAAGACAATATGGTACTGGCACAAAAACAGAAATATAGATCAATGGAACAAGATAGAAACCCAGAGATAAACCCATGCACATATGGTCACTGTGTCTTTGATAAAGGAGGCAAGAATATACAATGGATCAAAGACAGCCTCTTCAATAATTGGTGCTGGGAAAACTGGACAGCTACATGTAAAAGAATGAAATTAGAACACTGCCTAACACTATACACAAAAATAAACTCAAAATGGATTAAAGACCTAAATGTAAGGTCAGACACTATAAAACTCTTAGAGGAAAACATAGGCAGAACACTCTGTGACAAAAATCACAGCAATATCCTTTCTGACCCACCTCCCAGAGAAATGGAAAGAAAAATAAAAATAAACAAATGAGACCTAATGAAACTTAAAAGCTTTTGCACAGCAAAGGAAACCATAAAGAAGGTGAATATTTACCCTCAGAGTGGGAGAAAAGATTTGCAAATGAAGCAACTGACAAAGGATTAATCTCCAAAATATATAATCAACTCATGCAGCTCAATATCAAAAAAACAAACAACCAAATTCAAAAATGGACAGAAGACTAAAGAGACATTTCTCCAAAGAAGATATAGAGATTGCCAACAAACACATAAAAGGATGCTCCACATCACTAATCATTAGAGAAATGCAGATCAAAACTACATTGAGGTATCACCTCACACCGGTCATCATGACCATCATCAAAAAATCTACAAACAACAAATGCTGGAGAGGGTGTGGAGAAAAGGGAACTCTCTTGCACTGCTGGTGGGGATGTAAATTGATACAGCCACTATGGAGAACAGTATGGAGGTTCCTTAAAAAACTAAAAATAGAACTATCATATTACCCAGCAATCCCACTACTGGGCATATAACCTGAGAAAACCATAATTTAAAGGCATCATATATCACAATGTTCATTGCAGCTCTATTTACAATAGCCAGGATATGGAAGCAACCTAAGTGTCCGTCGACAGATGCATGGATAAAGAAGATGTGGCACATATATACAATGGAATATTACTCAGCCATAAAAAGAAATGAAATTGAGTTATTTGTAGTGAGGTGGGTGGAACTAAAGACTGTCATAAAGAGTGAAGTAAGTCAGAAAGAGAGAAACAAATACCGTATGCTAACACATATATATGGAATCAAAAAAAAAATCATTCTGAAGAACCTCGGGGCAGGACAGGAATAAAGATGCAGATGTAGAGAATGGACTTTGGGACACGAGGAGGGGGAAGCGTAACCTGGGACGAAGTGAGAGAGTGGCATGGACATATAGACACTACCAAATGTAAAATAGATAGCTAGTGGAAAGCAGCCACATAGCACAAGGAGATCAACTTGGTGCTTTGTGTCCACCTAGAGGGGTGGGATAGGGAGGGTGGGAGGGAGACGCAAGAGGGAGGCGGTATGGGGATATATGTATATGTATAGCTCATTCACTTTGTTATAAAGGAGAAACTAACACACCATTGTAAAGCAATTATACTCCAATAAAGATGTTAAAAAATAAATAAAATAAAGTAAAATAAAGTAAAATAAAATGGATAACCAACAAGGACCTACTGTACAGCATAAGGAACTCTGTTCAATATTATGTAACAACTTAAATGGGAGAAGAATTTGAAAAAGAATAGATACACGTACATATATAACTGAATCACTCTGCTGTACACCTGAAACTAACACAACATTGTTAATCAACTGTTCTCCAAATAAAATAAAAATTAAAAAAAAAAAAGATCCTGACATCTACTGTTATGTTCTCGTCTTCCCTTTGCTTACTCCTTCTGCATATTACATACCAGAAAAACATGTTCCATAATCATTTGTAAAGAGTAGGGACTAATTATGAAGCCTTGGGAGAATCACTTTTCCTAGCTGAACATGTTTTTTTATCAGTAAGATAGGAATAATGATATCTTATGCTAGCTTCCTCACAAGATTTAGATGGAGAGAAAATTAAATGTTAGATAAGAATAGGGTTTCTAAAAGTAAAATAATTCCATATTAAAGTGACTTTTACTTATAATTATGAGATTATGATGATTCCTTACAATGAACTAAATTTTAATTTTAATCAGCTTCTCAGTCAACTATATATATATATATATATATATGCTGTAATATTATTATCTCCTTCTATGACTTTGAAATATACCATATATATTTTTCTACAAAAGAGTAGGCATATCTATAAATACTTATATAAAAGGCAAAAATATTTTTTACTCTGAAAATTCTCCTGTAGATGTGAAAGTGTATGTAAGTAGGTAGTTGAACCTGTCGTCCCTTATAATCAGTTACTGAGACCACCTCTAAGTGAGATGCAGCAAAAATCACCCATAACAACAGAAGAAACCATATAATTCCTGGTCCAGAGAACAGTTGTTAAAATATTGTAAAATATTGTCTTGGTAAAAAATTCTATTGCTAAAATTGAGGAGGAAGATTTTCATTAACCAAAAAATAATAAAAAAACATTTAAACTTAATGTTTCATAAACTGTAAGACCTAAATTGAAAGAATATTTTTGGAAATAAAAGGAATGGAATCCAGTTTATGGGGCTGTTTTTTCTGAAAAAGTGAAACTTCATTTTCTGCTTGAAACTGAATGAGGCAAATGTATGATTTTTGTGTCATTGAAATACTGTCATCATGTGTCCAGGTGAATAACGCTTTTGGAAGGAATTGGACCATTTTGCTCTAATCAAAACATTAGAAGACAGCTATAAATAATATCTTTTTCACCCCCTGGAAACTTAAAGTTCAAACTTTATTCAGCTGAAGGAAGATTTTTCCTTTCCTTAAAATTATGAGAAGAAAGTCCTTATGTATGATGATTCTTTGAATTGATTTATATCCTATGATGTTCCAATAAAAAATAAAAGACATATACATATAAGGCTTCACTAACTGATATGTTACAAGTATACTTGAGAGAGCCTCAGAAGAATGCTGCTACATTCAATCTGAAAAGTTACCTGGTAATCAGTGCTCACTTTAAATCAGCTACGTTGTTTAATGTCCTAAATAAGAAATGTCTATAACTACAGTTTCACTCACTCATTTATTCACCTAACATATACCTATTGAGTATCCATTGTGTGCCGGTACTAGGCATGTGTCTGCAAACAACATCCCTGTTCTCTTGGAATAACCCAGTGCAAGAAGCATGTCAGACAGTAATATGTACTATGAAGAAAAATATAAGAAAATAATTAAGGGAGATGGTGGGGACTGTGTTGGAGAATGTGCTTTCATATTAGATGGTCAGGGAAGATCCTCTGATAAGGTGACATTTGAGGCAAGATCTGGAGGAAATAATGGAGTGAGTCACCCATCTCAGGGGAGGCACACCAGGAAGAGTGAGTTACAGTGGTCAAAGATCTGAAGGCAGGAATATGCTTTACATATTTGAAAAAAATATGGAGGTCATTGTAGATGGAGTAGAGAAAAAGGAAGGGTGGTTGTCCTTATAATATTTGGTTAGGGCATAAAGTCCCATGAAGGTCCAAGTAAAGACTATGTCTTAATATGAGTGATATGGAAGACACTGCAGAATTTTAAGCAGAGGAGTAACACAATTCAGTTCACAATTTGAAATTAATAATTTGGAAGCCACCAGAAAAATACACACAGGTGTGTGAGCAGAGAGACTAGCTAGGGGCTCTTGCAATAATGCAAGTGAGAGATGATGATGACTTGGATAGGATGTAAGCAAGTAAAGATAGTGAGAAAACAAAACTGCCTAGATTTGCTGATGGATTAGAAGTGTGAAAAAGTAGTCAAAGATGATGGCAAGACTTTGGCCTAAGCAATCAGAAGAACAGAGTTGCCATTTACTAAGAATAAGATGGATCTGAAAGTAACAGGTTCAGGGACTGGGGGGAATTAAGAGTTCAGTTTTGGAAATATTAAGCTTGAGATACCTTCTCCACGTGTAAATTATTTTTCAAAGGCACTTATGTCCTCTGTCATCACTTCCTTCTTTTTTAAATTAATTAATTAATTAATTTATTTATTTTTGGCTGTGTTGGGTCTTCATTTCTTCTTTTTTTTTTTTTTTAAAGGAAATCACCACATCAATTTTAAATTTATTTATTTATTTATTTATGGCTGTGTTGGGTCTTCGTTTCTGTGCGAGGGCCTTCTCCAGTTGCGGCAAGCAGGGGCCGCTCTTCATTGCGGTGCGCGGGCCTCTCACTATCGCGGCCTCTCTTGTTGCGGAGCACAGGCTCCAGACGCGCAGGCTCAGTAATTGTGGCTCACGGGCCCAGTCGCTCCGCGGCACGTGGGATCTTCCCAGACCAGGGCTCGAACCCGTGTCCCCTGCATTGGCAGGCTGATTCTTAACCACTGCACCACCAGGGAAGCCCGGGTCTTCATTTCTGAGTGCAGGTTTTCTCTAGTTGTGGTGAGCAAGGGCTACTCTTCACTGCGGTGCACAGGTTTCACATTGCAGTGACTTCTCTTGTTGTGGAGCACGGGCTCTAGGCACGCAGCCTTCAGTAGTTGTGGCACGTGAGCTCCAGAGTGCAGGTTTAATAGGTTTGGCGCACGGGCTTAGCTGCTCTGCGGCATGTGGGATCTTCCCAGACCAGGGCTTGAACCCACGTCCCCTGCATTGGCAGGCTGATTCTTAACCACTGCACCACCAGGGACGTCCCTCTATGTGTAACTTTTTTTTTTAAATTAATTAATTAATTAATTTATGGCTGTGTTGGGTCCTCGTTTCTGTGCGACGGCTTTCTCTAGTTGCGGCAAGCGGGGGCCACTCTTCATCACGGTGCGCGGGCCTCTCACTATCGCGGCCTCTCTTGTTGCGGAGCACAGGCTTCAGACGCGCAGGCTCAGTAATTGTGGCTCACGGGCCCAGCTGCTCCGTGGCATGTGGGATCCTCCCAGACCAGGGCTCGAACCCATGTCCCCTGCATTGGCAGGCAGACTCTCAACCACTGCGCCACCAGGGAAGCCCTATGTGTAACTTTTGAGTAGGCACCTAAGTACACAATTTTGGAAAGCTAGAGATATAAATTAGGAGTTTGTGTTTAAAGATATATAAAACTTTGAGACTTGATGAGATCACCTGGGGAATGAATGTAGAGGGAAACAGGGAGATGTCCTAGGACTAAGGCCCAGGGCACTATAACATTTAGAGGTTGGGGACATAAGGATGATTCAGCAAAGGAGACTAAGAAGGAGTAACTTGTTAAAGGAAAACCAAGATAATTTTATCCTGGTAGCGAACTGAAAAAGTTGTTTCAAAGAAAATTAGTAATCGAGTGTTAACTACAGCTGATTGGTTGAGTAAAATGAACCTGAAAAGTGATCATTGGACTTTTGCAGCATCCAGCCCATTGGTGACTTCTAATTAGGGCACTTTCAGGGGAGAGATGGTGAAGAAAACCTGATAGACTGAAATCAAGAGACAATGAGTTTCAGTTCCAGCCAAAATGGAAGATTTACCATCCCATTTGAAACAATCAAAGGAGAAAAAAATAAACAGACAAAATATGGGACAATGGTTTTTAAGACCCTGGATTTCAGGCAATGCAGGATGGTGACCCCCAAAACACTCGAACAAAGAGGTTATCCTATAGGTTCTCCATTTTATTATTTTGAGAGAGTTTCCAGGCTGTAACACCACAGGGGGGAAAACAGGGCAGAGGGTGACCAACTTGTTCCAATTTGCCTAAGATTTATCCAATTTTAAACGTGAAAGATCTGCATCCCATGATCCCCTTCCACCCAAATTCTGGGATAACTAGGACAGTTGGTCACTTTATCTACAGAACTCGAATTGAAATGGAACTGAGAATCCAGGAAACTAAAGAAACTACAGTTCACAAAAATGAACAAAAAGGGAGAGCAGCACAGAGAAAGAACTCCAAAAATCTGCATAAGGTCAGTCTTCAGTTTTTCAACCTAGAGTCTTAATTAAAATATGCATGGGAGGGAATTACCTGAGGCTGGGAAAAGAGCTAACTGAAAGAATTAGAGGGAACAGAATGTGTCACTCATATAGGACCATGAATAATGCCTGTTCCCATCTTCCAGGTTGGAAAATATCTCACTTCACAGAGTATTATGTAAAGGAGTCAGAAGCATCTTGCTTCAGTACTGGGGACTAGTTAGTCCTAGACTAAACAATACTGTGGTTGCAACCTAATAAATCTTAAAAAGAGAACCTAAAACAATCAAAGTGTTACCAATAAATTAACTGCATTCCAAAACAAAGCTCAAGAAAACTTATAGGAACACAAAAATATGCAATACCCACTGAGGCAAAATTCACAATAGATGATATCCAATCAAAAATACCAGGCATGGGAAAAAACATATAAATACCAATAATAAGGAGAAAAATGGCAAAACAGATCCAGAACCAATATAATTACTAAAATTAGCAGATAAAGATATTAAAACAGTTATTTTAACTGCATTCTAGATATTGAGGCATGGAAGAAGTTGCAAATCAAATTTGTATAGATGAAAACTACAAGCACATAATGAAAAGTACATGGGGTGGATTAAAAACTGATTAGACATTACAGAAAAAAAGATTAGTGAACTTGAAGACATAACAAGAGAAACTATCTAAAAGGAAACACAGAAAGAAAACAAGAATTTGAAACCTTAGAAAGGATTATTCCATCAGTATCAGAGAGCTGAGCATTTAGAGTATAAGAGACATGATAGGAAGTTGTAATAGGAAAAAGGAGATAAAAAACATTTGCCTTAGAGAGGACATGTCCATGGGGGTCAAGCCCTGGATGGGAGGTTAAAATAAAATTCTTGAATAAACTTGGGTGCTTCACTGTAATAAGGTGCAAAGAGTAGCTCTCTTTACATTTTATTTTATTTTATATTTTGCATGTTATTATTTATTTAGATGTTTCAGCTCTTACACTAGGGTTTTTACAAGCTGGTGAACACTGACAAATGATATCTTCCACAGAACTCTAACAACACTTTCCCAGACAGTATAAACATATGGTTGAAATAACATTAATATGCATCATAATTTTATCAGTTAACAAAAAAAAAAACCAATGACCAAGTACCCAAATATTTGGTTGCACAATGCAAAAGACGTATAAATTATTAGATGTCTACTCAATTCATTAGCAGAAACCCACTTTTTTTTGCAAGAGAGGCTGGGAAGAGAAGGGAAAAAAGTAACACTTCAAAGAAGAATAATAGTTGGTGAGCAACTTCCAGTGTTCATAAGAAAATTATAAGAATTTCAGAAATTTGATAATTGAAAATTATTTTAAGCATGATAAAGCATCCTACCTTTTAAAAATATTCACTACATTAAAGGATATATCCTACATGTTCTATATAAGACAAAGGCAACATTTTATGAAAAATATTTAATATCCCCTCCCACTGATTTTTTCAGACCCTCCCTGTTAAGTTGTACCATAAAGTACAAAGATAGGCTGTAAGGGTTTTTTGTCTGGAGTCATTACAAACATGTGCTTCTGTACAACGTAGATTTTCAAAATGGAGATTTTCCATAAGAACATAAAAGGAGGACTTCCCTGGTGGCGCAGTGGTTAAGAATCTGCCTGCCAAGGCAGGGGACACGGGTTCAATCCCTGGTCCAGGAAGATCCCACATGCCACGGAGCAACTAAGCCTGTGCGCCACAACTACTGAGCCTGCACTCTAGAGCCCGTGATCCACAACTACTGAGCCTGCCTGCCACAACTACTGAAGCCCGCACACCTAGAGCCCATGCTCTGCAACAAAGAGAAGCCACCGCAATGAGAAGCCCGCACACCACAACGAAGAGTAGCCCACGCTCACTACAACTAGAGAAAGCCTGCGCACAGCACGAAAGACCCAATGCAACCAAAAATAAATCAAGAAAGAAAGAAAGAAATTTATATATAAAAAAAAAGAACATAAAAGGAGATGCATATGAAGGTGTTAAATAATCAACATAAGATTTGGTAAAAATTCAGTAAATACCAATTGTTGTACAAACCTAATGTGGACTGGTACAAATACGAGAGATGTAAACATAAATTGAGCAGGCAAATAATCGTATAGGCCCTACTTTCAGTGTTTGAAATGACTGAAGGAATGAACCACATAAGTACAAGAATGTTCATAGTTCCTGGGATTTCAGTTTTCCGTGATACTAAAAATATACAAGTATTGTGTTGGATATTTTGGCACCTGATATCCCTAATTGTTTTATACTTTGATAAGATTCTGGCATGAGAATCAATTTAAAGACAACATAATTCTGCATGATTTCAGGAAAGGAACATTCCATTTGGTACAAAAAATAAGTATATTTTCAATGCTGAACAATGAGTATCTTTCATTAAGCATCCAAATAGGTTGACTGTAATTGAACCATAGAGATTATAATTATGCCAAGCTTGTGATCTGGTAAAACTACTTTACAGCCTGCTGTGGAAGCTTCATTAGACTTGCTCACTAAGCCACCATGTTGGCTAGTATGAACGGCAAATTAGGACCTGTCTCAAGTTTCACTTCTAAGTCAACAGCATCAGGCATCCTGGTTTTGTTGACTATAATAGTTGTTTCTAAGGTCATTGGAATTTTGAAGCACATCCATATTTTAGCATAATATTTCTTCATATACAAAAGTTCCTTGCTGTTAAAAGCTGCACACTACTTTTGTCTTATGAACTGCACTGCATCTTCATATTTCATTCCACCTTCTGTTAATACCAGGACGACAAACACTGGAGCTCTGCTAAGACCTGCAACTCAGTAGCAACACAACAACCATGTTTTTCACAAAACTTAATTTTTTACAAGACTTAACCAGTCATCAACAATCTGGCTGGATGGCGGGGCACCATCATCAAAAGGCCACTTGTGAACATGGATGCCTTCTTCCTTCACAAGGGCAGTGCTATCCTGTTGTGATAACTCCCTACTTCTTAAATTTCTCCATAAAATGTTTAAGGTTGCATTGGTTAGACTGAATGTAATAGGAAATCTCATGTTCTCGTATGAGACTTCCACAAGATCTGGAAGGTTTATTCAAGCTATGTTAATTTAGTTAAAAACATCCAATAAGGTTATGAAAAAAATTTTTTTAATTGAATATAGAAATGACATAAAGAAACTGTTCTATTTTAATATACTCCACTTGAAATTCTCAGTGCTTTGAGTGTGAAGCTGGAAGTAATAGGAAATGAAGTGAACTTCCTAACAAGAAGCTGCAATCTTTCAATCCAGTAATACTGCGGCAGTGGATAGGAAGCACACTGAGTTTTATCCCATCTAGGTCAGAACTCATTGCAAATATTCTGCAGATTTCAATTCAACACTCTGTCCAGGTTAAATGCTCGTATGGGGGTTTCTTGGTGAAATAGTGATGAATTTCTATATTTCACTTGTCTCCAGAGAGGCCATGCTGTGCCTGGAAGAATCTCCATTGGCTGTCAGAAACTCCATAAATGTGGCCAAGAAAGGAATACTCATTAAAGGCTGTGGTCTAATCATACACCTGGGCCGTAGGTGGCAGGGACACAGGTGGTGGTGGGGCATCAGGTTCTACCATGCAGTGAGAGGCCCCGAGGAGAGCCTGGTGCTAAGTTGGCCCACAGCAGAGGGAGCCAACATGCATGCTGAGGCTCAAAGATTAACTTTTATTCAAAGAAGGGAAAGCTGGGAAATGAGGGAATTCAAAAGCACATTAATGAAAAAATTTATGAACAGAACCTATTTAGCCAAGAGACTTAATGGATAGAGGCAGGATGTTTATGTGTGTTTTGCATGGAGAAATGTAAGGATGTACGTGGGGCTGGGCAGAAATGTCTCTTAGCTCTTTCTCAGGATTACTCTAGTCTCTGTTTCCAACAGGTAGACCAGAACTTCCTGGCTGAAAACTCTCTGCTAACTTCCCTTGTTTCAGAATAAAATCCAGAATTTTCATCACGCCATATATTGTCTGGCCACAGCCTACCTCTCCGTCTTCAATTACCACTCATCCTCACCACATTTGCCCTGTGCTCTAGCAATTCAGGTCCCTTGGCATAACTCTAAGATGCATGATTTCCTACTTCTGTCTCTTTTTAAAAAGGGCTGGTAAGAGTTAAAGCATGGATTCTCATGAAGGTCCAAACTCTTTCTAACATATTTAGCTTCCTTCTTGCTAATTGGAATCCAATTGTAGTATACAGCTATCTTTAGAGGCCATCTTAAAATTGATATACCCATTTCTTTGTACCATCAGTACAAAAATATAGGGCAGAATATGCCTTTAACTTTGGAGCCACCTGCCTCACTTACCAACTCCCAAGAGAGAGGGTCAGCGGCTTATCGAATTCCTGCTGATGATTCTGCTCAAAAGGCTGCTTTCAGCAATGCACAGGGCTCTAGTCGATGGAATCCTTATTTTTAGAAATGCTGCATTCCCTCTAGTCTAAAAATAGCCCCTGACAGATCTCAACATCTAAAAGCCCCTTGGGTAAAATGTACCCAAATTTATACCTTTGAATTTATAGAATCTGACTAGGAAAATTTCACATGGGTATAAAATTCCAGGGATTGAAGATAAATGAGATAACTCGTATAATATTTTGAGCTCTGTGGACATAAATTGCTATATACATCTAAGGCACAGTAGAATAATAGAAAAAAAGAATAAGGGGAACTTAAAATAACTACTCATCAAACAGGAAAGCAAGTCTCCTCACTAACTTTCAGTTACATCGGTAAGGGATAACTGTGAATTTTGATGTTAAAGGACTCGTGATCTTGGTGGATGGTTTCCCAAGCTTTTCCCTTTGTTTTTCCCGTGGATTTTCTATCCATTCCTCTAGTTCAGTTAAGACAGGAAGAAGGAAAAACACTTATTTTCTCTATGTGTTAGTGTCATAGAGTTTCCTAAACCAACAAGAAAGTCAGGGGGATATAAGTATTCCCTATTCTTTAGCAACTTGTTTTTTTCCTCCTCCTCCTCTCATCCCACTCCAGATACTCTTTCTGCTGAGGTGGGAAGGATTTCAGAAATCCTCCTTTTTCCCACAGCTTCATGCTAACCTCACAAACATCACACTTACCCTAGTTCTCTGGACTGCACCCACCAACCACATTACTCTCTCACTGCTATGCTGACACTTTTCTGTTACATTCCGCACACTGACTCTTTAGAGTCCCTGATGAAGTAGCACCATCAGGAGTGTTTTTCTCTTGCCTCTTCCCATTTGTCCCTCAAGGAGACAGACCAACATCACCTGCTATCACACCATTTCAAAATGGGGCAGATACATTTTAAGAAACACATTTACTGTACCATATTAGCCTGAAAGCATATATATCCCACTTCTCCAGGGAGAGTTTAGCCACTCCCCAACCCCTCCAGAGCTGCATCTCCTTTCATCCCTGCATGCCTCTGAGACAGCCATCTCATATCTATCCCCTCTTTTGCTCGGGGGAAAAGGTGGATAGATATGGGCTGTTCAACACTATTCAGGTTTAGGGATCCTAGTTTTCACAATTTATAGAGATAAACTTTTGAAACTTTATTAGACATGATTCATCAATCCCTTTGTAACTTTGGATTTCTCTTTGGCAAAAGTCTAGCTCATGCAACAAACAAACTTCTGTATGCCTATCTCTCATTTCCCAGGATTTCAGTTCTAGTATACTTGAAATTCAGAACATTTCTATTGGGATACAACTTGTAAATATTTTAATGGCTTTTCCATTAACGACCTCTAAATTACTATCTCTGAGACCTGTAACCTGAGTCAGTCATTAATGTATCCAAATGAGGAAGTCAGAAAGAAATGTGCTAAGTATTTGCATGGAGAACTACATACATTAAAATATATCTATGTAATGACCTATATGGAAATAGAATCTAAAAAAGAGTGGATATATGTGTATGTATAACTGACTCACTTTGCTGTATAGCAGAAACTAACACAACCTTGTAAATCAACTATACTCCAATAAAAAATATTAATAACAAATTTTTAAAATATACCTATGATTTGTATATTTCTACAAAGATACAAAAAGGATTTACAGAATCACATTGAAACAGTTTTAGTGAGCAATGTATGATAAATAAAAATAATTGGATAATAATTAGCATTTCTAATTTAAGATATGTACAATATAATTGGTAGTCTCTTAATTAAATGAGCTCTTATTATCCCTATCAAAATACCAAGGGCATTTTTCACAGAACTAGGAAAACTAATTTAAAAATTTGTATGGAAACACAAAAGACCTCAAATAGCCAAAACAATATTGAGAAAGAAGAACAGAGCTAGAGGAATCATGTTCCTTGACTTCAGACTGTACTACAAAGCTACAGTAATCAAAACAGTATGGTACTAACACAAAAACAGACACATAGATCACTGGAAAAGAAGAGACAACCCAGAAGTAAACCCATGCAGTTATGGTCAATTAAACTGTGTCAAAAGAGGCAAGAATATACAATGGAGAAAAGACAGTCTCTTCAATAAGCAGTGCTGGGAAAACTGGACAGATACATGTAAAAGAATGAGATTAGATCATTCTCTAACACCATATACAAAACTAACTCAAAATGGATTGAAAATCTAAATATAAAAGCAGAAATCATAAAACTCCCAAAAGGAAACATAGGCAGAACACTCTGACAAAAATTATAGCAATAGTTTTTGGACCTGTCTCCTAAAGCAAAGGAAATAAAAGCAAAAATAAACAAATGGGATCTGATTAAACTTAAAAGCTTTTGCGCATCAAAGGACACCATCAACAAAATGAAAAGACAACCTACTGAATGGGAGAAAATATTTGCAAATGATATTTCCAATAAGAGGTTAATAGCCAAACTATCTAAACAGCTAATATGACTCAGTACACACACAAAAAAAACCTGATTAAGAATGGGGGGACTTCCTTGCAGTCCAATGTTTAAGACTTTACCTTCCAATGCAGGGGGTGCAGATTCAATCCCTATTTGGGGAGCTAAGATTCCACATGCCTCGTGGCCAAAATACCAAAACATAACACAGAAGCAATACTGTAACAAATTCAATAAAAACTTTAAAAATGGTCCACATAAAAAAAAATCTTAAAAAATTAAAGAAATGCACAGAGACCTAAAGAGACATTTTCCCAAGTAAGACATACAGATGGACAACAGGCACATGAAAAGATGCTCAACACTGTTAATGATCAGAGAAATGCAAATTAATACCACAATGAGATATCAACTCACACCTGTCAGAATGGCTATGATCAACAAGAATACAAATAACAAATGTTGGTGAGTATATGGAAAAGAGGAAACCCTAGTACACTGTTGGTGGGAAGTGCAGCCACTATGAAAAACAGTATGGTGGTTTCTCAAAAAACTAAAAGTAGAACTACCATATGACTCAGCAATTCCTCTCCTGGGTATATACCCAATAAACCTCAAAAACACTAATTCAAATAGATACATGCACCCCAATGTTCATAGTAGTATTATTTACAATTGACAAGATATGGAAGCAACCTAAGTGCCCATCAACAGATGATTGGATAAAGAATATGTCCCCCCAACACACACACATGATAAAATACTACTCAGCCATGAAAAGAATGAAATTTTGCCATTTGCCAGAACATGGATGGACTTGGGGGGTATTTTGCTAAGTAAAATAAGTCAGACAGGGAAAGACAAATACTGTATGATATCACTTATATGTGAAATCCAAAAAATGAAACAAAGTAGTGAGTATAACCAAAAAGAAACAGACTCACAGATATAGAGAACAAACTAGTGGTTACCAGTGGGGAGAGGGAAGGGGGAAGGGGCAAATTAGGATTAGGGGATTAAGAGGTATAAACTACTATGTATAAAATAGATAAGCTACTAGGATATATTGTACAACACAGGGAATATAGCCATTATTTTGCAATAATGGAGTGCCAAATAATATGGGGTCATATTCTTAAACCTTCACAATTTGCACTTTGGTCCAAAATTATTTGCATTATTCCCACATTCAAAATACAGTCACTCTCTCCTGATAGCCTCCACAAGTTTGATCTCATTGCAGCCTCAGGCTCAGGGCTGAGGCCCAAGACCTCATTACAGAAGGGCACGAGGGCCCCCTGGATTAGTTTCCTTGGATGCATCTCCTCAGGTGTGGTTTCTCTCAATTTTAATATGTGTGAATTAAAATGAAAAGTTATCTTCCTCCTACACATCCAATATACACTGGTGGGGTAGGCATAGGATAAGTGCTATAGGAACAACTATTCAAAAGGAAAGGGGAGGTGGAAATGGGAGGCCCAAAGTTCACTGATACACAGCAATTTTGAAACCCAGTCAGACGCATGTTTGCAGTTCCTTGATTAGGAGCCAGTTCTGCAACCTGGGACTGATTCTTCAGAGTTCTTGGTTCCATCTTATTGGATCGTTGTTCTGCCACTTGAGTTATCCTTCCTTTCCCATAAAAAGGAGGCTGTGTATGCAACTGAGTCATTTTCTCAGACTGTCTCCTGTCTGTAGAGACTCAAAGATCCAAATGCTCTTTTGCATTTTGTGTTGCCTTTGTCCCATTCTGTCCACACTAACACAATTACATTAAAAATGATATGGGCTTTCTGTGTAGCAATTTATAACTGATTCTTTTAGACAGAGATCAAACCCACAAATCTTTTCAAGATAAACACTTTTCTACCTTGAGTTCCCTGCGAGGCTTCTATGGGAAAACACTCCTAAGATTCTTAGGGACCTATTGTTTACCAGTGAGGGGGTGTATTCTGCCAGGGATGCCCTTAAAATCTTTCGAAGGCTTTTTTTTTCTGTTTGAAAGGATTTATGTGACACAGTGAAATTTTTCTGAGGTCTTAACAAGGAATCTTATAGGCCCACCCAGGATTTGGTCTTTGCCCTGAAGCTATTTCTTAACTTAAACGTTATATTATTTTATTTTTGCCATCTGGAGAGACTGGCACTGAGAAATGATTTTATCTTAACACCCAGAAAGCCCTGGATCCTTTATATTTCTTCCAAATTATGCTTGAAAAATGAGTAATTCCTTTTTGTGGTTCATCTGTTTATAACTATAACTTATCATACATGGCTAAAAGAGTTTATACTTCCAATATTCTGCACAAAAATCTCAGCTAGATCTATCAGTTCATGAGGTACATTTTCTATTTTTAATATTTCCATGATTAAGAGTTTCGCAAAACATTCTGCACTACATGAAATGAATCTCCTTTCCTCCAGCTTCAAATAACATTTTGCTTAATTTCCTTTAAGTCCTCACTAACAATCTCCTTGAGGCCTATCTAGCTTCTATTTATGGACTCTTCAAGTCCACTCAACTCCTGCTCACTACTGGAGTCCAAAGCCAATGTCAGCTGTTTTAGGTTTGTGTTATAGATACAGTCCAATTCCAGATACTAAATTATGTTCTTTTTCTCTGTTACTGCATGAAAAATTAACTCAAAGCTTAATGGCTTAACATAGCAATCGTTTTTGTTATGTCTCACAATTTCTGCAGGTCAAGAATTCCTAAAGAGCATGGCGGTATGTTCTGCCTTGGTGTCTTTCATGAGGTTGCACTTGGATGGTAGCTGGAGCTGGAAGAGAAGGGGGCTGGAGCAGCTGGCACCTGCTAGGGCTCTCTCACTCAGTCTCAGGCTTGTCCCTGTGATTTTGCGTGGGCTCTATGGACTTCTACAGCATGGCAACCTCAGGGCTCTTGTACAAGTACTCCAGTGAGCGAGACAGTATTCTTATTTCCTTTTGTGACCTAGCTCAAAAAGTCACTTACCATCATTTCTCTTGTAGTCACAAATTCTCCCAAATTCAAGGGGAGGGGGAAATATACACCCCACTTCTCAATGAATTGGGGGCTATATTTTAAAACTGCTACGATGAATTTGGCTTATTTTAATCACGCTTGTTAAACAAGGTCTTGTTTCTTAACCACAAAGTCTAAGTCTCCTACGCAAATTTTTCAGGAATACAATTCTCATCTTGGGATGAAAGTACCATAGAATTAATTTGAATAGCTAAATCATGGACTCT
Source organism: Balaenoptera acutorostrata (assembly GCF_949987535.1). Lineage (NCBI taxonomy): Eukaryota > Metazoa > Chordata > Mammalia > Artiodactyla > Balaenopteridae > Balaenoptera > Balaenoptera acutorostrata. The sequence goes on from NC_080066.1 coordinate 142,104,761, forward strand.
TAAGCACCAAATAACATGGCACTAGGGTGTCTTAACCATCTTGTTTTTGTCCTTTCTGCCCTTCTAAAACAATGACTCGAATTCTAATAATCTAGCTTCCCTATAGATGAAGGCTTCTCTCTGTTCTGCTCAGTTGTTCCCCTTTTCTGACCGTTGCCAATTAAAACAAGAGATATTTTAAATCAATTACGCTAAATGGTATGACCTTTGGGTGAAAAACATGACCTTCTGCTCTGAAGAGTTTTTGCATTATACAGTTAACTTCTCTGCCCCCATAAAGGACCTGAAATTGAAGATTTCATTATATCTATCACTTAGCACAAGTATCTCATTGGAGTAATGCAGTCATTATAACAGGGGAAAGAGGACATTTTGGCTGCTTAATATTAACAGGCTATAATGTGATCCTGATGACTATTCAATTTCCATAATCTTGATCTTATTTCTGTCTAAGGGAATAGAAAACATCAAGATGCAAATAAAAATGTTTTTAACAACACTAGGTCCTTAAGACAAAATTTGGGGTTTTTTCCTCTAGTCATTTTTATTTGAAAAGCTGATTGGAGTTTCAGTCTTACATGAAAATAAAACCCTTAAATAGTTGAAGTATTGCTCATTCCTTAGGAACAGTCTTTAAATATTATGTCATTATGTAAAACTCCTGGGTTACGTGTACATTGCAAGTTAATTTCACTACTCATCATCCATCACAGCCATCATGGTATTACAACAGGAGCATAGAGTATGGATTTAAAGTGGAGGTACTTAATCTATCTCAATCTACCTGGCCTTTAATTTTACTTGTTTAACAAGAGCACACACTTTCATTTCCAGCTGACAATCTCATGTGATTGGCCAGAACTGGATCTACCTACATGTTTAATTAAGGGGTGACTAAATTCTTCCATAATATAAAATTTTCTTTCTCATAATATAAAATTTTCTCATAATATAAAATTTCTTTCTGACTTTCTCATAATATAAAATTCTCATAATATAAAATTTAAAAAATCCAGGTAGTTAGAGTCAGAGGAATTGGCATTTTGGAAGATCTTTATCTTTTTCATTCAAAAGTTACCTGACTCTAAAATACTCTTAACTCATACTCATGAAATTCATCAGCTCGTCATATGTACGAGGTTGTAGAGCCTGGCCTCTCATCTCAGTATTTTATATTATCAAACAGAAGCCACCAATGAATCTTAGTAGGTGTAATTAATTACATAAAGGATAAACCAAAAAGAAAATACATTGCTACTATCAACTTCTCTTAGCCTTATGGCCTATATTGTTAACTGGAGTACCACTTCGCATAGTTGTCTCTAGTTTTTACCCTCTGACCAGGTTAACTAAAGCAAGTCTGTGGAAACAGGCTAAGCTTCTACCTAGGAAATGAGGCAGGAATCCATCAGAAGTTAGGTGCTTTTCCTTATTCTGCAATGTAAGAAGGCATCAATATGTGCAGACCATGTTCTCATTGATTGATTGGTTCATTCATCCATTTATTTATTCAACAAACATTATGTAGTATAAATCACGTTCCATGCAGAGAGAACCTTCCATATGTGCTCATTCTGACTTTAAACAATTACAAAGATCTCATCTCTTCCATTCAGGACAGATGAGAGATGAGACAAAATGGATTTTGATTGTCTTCCAGAAAGTCTTGGAAGGAAAATTCAGGAACACTGGCTGTCTTTTAATGTCAGAAATCAAAACCTGAATGCAATTAGTTTGCAGAGTCAAATTTGATATAAAAAGAAAAAAAATCTTTTAATTGAATAATATTTTGCATTTCCAGACATCTCTATAGCATTTCATTATCTTCCGTAATTATCTTCAATATTATTTGCATGTGTCAAATAAATTGCCTGGGGCACTTGTTTGGAAGTCTTAAAATTAATTTGATCCTTTAAAAGCTTTAATTAAATTAATAATTATTTTATTCCTAGATAAAGCAAAACTCACTGACAATATACCAATTAGTATATAAAAATGTATACCTGTGTCTGTTCACACACACATATATACCTTTCATTTGTATGCCAAATACTCTTCAATTTTTTCATATGCGATTTCTCTGTTGATTCTCACAAAGCAATTAGGATAAATATAAACCAAATATGTATCCTAATTTTAGAAATTAAAGCATACCTAAATTTACCTAATTAGAGAATATACCAGTCAGGGTTATATCATAGAAACAGAACTGCTACAAGTGATATAGAATGAATAATTTATTTTAGGGGTTGGACATCATACAATTATGGGAGTTGTTGGAGCAGACTATTATTTCTGTGTCTAATGTTGAACCTCAAGTCACTAGAGGTTAGCCAGAGGGGCAGTTGGAAAACTGGATGTGAATGAGAGCAAGGACAAACTGGAACTTGCAAAAATAGAAGGAGACAAAGAATGGCAACTGGAACTTGTGAAAACAAACTGGAACTCATGTCTGTGTCTTACCATATCCAACCTCAATGCCATGGGTATATAGGACAAGCTGGCATCTTCACTACATAGTTGCACATGCACTTGTGCATAAGCCGAATTGCCTGGTGCCCTGCACCAACCTTCAGAGCTGCCTCATTTCCATCTACCAAATCTTGTGCACAATATCTCCTATGGACCATGCAAACCCAGAATCATGCAGAGGAGCTCTAAAAAACATGGTTTAGCTTAGCTAAGCTGACCCAGTACAGAGCCAATGTAGGGAGATGTAGGACAGAATCTGGGTCTCCTAACTTAAGTCTTCTCCCATTACATTTGCCAAGGCTAATGTCCAACAGTAAGCTGATGTCTAGCATTGTCCACAGAGAAGCAGAACTTGGAAGACAAACCACAAGAAAAAAAATCTAATCCACTTGAAATGTGATGACCTCTACAGTGGTATGGTAAAATCAACTTGCTCAGCAAGGAAGAAGAAAAATCTTGTATGTTGGTTTATGCACCAGGCACATTTCAATAGAAAATTAACCTTTGCTTTGATCTTCACTACCTTTCATCATTTATGCTATTATTTCAATAAACTACTCTCTTTAGGCAGCTCTTAGTAAGTAAATACAATCATAACAATAGTCATGAGGATTAGATTGATTATCTAATTGTCATCACTTACTTTGCTTCAGTGAAAGTATTTATATCCCTGTGCTGAGCCATCGGATCCACAACCATGTGAAAATCCAGTGCTTGACCAGGAAGTAAAGCACTATTAAATATGCAGGGACTTTCATCCTCTTCATTTATGATTTGTCTAGCCAATTAACAACACTTATTAGATGAGAAATCTAAATCTTTAGGAAACAATGAATTATAGAAAAATTTCTCTTCTGTTTATTTCCAAGGTGCCCTTTATCCTGATTTTTCTCCATCTCCCAATTAAGGGGAACCTGGGCCTGAGGAACGATAGGAAAGCCTAAAGTTTGTGTGTTCCATTGTCTCCTAGCTGCAGTTTGTAGAGCCTAGAGGAGATGTACAAGACAGAAGGTCCTGGGGAAGAAAGAAAACCTGTGAGACAGCTCTTTTAAATGAGTCCAAGGGGCTAGAAAGAAAGTGAGAATTCAGGCACACAGAAACAAGGAACAAACAAGATGAAGAATGGGGATAAAGGTAGAAATGAAAGATAGGTGCCCAAACCCCTCAGGCAACCTTTGTTTTCAAGTGTGGACAGAGAGCCCCATGTGCCATGACCTTTTGGAAGAACTATTAGGGAGAAATGAGACTCAGACCCTAGAGAGGACTGCATGATACAGAGGGGTAGAATGGGGAGGGTGGGAGGGCGGCTCAAGAGGGAGGGGATATATGTATACATATAGCTGATTCACTTTGTTTTACAGTAGAAACTAACACAACATTGTAAAGCAATTATACTCCAATAAAGATGAAAAAAATAACTTTTAAAGAATAAATTATAAAAGAAACCTATAAAGAAAAAATAACTGCACATGGATCTTCAAATATCTCGATAAAAATTTCAATTAAAACAAACAAACAAAAATACATAACAAATGGTGGTCATTACTACACAGAGCCTAGAGATTGGAATTAAGAAGAGGCAGGGTCAGAATCAAATACTGTAGAAACTGAAAAGAAGGATCAAAGCCTAGGAGCTTCCTCCAGGGCACCTTTACACTTTCAGGCCTATCCCAGAGTTACCCACCACGACCACATATAGGCCATTCTTCCCAACTGCTATACACTGAGAGGGATTTGTTAAAATTATAAAATTCAGTACAGAACTGTGATCTCTTTAGCATATTTTCCATCATGTCTAGCAGTACCTGATATGAGAACAAATCAGCAAGACTGACTGTTACACAGGAAATATTCCCTGGTCAGTAACAATAGCTCTCAAGTTTG